>NC_136111.1:16866046-17466046 GCF_965212315.1 Lampetra planeri
GGGAACGTGGAATGGCCGGGTGGTGGCCGTGCAGGTGTCTATTGCGAGCGAAATGTGCACCCACTGATTCCGCGTTGCAGACGCGGTTAGGATTGTCGCTTGATTGATACAATAGGTTGAGAGGCTTGTAGCGGAAACTCCATCGCCCCCCCCTCTCCACACGCACCGCGTGATGATCTTAATTTGCATATCAAACAAGGCCCGCGCACCGTTAATTGAGACACGTGATCGTCAAAGCTTAATGGAGCAATCACGACACCCCCTTTGTTGATGACGACGTTACCCAACCCCCCCCCCTCCCCCGGCTCCCCCCTCTCTCATCCGCTCCCCCCCCCCACCTACAAACCCGGCCGGTACTGAGACTATGGGGGGGGGGGCTTCCTGTGGCGGCGACCTGATTAAAGTCACGTGCAACCAAACCCATTAGCGCGGGGGGGGGGGAGGGTGGGGGGGGACGGCGAGGATGTGGGGGAGGGGAGCGGGGGGGAGGGGAGCCCTCGTTAATTAATTAATGACGAGGTGCCCGGGGAGCCGCGGGTGGGGGGGGGGCGCGGTGGGGGGGGGGCGCGGTGGGGGGGGGGGGCGCGGTGGGGGGGGGGGGGGCGCGGTGTGGGGGGGGGGCGGTGTGGGAGCGGCAGAGGGCGGCTGAGAGCGTGGGTCGACAACGACGGTGAGAGATGATAATGATGATGGTGATGATGGTGAGAGATGATGATGGTGATGATGATGAGAGATGATGATGGGGATGATGGTGAGAGATGATGATGGGGATGATGGTGATGATGGTGAGAGATGATGATGGTGATGATGGTGATGACGGTGAGAGATTATGATGGTGAGAGATGATGATGGTGATGGTGGTGATAGATGATGATGGTGATGATGGTGAGAGATGATGATGGTGATGATGGTGATGATGGTGAGAGATGATGATGGTGATGATGGTGAGACATGATGATGGTGATGATGGTGATGATGGTGAGAGATGATGATGGTGATGGTGGTGATGGTGATGATGGTGATGATGATGATGATGGTGATGATGGTGAGAGATAATGATGGTGATGATGGTGAGAGATGATGATGGTGATGATGGTGATGATGGTGATGATGGTGATGATGGGTGATGGTGAGAGATGATGATGGTGATGATGGTGAGAAAATGATGATGGTGATGGTGGTGGTGATGGTGATGATGGTGATGATGGTGAGAAATGATGATGGTGATGATGGTGAGAGATGATGAATGGTGATGATGGTGATGATGGTGAGAGATGATGATGGTGATGATGGTGATGATGATGATGATGATGGTGATGATGGTGATGATGGTGATGATGGTGATGATGATGATGGTGATGGTGATGATGGTGATGATGGTGATGATGGTGATAATGGTGAGAGATTATGATGGTGATGATGGTGAGAGATGATGATGGTGATGATGGTGAGAGATGGTGATGGTGGTGATGGTGGTGGTGGTGATGGTGATGATGATGGTGAGCGATGGTGGTGAGAGATGATGATGGTGATGATGGTGAGAGATTATGATGGTGATGCTGATGGTGACTGCGATGACGATTGGAATGGGAATGACGACGACGACGATGATGATGACGCCGATGGTGATATGACTGTGATGATGTCAAGTCACGGTGACGATTGTGATGGTGTCAGCTGTTCCTAACGTCACCATTACTATCGTCTCATTCGGCTGTCAGTAGTTGTGATGGTGATGATGACGACTGTACTGATTATGACGAAGCAGTTGCTGGCACTGCTGATGATGATGATCATGTAGTTGCTGATAACGATACCAACCATTATTTCACAAGCTGCTGATGCCGATGCTGCTGACGATGATGATAATATAACTGATGATAACGGTGGTGACGATGATTGCACAGGCTGCTGGGGATGCTGTCGTTGCATTTGCCGATTGTAACACGATAATGATGACGACCATAGAGATGACGTAGCTGCTACTGCTGATAACGGTGACGATCACGATGATTATGACGCAACTGCAACTGCTGATAACGGTGACGATCACGATGATGATGATGATGACCATAGAGATGACGTAGCTGGTGCTACTGCTGATAACGATGAAGATCACGATGATTATGACGCAACTGCTACTGCTGATAAGGGTGAAGATCACGATGACGTGTGACGTCATTCAGACCGACACCCCAGCGGCAGCGAGGAGGAGGGGGTGGGCCGTGAGCGCATCCGTGAGTCTTCATGTTCAGTGATCAAGTGTCTCGCAAGGTGCAAGTTGACTCCAGGAGGAGATCGGGGTCTCGGGATCACCGTCTCGACACCGAGACTTGGTACGGGAGCGGCAGGGGGGAGCGTGGGGTGGGGAGTGGAGAAGTTAAAGATCACAGCCGTTGATTGACGTTTCGTGTCCGACTGCTGGCTTCCAAAGAGATCAGAAATGTTTGATCCCGAGAGGCAGAGAAACGCGCACAGAGAGAGAGATAAAGAGGGAGAGAGTTGACAAAAAAAAAACATCTCAAACGACTCCGAGTGTGACGAGGGAAGGCGTCAATTAGAGCTGCGGGGTTTCACCCCATCACGCTCAATTAACTTAACGAGACGACAGCTGTGATGGGAGAATCGCTAGGACAAAATCCTGCGCTAGGGATGCTGCTATGATTATAATGTTTTACCACCACCCACCACCACCACTACTACTACTACGGATATTTATATATAATAATTATTATTATTATTTCACGTGTCAACCAGTAAAGCCCCTGCCGTGGGTAATGATTGCGCGCTGTATGTGCGAGCTTCGTTGGGGAAATACGCAATTATAGACATCCATAAACAGACAGCCACAGAGAGTAAATATTTACTTAGAGGGGGGAGGGGGGAAGACGAACATCATGTGAGGGTCTGTGTTACCACGACAACAACAAGCACTGGACCGACGTTTTAGTCCATGTGCCTATTAAAAATTGGGGTCAAGTTTTTTTTGTTTCCTCCCCTCCAATCCTGATACCAGCTGGCTCAAGCACGTAATAAGCCTCCTGGTGTATTCAGGAGGCGCCGTGGTGTGGAGATGTTAACCGTCTCGCCTGGTATGGAGGAGGTTGTGAGTTAGATTCAAACCTTGACGCCTGCTGCTGTATAGTTTGAGCTCGCGTGTTCTCTCTCTCTCTCTCTCCCCGTGGTCGCGTGGATTTGTTTCCGGGTCCTCCGCTTTTTCCCTCCACATTTAAAATCAACGCCACGCCTTCAGAGTAATGGGCTGCTATGCATTTCCGCGCGATTTCATTGGGCTATCATTTGCGGTGACCAGGTCGCTTCTAAAAAAAGAACGAAATAGCTCAGTGAGCCTTACCTGCTAACTTTAAAGTATTTTGTTTATTAATCTGTACTCTCTACACGAGCCGAGGCAGATTCAAAAGCTGCGTCGAACAGCCCAAGACGCATTGCCCCCAAGGCGCGTCGTCAGTATGGTGGCGAAACGGCAACCGGTAAAGCGGTAACCGGTTTTAGAACAGATTACCGGTTTTTACTAACCCGTCATGTGTGGCTGCGAGAGAAGAGGCATGACGTGTCACCAATTGTCGCCCTCGAGCATCGAAGCGCGAACTAAGGGGCAGGCAAGGCAGCGTACCACCAAACACAGAACCCTCCATTACATCTCCTCCTGTGGACATTGATTCTTAAGAGCATTCATTAGGACATTTAGCCCCCCCCCCCCATCCTTCCACCCCCTCCCTCCCCTTTTTTCTCTCCTACAGGGCTCTCAGAGCTTAGGAAGCCACCAGAGATGTAGTAGAGTTTATTGAAAGAGTTTATTGAAACATGCGGTTTAAATAGGTTTCCATTTGCGCTGCGATCCGTCATGTGTGTGTACGTTGTGTCGGGCTGGTGTCAACCCCCCTTTCATATCCTCCGTGTTGACTCGTTGATACAAACAAACACTCACTTTGAGAAAGAAAAAAACACAATCGATTTCATTGTTGTTGTTGTTGTTGAAGTTACGCTAACTCGGTGTCGCGCAAACGCGGACGCGCTCCGCGCATCATCTCGCAAACTCTCGCCCCCGCAGTCCCCTTCGGAACTCCTCTCGAGGATGTTCAGTGGCCGAGCGCCCCGTGGCAAGGACCCATCGCGACCCTCGGCACGCACACAGGCAGAGAAGGGTCCACACGTTGCAGCCTTGACAGAGCCCGGGCTATGAAGGCCGGAACGAGACACGGCGTGGGTGGAGTGGCCAACACCGCGCCCGGCCGCCCGTCAGCGGGCACTCGTTCGAGCCGAGTCCAGATAATCGCCACTCGTGTTGGCCGTGAGCGGGAATCGAACTCGCGTCGCCGGGTTCGTAGGCGCAGCGCGCTAACCGCGACACTACCGCTCCCCACACGCAGGGACACGCACGTGGACAGGCGGGATTCCCTGCTGGACTGACGACGTCAACCCTACCTCGCCCTCTCATCATCAACATCGTCATCCATCCCCATCATCATCATCGTCAACCACACCCCATCCTCTGACTCATCATCATCACCATCATCCAACGTCAACTCATCATTATCATTCTCTCACCATCATCACCATCGTCGTCATCATCATCCAATATGAAGCCCATCCCACCCATCCACTGATCATCCATCCTTCCTCTCCAGTGGACAATACATTGAAGAAGTCTCGCTACAGGCCTCAAATATTTTCCTTAACTAGGCCAGTCGGCCGAAACGTTGAGATCTCTCCTCCTCCTCCTCTTCCCAGGTGACAGCCAAAAGCCCACTCGCCGTGCGAGTCGTGAACCCGTCACGCGTTCCAGATCATCCTCGTACCAAGGGTGGCACAGTCGGGTTTTTTTACAATCGGGTTGAATTGTCTTTTTAATATTAAACCCGATCATCTGAGATTGGGAGAAATCCGGTTTAATTGGTTCTAATTGCAGAACCGCACTTCGCCAACTTCTCAACGATGGGCTTCATCCATTCCAAGCTAAGGAACTCACTGGCGCCCACGATTGTGGAGGAGAAGCTCCTCGTGTTCATCAAGACCAACCTGCCCGCCGCATTCTACGACTACCCCGTGCCCGACGCCCCCCCCCCCCCCCCCGAGTACGATAGCAGCACCGACGAGGAAGCAGCCTAAGCCTTGGATCAGAGTCTCGTATTCATTGAACCAGGTTGTAATTTACACTATGAGACCTCCTTTACCAGTGGCAAAATATAGTAGTAGGTTTTTACCCTTTAAACTGGTACAAAACTGACACCTTTATACAAGGCATCATGTTTGCAATAACCGCAACACAAGCAGTCAAAATGCAAACAAAAAGAAACAACTCTGATAATGGTAATGACAGTGCATATCATTACCATTTTCAGAGTTGTTTCTTTTTGTTTGCATTTTGACTGCTTGTGTTGCGGTTATTGCAAACATGATGCCTTGTATAAAGGTGTCAGTTTTGTACCAGTTTTAAAGGGTAAAAACCTACTACTACAGGTTGTAATTCCCCGAAATCGGGTTTAATTGTATTAAAGAAAAAACCCGATGCCTGCCGCTGGAAAAAATCGGGTTTTTTTCCACCCCACGCCTCGCACGCTCCGAGGCAACCGCGAATCGGGCGGCTGCCGTGCGCTCGAGACGCGGCGTTCCAGAAGGCGTCGAGAGCCACTGAACTCGGAGCACAATGAAACGACTCAGACGCGGCCTTCGATTTGTCATTACTCAGAATCTACAAAGAATTTTCTTTTGTCAATTTTAGTCCGTCGCCCCCCCCCCCCCCCAACACACCCCCCCAACCACATACTCGCCCCCCTCAAATTTGTTTACAATTTTAGTCAGACACCCCCTCCCCCAACCACGTCGTCCCCTACCCCCGCACACCTTCAAAAAAAATGTTGGTCTATCATAGGGTAGAGTGAGCCTCCAGTTGTACGTTAACATAGGGGCACGTGGTAAGCGCTGGGACACGTGCATGCGATTGAAACCCCGTCACCGATTAACCGAGTCGCTCGCCTCTCTCGCAGCGGAGAGCCTGGCTCTACGATGGGGATGGGTTCGTTGTATTCCTATGCGCTTGGGTGATTTTGTTTTACCTTTCTTGTACTTTTTGCACGACTATCGCTGTTTTTTTCCCGTACTGTTCTTGCCGTGCCCCGACTGGACGTGTGTTGAAAAAGAGCTTTATAGCTTATCGGATTCCTCCTGCAGGTCAATACACAATCTCATTCTCTCTGCGTCGCTCATCTCACGCCGCACGAGTTCCCTCCCACACGAGGCCCGTTTTAGTTCGTCGGACATCATTGGTGCCCGCGCCATAGGAATGTGGAATTCTCCAGCACCGGCTCTGGATAGGCCGTGTGAGGAGTGGTGGGGGTGGGGGTGGAAGGGGGGACACCACGCACAGTCCACGTAGTGGCGCTCATCTCCGTGGGGGGGGGGGCGGGGAGCGAACCAGTGGAGCAATTTCCTCATTGCCATGGCGGGGGGACCGTATTTTGAAAGGAGAGGAAATGGTTGGGACGAGAGAGCGAGAACGCCAACAGCAGCGACGGCGAATTTATCTCCCTCCATCTCACCCCCCCCCCAGTGTCCCTCTCCCCCCCCCCAGTGTCCCCCTCTCCCCCTCTCCCTGCCCCCCCCCCCCCCAGTGTCCCCCTCTCCCTGCCCCCCCCAGTGTCCCCCATCTCCCCCCTCTCCCTGTGCCTCTGTCTCCCTGTCTCTCAGTGTCCCCCGTCTCCCGCGGTCCCTGTGCCTCAGTGTCCCCGTGTCCCTCTCTCCCTGTCTCCCTGTCTCCCCTGTCTCCCTGTCTCCCTCTCTCCCTGTCTCCCCTGTCTCCCTGTCTCTCAGTGTCCCCGTGTCTCCAGCCTCCTCGTGTCTTGCTCTCCCTCCCCCTCTCCTCATCCCCCCCCTCTCCCCGTTGTCTCCGTCCCTACGCCGGGGCGATGTTCCTCAAAGTGGTACTCGCTTTATCGCCCCCGGCGGAGAGAGCAGATCCACACAACCCGGGCCCAGTTCCGCGAGTTCCCCGAGACCCCAGAACCCTTGCACGAGACACGAGACCCCTGTTCCTTAGAGGACCCCGAATAGCTCAACCTCCTCTGTTCGGTGTATGTGGGGTGGGGGGGTTCGAGACGAGACATCTCGTTGCGGTGCCTGCCTCGTCTCGTTAGAGGCAACCCCCTGGAGCGTGGCCGTGTTTAAAGGGGGGGGGGGTGGATGCGGGGGAGGGGGACACATCTTTTTGCACAAATACAACTCACGAGTGGGTTGGTGGGGGGCGGCACGACACGGTCGATGTTGAACTTTACACGAAACGTTCCACCAGACCACGCAACGAGCAGCGATGCGATCTCTGCGCATTCCTCTCCAGATTTCACACCCTACCGCCCCCCCCCCCCCCCCCCCGTGTTAATTTATATCAATAACATCTCCGACTTGGCTGTACAAAATTACAAGTGAGGCCAAGCCTCGCAGCAGTGGGGGGTGGGGGCGGTAAGGGGTAGAGACCATCATCGAGACTCCCGCTCTGCCCACGTGCCCCCCCCCCACACCCGCGCACCCATACCGAGCCATGCCCCCCACTTCCGTACCCCCCAACCCAACTCCACAACCTATAGCTCCCCCCCCTCTCCCAACACGAGCCATGCCCCCCCCCAACTCCGATGCCAGGCCCACGCGCTGCTGCTGCTGCTGCTACTGCTGCTGCTACTGCTGCTGCTGCTACTGCTGCTGCTACTGCTGCTGCTACTGCTGCTGCTGCCACTCACCGGTACCACTCGAGTCCCCGGTCGTAGTTGCGGTCGAAGAAGTGCGGCTCGGCGCCCACGGCGCGGACGTCGGGGTGCACGCGGATGAACTCGAGCAGAGCGCGCGTGCCCCCCTTCTTCACGCCGATGATGATGGCGTCAGGAAGCTTCTTCGTCCCGAAGCTACTGAAGCTGCTGCCGCTGCTGCTGCTGCTGCCGTTGATGAGGCTGGGTGCCGGAGCCGGTGCAGGGCGCGTGGCGGCGCCCAGCGCTTCCACCTCCTCTTTGTTGATGAGGTTTGTTGTTGTTGTTGGCGATGTTCCTCTTCTATTCTTCCTCTCCTCCATCTCTTCGTCCAATAACACCTCTTCAGCAACAACACCACCACCGCCACCTCCTCCTCCACCACCACCGCCACCATCATCATCGTCATTGCCCGCCGAGCCTGCGGATTCCCGCACGCCCCCACCTCGTGTTAGGGTCTTCAATGAGCTGCTGATGCCGATGCTGCCGCTGCTGCTGCTGCTGATTCTGCTGATGCTGCAACAGCAGCAGCTGAGATGCATCCCCCGTCGTCTGCTGCTGCTGCTGCTGCTCTCGGCGTTCGAGTCGGCGCAGCTGAGTGCGATCGTAGCGCCCCTCCCCGCTGTCTCCCCCCCTCCGGGAGCGCTCCTCCGGAGGGCTGCAGGGGCGGCGGTGGCGGCGGCGGCGGCGGTGGCGGCGAGGGGCAGCAGCAGCAGGCGAGGCAGTAGAACAGGTAGGCGGGCAGCAGGCAGGAGCAGCATGCTGGAGGCGCAGGCGACCAGCGTCCGGCGAATCTTGACGTGCGGCAGAGCGGCGCTAGGAGCCTCCATGCTGCCCTGTGGGGGCGCCGGGGACGAGCTGGTGGCGAGGGAGGCCCCGGGCAGCCGAGGGGCAGCGGGGCATGGCGCTGCCCCCGCCGGCGAGAGGCACCGGCCGCATGCGGCCGAGCGCGGGCAGTCACGGGGTGTGATCGCGATACGATGTTGCTACACGGTGGTGGTGGTGTTGGTGGTGGTGCTGGTGGTGTCGTACTGCGCGTGTGTGTGTGTGGTGCTGGTAGTAGTAGTAGTGTGAGTCGTGGTACAAGGAGGGTACTGTCGTAGTTGTGCAAGTGTGGTGGTGGTGGTGGTCTCGATTGGTAATTGCTACCGCGTGATATCAACGATGATGATGATGACGACGATATTATTTTATTTCTTTATAACGTGGCGATTGCAGCGTGAGTCGTGAGTCGTACGTGACGGACGCGGCATCGCAGCGCGGCGAGAAACGGCGATGAGCAGGTGGAGCACGAGAAGGAGGCCTTCATCCAGCAGTGGACAGACCCTGGCTCATAATGACGACGACGACGCCACGCGCGCGCTCCTCTCGCAGGAGAAACCAGCCCCGCCGACTCACCACCACCACCACCACCCGCGCGCCGCTCTGCACGGAACTCGAGTGGGTGAGTGGGAGGGGGGGTGCCGCTCTTAAGTAGAGGACATCGAGGCGTAGGAGGAGGCGGGAGATGTTAGAGGAGGGAGATGTGGCAGCAGCAGCAGCGCAGCACCGAACAGCGAGCGCATCCATCAACGCCCCGGCCCCAGCAGCCAGCAGCGTCGTCTTTGCCGGCATCGCCACCCGCCGCCCGCCTCCCTCCCCATCCTCTCTCGCCCGCGCCGCTCCTCGCTGATGACGGCGGGGGTCTTGGGGTCCGCGTGGGGAGTGGGGAGTGGGGGGGTGGGGTGTGGGGTGGGGGTCCCTGTGTCGTGTCCCAGACCCCCGCGCCTACGAGGGGGGGGGGTCCCTCCCTCGCTCCCTCCCTCGCTCCCTCGCTCCTGTCACTCGACGCCCTGGTACGGGGGAAGTTGGGTGGAGGGGGTTGGGGGGTGGAGGAGGAGGAGGGGGTTAGGGGGGTGGAGGAGGAGGAGGAGGGGGTTAGGGGGGTGGAGGAGGAGGGGGTTAGGGGGAGGCGGGTGGAGGGGAGGCGGGGGGAGAAGGGATTCGATCTCGTCTAGATTCCGGATCAGGATCTGCTCGTTGTGTATGCGAGGGATGCGATGCATGCGAGAAGCTGCAACGGGGGCAACACCTGCAGCAGCACCTGCAGCAGCAGCTGCAGCTATGGCTACAGCAGCACCTGCAGCACCGCCACCAGCACCGCCACCAGCAGCAGCATCAGCAGCAGTAGCGGCAACAGGGACAGCACCTGCAGCTACATCAGCAGCTACAGCAGCAGCTGCTGCAGCTACAACAGCAGCTACAACAGCAGCTACATCAGCACCGCCAACAGCAGCAGCAGCAGTAGCGGCGGCAGCAACAGGGAGCCGAGATCGGAGACGGCGGCTGCTCTAGCCGAGAGCGCGTTGAGCGATCACGGAGAGTGTGCGGAGTGAGAGAGTGGAGAGTGTGCGGAGTGAGAGAGTGGAGAGTGTGCGGAGTGAGCGGAGAGCGACGTGCGGATTGAGAGAGTGGAGAGCGTGCAGAGTGAGAGAGTGGAGAGTGTGCGGAGTGAGAGAGTGGAGAGTGTGCAGAGTGAGAGAGTGGAGAGTGTGCAGAGTGAGAGAGTGGAGAGTGTGCGGAGTGAGAGAGTGGAGAGTGTGCGGAGTGAGAGAGTGGAGAGTGTGCAGAGTGAGAGAGTGGAGAGTGTGCGGAGTGAGAGAGTGGAGAGTGTGCGGAGTGAGAGAGTGGAGAGTGTGTGGAGTGAGAGAGTGGAGAGTGTGCGGAGTGAGAGAGTGGAGAGTGTGCGGAGTGAGAGAGTGGAGAATGTGCAGAGTGAGAGAGTGGAGAGTGTGCGGAGTGAGAGAGTGGAGAGTGTGCGGAGTGAGAGAGTGGAGAGTGTGCAGAGTGAGAGAGTGGAGAGTGTGCGGAGTGAGAGAGTGGAGAGTGTGCGGAGTGAGAGAGTGGAGAGTGTGTGGAGTGAGAGAGTGGAGAGTGTGCGGAGTGAGAGAGTGGAGAGTGTGCGGAGTGAGAGAGTGGAGAGTGTGCGGAGTGAGAGAGTGGAGAGTGTGCAGAGTGAGAGAGTGGAGAGTGTGCGGAGTGAGCGGAGAGCGACGTGCGGATTGAGAGAGTGGAGAGCGTGCAGAGTGAGAGAGTGGAGAGTGTGCGGAGTGAGAGAGTGGAGAGTGTGCAGAGTGAGAGAGTGGAGAGTGTGCGGAGTGAGAGAGTGGAGAGTGTGCGGAGTGAGAGAGTGGAGAGTGTGTGGAGTGAGAGAGTGGAGAGTGTGCGGAGTGAGAGAGTGGAGAGTGTGCGGAGTGAGAGAGTGGAGAGTGTGCGGAGTGAGAGAGTGGAGAGTGTGCGGAGTGAGCGGAGAGCGACGTGCGGATTGAGAGAGTGGAGAGCGTGCAGAGTGAGAGAGTGGAGAGTGTGCGGAGTGAGAGAGTGGAGAGTGTGCAGAGTGAGAGAGTGGAGAGTGTGCAGAGTGAGAGAGTGGAGAGTGTGCGGAGTGAGAGAGTGGAGAGTGTGCGGAGTGAGAGAGTGGAGAGTGTGCAGAGTGAGAGAGTGGAGAGTGTGCGGAGTGAGAGAGTGGAGAGTGTGCGGAGTGAGAGAGTGGAGAGTGTGTGGAGTGAGAGAGTGGAGAGTGTGCGGAGTGAGAGAGTGGAGAGTGTGCGGAGTGAGAGAGTGGAGAGTGTGCAGAGTGAGAGAGTGGAGAGTGTGCGGAGTGAGAGAGTGGAGAGTGTGCGGAGTGAGAGAGTGGAGAGTGTGCAGAGTGAGAGAGTGGAGAGTGTGCGGAGTGAGAGAGTGGAGAGTGTGCGGAGTGAGAGAGTGGAGAGTGTGTGGAGTGAGAGAGTGGAGAGTGTGCGGAGTGAGAGAGTGGAGAGTGTGCGGAGTGAGAGAGTGGAGAGTGTGCGGAGTGAGAGAGTGGAGAGTGTGCAGAGTGAGAGAGTGGAGAGTGTGCGGAGTGAGAGAGTGGAGAGTGTGAGTGTGCGGAGTGAGAGAGTGGAGAGTGTGTGGAGTGAGAGAGTGGAGAGTGTGCGGAGTGAGAGAGTGGAGAGTGTGCGGAGTGAGAGAGTGGAGAGTGTGCGGAGTGAGAGAGTGGAGAGTGTGCGGAGTGAGAGAGTGGAGAGCGTGCGGAGTGAGAGAGTGGAGAGCGTGCGGAGTGAGAGAGTGGAGAGTGAGAGAGTGAAGAGTGTGCGGAGTGAGAGAGTGGAGAGTGTGCGGAGTGAGAGAGTGGAGAGCGTGCGGAGTGAGAGAGTGGAGAGTGTGCGGAGTGAGAGAGTGGAGAGTGTGCAGAGTGAGTGAGTGGAGAGTGTGCAGAGTGAGTGAGTGGAGAGTGTGCGGAGTGAGAGAGTGGAGAGTGTGCGGAGTGAGAGAGTGGAGAGTGTGCGGAGTGAGAGAGTGGAGAGTGTGCAGAGTGAGTGAGTGGAGAGAGTGGAGAGTGTGCGGAATGAGAGAGTGGAGAGTGTGCGGAGTGAGAGAGTGGAGAGTGTGCGGAGTGAGAGAGTGGAGAGTGTGCGGAGTGAGAGAGTGGAGAGTGTGCGGAGTGAGAGAGTGGAGAGTGTGCAGAGTGAGTGAGTGGAGAGAGTGGAGAGTGTGCGGAATGAGAGAGTGGAGAGTGTGCGGAGTGAGAGAGTGGAGAGTGTGCGGAGTGAGAGAGTGGAGAGTGAGAGAGTGAAGAGTGTGCGGAGTGAGAGAGTGGAAAGTGTGCAGAGTGAGAGAGTGGAGAGTGTGCGGAGTGAGAGAGTGGAGAGTGTGCGGAGTGAGAGAGTGGAGAGTGTGCGGAGTGAGAGAGTGGAGAGTGTGCGGAGTGAGAGAGTGGAGAGTGTGCGGAGTGAGAGAGTGGAGAGTGTGCGGAGTGAGCGGAGAGCGACGTGCGGATTGAGAGAGTGGAGAGCGTGCAGAGTGAGAGAGTGGAGAGTGTGCGGAGTGAGAGAGTGGAGAGTGTGCGGAGTGAGAGAGTGGAGAGTGTGCGGAGTGAGAGAGTGGAGAGTGTGCGGAGTGAGAGAGTGGAGAGTGTGCGGAGTGAGAGAGTGGAGAGTGTGCGGAGTGAGCGGAGAGCGACGTGCGGATTGAGAGAGTGGAGAGCGTGCAGAGTGAGAGAGTGGAGAGTGTGCGGAGTGAGAGAGTGGAGAGTGTGCGGAGTGAGAGAGTGGAGAGTGTGCAGAGTGAGAGAGTGGAGAGTGTGCGGAGTGAGAGAGTGGAGAGTGTGCGGAGTGAGAGAGTGGAGAGTGTGTGGAGTGAGAGAGTGGAGAGTGTGCGGAGTGAGAGAGTGGAGAGTGTGCGGAGTGAGAGAGTGGAGAGTGTGCGGAGTGAGAGAGTGGAGAGTGTGCAGAGTGAGAGAGTGGAGAGTGTGCGGAGTGAGAGAGTGGAGAGTGTGCGGAGTGAGAGAGTGGAGAGTGTGTGGAGTGAGAGAGTGGAAAGTGTGCGGAGTGAGAGAGTGGAGAGTGTGCGGAGTGAGAGAGTGGAGAGTGTGCGGAGTGAGAGAGTGGAGAGTGTGCGGAGTGAGAGAGTGGAGAGCGTGCGGAGTGAGAGAGTGGAGAGCGTGCGGAGTGAGAGAGTGGAGAGTGAGAGAGTGAAGAGTGTGCGGAGTGAGAGAGTGGAGAGTGTGCGGAGTGAGAGAGTGGAGAGCGTGCGGAGTGAGAGAGTGGAGAGTGTGCGGAGTGAGAGAGTGGAGAGTGTGCAGAGTGAGTGAGTGGAGAGTGTGCAGAGTGAGTGAGTGGAGAGTGTGCGGAGTGAGAGAGTGGAGAGTGTGCGGAGTGAGAGAGTGGAGAGTGTGCGGAGTGAGAGAGTGGAGAGTGTGCAGAGTGAGTGAGTGGAGAGAGTGGAGAGTGTGCGGAATGAGAGAGTGGAGAGTGTGCGGAGTGAGAGAGTGGAGAGTGTGCGGAGTGAGAGAGTGGAGAGTGTGCGGAGTGAGAGAGTGGAGAGTGTGCGGAGTGAGAGAGTGGAGAGTGTGCAGAGTGAGTGAGTGGAGAGAGTGGAGAGTGTGCGGAATGAGAGAGTGGAGAGTGTGCGGAGTGAGAGAGTGGAGAGTGTGCGGAGTGAGAGAGTGGAGAGTGAGAGAGTGAAGAGTGTGCGGAGTGAGAGAGTGGAAAGTGTGCAGAGTGAGAGAGTGGAGAGTGTGCGGAGTGAGAGAGTGGAGAGTGTGCCGAGTGAGAGAGTGGAGAGTGTGCGGAGTGAGAGAGTGGAGAGTGTGCCGAGTGAGAGAGTGGAGAGTGTGCGGAGTGAGAGAGTGGAGAGTGTGCGGAGTGAGAGAGTGGAGAGTGTGCGGAGTGAGAGAGTGGAGAGTGTGCGGAGTGAGAGAGTGGAGAGTGTGCGGAGTGAGAGAGTGGAGAATGTGCGGAGTGAGAGAGTGGAGAGCGTGCGGAGTGAGAGAGTGGAGAGTGTGCGGAGTGAGAGAGTGGAGAGCGTGCGGAGTGAGAGAGTGGAGAGTGTGCGGAGTGAGAGAGTGGAGAGTGTGCGGAGTGAGAGAGTGGAGAGTGTGCGGAGTGAGAGAGTGGAGAGTGTGCGGAGTGAGAGAGTGGAGAGCGTGCGGAGTGAGAGAGTGGAGAGTGTGCGGAGTGAGAGAGTGGAGAGCGTGCGGAGTGAGAGAGAATGGAGATGTGTGTGTATGTGTGTGTGTGTGCAGGTGTGTGTGTGTATGTATGTATGTGTAGGTGTATGTAGGTGTGTGTGTGTAGGTGTGTGTGTAGGTGTGTGTGTATGTGTGTAGGTGTGTGTATGTGTGTGTGTAGGTGTGTGTTAGTGTGTGTGTAGGTGTGTGTGTGTATGTGTGTGTAGGTGTGTGTGTGTGTATGTGTGTGTAGGTGTGTCTGTGTGTAAATTCATTGTCACCCCGTGGCGAATGACGGGTTTTGCTATTGGTGATTTGTGGGGAGCGGTGGTGCAGCGGTCAGCGCGCTGCGCTACGAACCCAGCGACCCGAGTTCGATTCCCGCTCACGGCCAACACCAGTGACGATTATCTGAACCGGTCCTGGGCCTCCCCTAGGTCTACTCAGCCTCAATTGAGTACCTGGTGCGATGTGTAAAAAAAACATTGCCACTCGGGAGAATAAACATCGCCACTGGGGAGACAAAGGCGGTCGGGCGTGGTGTTTGCCACCCACCCTCTCGTGTGCCGTGCCGGCCTTCATAGGTGCTCGTTAACAGCACTTGCCTCAACAGTCTGTTAAAGCTATACGGGGGATCTTTGTCTTTGTGTGATAGTGTACGTGTGGTGCATGGTTGTGGGGTCTGTGCTAGAGGTGAGGCTGTGCGTGTAACCGTGTGGCAGAGTAGTGTTTGAATATGTGGGAGGGTATGAGTGTGTGAAATTGAGGTCTGTGAGTGTGTGAAATGTAGTGTGGCTATGCGTGTGTATGTTAAATGGAGTGTGAGTATGAGTGTGTGTGTGAATATGAGTGTGTGTGTGTGAGTTAGTGAGTATGAGTGTGTGTGTGAAATGTAGTGTGAATATGAGTGTATGTGAAATAGAGTGTGTGTGTGAGTGTGTGAAATGGAGTGTGTGTGTGAGTGTGTGAAATGGAGTGTGTGTGAAATGGAGTGTGAGTATGAGTGTGTGTGTGAAATGGAGTGTGAATATGAGTGTATGTGAAATAGAGTGTGTGTGTGTGTGAAATGTAGTGTGAATATGAGTGTGTGTGTGTGAGTTAGTGAGTATGAGTGTGTGTGTGAAATGTAGTGTGAATATGAGTGTGTGTGTGAAATGGAGTGTGTGTGTGAGTGTGTGAAATGGAGTGTGTGTGAAATGGAGTGTGTGTGTGAAATGGAGTGTGAATATGAGTGTATGTGAAATAGAGTGTGTGTGTGTGTGAAATGTAGTGTGAATATGAGTGTGTGTGTGTGAGTTAGTGAGTATGAGTGTGTGTGTGAAATGTAGTGTGAATATGAGTGTGTGTGTGAAATGGAGTGTGTGTGTGAGTGTGTGAAATGGAGTGTGTGTGAAATGGAGTGTGAGTATGAGTGTGTGTGTGAAATGGAGTGTGAATATGAGTGTATGTGAAATAGAGTGTGTGTGTGAGTGTGTGAAATGGAGTGTGTGTGAAATGGAGTGTGAGTATGAGTGTGTGTGTGAAATGGAGTGTGAATATGAGTGTGTGTGTGTATGTGTGAAATGGAGCGTGAGTATGAGTGTGTTACAGCTCACGGCCGACACCAGTGACGATTGTCTCCATGGGTCCTGTGCCTCCCTTAGGTCGACTCAGCCTCAAATGAGTACCTGGAATGAGTGTGTAAACATCGCCACAGGGAAACGCGGCCGGGGCTGGCCACCCACCCCCTCGTGTGCCGTGCCGGCTTTCACAGGTGATATTCGCTAACAGCACTTGCCCCGACATTCTTTCAAGCCTACGCGGTGATGCTTTGTCATTGTATGTGTGTGTCTGTTAAGAGAAGTTATCTCTCCTATACACCAGGTACCTATTTCAGACTGAGTCCACCTAGGGGTAGCCCGATACGTATTAAAACAACATCGGTAATACCTGCACGAATGTCTACTTACAATGCAAGTGATGTTTCCACATTCCCATGGCGGGGTCGAGTCTATCCAAAGGAAAGCCACCCCAGAACTTCCCCACAAAGTGGTATGTACATTTTATCTACCACCGAGAGATGATGGGCACGTACATACGATCATCATTATTTCAACATCGTCGTCGTCGGTCTTGATTTATACACTGCTGGACTAAAGTCTCTCCCCTACACCGACATTCCTCCAATGTAACAATTCACACAGAGTCTACTCTCTCATCGCATTATGCATGCACATGCCATTATGCTGCTATTATTATACACACCCGTGCATGTACAAAGGCCTACATGCCCTTAGTATGCACATATCATTATGCACACATAATTATCCAGGTATCGTATATACACACACACACACGTGTATGTATATCGGCCCGCATGTTATTATTATGTACACAGCATTAACCACGTATTATAAACGGTATATTTAAATACGCACGTGGATGTATAATGTATGTGCCTATATGCCCTTAGTTTGTACATACCATTGTGCGCATGTCATCATGTACACACGCGATTGTGTAAAGAATATATAGGCATAGCATGTATGTATCATTGGACACGTATCATTACACACGCACGTCTATGTGTAGGTGCATATCCACATAGCACGTTCATACCATTTAGTACTCATTATAAAAGAGCACACATCATTATACACTTAACATTGTGTGTGCACGCATATCATGTTTACACATACAGACGCGTGCGTGTGTGTTGGCGTTGTGTGGAGCACATCATGTGGTGCATCTGCCAGTCATCTGGCAGTGGCCACGCTGTGCTAGGAGATGTTAACTCCCTCGCCTGGTATGCAGTAGTTCGTGGGTTCGACCCCGACCCTGACGCCTGCTGCTGTTGTATATTTGTAGTTTGCGTGTCTCTCTCCTCGTGGTCGCGTCGATTTTTTTTAAAATCCGGGTCCTCCGGTTTTCCCCTGCGTTGAGATCATTTCGCTGCGATGCATCTCCACACGATCAGCCACTTCGTTGAGCTATCATTCATTTGTGGCCGGGTCGCTTCTGAAAAAGAGCGATATAGCTGGTGAAAAAAAAATCAATCTTTTTTTGGGGGGGGGGGGGGGGGGAGACAAAGGCGGACGGGGGATGATATAACGGCCGCATCACCGCCTCGCGAAGACGTGCTGGCCTCCTCAACTGGGTGCTCTCCAACAGCACTCGCCCCACCGCCCCTGACTTTGCGGGGATGTGCGTGACGGGGCGTGTGTGCCGGGAATCGTAGCCGCTACTCGCTCAACAGCACTGGCCCCCCCAAAAAGGCGACACGGGGGGATATGTTGTCTGTCGTCTCGAGCCTGTGCTGCTGCTGCTGCGGCTGCTGCTGCTGCCTGCTGCAGCTGCCTGCTGCTGCTGCTGCCTGCTGCTGCAGCTGCCTGCTGCAGCTGCCTGCTGCTTGCTGCAGCTGCTGCAGCTGCTGCTGCTGCTGCTGCCTGCTGCTGCTGCCTGCTGCAGCTGCTGCTGCCTGCTGCTGCTTGCTGCTACCTTCTGCAGCTGCTGCTGCTTGCTGCTACCTGCTGCAGCTGCCTGCTGCAGCTGCTGCTGCTGCTGCTGCTGCCTGCCTGCTGCTGCTGCCTGCTGCTGCTACCTGCTGCAGCTGCCTGCTGCAGCTGCCTGCTGCTGCTTGCTGCTACCTGCTGCAGCTGCCTGCTGCAGCAGCTGCTGCTGCTGCCTGCTGCTGCTTGCTGCTACCTGCTGCTGCTGCTTGCTGCTGCGTTTGGGTTTCGCGTGGGCGTGGCTCCTCCTAGCGGCTCCGCGAGCTCGCGCGCCCGCAGCCTCCCCCCCCCCCCCATCTTCCACCCCCCCCCCCCATCTTCCACCCCCCCCATCTTCCCCCCCCCTCATCTTCTACGCCCCCCTCCATCCCCCTCCACCCTCCCTCCACCCTTCCTCCACCCTTCCTCCACCCTCCCATCTTCTGCCTAACCCCCAAATATAAATAGAGACAGAGACAATGAGGTGGTAAGGGAGACCTGGAGACAGAAATATGTACATACATACACACAGACACATAAAAAAGACAAAGATCCCCCGTATAGCCTTAACAAACTGTTGGGGCAAGTGCTGTTAGCGAGCACCTATGAAGGCAGGCACGGCACACGAGGGGGTGGGTTGCAAACACCACGCCCGGCCGCCTTTGTCTCCCTTGTGGCGATGTTTACACATCGCACCAGGTACTCATTTGAGGCTGAGTAGACCTAGGGGAGGCCCGGGACCGGTTCAGATAATCGTCACTGGTGTTGGCCGTGAGCGGGAATCGAACCCGGGTCGCCAGGTTCATAGCGCAGCGCGCTAACCGCTACACTACCGCTCCCCACATACACACAGACACATACATACCCACAGACACATACACACAGACACATACATACACACACACACACATACACACTGACACGGAGAAACACACAGGCAGACAGACACGCACGGACACGGACAGACGAACACACACAAACACGGAGACAGACAGAGAGACACACACAGACACAGAGAGACAAACAGACACAGAAAAACACAAACACTAAGAGACACACAGACACGGAGACACACACAGACAACGAGACACAAACAGACACGGACAGACGAAGACACACAGACATGGAGACAGAGAGAGACACACAGACACGGAGAAACACACACAGACACGGACAGACGAACACACACGCACAGACACGGAGACACACGCACACACGGAGAGACAAACAGACACATAAATACACACACAAAGAGACACACACAGACAGACACGGAGACACTGTGGCGGCGGGGGGGGGGCTGTAGGAGCTATAACCCCCCACTTCGCACACTGGTGGGAGGAGGCTGCTTAATGTACAGGGGAAGTATTGAGTCTATGGGCAGTGGTCACAATGCAAACAAAAACCATACTCTGATTATAATATATGCATTGTCCTTGAAACTGATTGGTCCACACCAGAGACAGCTTTCTTTGGAGCCTCGTCTCAAACGGTGTTAGACAAGAGGATGCCAAAAGGCGAACAGCACAAAGACAATGCCACTACCAGAGTAATGAGAGCTCGGTGAGCAGCAACATCATGGGACCTCCTTTGCCAGCACCAAAATATGAGAATATGTTTTCCCCTTTTTTCTGACAACAAAACAGGGGAAAAACCTCTTCTCATATTTTGACACTGGCAAAGGAGGTCTCAGGATGTTGATGCTAGCCCCGAGCTCTCATTACTCTGATAGTGCTTTGTCTCTGGGCTGTTAGCCTTTTGGCATCCTCTTGTCTAACACCGTTTGAGACGAGGCTCAAAAGAAAGATGTCTCTGGTGTGGACCAATCAGTTTCAAGGACAATGCATATATTGTCAGAGTATGTTTTTTGTTTGCATTCTAAACCAAAAGTATTGTGGTTAATGCAGTAACATGATTCCTTGTTAAAGATTTTAGTTTGGTGTTTTAACATCTTAACACCTGTTTTGTATTTCGATTTAAATTTCGATTTAAAGCTTTCGTGACTGCAGGGATTCATCTTCTTGGTTCTTCTAGCCAGAAAAAATGTGAAAAACTATTCTCATATCTATGGGCAGTGTTGAGTCTACATGCAATATTTAGTCTATGGGCAGTGCTGCTCAATATACAGGCGAAGTTTATTCCAGTGGAGGGGTGCAAGTAGGAAGACAACGTGATAGGGCGCAAGGGGAAGGAGGGACAGAGACAGAGAGAGAGAGAAGATTGGGCACGAAGAGGACAACGGGTGGATGTAGAATGAGATGTGAGCTTTCGTGTCCTTGCGAGTTAAACTCCAACCACCTCGCCACGTGTCCCCTCGGCTACAGCTCCTCCACGACAGCAAACCTCCAGTCACGTGCTCTGCACTCGACGCTCGAGTCTGGGCCACGTGGGATGGAGCCAGTGATCGTGATAATGAAGTTCCACCACTACTGCGCCCACTGCTCTTCATGAGAAATGTATAATAACCGCTGTTTTTTCAAACGCCTTTCACATCGAAGTATCTCAAAGCGCTGTACGTAAACATAACACTGCACTTACAAGTCTAGATACAATCTAAGCGAAATTGAAAGCTGATAATAACCAAATCACAATTCCTACAAAATTATGAACTGTGATAACACGTTCCTGCGGAGGGAGCTGGTAGGAACGTTGGGTTGCTCGGCCAATGGCCAGGGTCAACGGCGGCGTGGTGTATTCCGCAAATATGGCCGACTGTGAGGGCGGGCACAAGCCGGCGTGAGTAGGTTAAACGTTGAGTTTTATAAGGGCACCACGGGGTGACCAGCCCCTCCTCAACCAGCCCCACCCCTTCCACCCCCCACCCAGCCCCACCCTCCCCACCCAGTCCCTCCCCACCCTCCCCACCCAACCCCTCCCCACCCTCCCCTCCCCACCCAGCCCCTCCCTCCCCACCCAGCCCCTCCCTGCACGACGGACACAATAATCCCCTGTGGGCTGGTGGAACCAGGAGGTTCCTACCAGTAAAAGAGAATAATAACAGTAGTAATGGTTACAGAGTAATCCAATCATACAACTTTTGTTTTTTCAAATCTTAAGTTTGCAGGACACACACGTCGTACAAAGAGGTGAGTTTTAAGACGGTGATTTAAAAGTTAGGGGCCGTCCATAAATGACGTCACGCGATTTTGGACGATTCTTGACCCCCCCCCCCCCTCGTCACACTGCGCCACAAAAAGTCAGACCCCCCCTCAAATATTACGTCACAACGCTCTGCCCCCCCCCCCCCCAAAACCATATTTCCATTTTGAAAATAAAACATGCTTCAAATCGCTTTAAACTATTGTCATTGTAGTGCGTATCTAATGTGGCGCTGCACTCTGATGTTGTAGGAGAAAACATTTATTAAAAAGTATATTTAATTAAGTAAAACGTGTTGTCTATATTTATTTAAAGTTGCGCATTTTGATGTGACGTCACATTTCTCAAACCCCCCCCCCTCCCCTCGTCACACATCGTCACAAATGTCTGACCCCCCCCCCCCCCCCCGAGGTGCGTGACGTCATTTATGGGCGGCTCCTTAAACAGACTCGGAATCCCTAACGGACCGAGGGAGAGTTATTCCACAATCTCGGAGCCCTGGCTGCAGAAGGCTCCGTCTCCCGGAGAACATCACCACCGCGGTCTTTGGAATCACGAGTAGACCCAAAAACAGCTGATGGACGTCTTCGTCGGGCCACATAAAACGCGATATATTTAGGAGCCAGCCCCGTGCAAGGCCTTCGACTTGAGGCACAATCTTGAAGACGATATCCGCACGGTGCCGGGCGCCAGTTGCAGGAACGAGAGAATCTGAGTAATGCGGTTCACACGATATGGTTCTGAATTTCGATTTAAAGCTTCTTTCGTGACTGCAGGGATTCATCTTCTTGGTTCTTTCGGTAAAGTCACGTAGAAGGGAAGTAATAAAATAATAAAAAATAAAACATAATAAAATAATTCTCACGACGTTTCGGCCACAACGCAAGCAGCCGTCCTCAGGTGAAGACCAGGTCTGTCGGGGAGAGCGTCTGAATGAAACACCACCACGCGTGGAGCGTATATTTAAGCTGGGTTGGAAGGGGGGGGGAAGGGCGCCTTGACAAAAGAATTTGCATATCAAGAGGAATTTAGCATATTTATGGGAAATGCAGGTATGTGATTAGTACTACTTGTGAAATGCATAGGAGGTGTGCGGGGGGTTTCAAAGTCATATTATGCCCGTGCATTATGCAGGATTAGCAGCATCAAAGGGAGGGGATAGGGGTAGCATTAATAAAAACGTCGTGAGAATTCTTTTATTATGTTTTGTTTTTATTATTTTATTACTTCCCTTCTACGTGACTTTACCGAAAGAACCAAGAAGATGATATGGCTCTGGTTAAAAAAACCCTGGCAGCTGAATTTTGAATATATTTTGCGTAATCCATTGAAAACTATTTTCGAAACGGCAGCAAGCAAGGCATTAGAGTTATCCAACCGAGATGAAATAAAGGCATGCACCATCCTGTCGGCATCAGGGAGGGAGAGCTTAGGTCTTAGTCGGGCTATGTTGGGTAAATGAAAATAACGAGATTTTGGCAAAATTACGCGCGTGGGCTTCAAATGTCAAACGGATGTCTCGGATAGTTTCTGACCTCAGAGGAAGACCGAATAACGGTCCCGTCTATGGCCAAACTACAACCATACATCTTCTTGGTTCTTTTGGTAAAGCCACGTAGAATGGAAATAATAAAATAATAAAAGTAAAACAACGCAAGCAGCCGTCCTCGGGTGAAGAACAGTTCTTCACCTGAAGACGGATGCTTGCGTTGTGGCCGAAACGTCGTGAAAATTATTTTATTATGTTTTATTTTTATTATTTTATTATTTCCATTCTACGTGACTTTACCGAAAGAACCAAGAAGATGAATCCCTGCAGTCACGAAAGCTTTAAATCGAAATACAACCATACAATTAACGCACTTGATGTGCGGAGCCCAGCAACGTAATACGTCTCATCCCAATTTAATGAAAGAAAGTTTCGTTGCATCCACGACTGCACCTCAGCAAGGCAACGTGATCGTGCGGAGAACCGCTACTTTGGTGTCAAGTCAAGAGCCTCGAGATAAGTCTCTGAGTCAGCATCGAATTGTGAACATTTAAGCCATGACGACGACACATTTGGCCAAGCGGTTGTTTATGAACAGGCTGAACAACAGAGGCCCGAACAACTGAGCCCTGAGGAAGCACCCCCCGAGGACATTAACCCACGAACGGATGGGGCAGTCGCCCATGGAGAAAAATTGCCCGCTGTTCAAAGTTCAAATTTCATGTATTAGGTATAGCCCTGTGAGCCATTCGGCTCTTGAATCGGGTGCAACCGCAACAAACAAAAAACAAAAACATGAACAAGAAAACATCTTAAAGTGACTATGTGCAAACAGAAAATCCAAGAAAAGACAGCAAAATATTGCAGATAAAATCACCGTACACCAACCCTGTGCAAAAATCCCAGTGGGATGCAAGTCAAACAACAACAACCACAACACAACTTAGATTAAGGCCATCAGTCTAATTCTGTACTACAACAAACAAACATGGCAAAACCAAAAAAACTTTTCGAAAATCACCAAAATAAAGCCATAAAAGCAATGAAACAGTGCAGGTCATAGGAACTGTGACCGAATTTTCCCAATAAACGACGTAAACAACACGTACTACCAAACTCTGCAGCCATAGCTGGCTGCATGAGTCACTCCACAACAGTAGGAGCATCAGTCGGAGTATCAACATTCTTAGGTTTTTTCGGTAAAACCTAAGAATATGAATCCTTGCAGTCACGAAAGCTTCAAATCTAGAATCGGAGTATCAACATTTTTCAATGCACCTTTAAGATCAGCGCGCTAAATCAAAACACAGGACAAGCGTGACGTTAGCCAACAGAGAGCAGCACCTGAGACACCTACAGAAGTGTCCAGACGACTAGGCTCGTGTCTCCCCTCCTCGGATTATGGGTGGAAAAGATGATCTGACTAGTGATAGGCTTTCACCCTTTCAACTGGTACAAAAAACTGACACCTTTATACAAGGCATCATGTTTGCAATAACCACAACACAAGCAGTCAAAATGCAAACAAAAAGAAACAACTCTGATAATGTCCTTGAAGTTGATTGGTCCACGCCCGAGACAGCTTTTCTTAAGAGCCTAGTCTCCATTGGGGTTGGACCAGGTGACGCCAAAAGGCGTACAACTCAAAAACAGTGCACTATCAGAGTATTGAGAGCTCGGGGTTAGCATTTACATGATTAGACCTCCTTTACCAGTGGCAAAATATAGTAATAGGTTTTTACCCTTTCAACTGGTAAAAAACTGACACCTTTATACAAGGCATCATGTTTGCAATGACCACAACACAAGTAGTCAATAAAGCAAACAAAAAGAAGCAACTCTGATAAGGATAATAATATGCACTGTCCTTGAAGTTGATTGGCCCACACCCGAGACGGCTTTCTTAAGAGCCTAGTCTCCATTGGTGTTGGACCAGATGACGCCAAAAGGCGTACAACTCAAAAACAGTGCACTATCAGAGTATTGAGAGCTCGGGGTTAGCATTTACATGATTAGACCTCCTTTACCAGTGGCAAAATATAGTAATAGGTTTTTACCCTTTCAACTGGTAAAAAACTGACACCTTTATACAAGGCATCATGTTTGCAATAACCACAACACAAGCAGTCAAAATGCAAACAAAAAGAAACAACTCTGATGATGACAATGATATGCACTGTCCTTGAAGTTGATTGGTCCACACCCGAGACAGCTTTTCTTAAGAGCCTAGTCTCCATTGGTGTTGGACCAGATGACGCCAAAAGGCGTATAAAGGTGTCAGTTTTTTGTACCAGTTGAAAGGGTAAAAACCTATCACTCTGTAATAAAGCTCGTTGAGGCGACTTCTGGAATCCGTCTTTTATTCAACTTATATTACATTTTACTTCACGCTGCTGATAGGCAGCGTGAGAGGGACAGATAGAGAGAGAAAGAGACGCACTGCCACGTGACAACTCGGAGCCCCGCTCCCGCGTGGCCCCCTTCCTCTGTTCGTTCCCGTTCTGCCCACGTGTCGTTCGTCTCCACCCCTATTTAATACCCGGGTCACGTGGTACGTTTCCACCAATCCTGGCTAGCCTCCATGGAATCTTCCAGGCTCCCTCGTCAGCTCCCGGGACCACGCCCCTGACTCATCTCCCCATTGGCTGTGGCCAAAGCCAGCAGAACCAATCCTTATAGCTGTCACCTTTCCGTCACGTCAGGGCCATGCCCCCAGGCTTCCCCCCATTGGCTGTAAACCAGGACCGGCAGAGCCAATCACCATGACGAGTTGTGATACGTCAGTGAGCCGGATATATCCTCATATTACAACTCTATTATGCTACTGGTAAAGGAGGTCTCATAGTGTAAATATGAACTGACTACTCAGGTGGGCCGTGAGTCGGGAACGTTTGTGGAACCCCTTGTTATCTCTGTGTAATATAAATGAATTGAAAACCCGCAGAAAAGTTCAACTCCCCCTCTCTCTTAATCAGCACTGATTTATAGAGGTGGTAAGATCATGTTGAACTTAAGTTGATTATGGGGCCGTCCATAAATGACGTCACGCGATTTTGGACGATTTTTGATCCCCCCCCCCTATTCACACGGCGTCACAAAAAGTCAGACCCCCCCCCCCCTCAAATATGACGTCACAAAGCTCTGCCCCCCCCCCCCAAAATGAAACATGCTTCAAATCGCTTTAAACTATTGTCATTGTAGTGCGTATTTAATGTAGCGCTTGCACTCTGATGTTGTAGGAGAAAACATTTATTAAAAAGTCTATTTAATTAAGTAAAACGTGTTGTCTGTATTTATGTAAAGTTGCGCATTTTGATGTGACGTCACATTTCTCAAACCCCCCCCCTTCGTCACACATGGTTACAAATGTATAACCCCCCACCCCCCCCCTAGGTGCGTGACGTCATTTATGGACGGCCCCTTATGCAACTGAGCTCTGGTCCTGGGTTCTCTGGCCGCGGAGTTGGGCTCGACCCTGGTTCGATTCGAGCATGAAGCTACGGTACATCCCTGGAGCGTGATAAGAGGGAGCGCTCACCCCACCACCCCCCACCACCCCAATCATCGCGAGAGACCCGTCTCCCCACCCCCCCACCAACGCTACCCCTCTCTCCCATAAATCCTCCACTTCAAATCCCCCCAACTTTGTAGCCCGGGCCAATCCCACAAACAGAAGCGGGGGTCTCAGACGCCGCGTCCAAACCGCGGAGCCGCAGGAATGAGGAGCTGGGATCAAGATGCGGGGAAGCGGAGCGGGGTGGGAAGGGTGGGGAGAGAGAGAGAAATGAAGGGGGAGAGGAATGAGACTTCTAACTTTTAAACAACTTTTATTGCCGCCAGCAGCAACAGCACTGGAGCCGATTCCGATATGAAATACACAAAGTCACCAGCAAACAAACGAATAATCGCTATAAATCCACGCGTTGTGGCGCTAAATGCAGCGCGCACAGCACGAGAGAAAAGTCACGTGGTGGTGGTGGTGGTCATCGCGCACGCCACGGTGACGAGCGAGCGCTTCAGAAGGTGAACACCACGAGGGTGCCGTCCACGCTGCTACAGAGAGGGGCTTTTCCGGCTCCCCAGCGTTCAAAGAAGACGCGGACGTCACCGGCACGTGTGTGGTACGTGGCGTGCTCCAGCCGGAGCCGCGCCTTGAGCAGGCCCCTGAACACTAGAAGCTCAGAGCAGCCGTCAGTGTCACCTTCCAGCATCTTCTTCCTCGTTCTGTACACCGCCATCTTCGCCTGAGCACAGGCGAAGTTGGCGAGGTCATGGCACTTGTTAGCCAGGTAAGGCACCACCCCATATACGAAGCTGCTGTTGTAGAAGGGCAAGGAGAGAGATGAAGGGGTGAGAGGAGAGAGACAGAGAGGCAGAGACGGAGTGCGGAGAGAGAGAGAGAGGAATGAGTGGGGAGATTCAGTGAATATTCCTGTGAACGCTTACCACGTAGAGGTGTGAGTGAGCGGCACTTGTCCCGAAGGTACGTTAAGGCTATACGGGTGATCTTTGTCTTTACATTTGTGTGTTGCACAGTGGGGAGCACAAGTGGTGCATCTGCCAGTCATCTCGGTCACCCCATGGCACCTGGATTTGTCCCCGTAACCGCCTGCCAGCAGCGTGCCTTCGACACTTCACGTGGCCTCAAGGTGCACCTAGCCTGGCACAAGCGCCGTGGTGACGTCACCGCCACTGAATGGAGGAGTAGTACGCTGCGCTACTAACCAGGGGACCCAGAGATCGATTCCCGCTCACGGCCAACACCAGTGACGATTATCTGAATCGGTCCTGGGCATCCCCTAGGTCGACTCATCCACAATTGAGTGCCTGGCGTGAGTGTGTAAACATCGCCACTGGGGAGACAAAAGCGGCCGGGGCGTGTGCCACAGTGCCGACCTTCACATGTGCTGCTCGCTAACAGCGCTTGCCCCCAACCAGTCTGTTAAGGCTACACTACGTTGGGTGGGGGGGGGATCTTTATCTGTGGTGTCTGCGTTGTTGTGAGCTCTCTCTATCTCATACCACACACATGTTGGTGATGTGCGCGTCTTCTTCGAACGCTGGGAAGCCGGAAAAGCCCCTCTCTGCACCAGCGTGGACGGCACCCTCGTGTTTACCTTCTGAAGCGCTCACTCGTCACCGTGGCGTGCGCGACGACCACCACAACCACCACCACCACGTGACTTTTCTTTTGTATCGTGCGCGATGCTTTCAGCGCCACAGCGCGTCGATTTGTAGCGTTTATTTCCATTTGTGTTGCTGGTGACTTTGTGTATTTCATATCGAAATCTCCTCCGGTGCTTTTTGCTGCTGGCGGCAATAAAAGTTGTTTAAAAGTCAAAGTCTGCATCTCTCTCTCTCTCTCTTAGTCTGACCCGCGTCAGCGCGACCTCGCCGTTGTTACCAAGCCCGGGGAAGATGCGGCGAGCAACGCGTCTCGAGCGATTCCTCGCGCGCTTCTGGTTCTCATTCTCATCCCGATTGTTTAACGCCCAACTCAATAACAATGCCACGGGGACCCGCACAAATACCGTGGTGACACGTGTCACCCTTATGCTGTGAGCTGGCATGATCGTGTTGTGTGTGTGTGTGCGGGTGTGTGTGTGTGTGCGGGTGTGTGTGTGTGTGCGGGTGTGTGTGTGTGTGCGGGTGTGTGTGTGTGTGTGCGGGTGTGTGTGTGTGTGTGCGGGTGTGTGTGTGGGTGTGTGTGTGTGTGCGGGTGTGTGTGTGGGTGTGTGTGTGTGTGCGGGTGTGTGTGTGTGTGCGGGTGTGTGTGTGTGTGCGGGTGTGTGTGTGTGTGCGGGTGTGTGTGTGTGTGTGTGTGCGGGTGTGTGTGTGTGTGTGTGCGGGTGTGTGTGTGTGTGTGTGCGGGTGTGTGTGTGGGTGTGTGTGTGTGTGCGGGTGTGTGTGTGGGTGTGTGTGTGTGTGCGGGTGTGTGTGTGTGTGCGGGTGTGTGTGTGTGTGCGGGTGTGTGTGTGTGTGCGGGTGTGTGTGTGTGTGCGGGTGTGTGTGTGTGTGTGCGGGTGTGTGTGTGTGTGCGGGTGTGTGTGTGTGTGTGCGGGTGTGTGTGTGTGTCGGCGTTATGGGCTGAGCTGGCATGATGGTGTGTCTGTGTGTTGGCCGGCAAAAACAACCCCCAACCTCCTCGTTGGTGCCAGACGGCTACGCTGTGGTGAGCAGTGCCGTGGGGAGGAGGGCCAATTTAGATTGACTATTCCCCGCATGGCGTTTGTAACCACCACAGTGGCCAAATGTGGGCTCTGGACGGGTGCGATGGGCTGGTAACCCCTCCACCTTCAATTAATTACCACAAAAACACGTCTAAAGTATCTTATTAAGCTTGTGCCGGAGGCCCCGGGGGGACAGGCGTCTATGACGTCTCCTGGCCAAACCCCATTTTGCGGAGCCAGGAGACTGAATCTTTACCCTCGGGGCTTCTCTAGAAACAACGAAAAAACACTTGCGGGTGGCCACATGGAATCTTCGAACGCTCACGGCGGAGGAGAGGCTGCCACTCCTCTGTCGGGAGCTGGACCGGTACTGCCTGGATCTCTGTGATATTCAGGATTCAGGAGATCGGGTGGACCAGCTCTGGCTGCTGCCACCATGAGGGGTGGACAGTCCTCTACTCGGGGCAGGAGACTGCCAAACAACAGGGAGTGGCTCTTCTTCTGAACAAAAAAATGAAGGGGTGTGGGAGCGTGGCGGTGAGGTGTGGGAAGCGGTAAGCCCCAGGATACTTTGGGCTCGTCTTCCCATCAACCGGAGGCGAGGAGTGGTACTCGAGGTTACTTATGCCCCTACCGAAGACGAGGCAGTCGCCCTCCAACAACAACGGAGGGCAGAGGAGCGACGCTCACAACAACGAGTGGAGTGCCGGATGGCTAAAACACAGCAAGTTGGCACAGTAGGAGGCACAGGTGGTGCATCAGCCAGTCATCTCAGTCATCTCAGTCAGTCGACCCGTGGCACCTGGGTCTGTCCCGTGACCTTCTGCCAGTGGGCATTCGACACTTCACGTGGCCTCAACGTGCACATAGCCTGGCACAAGCGTCATGGTGACGTCACCGCCACTTAGTGGCGAATGGCGGTTGTTGTGTTGGCCATATAATATGAGCTTGCATGATCCTGTGTATATGGATTGTGTATCAACCTTATGGTGTGAGCTGGCGTGATGGTGTGCGTGTGGCTGTGTGGGTCAGAGGAGGAGTTGGAGGCGCTGCTGCTGAACCTGGAGTGTGCCACTAAGAGGTGGGGCCTTACCATCAGTCCCACCAAAACTAAGCACCTGCCTGGGTATTTTGTGCCACCAAACACTCCACCCCCTCAGCTCCCCATTGGTGATGGAGCATTTATGGAGACAATGTCTCATGCCTGGGCAGTGTGCTTATGACCAGCTCCGGTTTGACAGCAGAAGTCTCACTCCGAATCACTCAGGCGGCATTATCTCTTCATCGGCTGCGCAATGCTGTGTGGAAGCTTCTTCCTGGTCACAGACATGCCCTCCCTTCTCGACGTTTGTGAAACGTGGACCCCTCTAATGGAACTTCTGCGCCTTTGATAAATATTCAAGCTGGCATGCCTACGATCTATCCGGGGTTTGATCAGGCTGGATTGTGTGAGCTCACAAATCCTTGAAATATCTGGACACATTCCTGAGTGAGCCCCTCCGGCAGGCAAGGCTTTTTGGCTGGGTCATATAAACTGCATGCCCAAGCAGCTTCTGTTTGGCTGTGTAATAAACCTTCTTGAGACGGCTTCCGGAATCAGTCCTTTTTATTTTCAACTTCCACAGTTACACTTCACACACTCCCCGTTGCTGACAGACAACGGAGAGAGGGCAGACTTCCCGCCAAGTCTCCACCGCGCACGTGGCACCCAGAGCCCCCGTACGCACGTGACTCCTGCTCTGCTCGTTCCCCAGTCTGCTCACGACTGTCCTCTCTCTCTCTCTCTTAATCCCTCTGTCACGTGGTACCCCCCAGCCAATCCTCCATAGACAGCGTTGACCGTTCCCGATGGTTCCCTGTCAATCCCGGGACCACGCCTCTGATCCGGCTCCCCATTAGCTGAGGCCCCGATTGGCCAGGCCAATCACCCCTGCTGACATGCCGTGATCACGCCGAGGCCATGCTCCCTGACTCATCCCTTATTGGCTACAAAGCGGGACCGGCAAGCCAATCCCCACGTGAACCCTCTATGGCTGTTATTACATCTGCATAGAGGGGGCTAAACGGTCACGACATGGGCTGGAGAAGATATTGACTGATGCGGTACGAGAGGATGTGGGGCGGAGTGAACTTGCCGATGACTGGCACCAGCGGTGTCAACATCGGCCTCTAAGTAGGAGGATCGTGAAGGACGCTGCCACTCGCAGGCAGTCGCCCTCCAGCAACAACGGAGGGCAGAGGGGCGACGCTCACAACAATGAGTGGAGCGCCGGATGTATAAAATGCAGCAAGTTGGCACAGTTGGGGATACAGCCGGTGTGCATCTACCAGTCATCTCAGTCAGTCCACCTATGGCACCTGCTGGGTTTGTTCCGTGACCCTCCTACCAGCGGGCGTTCGACACTTCACGTGGCCTTAACGTGCACGTAGCCTGGCACAAGCGCCGTGGTGACGTCACCGCCACTTAGGGGCGAATGGCGGTTGTTGTTGATGTTGTGTTGATGTGACATTGTGTGTTGGCGCCCAACACCGGCAGCTTCCTTGTATGTGGATGCGAACCATCACTGGCACGTCTGTGGGGCAGCCCATCGTCCCAAGTCCCGATCCCATCTTCTGGGATCGCCCTGATGCTGCTGCCATGCTAGAATCTCACAGACACACATCCATAATCTCACACACACACACACACATCCAGAGTCTCACACACACACATCCAGAGACTCTCACACACACACACATCCAGAGACTCACACACACACATCCAGAGTCTCACACACACACACATCCAGAGTCTCACACACACACATCCAGAGTCTCTCACACACACACATCCAAAGTCTCACACACACACATCCAGAGTCTCACACACACACATCCACAATCTCACACACACACACATCCTGGGTCCTGCCCCGTGATCTCTTCCTGGCAACTAGTGACGCCTTGACGCGCTGAATGTGCACCTCGTGAAATTCATTTTAAAAATACAATAGTTCAGTAATGCCACCCCACCCACCCACACTAATGACAACGAGCGCGGTGCCGCCGCCTGGCGGACGAGGTGCGGTACTGCACCGGATGCGTGACCAGTCAACCGGGTGGTGGAGGGCCCAAGGCGTCACGGACTTGTTCACGACACACAGTCTCATCGAGGGTCGTAGTCGGTGCCGGATTATCCTCGTAGCACAAGTAGCTAAATGTGGCTACGGGCCCCGCACTGTCAAGGGCCCCGCGCTAAATGCTTTCAAGCTATCAATTCCGGTTCAGTGATTCTGCACTTGCTCTATTGCTATAGTACTATACTGCCTTCGACGTTAATGGACGACTGGGTGTTGCAAGTTAGCGATTTGTCGTATTGTCTGGCTTATAGCAAATGAAAAATTACGATTACTTTACTGTACAAGTAAAAAGTTAGTGTTTTAATATTTATGTGTTTTTAAAACAAAACTTGTATGGCTCCTTTATACCAAACTAGCGGTAAGTACCCGACGTTGCCCGGGCGAAAAAGACAGGCGACGCACACATCGACTTACACACAGACATCGACCCACACACATAGAAACACATCGACTTACATGCACACACACACACACATATGGACTCACACAGCAACATATGCTACAGGCCTGGCACTAGCTTAGTCGTGCCACTGATCGTAGTGCAGACGTGAACACTCGGGTCGGGCTGCTACCGTCCTCCGTTGAAAGCCACGTCCCGAGGCGATGCCCGCGTTGATCGCGTGCACACGTGTGGGCACGTACACGTGCACGTGTGTACACCATGTACGTACACGTGCACGTGTGTACACCATGTACGTGCACGTGTTAGTATGCACACGTGTGCGTTGTCTACACCTACGTGCGTTGTGTGCACACGTGATCGTGTGTGTGTGTACGTTGAACTTCTTTCGCACCGCACGTAGCCAAGGTGCGGGAGGTATGTGCACCCTGCTAATCGGAGGCGTGTGCACGTGTTCGTTCGTGTGTGTGTGTGTACGTACGCACACATGTACACGTCCATGCATGTACACCTGTGTGTGTACGTACGCACACACGTCATCAACATTGCTTCCTCTTAATTCCCGCTGTGGCTGCGACTTCAAAGGGAACAATCACAAGTACGGGGAAGACATTCACGGGTGCGGAAGGGAATCTAATTATCGCCTCTCGCTTTCATAAATATTGCGTTTGTCTCCTCCTCCTCGTGAACCCGAATTAAACACCGTCCGACAGGAGCGCCGCGTGCAACGATCTCTCAACAATTGAGAAGTGTGGGGGAAGTGGAGGGGTGGGGGAGGGAGGAGGGGTGGGGGGCAGTGGAGGGGTGGAGGGAGGGAGGGAGGAGGGGGTGGGGGCAGTGGAGGGGTGGAGGGAGGGAGGGAGGGAGGAGGGGGTGGGGGCAGTGGAGGGGTGGAGGGAGGGAGGGAGGGAGGGAGGAGGGGGGTGGGGGGAGGGAGGGAGGGAGGGAGGGAGGAGGGGGTGGGGGGAGGGAGGGAGGGAGGGAGGGAGGAGGGGGTGGGGGCAGTGGAGTGGTGGAGGGAGGTAGGGAGGAGGGGGTGGGGGCAGTGGAGGGGTGGGGGGAGGGAGGGAGGGAGGAGGGGTGGGGGGCAGTGGAGGGGTGGAGGGAGGGAGGGAGGGAGGAGGGGGTGGGGGCAGTGGAGTGGTGGAGGGAGGGAGGGAGGAGGGGTGGGGGCAGTGGAGTGGTGGAGGGAGGGAGGAGGGGTGGGGGTGAAGGGAGGGAGGGAGAAGGTGGAGGGGGGAGGGGAGGGAGGGGGTGGGGGGAGAGAGAAGGTGGAGGGGGGAGGGAGGGAGGGAGAAGGTGGAGTAGGGGTGGAGGGAGTGGGAAGGGAGAAGGTGGAGGGGGGAGGGTTGCAGCACCAGATAGGGAGGTCGAGGATGGGGTTTAGGGACAGAGTCATCGAGGGGTCAGGGATAGTTCCATTTGTCTGCTGAGGCGAGCGGTTGTTCGCTGTGGGGGGCGGGGCAGGCGAGCAGGCGACCACGCGGCGTGGATCCCGTGCAGACGACGTTTCGGGCGAGCGCCACATTGCGGCGACAACAAAATAAATGGATCCGTCACGTGACGCGAACGCGTTTGCTCAACAAACGGCGTTTGGACACGAGCGAGAGGCGTGGAGATCTCTGTGTGTTGTGGCCTTAGTGACCTTGGGGGGCGGTGAGGGGGGGGGCAGCAGTAGCGGCTGCTGCTTCTGCTGCTGCTGCACCAACATCACGTGCACATTTTTTTTTGTCTTCTCGACAGACCTGCTCTCCACCTGAGGACGGCTGCTTGCGTTGTGGCCGAAACGTCGTGAGAATTATTTTATTATGTTTTATTTTTATTATTTTATTGATTTTATTGTTTCCATTCTACGTGATGACTTTACCGAAAGAACCACGAAGATCACGTGCACAGCCACTGGGCGAGGAGGCGGTGCGGGCCGTCGCGTGACGGCGTCTCGTGTCGTCCGTTCGTCGCGCAAATCCGTCACCTCGTGGGCGACACGGACCTCGAGTGTGAGATAGCCACGGCGACTGGCTAGAGCGGTGCGCGCTCTGCGTTAGAACGGAGCGCGCTCTGCGTTAGAACGGAGCGCGCTCTGCGTTAGAACGGTGATCACACTCTGCGTTAGAACGGTGATCACACTCCGCGTTAGAACGGTGACGGCTCTGCGTTAGAACGGAGATCACACTCCGTGTTAGAACGGTGATCACACTCTGCGTTAGAACGGAGATCACACTCCGCGTTAGAACGGTGATCACACTCCGCGTTAGTTCGGTGATCACACTCCGCGTTAGAACGGAGATCACACTCCGCGTTAGAACGGTGATCACACTCTGCGTTAGAACGGAGATCACACTCCGCGTTAGAACGGTGATCACACTCCGCGTTAGAACGGTGATCACACTCCGCGTTAGAACGGAGATCACACTCCGCGTTAGAACGGTGATCACACTCCGCGTTAGAACGGTGATTACACTCCGCGTTAGAACGGAGATCACACTCCGCGTTAGAACGGTGATCACACTCCGCGTTAGAACGGTGATCACACTCCGCGTTAGAACGGTGATCACACTCCGCGTTAGAACGGTGATCACACTCCGCGTTAGAACGGAGATCACACTCCGCGTTAGAACGGTGATCACACTCCGCGTTAGAACGGTGATCACACTCCGCGTTAGAACGGTGATCACACTCCGCGTTAGAACGGAGATCACACTCCGCGTTAGTTCGGTGATCACACTCTGCGTTAGAACGGTGATCACACTCCGCGTTAGAACGGTGATCACACTCCGCGTTAGAACGGTGATCACACTCCGCGTTAGAACGGAGATCACACTCCGCGTTAGAACGGTGATCACACTCTGCGTTAGAACGGAGATCACACTCCGCGTTAGAACGGTGATCACACTCCGCGTTAGAACGGTGATTACACTCCGCGTTAGAACGGAGATCACACTCCGCGTTAGAACGGTGATCACACTCCGCGTTAGAACGGTGATCACACTCCGCGTTAGAACGGTGATCACACTCCGCGTTAGAACGGTGATCACACTCCGCGTTAGAACGGAGATCACACTCCGCGTTAGAACGGTGATCACACTCCGCGTTAGAACGGTGATCACACTCCGCGTTAGAACGGTGATCACACTCCGCGTTAGAACGGAGATCACACTCCGCGTTAGTTCGGTGATCACACTCTGCGTTAGAACGGTGATCACACTCCGCGTTAGAACGGTGATCACACTCCGCGTTAGAACGGTGATCACACTCCGCGTTAGAACGGAGATCACACTCCGCGTTAGAACGGTGATCACACTCTGCGTTAGAACGGAGATCACACTCCGCGTTAGAACGGTGATCACACTCCGCGTTAGAACGGTGATTACACTCCGCGTTAGAACGGAGATCACACTCCGCGTTAGAACGGTGATCACACTCCGCGTTAGAACGGTGATCACACTCCGCGTTAGAACGGTGATCACACTCCGCGTTAGAACGGTGATCACACTCCGCGTTAGAACGGAGATCACACTCCGCGTTAGAACGGTGATCACACTCCGCGTTAGAACGGTGATCACACTCCGCGTTAGAACGGTGATCACACTCCGCGTTAGAACGGAGATCACACTCCGCGTTAGTTCGGTGATCACACTCTGCGTTAGAACGGTGATCACACTCCGCGTTAGAACGGTGATCACACTCCGCGTTAGAACGGTGATCACACTCCGCGTTAGAACGGAGATCACACTCCGCGTTAGAACGGTGATCACACTCTGCGTTAGAACGGAGATCACACTCCGCGTTAGAACGGTGATCACACTCCGCGTTAGAACGGTGATTACACTCCGCGTTAGAACGGAGATCACACTCCGCGTTAGAACGGTGATCACACTCCGCGTTAGTTCGGTGATCACACTCCGCGTTAGAACGGTGGTCACACTCCGCGTTAGTTCGGTGATCACACTCCGCGTTAGAACGGTGATCACACTCCGCGTTAGAACGGAGATCACACTCCGCGTTAGAACGGTGATCACACTCCGCGTTAGAACGGAGATCACACTCCGCGTTAGAACGGTGATCACACTCCGCGTTAGAACGGTGATCACACTCCGCGTGATAACGGCACGCGCGTTCCACGTTGTGCGAGAAGTGTTCCCCAACGGGTGTCCACGTGGCATCCCACTAAAGTTCCCCCGCCACCCCATCCAGCTACCCTCGCCCCCCCCCCCCCCCCCCGTGACACCCACCCGACACCCACCCCCCAACGCAACCCGCCGCCCCGCACGAAACAAATGGTGACATTTGTTTACTTCCGAGTGTTGTGGGGAGTGTCTCGGCTTGCTTCTCACCCCCCACCCAACCCCCCTCCACCCCCCCCACCCAACCCCCCTCCACCCCACGCCCACCCCCCGCCCCTTCGTCTGTTGTTGCAATCGCGACAATTATCGCGGCTGGAGGCGATGCTGCTTTAGCCGCCCGCTAATCTCGCCCAGGACCCGATCGGTTTTGATAATTTGGGGTGTTAATTGCTATGCTAATTGCGTAGTGTTAATCGGGACGCAGAAGCGGCTATAAATGTAGCTGGGACACAGTTTCACGCGTTTACCTTCCACCTCCCCATCTACCACCTCCCCATCTACCACCTCCCACCCTCCCCACTCAGATTCCTCCTCTTCACCAGATTCCTTCTTTCCCCGCGAGATGTTAACTCCCTCGCCTGGTACACAGGAGGTCGTGGGTTCGATCCCGACCCTGACGCCTGCTGTTGTATATTTGGAGTTTGCGTGTCTCTCTCTCATCATCATCACGGTGGCTAGGAGATGTTAACTCCCTCGCCTGTTACACGGGAGGTCGTGGGTTCGATCCCGACCCTGACGTCTGCTGCTGTATATTTGGAGTTTGCGTGTCTCTCTCTCTCTCATCATCATCATGGTGGCTAGGAGATGTTAACTCCCTGGCCTGTTACACGGGAGGTCGTGGGTTCGATCCCGACCCTGACGCCTGCTGCTGCTGTACATTTGGAGTTTGCGGTGTCTCTCTCCCCGTGGTCGCGGGGATTTTTCTCCGGTGCCTCCGGTTTTTCCCCTCCAGATTTAGAATCAACGCCACGCGTTTAGAACATTCGGCCGCTCTACATTGCCACGTGACGGTAAGCCCACTTCATTTGGGCCATCGTCTCTGATGGCTAAAGTCGCTTCTGACAAAAAAAAAGCTGTTTCGCTCAAAATCTTGACTCGAAGCTTTCGTGACTGCAGGAATTCATATTCTTTGGGTCTTTCGGTAAAGTCACGGAGATAGGTTCAAAGAAAATAACAAAATAACAACAAACAACGATGTTTCGATCGCAATACAAGCGGTCGCATCATCAGGAAAAAAGGGTACAGCTCAAGTTGGCCTTATCTGGTAAAATAAAAAATAAATGTTTCATAGTTTTAGTTTAATGCGTTTTCCCCCATCCGGCAAACCGTGATCTGCACCCGTTTGACGCGCGAATGGGGACGGAGGGGAGAGCGAGATTTGGGTGGCGTGGCCGCGGGAATTGTGAGGGTTGAGTCGACCCAGCCGTACCCCAAGCCGCGATCATATTTCGAAATCAGTCAATTTATCACGTAGGCCTTCGCGACCGAATATTATCCATAATAGAGGTATGTTTTCGTGGTTAGGTCGCATAAATAAAACATTTTTGTAAGGTTTGTCACGTAAACAACACGTGCCAATTCGTTACGAGTACAGCACATCGGTGTGTTGGAGAGTAAACCCACTACAACATTGACAATTCGAGTACCGAACAACGACCAGCATCATCAGGCGACAGCCAGAATTGTGGAGAAATCCTCCCCCTGCTTCGGTCTTAAATAGTCTGGGGGGGGGGGGGGGCATAACCGTGATGACGTCACTCGTGAGCCAATCACGTGGGGAAACCAGATTAGGGAGGGGGGGGCACTTTCGCCGATAAGACATCGTGAGTGTGAGTGAGTGGCCGCCACACATTTGAAACCATTGGGGTTTCACAGCAGCACGATGGTGATGATGATGGGGTTGGGGGGGTTATTCAAATGTGTGTATTGTCTGGGGGAGGGGTGGTGGGTGGGCCCTATTCAAATGCCACCAGGGGCAGCCAGTGACCGGCGGCTATGTCGATGATGGTGTGAGTCATGGTCCGGAGTGAAACCTCGGTTGCTCCCCCACCCACCTCCTCCCCACGGTGACGATGGTGGAGGGTGATGGTGGGGAGGTTGGGAGGATGGAGAGAGGTTTTTGGAGAGGTGGTGGAAGTTGAGTGCTTTCCTGGACCCTGTCCGAGGAGGAGGGTGGAGCTGTAGGGCGGACATGTGCCAGGGTGGCCGGGGGGGCCACTGTGGACAGGTGACACCGACCGGCAGCCTGGGGGGAGGAGGCGGTGACTCGTGGTGTGAACTTCTTTCGCACCGTACGTGGACAACCATGCTAAACGGAGGTGTGTGGTGATGGTGGTGGTAATAGTGATGACGGTGGTGGTAAAGGTGATGACGGTGGTGGTGGTGATGATGATTATGATGTTGATGATGATATTGATGGTGGTGGTAATCGTGATGACGGTGGTGGTGGTGGTGGTAATAGTGATGATGATAGTGGTGATGATGATGATGGTGGTGATGATGATGGTGATGATATTGATGGTGGTAAAGGTGGTGATGGTGGTGGTCGTAATCGTGATGACGGTGGTGGTGGTGGTAATAGTGACGGTGGTGGTGATGGTGGAGATGGTGATGATGATATCGATGGTGGTAGCGAAATGACGAGGGACAACCCTGTAGAGGCGGCTGTCACGGGCCAGGGTCTTCCCCGCGACTGGACGAGGCGAGTCGGGGAGCGCGCTTTGGTCACTGCGCTCTTCCCGGGCGGAGGGGGTGGACCGAGAGACGCAGGTGGCTGATCCGAGGGGGAGGGGCCGATGGGGGGGAAATCTCCTCCCCCCCCCACCACCGTCCTCGGATCGGCAATGCCCCCGCGACCCCCCACCCTGTCACCCTTGAGACCTCGACAATTGCTATTTTATTGATGTTTACCAGATAAATACATTGGATGTATTTTTCGATTTTCAATGTAGGGCCACGATTTAATAGGCTTGGTGTTTTGATTAACCCCCCCCCCAAGCACTCTGAGTACGTTTCTAGATCCATCTGTGGTGTGAAGCACGAGTTTGGTGTTGCCAGAACATTAAGGATGGCAGATGGGGGTTGTTCTGTTAGGTTAGAGATGATGATGATGGCGGTGGTGAAGAGATGGAGCTGATGCGGTACGGGAAGGGTGTGTAGCTGAGAAGACTTGCCGATGACCGGTACTAGCGGTGTCAAGATCGGCCTCAGTGGAGGAGGCTCGTGAAGGACGCTGCTACTGGGCAGTTGGAGGCAGTCGCCCTCCAACAACAACGGAGGGCGGAGGAGCGACGCTCACAACAACGAGCGGAGCGTCGGGTGGATGAAACACGGCAATTTGGCACAGTAGGGGGTACAGTTGGGTGCAATCTACCAGGCATCTCAGTCAGTTAACCCATGGCACCTGGGTCTGTCCCGAGACATCCTGTCAGCGAGCCTTCGACACTTCACGTGGCCTCAAAGTGCACCTGGCCTGGCACATGCGCGGTGGTGATTCATCGTCACGCAGTGGCGAATGGCTGATGTCGGGATTGGTGATGTGGGGAGCGGTGGTGTAGCGGTTAGCGCGCTGCGCTACAAACTCGGCGACCCGAGTTCGATTCCCACTCACGGCCAACACCAATGACGTCTACCTGAACCGGTCCTGGGCCTCGCCTAAGTCGACTCAGCATCAAACGTAGTACCTAGTGGGGTGTATAAACATCGCCTCGTGAAAGACAAAGGCGGCCGGGCGTGGTGGCGGCCACCCACTCCTTCGTGTGCCGTACCGGCCTTCATAGGTGCTCCTCGCTAACAGCGCTTGCCCCAACAGTCTGTTAAGGCTACGCGGGGGATCTTTGTCTGTGTGTGTGTGTGTGTGTTTCCATCCGTGTGTGGATGTCGACGCGAGCCCGTGTGGTGATGAGCCCGGGTACCTCTCCGTGTGGAGGTGTGCGAGGTTAATTGCCCATTAGTCTGGCTAATTGACTGGGCACTCCGACAGAACGCCGGGGGGAGGTAAAGGGGAAGAGAGAGTGGGGTGGCGACAACAATCATCTGTACCCCCCCCCTTCCCCAAACATTCCAGATAACAACAACAACAGCAGCAACAAGACCAACAACAAAAGCAACAACACAAGCAACAACAACATCAGCAGCAACAAGACCAACAACAAAAACAACAACATCAGTAGCAACAACATCAGCAGCAACATCAGCAGCAACAACAACAACAACAGTAACAACAACATCAGCAATAAAAACAGCAACAAAAGCAATGACATCATCAGAAAAAAACAGCAACAACGACAGCATGAAGAACAGCAACAACAACAGCAGCAATATCAACAACAACAGCAGCAACAAAAACAACAACGTCCTTCAATCGAAAAGCTTCGCGGTCTCAAGACTCATTCGCAGGAGGAGGCTCCTCCTGCGGTACTGGAGTATTTGGGTCACCTCCTGATTGTTGTCATCATCATCATCAGCAGCAGCAGCCATGCTCCAACCACTGCTCAATGAAATCCTTCCCAACACCTCCGGCGATGTTGGACGATCCGCACCGATTTCATTCAACAACACAATCAACAACAAAAGCAACAACAACATCAGCAGCAACAACAACAGTAAAAACAACACCAACATCAGCATAAACAACAACAGTAAAAACAACACCAGCATAAACAACAACATCAGCATAAACAACAACAGTAAAAACAACACCAGCATAAACAACAACATCAGCATAAACAACAACAGTAACAACAACATCAGCAATAAAAACAGCAACAAAAGCAATGACATCATCTCCTCGTGCGGACAAAGTTGGGGGGGGGGAGACCACGTGGTAAAGCCTCCCCGGTTCACCACGTGGTCCGCGTGCTGCAACCAAGCACGTGGGGAGGGTGCCACGTGGTCTCTAAACAGTCTCCTGGCAGCTCACTGGTGCCGGTGCAGTGGCTGACGACTCAGAGACATACTCTTAGTTCTTTCGGTAAAGTCACGTAGGTAAAAAATGAAATAAAAATTTATAAAAAATAAAAACAATAAAATCACGACGTTTCGGAGGCAACACAAGCTTCCGTCTTCAGGTGAAACTGTCACAGCAAAAAAATCTGTATCAAGTGAAGAGAAGTCACAAGAGGTACGACCTTATATACTGGTTAAGGGGGGAGGAGCCAGGAGGGGCAGTGGGAGAGGAGGACTTTACCGAAAGAACTAAGAGCATGAATCCTTGCAGTCACGAAAACTTCAAATCTATACTCAGAGACACTCAGGGTAGGAGGCTCTCTGTTTATTAACACGGCCTGACAGTAACACTTAGTGACTACAGTTCCCAGTCAGCACGGCTGGTAGACTGTCTGACTGACGACGCCGAGATGGTGAAGACTCGAGCAGCAGCACGACGGGGGGGGGGACTCCCCTCCCCCCCACTCCACACGACAGCCCCGAGCTCCCCTCCCGGGGGCCCCTCTTATACTGCCAGCGTGGCCTGGCTCCGCCCCCGGCCACGCCCCCCTTCTGGAACCTACCAGCGGGTTATCGGTGTGCCCCTCCCCCTAGATCCCTCTCTGCTCTATCACGTGACCTGCTGTCAGTCAGGGCTGCTGTAAGCTGCAGACCCCCTTCCCTGCCAGCAGCCTATGCTGCTTCGTGATCGATTCTATGTCACTAGACCGGTATAGCCGGGGCACGGCTCACTGATGATCGTTAATGACCCCTGGAACACCCTGGAGGCCCTGATGAAGCTGGCCGTAATCACGGGCGAAACGTCGTACTCAAATTGTGGTAATCTCCAACACGCAGGTGTGCTGAAGTAGTCGCGGATTGGCACGCTTTGTTTACGTGCCAGACCTCACGGATTGGCCGTGTCGGGTGGCGGTGGGTTAACGACACGTTCATATTGACGCGATGTTACCCCAACAACAACAACAACAACAAACATTTATTACGGATAATATTGGCCGCGTTTCATTTTTTTTGTTACATTTGGGAGCCTGCAGCTGGTGACATATTTAGCCGATAAGTCGTTACTATCATCGGGACTAATTGGCGGGCGATAGCCGGCAGTGGCTCGCCGATGATCCCTGATGACAGCGATGAACTCTACGCGAACACCCTGGGTCTCGTTGGGAGGTGTGCAGCTTAGCACGCGTCTCGCTGAATGACCCTCGAGCATGCTAATGGGACCCTACCATCGCACGCTCGTCTCGTAATTGGCAAACTCGGCAGCCTGGCCGACGACTCCACCGACGATCTGTAATGGGCGCGATGACCCGTGTAGAACGATCGGCGCCCTGGACGGCGCTCTCTCGCCGAAGCTGGGCTTCTCGGCTCGCTGGTGATGCCCAAAGAGGGCGAAGCGCCTCTTTGTTTGATGCCTTTCTCTGCACCCGCCGGCATCGCTGATTGATTCTCACCTGCCAGGGAACAAACCTCCTTACGGCTCTCCCGCTCACTCTCTTACACTATCTCACACCGCCCCCCCACCCCACCCCACCCCTCCATGTCCACCTCCGTATGGGTCCAGGGAGGAGACACGGGGAGCGAGAGGTGAGTTATTGAGGGAGAGGAGAGAAGAGGGAGAGATATGGAGAGGTAGTGGTCAGGAAGGGACACACGTGACGTTGAGGGGGTAGAGATGTTGAGTCGGCCGACGAGGAGAGGAGGGTGTGGGAGGAATGGGTGCTGGTCGTGATGGTGGTGGTGGGGAGCGGTGGTACAGCGGTTAGCGCACTGCGCTGCGCTACGAACCCGGCGACCCGAGTTCGATTCCAGCTCACGGCCACCAGCACCAGTAGTGACGAATATCAGAACCGGTCCTGGGCCTCCCACCCAGGTCTACTCAACCTCAATTGAGTACCTGATGCGGTGTGTAAAATACATATCGCCACTGGGGAGACAAAGGCGGTCGGGCGTGATACTGGCCACCCCATCCTCGTGTTTACCGTGGCGGCCTTCGCTAACAGCACTTGCCTCAGCAGTCTGTTGAAGGCTATATGGGGAATCTTTGTCTTTGGTGGTGGTGGGGGGGAGAGTGTGAGCTGTGCTGTGAGAGATGAGAGGCGGCGTTGAAGGACGCTGGGAGACGGAGAGGAGGGAGGAGGAGAGGAGGGAGGAGGAGAGGAGGAGGAGGAGATGAGAGAGGAGGAGGAGAGGAGGGAGGAGGAGAGGAGGGAGGAGGAGATGAGGAGGAGATGAGAGAGGAGGAGGAGAGGAGGGAGGAGGAGAGGAGGGAGGAGGAGAGGAGGAGGAGATGAGAGAGGAGGAGGAGATGAGGGAGGAGGATAGGGAGGAGGAGATGAGGAGGAGGAGGAGGGGGGGGTAGAGGAGAAGGAATAGTAGAGGAGGAGGAGGAGGAGAGGAGGGAGCTGACTCACGCCCCCTCTTCGTCTCACCCACTGTGACAGCAGAAGTGAAAGAATGATGCACGCACAGACTCCCCCTGCAAATACTGAACAGCCCAGCATCCCTTTGTCAATCCTCATGTGTTCCACAAAGGCAGACAAAGTCCCCCCCCCCACCCTACAGCCCCCCCCCACCGCCCCCGTATAGCATTGACAAACTATTGAGGCAGCTGCAGTGAGCGGACACTTATGAAGGCCGGCACGGCACACGAGGGGGGGTGGGTGGGTGGGTGGGTGACCGACAACCTCACCCGGCCGCCTTTGTCTCCCCAGTGGCGATGTTTGCTGCACGCCGCATCAGAGGTCCTCGTTTGAGGCTGAGTCGACCTAGGTAGGGGGAGGCTCGGGACCGGGTTCAGATAATCGCCGCTGGCGTTGGCCGTGAGCCGGGATTGAACTCGGGACAATCCGCAGCGCGCTAACCGCTACACACACACACATTCAAACACAGACAAAGATCCCCCGGATAGCTTTCAACAGACTGTCGGGGCAAGTGCTGTTAGCGAGTCGCACCTATGAAGGCCGGCACGGCACACGAGGGGGTGGGTGGCCGGCACCGCGCCCGGCCGCCTTTGTCTCCCCAGTGGCGATGTTTGCACACGGCACTAGGTTTACTCATTTGAGGCTGAGTCGACCTATGCACGCTGTCACACACACACACACTCATTCACACTGGCACAGGCACACCACCACCAAGCTCACAGGACGATCCATCAGTGCTTCCCGCCGTGATCTGTACCCCCCCCCCCCTCTCGGCTCCCCCACCTCCCTCCCCCCCTCCCTCCCCCGCTGACAGAATCATTCCCTGCAAGGTCAGCCAGTCCGTCCGTCAAAGATGACCGCATCAGGGGCAGAGTTCACGAGGTGCATCGTCGAAGTCGTGAACGGACTGGGTCCCGGCACTGGCAACGCGCTGCGACAAATAACAACAAGAAAAAATTACAGCACAATCCACGCGGACGATTGGTCCGACGATTCTGGCAGTGACCCTATCCCAGGGCCATTTCTAGCTCTTTATCGCAATGGATAATTAATAATTGGCCATGAATCCGACACGCAAAACACGCAACAGGTTCCGTAATATCACTGTGGCCTGAAGAAGTAGATATATCGATAAAATATGCGACGTTTCAGGCTATGGCCCTTCTTCATGGCAGCACTACGTAGAGAGGCCAGAGGGACGGAGTGGCTGGATTGAGTCGCAGACTAAGGCGCTTGCTGAGAATTAAAAAAGTACGTTTCCTAACGATCAGTTTTGTCAATAGGCAATTTAATAGTTGTTCCTAATAGCCATCGAGTAACGTACAAGGCCCTTCAACAACCACAAGCTACTCTGTATAACGATCAAATAAGCTCATATCAAAAGTAAACAAAATAAATTAAATCGATTTTTTTTCCTGTGCACCACTGCCAAGGCAGCATCACCAAACTATTTATTTCGATAAAAAAAATTAGGGCTAATTAATGCATCATTTAAAAACACGTTCTATTCATGTATAGCACTGTACATGAGTCGAAGAGAACGTTATCAGCTCGTGTGCTGTTGCTCGGCGGATCATTGCATTCCCAGCCAGCGCATGGCCAAGCAGCTTCTGTTTGGCCGGAGAGAAGTGGGCGCGGGGGGGGGAGAGCTAAACGGGCGCGGCACGGGCTGGAGGAGAAACGGAGCTGATGTGCTGGAGGAGAGAAGAGGAGGAGGAATGAGGAGATGAGGAGGAGTAGGAGATGAGGAGGAGGAGGAGGGAGGAGATGAGGAGGAGGAGATGAGTAGGAGATGAGGAGGAGGAGGAGGAGGAGGAGGAGAAGAAGGGAGGAGATGAGGAGGAGATGAGGAGGAGATGAGGAGGAGTAGGAGATGAGGAGGAGGAGAGAGGAGATGAGGAGGAGGAGATGAGGAGGAGGAGGAGGAGGAGGAGGAGAAGAAGGGAGGAGATGAGGAGGAGATGAGGAGGAGTAGGAGATGAGGAGGAGGAGGAGGGAGGAGATGAGGAGGAGATGAGGAGGAGTAGGAGATGAGGAGGAGGAGATGAGGAGGAGAGGAGGAGGAGATGAGGAGGAGGAGGAGGAGAAGAAGGGAGGAGATGAGGAGGAGATGAGGAGGAGTAGGAGATGAGGAGGAGATGAGGAGAAGAAGGGAGGAGATGAGGAGGAGGAGATGAGGGAGGAGATGAGGGAGGAGATGAGGAGGAGGAGATGAGGAGGAGGAGGAGATGAGGAGGAGGAGGAGATGAGGAGGAGGAGGAGGAGGAGAAGAAGGGAGGAGAGGAGGAGGAGAGGAGGGAGGAGGAGAGATTGCGTGATCCGGGTTTTACTAAGTTCCAGTTTCGGTCGGGATCAACTCAGCCAGCCGTAATCGTCAAACCCCAGGGCGATACGAATGTTGTGTTAATGTATCTCCCTGCATGTCCCACGATCTCTACGGATCTCGGAAACTAAAGCTAAGCTGCAGAGAGAGCCAGGTCAGGAACCACGGGCGGTAGACTGTGTAAGTGATCATGCACACGCCTACACGTGTGTCTGTGTAGTACACACGTGTGTGTGTGTGTCGTGCACGTGTGTGTGTACTACACACAGACACGTCATTGTGGCAATGTGTGGTGCAAGGCCGTAATTATAATATATATTGGGGGGGGGGGGGGACATCCCCCCCCCCCCCCAATATTCAAATAAGCTCAAAATGTTCCCCCCAATATATTGCTTTTAAAAATATTTTTGAAAATTGCTATGCTATGTAAATAAAAAACAATAATTCGTTAAACCTTGGCCACAATATCTGTACTTGTCTTCATATAACGATGCATAGATTTCTGTTTGTATGATTGTGGTTATGGTTGTCCTTTATTAATCCCTAATCTCTGCCATTACATACAATGAAACAAGAAGAGGAAAAAAAGAAAAAAAACAGAGACATGTAATACAATACACTAGTAGACATTATTGTAAAAAATAAATAAAAAGCCCATCCCATGTGTTAGTGGATTTTAAAATATTTTAGGCAGGAAATGAGTTTTCAAATTTAGATTTTTTTTATGGGGGGGGGACCCCAGACCCCCTGGAAAATGTGGTCCCCCCCAATGTTGACTCTATGGTTACGGCCTTGGTGTGGTGCACATGTGTGGTACACATGGGCACAATGACGGAGTGTACAAACTCAGCCACTCACACACCCACACTCACCCACACCACTCACCCACGCCACTCACACTCAGCCACTCACCCACGCCACTCACACTCAACTCACTCGTGCACCCACTCACTCGCCCGCACCCACACACTCACTCGCCCGCAAGCACCCACTCGCTCGCACGCACCCACACACTCGCACCCACGCACTCACTCGCCTGCACGCACCCACACACTCACTCGCCCGCACCCACACACTCACTCGCACGCACCCACACACTCACTCGCACGCACCCACACACTCACACACACGCACCCACACACTCGCTCGCACGCACCCACACACTCGCACGCACCCACACACTCACTCGCCCGCACCCACTCACTCGCCCGCACCCACACACTCACTCGCACGCACCCACACACTCGCTCGCACGCACCCACACACTCGCACGCACCCACACACTCGCTCGCACGCACCCACACACTCGCTCGCACGCACCCACACACTCACACACACGCACCCACACACTCGCTCGCACGCACCCACACACTCGCTCGCACGCACCCACACACTCACTCGCACGCACCCACACACTCGCTCGCACGCACCCACACACTCGCCCGCACCCACACACTCGCTCGCACGCACCCACACACTCGCACGCTCGCACGCACCCACACACTCGCTCGCACGCACCCACACACTCGCACGCTCGCACGCACCCACACACTCGCTCGCACGCACCCACGCACTCGCTCACACGCACCCACACACTCGCTCGCACCCACACACTCGCACGCTCGCACGCACCCACACACTCGCTCGCACGCACCGACACACTCACTCGCTCGCACCCACACACTCGCTCGCACGCACCCACACACTCGCACGCACCCACACACTCGCACGCACCCACACACTCGCACGCTCGCACGCACCCACACACTCACTCGCACGCACCGACACACTCACTCGCTCGCACCCACACACTCGCTCGCACGCACCCACACACTCGCACGCACCCACACACTCACTCGCACGCACCCACACACTCGCTCGCACCCACACACTCACTCGCACGCACCCACACACTCGCACGCTCGCACGCACCCACACACTCACTCGCACGCACCCACACACTCGCCCGCACGCACCCACACACTCGCACGCACCCACACACTCGCCCGCACGCACCCACACACTCGCTCGCACGCACCCACACACTCGCTCGCACGCACCCACACACTCGCTCGCCCGCACCCACACACTCACTCGCACGCACCCACACACTCGCACGCACCCACACACTCGCTCGCACGCACCCACACACTCACTCGCACGCACCCACACACTCGCTCGCACGCACCCACACACTCGCTCGCACGCACCCACACACTCGCTCGCACGCACCCACACACTCACTCGCACGCACCCACACACTCACTCGCACGCACCCACACACTCGCCCGCACGCACCCACACACTCACACACACGCACCCACACACTCGCCCGCACCCACACACTCACTCGCACGCACCCACACACTCGCTCGCACCCACACACTCGCTCGCACGCACCCACACACTCACACACACGCACCCACACACTCGCACGCACCCACACACTCGCTCGCACGCACCCACACACTCGCTCGCACCCACACACTCGCTCGCACGCACCCACACACTCGCTCGCACGCACCCACACACTCGCTCGCACGCACCCACACACTCGCCCGCACCCACACACTCACTCGCACGCACCCACACACTCGCCCGCACGCACCCACACACTCGCTCGCACGCACCCACACACTCGCTCGCACGCACCCACACACTCGCCCGCACCCACACACTCGCTCGCACGCACCCACACACTCGCCCGCACCCACACACTCGCTCGCACGCACCCACACACTCGCTCGCACGCACCCACACACTCGCTCGCACGCACCCACACACTCGCCCACTCTAAGTCACACTCGGGACCGCGGCGCCGCAGACACGCGAGAGAGCGGTTGGAGACCGGGTCGATCGTCTCTGAATTATTAAGCGGAGACCTTGGGGCTGCTGCTGCTGCTCTAATGATCGGGACGCGGTCCCCACGGGCCGGCCCAGCTCGATAGCCCCCACCCCCCATCCCCCATTCCCCCCCCCCACTACCCCCCCCCCCCTCCATGCACCCCGCCCCGTGAAATCCATCAGCGCCTTAATAAACTGCGCGGCCTCCTCTCCCGGCATCGCCACGGAGATTAATAACGCGGCGAGGGGGTGGAGGAGGGGGTGGAGGAGGGGGTACGGGGGTTTTAATCAAGTGTGAGGGATAGGGAGGGGGGAGATAGGGGGAGGGGTGGGGTCGTTCTTAGCCCCCCCCCACCCCCCACTTCTGTCCTCTGTTGAGCCTGCAGATGTCACCCCGTCTCTGTCTGTTGCCCCTCCCCCAACTACTACGTCCCCCCTCTTTAACTATGACCCCCCCCCCCCCCACGATCCCCTCCCCCCCTTCTTCTCCATCCTCTGTTGAACCCGATCGGCTGCTGCTCCCCCAGGCACGTTTATATCTGCGGCACTCAGACAAGGGGCTGGGAGGTGGGGGAGGTAAGAAGGGGTGGGGGGGGGGCAGCAGGGGAGAGGGGGGGACAGGAGTAGTGGGGGGGGGCAAAGGAACAGAAAACCTGCGATCGTCATGAACACGACGAGTCATCAACCAGTCAACCCTCAAGGCTTCTCCTAGCCACAGTCCTAGCCATAGTCCTATAGCTGTAGTCCTAGCCATAGTCCTAGCCACAATCCTAGCCATAGTCCTAGCCATAATCCTAGCCATAGTCCTAGTCATAGTCCTAGCCATAGTCCTAGCCGCAGTCCTAGCCATAATCCTAGCCATAGTCCTAGCCATAGTCCTAGCCATAGTCCTAGCCATAATCCTAGCCATAATCCTAGCCATAGTCCTAGCCATAGTCCTAGCCATAGTCCTAGCCATAATCCTAGTCATAGTCCTAGCCATAGTCCTAGCCATAGTCCTAGCCATAGTCCTAGCCATAGTCCTAGCCATAGTCCTAGCCGCAGTCCTAGCCATAGTCCTAGCCATAGTCCTAGCCATAGTCCTAGCCATAGTCCTAGCCGCAGTCCTAGCCATAGTCCTAGCCATAGTCCTAGCCATAGTCCTAGCCATAATCCTAGCCATAGTCCTAGCCATAGTCCTAGCCGCAGTCCTAGCCATAATCCTAGCCATAGTCCTAGCCGCAGTCCTAGCCATAGTCCTAGCCGCAGTCCTAGCCATAGTCCTAGCCATAATCCTAGCCATAGTCCTAGCCGCAGTCCTAGCCATAGTCCTAGCCGCAGTCCTAGCCATAGTCCTAGCCGCAGTCCTAGCCATAGTCCTAGCCGCAGTCCTAGCCATAGTCCTAGCCATAGTCCTAGCCATAATCCTAGCCATAGTCCTAGCCGCAGTCCTAGCCATAGTCCTAGCCGCAGTCCTAGCCATAGTCCTAGCCATAGTCCTAGCCGCAGTCCTAGCCATAGTCCTAGCCGCAGTCCTAGCCATAGTCCTAGCCGCAGTCCTAGCCATAATCCTAGCCATAGTCCTAGCCATAGTCCTAGCCATAGTCCTAGTCATAGTCCTAGCCATAATCCTAGCCACAGTCCTAGCCGTAGTCCTAGCCATAATCCTAGCCGCAGTCCTAGCCATAGTCCTAGCCATAATCCTAGCCGCAGTCCTAGCCATAGTCCTAGCCATAGTCCTAGCCATAATCCTAGCCACAGTCCTAGCCATAGTCCTAGCAATAATCCTAGCCATAGTCCTAGCCGCAGTCCTAGCCATAGTCCTAGCCATAGCCCTAGCCATAGTCCTAGCCGCAGTTCTAGCCATAGTCCTAGCCGTAGTCCTAGCCATAATCCTAGCCATAGTCCTAGCCATAGTCCTAGCCATAGTCCTAGCCATAATCCTAGCCATAGTCCTAGCCATAGTCCTAGCCATAATCCTAGCCGCAGTCCTAGCCATAGTCCTAGCCATAGTCCTAGCCATAGTCCTAGCCGCAGTTCTAGCCATAGTCCTAGCCATAGTCCTAGCCATAGTCCTAGCCATAGTCCTAGCCATAGTCCTAGCCATAATCCTAGCCATAGTCCTAGCCATAATCCTAGCCGCAGTCCTAGCCATAGTCCTAGCCATAGTCCTAGCCATAGTCCTAGCCGCAGTTCTAGCCATAGTCCTAGCCGTAGTCCTAGCCATAGTCCTAGCCATAGTCCTAGCCATAGTCCTAGCCATAATCCTAGCCACAGTCCTAGCCGTAGTCCTAGCCATAATCCTAGCCGCAGTCCTAGCCATAGTCCTAGCCATAGTCCTAGCCATAGTCCTAGCCGCAGTTCTAGCCATAGTCCTAGCCGTAGTCCTAGCCATAATCCTAGCCATAGTCCTAGCCGCAGTCCTAGCCATAGTCCTAGCCATAGTCCTAGCCGCAGTCCTAGCCATAATCCTAGCCGCAGTCCTAGCCATAGTCCTAGCCATAGTCCTAGCCATAGTCCTAGCCGCAGTCCTAGCCATAGTCCTAGCCATAGTCCTAGCCATAGTCCTAGCCGCAGTCCTAGCCATAGTCCTAGCCATAATCCTAGCCATAGTCCTAGCCGCAGTCCTAGCCATAGTCCTAGCCATAGTCCTAGCCATAATCCTAGCCATAGTCCTAGCCATAGTCCTAGCCATAATCCTAGCCGCAGTTCTAGCCATAGTCCTAGCCACAGTCCTAGCCATAATCCTAGCCATAGTCCTAGCCGCAGTCCTAGCCATAGTCCTAGCCATAGTCCTAGCCATAATCCTAGCCATAGTCCTAGCCGCAGTCCTAGCCATAGTCCTAGCCATAGTCCTAGCCATAATCCTAGCCGCAGTCCTAGCCATAGTCCTAGCCATAATCCTAGCCGCAGTCCTAGCCATAGTCCTAGCCATAGTCCTAGCCATAGTCCTAGCCATAATCCTAGCCATAGTCCTAGCCATAGTCCTAGCCATAGTCCTAGCCATAATCCTAGCCATAGTCCTAGCCATAGTCCTAGCCATAATCCTAGCCATAGTCCTAGCCATAATCCTAGCCGCAGTCCTAGCCATAGTCCTAGCCATAGTCCTAGCCATAGTCCTAGCCATAGTCCTAGCCATAGTCCTAGCCGCAGTCCTAGCCATAGTCCTAGCCATAATCCTAGCCGCAGTCCTAGCCATAGTCCTAGCCATAATCCTAGCCATAATCCTAGCCATAGTCCTAGCCGCAGTCCTAGCCATAGTCCTAGCCATAGTCCTAGCCATAGTCCTAGCCGCAGTTCTAGCCATAGTCCTAGCCATAATCCTAGCCATAGTCCTAGCCATAGTCCTAGCCATAGTCCTAGCCACAGTCCTAGCCATAGTCCTAGCCATAGTCCTAGCCATAGTCCTAGCCATAATCCTAGCCATAGTCCTAGCCATAGTCCTAGCCACAGTCCTAGCCACAATCCTAGCCATAGTCCTAGCCATAGTCCTAGCCATAGTCCTAGCCACAGTCCTAGCCATAATCCTAGCCATAGTCCTAGCCATAGTCCTAGCCACAGTCCTAGCCATAGTCCTAGCCACAGTCCTGGCCATAGTCCTAGCCATAATCCTAGCCATAGTCCTAGCCATAATCCTAGCCATAATCCTAGCCATAGTCCTAGCCACAGTCCTAGCCATAGTCCTAGCCATAATCCTAGCCATAGTCCTAGCCATAGTCCTAGCCATAATCCTAGCCATAATCCTAGCCATAGTCCTAGCCATAGTCCTAGCCATAATCCTAGCCATAGTCCTAGCCACAGTCCTAGCCATAGTCCTAGCCATAATCCTAGCCATAGTCCTAGCCATAGTCCTAGCCATAGTCCTAGCCATAATCCTAGCCATAGTCCTAGCCATAGTCCTAGCCATAGTCCTAGCCATAATCCTAGCCATAGTCCTAGCCATAGTCCTAGCCATAATCCTAGCCATAGTCCTAGCCATAGTCCTAGCCATAGTCCTAGCCATAGTCCTAGCCATAATCCTAGCCATAGTCCTAGCCACAGTCCTAGCCATAGTCCTAGCCATAATCCTAGCCATAGTCCTAGCCGCAGTCCTAGCCATAATCCTAGCCATAGTCCTAGCCATAGTCCTAGCCATAATCCTAGCCATAGTCCTAGCCATAGTCCTAGCCATAGTCCTAGCCATAGTCCTAGCCATAGTCCTAGCCGCAGTCCTAGCCATAATCCTAGCCATAGTCCTAGCCATAATCCTAGCCATAGTCCTAGCCATAGTCCTAGCCATAGTCCTAGCCATAGTCCTAGCCATAATCCTAGCCATAGTCCTAGCCACAGTCCTAGCCACAGTCCTAGCCACAGTACTAGCTGTAGTACTAACCATAGTCCTAGCCGTAGTCCGAGCTGTAGTACTAACCGTAGTCCAAACACGAGCGTTCACATTCACTCTTATCCGAACCATGGCCTTCACCATCGCCATAACCGTCACCACCCTAACCCTGGCTCCAAACCGCTCGCTGCCTTATCGCTCGCCTTGTATCTCACAGAGCCCCGATCTCTAACCCCTGACCTTAGCGTGAACTACCAGCCCCTCCTCCACGTTGTGGGCGTGTGGTCAGCGGGGTGTGCGGTGAGCGGGGTGCGGTTAGCGGTGAGTGTGGTGTGTGTCAGTGGTGAGCGGTGTGTGGTCAGTGATTGTAGTGTGTGTGAGTGGAGTGTGTGGCTGAGCGGTGAGTGACTTCCGTGTGAGTGAGTGGAGTGTGTGGTGAGCGGTGAGTGGTGAGCGGTGTGTGGTCAGTGATTGTAGTGTGTGTGAGTGGAGTCTGTGTGGTGAGTCATGAGCAGTGAGTGATTGTGGTGTGTGTGAGTGGAGTGTGTGGCTGATCGGTGAGTGACTGCCGTGTGAGTGAGTGGAGTTTGTGGTGAGCGGTGAGTGGTGAGCGGTGTGTGGTGAATGATTGTGGTGTGTGAGTGGAGTGTGTGGTGAGTGGTGAGCAGTGAGTGATTGTGGTGTGTAGTGATCGGTGAGTGGTCAGCGGTGTGTGGTGAGTGATTGTGGTGTGTGTGAGTGGAGTGTTTGGTGAGTGGTGAGCAGTGAGTGATTGTGGTGTGTAGTGATCGGTGAGTGGTCAGCGGTGTGTGGTGAGTGATTGTGGTGTGTGTGAGTGGAGTCTGTTGCTGAGCGGTGAGTGAGTGCCGTGTAAGTGAGTGGAGTGTGTGGTGAGTGGTTGTGGTGTGTGTGTGTGTAAATGAGTGAGGTTCGTGGTGTGCGGTGAGTGATTGTGGTGTGTGTGAGTGGAGTGTTTGGTGAGTGGTGAGTGACTGCTGTGTGAGTGAGTGGAGTGTGTAGTGATCGGTGAGTGGTGAGTGGTGTGTGGTGAGTGATTGTGGTGTGTGTGAGTGGAGTGTTTGGTGAGTGGTGAGTGACTGCTGTGTGAGTGAGTGGAGTGTGTAGTGATCGGTGAGTGGTGAGTGGTGTGTGGTGAGTGATTGTGGTGTGTGTGAGTGGAGTGCGTGGTGAGTGGTGAGTGACTGCTGTGTGAGTGAGTGGAGTGTGTAGTGATCGGTGAGTGGTGAGTGGTGTGTGGTGAGTGATTGTGGTGTGTGTGAGTGGAGTGTTTGGTGAGTGGTGAGTGACTGCCGTGTGAGTGAGTGGAGTTTGTGGTGAGCGGTGAGTGGTGAGCGGTGTGTGGTGAATGATTGTAGTGTGTGTGAGTGGAGTCTGTGTGGTGAGTGGTGAGTGACTGCCGTGTGAGTGCGTGGAGTGTCTAGTGATCGGTGAGTGGTGAGCGGTGTGTGGTGAGTGATTGTGGTGTGTGAGTGGAGTGTGTGGTGAGTGGTGAGCAGTGAGTGATTGTGGTGTGTAGTGATCGGTGAGTGGTCAGCGGTGTGTGGTGAGTGATTGTGGTGTGTGTGAGTGGAGTCTGTTGCTGAGCGGTGAGTGAGTGCCGTGTAAGTGAGTGGAGTGTGTGGTGAGTGGTTGTGGTGTGTGTGTGTAAATGAGTGAGGTTCGTGGTGTGCGGTGAGTGATTGTGGTGTGTGTGAGTGGAGTGTTTGGTGAGTGGTGAGTGACTGCAGTGTGAGTGAGTGGAGTGTGTAGTGATCGGTGAGTGGTGAGTGGTGTGTGGTGAGTGATTGTGGTGTGTGTGAGTGGAGTGCGTGGTGAGTGGTGAGTGACTGCTGTGTGAGTGAGTGGAGTGTGTAGTGATCGGTGAGTGGTGAGTGGTGTGTGGTGAGTGATTGTGGTGTGTGTGAGTGGAGTGCGTGGTGAGTGGTGAGTGACTGCTGTGTGAGTGAGTGGAGTGTGTGGTGAGCAGTGATTGATTGTGGTGTGAGTTAGTGGAGTGTGTAGTGACCGGTGAATGGTGAGTGGTGTGTGGTGAGTGACAGTGGTGTGTGTGTGAATGAGTGAGTTTCTTGGTAAGCAGTGATTGATTGTAGTGTGTGTGAGTGGAGTGTGTAGTGAGCGGTGAGTGGTGAGCGGTGTGTGGTGAGTGATTGTGGTGTGTGTGTGAATGAGTGAGATTCATGGTGAGCAGTGAGTGACTGCTATGTGAGTGAGTGGAGTGCGTGGTGAGTGGTGAGTGATTGTGGTGTGAGTGAGTGGAGTGTGTGGTGAGTGGTGAGCGGTGTGTGGTGAGTGATTGTGGTGTGAGTGAGTTGAGTGTGTGGTGAGTGGTGAGCGGTGTGTGGTGAGTGATTGTGGTGTGAGTGAGTTGAGTGTGTGGTGAGTGGTGAGCGGTGTGTGGTGAGTGATTGTGGTGTGAGTGAGTGGAGTGTGTGGTGAGTGGTGAGCGGTGTGTGGTGAGTGATTGTGGTGTGAGTGTGTGAATGAGTGAGGTTCGTGGTGAGCAGTGATTGATTGTGGTGTGTGTGAGTGGAGTGTGTGGTGAGTGGTGAGTGGTGAGCGGTGTGTGGTGAGTGATTGTGGTGTGTGTGAGTGGAGTCTGTGGCTGAGCGGTGAGTGACTGCCGCGTGTGTGAGTGGAGTGTGTGGTGAGTGGTGAGCGGTGTGTGGTGAGTGATTGTGGTGTGTGTGAGTGGAGTGCGTGGTGAGTGAATGACTGATGTGTGAGTGAGTGGAGTTGGTGGGGAGCCTTATGCCAGCAGCGTGCCTTCGACACTTCACGTGGCCTCAAGGTGCACCTAGCCTGGCACAAGTGCCATGGTGACGTCACCGCCGCTGAATGGAGGAGTAGTACGCTGCGCTACTAACCAGGGGACCCAGAGCTCGATTCCTGCTCACGGCCAAGACCAGTAACGATTATCTGAACCGGTCCTGGGCCTCCCCTCGGTCGACTCAGCCTCAAACGAGTACCTGGTGCGGTGTGTAAACATCGCCACTGGGAAGGTCAAAGGCGGCCGGGCGTGGTGCTGGCCACCCTCTACCCCCTCGTGTGCCACAGTGCCGGCTTTCACAGGTGCAGCTACTCGCTAACAGCACTTGCCCCAACAGTCTGTTCAGGCTGTACGGGGGGAGCTTTGTCTTTGCGCGGTAAGTGATGAGCGGTGAGTGAGCGGAGTGAGTGGTGAGTGAGTGAGTGAGTGGTGAGTGAGTGGTGAGTGGTGAGTGAGTGAGTGGTGAGTGAGTGGTGAGTGAGTGAGTGGTGAGTGAGTGAGTGAGTGGTGAGTGAGTGGTGAGTGAGTGAGTGGTGAGTGAGTGGTGAGTGAGTGAGTGGTGAGTGAGTGAGTGAGTGGTGAGTGAGTGAGTGGTGAGTGAGTGGTGAGTGAGTGGTGAGTGAGTGGTGAGTGAGTGAGTGGTGAGTGAGTGAGTGGTGAGTGAGTGGTGAGTGAGTGAGTGGTGAGTGAGTGGTGAGTGAGTGAGTGAGTGAGTGAGTGAGTGAGTGAGTGGTGAGTGAGTGGTGAGTGAGTGGTGAGTGAGTGAGTGAGTGGTGAGTGAGTGGTGAGTGAGTGAGTGAGTGGTGAGTGAGTGGTGAGTGAGTGAGTGAGTGAGTGGTGAGTGAGTGGTGAGTGAGTGAGTGAGTGGTGAGTGAGTGGTGAGTGAGTGGTGAGTGAGTGAGTGAGTGGTGAGTGAGTGAGTGAGTGGTGAGTGAGTGAGTGAGTGGTGAGTGAGTGGTGAGTGAGTGAGTGGTGAGTGAGTGGTGAGTGAGTGAGTGGTGAGTGAGTGGTGAGTGAGTGGTGAGTGAGTGAGTGAGTGGTGAGTGAGTGGTGAGTGAGTGAGTGGTGAGTGAGTGAGTGAGTGGTGAGTGAGTGGTGAGTGAGTGAGTGAGTGAGTGAGTGGTGAGTGAGTGGTGAGTGAGTGGTGAGTGAGTGAGTGGTGAGTGAATGGTGAGTGAGTGGTGAGTGAGTGGTGAGTGAGTGGTGAGTGAGTGGTGAGTGAGTGAGTGAGTGGTGAGTGGTGAGTGAGTGGTGAGTGAGTGGTGAGTGAGTGATCGTTGTGCGGTGAGTGAGTGGTGAGTGAGTGGTGAGTGAGTGGTGAGTGAGTGAGTGGTGAGTGAGTGAGTGAGTGGTGAGTGAGTGGTGAGTGAGTGGTGAGTGAGTGGTGAGTGAGTGAGTGAGTGGTGAGTGAGTGAGTGGTGAGTGAGTGGTGAGTGAGTGAGTGAGTGGTGAGTGAGTGAGTGGTGAGTGAGTGAGTGGTGAGTGAGTGGTGAGTGAGTGAGTGGTGAGTGAGTGGTGAGTGAGTGAGTGGTGAGTGAGTGAGTGGTGAGTGAGTGGTGAGTGAGTGAGTGAGTGGTGAGTGAGTGAGTGGTGAGTGAGTGGTGAGTGAGTGGTGAGTGAGTGAGTAGTGAGTGAGTGGTGAGTGAGTGAGTGGTGAGTGAGTGGTGAGTGAGTGGTGAGTGAGTGAGTGAGTGGTGAGTGAGTGGTGAGTGAGTGGTGAGTGAGTGAGTGAGTGGTGAGTGAGTGGTGAGTGAGTGGTGAGTGAGTGAGTGAGTGGTGAGTGAGTGGTGAGTGAGTGAGTGAGTGGTGAGTGAGTGGTGAGTGAGTGAGTGAGTGGTGAGTGAGTGGTGAGTGAGTGAGTGAGTGGTGAGTGAGTGGTGAGTGAGTGGTGAGTGAGTGAGTGAGTGAGTGGTGAGTGAGTGAGTGGTGAGTGAGTGAGTGAGTGGTGAGTGAGTGGTGAGTGAGTGAGTGGTGAGTGAGTGGTGAGTGAGTGAGTGGTGAGTGAGTGGTGAGTGAGTGGTGAGTGAGTGAGTGAGTGGTGAGTGAGTGGTGAGTGAGTGAGTGGTGAGTGAGTGAGTGAGTGGTGAGTGAGTGGTGAGTGAGTGGTGAGTGAGTGGTGAGTGAGTGAGTGGTGAGTGAATGGTGAGTGAGTGGTGAGTGAGTGGTGAGTGAGTGAGTGGTGAGTGAGTGGTGAGTGAGTGGTGAGTGAGTGAGTGAGTGGTGAGTGGTGAGTGAGTGGTGAGTGAGTGGTGAGTGAGTGATCGTTGTGCGGTGAGTGAGTGGTGAGTGAGTGGTGAGTGAGTGGTGAGTGAGTGAGTGGTGAGTGAGTGAGTGGTGAGTGAGTGGTGAGTGAGTGGTGAGTGAGTGAGTGGTGAGTGAGTGAGTGGTGAGTGAGTGGTGAGTGAGTGATCGTTGTGCGGTGAGTGAGTGGTGAGTGAGTGGTGAGTGAGTGAGTGGTGAGTGAGTGGTGAGTGAGTGAGTGGTGAGTGAGTGGTGAGTGAGTGATCGTTGAGTGGTGAGTGAGTGGTGAGTGGTGAGTGAGTGAGTGAGTGGTGAGTGAGTGGTGAGTGAGTGAGTGGTGAGTGAGTGGTGAGTGAGTGGTGAGTGGTGAGTGAGTGAGTGAGTGGTGAGTGAGTGGTGAGTGAGTGAGTGGTGAGTGAGTGGTGAGTGAGTGGTGAGTGGTGAGTGAGTGAGTGGTGAGTGAGTGGTGAGTGAGTGAGTGAGTGGTGAGTGAGTGGTGAGTGAGTGGTGAGTGAGTGAGTGAGTGGTGAGTGAGTGATCGTTGTGCGGTGAGTGAGTGAGTGGTGAGTGAGTGGTGAGTGAGTGAGTGGTGAGTGAGTGAGTGGTGAGTGAGTGGTGAGTGAGTGATCGTTGTGCGGTGAGTGAGTGAGTGAGTGGTGAGTGAGTGGTGAGTGGTGAGTGAGTGGTGAGTGAGTGGTGAGTGAGTGAGTGGTGAGTGAGTAGTGAGTGAGTGGTGAGTGAGTGGTGAGTGATCGTTGTGCGGTGAGTGAGTGGTGAGTGAGTGGTGAGTGAGTGGTGAGTGAGTGAGTGGTGAGTGAGTGGTGAGTGAGTGGTGAGTGAGTGGTGGGTGGTGAGTGAGTGGTGAGTGAGTGGTGAGTGAGTGGTGAGTGAGTGGTCGTTGTGCGGTGAGTGAGTGAGTGGTGAGTGAGTGAGTGGTGGGTGGTGAGTGAGTGGTGAGTGAGTGGTGAGTGAGTGGTGGGTGGTGAGTGAGTGGTGAGTGAGTGGTGAGTGAGTGAGTGAGTGGTGAGTGGACAAAGAGGAGGGGTCAGGTTCGGGTCAGCGCCCCCCCCCCACCCCCTCCCCTCCCCACCACAGAACCCGTTAGAATCCAATTTCGATTCCCGATTCCAACTGGGCCAGTGCGGATCTCTGCGCGTTTACTTCGCCGTGGGTTGCACTTCTTCAGCGCAGCAATTACAATCACCCGGGCGTGACCTCCCCTTTCCCCCAGCACCCCCGCGAGGGTGGGTGTTGGTGGTGGGGGGGGGAGAGACACGTGGGGGTTAAAAGATGGGGGTGTGAATTGGGGTGTGTGGGGGGCGGAGCGGACACTCCTTAATTGCCACAGCCTGATGATGTTTGTGAAAATCGGACAATTACAATTAGGATTTATGGTGCGCGTCGGCACTCACGAGGGAGGAAAAGTGGAGCAGCCCCTGCCCCAACAAACCACCCCCACACCACCACCACCACCACCCCCCACACTCACCACAGAACCCCTCCCACCCAGCACCGTTTTACAACCAAACGAGGAGAGTTAATGAGCTGATAATTAATTATCCTTTATTTAGCAAGGTGAGAGGAGCCCGTTGAGATTCGCTATCCGGTTTGCTACGGGCCGCTTTGAGCACATGTCAACATCACCATCATCACCATCATCACCACCACCACCACCATCATCACCATCATTACCACCATCATCACCACCACCATCACCACCACCATCATTACCACCAACATCACCACCATCATCACCACCATCACCATCATCACCACCAACATCACCACCATCATCACCAACATCACCACCATCATCACCACCAACATCATTATCATCACCATCATCACCACCACCATCATCATCATCACCATCACCACCAACATCACCACCATCATCACCACCATCATCACCACCAACATCACCATCATCACCACCAACATCACCACCATCATCACCACCATCATCACCACCACCATCATCATCACCATCACCACCATTATCACCACCATCATCACCACCATCATCACCAACATCATCACCACCAACATCACCATCATTACCACCATCATCACCAACATCACCACCATCATCACCAACATCACCACCATCATCACCACCAACATCATCATCATCACCATCATCACCACCACCATCATCATCATCATCACCATCACCACCAACATCACCACCATCATCACCACCATCATCACCACCAACATCACCATCATCACCATCATCACCACCATCATCACCACCACCACCATCATCACCACCATCACCACCATCATCACCATCGCCACCACCACCATCATCACCACACCACCATCATCACCACCAACATCACCATCATCACCACCAACATCACCACCATCATCACCACACCACCACCATCACCACCATCATCACCATCATCACCACCAACATCACCACCATCATCACCACCATCATCACCATCATCACCACCATCACCACCATCATCACCACCATCATCACCACCATCACCACCATCATCACCACCATCATCACCACCATCATCACCACCATCATCACCATCATCACCACCATCACCACCATCATCACCACCATCATCACCACCATCACCACCATCACCATCACCACCATCACCACCATCATCACCACCATCATCACCACCATCATCACCACCATCATCACCATCATCACCACCATCACCACCATCATCACCACCATCATCACCACCATCACCACCATCATCACCACCATCATCACCACCATCATCACCACCATCACCACCATCATCACCACCGTCATCAGCATCTTCCACTTTCCGACTCGGTATCTGGTGATAAAGAAAGGGGGGTGGGGGGCAGTGTAATTGTCGTGACATTGCAACATCGCATGGGTGGAGATCTTCATCCAGCAGTGGGAATGCCCCTGGCTGCTGCTGCTATTGCTGATTATGATGATGATTATGATGATGATGATGATTATAATGATGATGATCTGGAGTTGAGTGTTCTCCCATCTCTCCGCGCCATACATTGCAGTCCGCGTGGGCTTTAAACCAGATCACCGCATTAACGACATAGTTGCACGGGCATCAGTAGTACTAATCACATACCTGCATTTCCCATATCCCCTCCCTTTGATGCTGCTAATCCTGCATAATGCACGGGCATCAGTAGTACTAATCACATACCTGCATTTCCCATATCCCCTCCCTTTGATGCTGCTAATCCTGCATAATGCACGGGCATAAGTAGTACTAATCACATACCTGCATTTCCCATAAATATGCTAAATTCATCTTGATATGCAAATTATTTAGTCAAGGCGCCCTTTCCCCCCCCTTCCAACCCAGCTTAAATATACGCTCCAAGCATGGTGCTGTTTCATTCAGACGCTGTCGCCTCGACAGACCTGGTTTTCACCTGAGGACGGCTGCTTGCGTTGTGGCCGAAACGTCGTGAGAATAATTTTATTATGCTTTATTATTGTATTACTTCCCTTCTACGTGACTTTACCGAAAGAACCAAGAAGAAGAAACAAATGCCCGTTGCATATTCACGTCTGTGTTTAAATAAACCTTACTTCAGCGAAACCAAAATATTACGTTTTAGAGAAATCAACGGGGAGGGGGGGGGTTACAATGTATGTTGAACTTCTTTCGCACCGTACGTACATCTCATCATCACCCGACGCTGCCTTCGGTCTGACTCTTCGATGCAATTACAAATTCTCCGGATGATGAGACGCTTCGGAGAGGAAGACGCACTGCCGACGTTTACTTTCAAAGGTGGAGGGGGAAGGCGAGGGGGGGGGGAATGTGTCTCTTCTAGAGGCCGATCTCGCTGCTGATGACGGTGGTTGTTGTGGAAGCCACCCTGGCGAGCGTGATTATAGTGACATCGCCACCGCTAATTGGTAATTTATTGGTGAATGCTGACACGGTGGTTTAGCTCGCTTGGGTTACCACCACCACCAGGGCCACACCCCGTAGCGCACACCCCACTCACCACGCATCCCACTCACCACACACACCACTCACCATACACACCACTCACCACACACACCACTCACCACACACACCACTCACCACGCACACCACTCACCACACACACCACTCACCACGCACACAACTCACCACACACACCACTCACCACACAATCCACTCACCACACAATCCACTCACCACACACACCACTCACCACGCATTCCACTCACCACGCATCCCACTCACCACGCATCCCACTCACCACGCATCCCACTCACCACTCACCCCACTCACCACTCATCCCACTCACCCCACTCACCGCACCCGCGTGAACATCCTGAAACAAGCGACTTGTAGCCGCGTTCATCTCCCACACGCACGGACAGACAGACAAAGACCCCCCGTGTAGCCTTAGCAGACTGTTGGGGCAAGTGCTGTTTGTGAGCAGCACCTATGAAGCCCGGCATGGCCCACGAGCAGGGTGGGTCGGCAGCACCACGCCCGGCCGCCTTTGTCTCCCCAGTGGTGGTGTTATTACACACCGCAACAGGTACTCATTTGAGGCCGACTCGACCTAGGGGAGGCGCAGGACCGGTTCAGATAATCGTCACCGGTGTTGGCCGTGAGCGGGAATCGAACCCGGGTCGCCAGGTTCGTAGCACAGCGCGCTGACCGCTACAGGAATGATGAATGAGGCTGCCGAGCCAGATCCGACAGTTCCAAGTCCTTGACTGCATGGAGTCCTCGAGAATCTGACTGAGTAACTGCGTGTGCGTGTGTGTGCGCGCTTGTGTCACTGACTCACACACACAGATAGGAACAAAGACAAAGATCCCCTTTATAGCCTTCACACACAGACACAGGGACACACGTACACTCACACGCACAGTGATGTAAGAGTGCGTGCCTCTGTGCGTGGGAGTGCGTGGGTGCGTGAATTCAATGCAGGCGCCTGTGTGCGTGCGTGTGTACACGTGTTCACATCTGAATGAGCATGCGTTTGTGTGTGTGGCTGTGTGGGTGGGTGTGTGTGAGTGTGTGTGTTGAATGGATGGCGTTAGTGCGCGCGGCGTAGCAGTTAGCGTGCTGCGAGACGTACCCGGCGACCCGAGTTTGATTACCACTCACGGACAACGCCAGCGACGATTATCTGTACCTGGTTCCGGGCCTCCCCTAGGTAGACTCAGCCTCAATGAGTACCTGGTGCGGTGTGTAAATATCGCCACTGGGGAGACAAAGGCGACCGGGCGTGATGCTGCCCACCCACCCCCCTCGTGTGCCGTGCCGGCCTTCATAGGCGCTCGCTAACAGCACTTGCCCCTACAGTCTGTTAAGGCTACACGGGGGGGGGGGGGGTCTTTGTTGAGTGGATGGCGTTATTGTCACGTGTGTTTTAAGTGTGTGTGCGTGTGTGTGTGTGTGGAATCGGTGACTCCACGTGCCCTCTGACACACTCGCGTGAGACGCTGACACAATGAAGTCACAGTGGCTGAGCCGCTTTAGATCTCAGCCCCTTCGGGGGCTCTGGAAACCCTGGCCCGAGCCCCTCCACCACGTCCACCCCACCCACCCCACCCCACCCGGCCACCCCCATCCGCCTTTGTCTCCCCCAACGAGAACGGGGGCCCGGGGGAGGTACGGTGACAGGCAATGTCACCGCCAACGGTGTCGCCGCGTCAAAGTCGCGTCCCTCGGGACGTCCTGTAATTGGAGATTAATTAATTAACAAAAACAGCCGCGCCTCCTTAATTATCACACGGCAATCGGTTCTCAACCCCCCCCCCCCCCTCTTTTCTTTTTTGCGGATGCCGCGTTCTTGCAGTGAGGACATTTAGAGTGAACACCAGTGCCGGGTTAAGATAGTGCGGGGCCTGTAGCACATGTTATAAAGGAGCCCCTGAATTTAAAAAAAACACGTACATTTTTAAACACAATTTTTTTACTTGCATAGTAAAGTAATTTTATTTTGTCATTTGCTATATAGCCAGATAATACGACAAATCGCTAACCTTAAACACTCAGTCGTTCATAAAAGTTGAAGGCGGTATAGTACTATAGTAATAGAGCAAGTGCAGAATCACTGAACCGGAATTCATAGTTATTCTTTGGTTCTTTCGGTAAAGTCACGTATAAATATAAAATAATAAATTAAATGAAATACTAGCATACGATGTTTCGATTGCAACACAAGCAATCATCATCAGGTATAAATTAAATAGAAACACAAATCTAGTATACTTAGAAATGTAATGTAATACAACAGAGAGTCAGATAACATAACGGTCAACACCCTACCTGGTTGATTACGTTCTTCATAGGTTCCATTGTGGGGGTGGGGGGGGGGGTGTACGTGTGCGTCCGGTCTTACCTTTGGCAGCACTTTCGATTTTAATTGGCGTAGGACGCGTTTAGCAATCATCGGACGCGTGCAGCGTGCGTGACGGCGACTCGCCGTCTTATTCCCCCGCGGACGGAGCAGCTCGCATTGCTGCACGTCTTCTCGGTTCTTTCGGTAAAGTCACGAAGAAGGGAAATAATAAAATAATAAAAATATAACATAATTAAATACAATTCTCACGACGTTTCGGCTACAACGCAAGCAGCCGTCCTCAGGTGAAGAACAGGTCTGTCGGAAAGACAGCGTCATTTTATTATTTCCCTTCTACGTGACTTTACCGAAAGAACCAAGAAGATGAATCCCTGCAGTCACGAAAGCTTTAAATCGTATTTGTGACGACCACGTGGTGGATGTCGCGAGGACCTGGAGTCCGCGACCACGTGGGCGACGACCCAGGACCACTCTGCTCCCCGCGCAACGAGGGGACCAACCCGGGCCCCCCCCCCCTATCACCACCCCGCTGCCCCCCTCCTTGTGGACGGCGAGAGGGACCCCGGGACTCTGGCCACTACCGTCCCCTCGTGGCTGCGTGCGGGAAGTGCGGTTCGCGGTGTCGGCGCAGTGGTGGCTCTGATGCTGATGCTGCCACGTGTCTGTTGCCTCGAGCCCATCGGCAGTGCGCGTGTGTGAAGGCAGCAGCAAGAATTCATACTCTTAGTTTTGTCGGTAAAGTCACGTAGGTAAAAATTTAAATTAAAATTGATAAAAAATAAAGTAATAAAAATCACGACGTTTCGGAGGCAACACAAGTCTCCGTCATCAGGTGGGACAGTCACAGCCAGATTTGCTGTATCTAGTAAGGCAGCAGCAAGGTTTGGTGGATCGCTGCACATATGGTGTTGTGAATCTCCCCGTTCCCCGTGGGTGGGCGTCGAGGGAGGTGTCATAACAACTCGGGCTTGCCAGGAGGAGGCTGTAGAGCAAAGTTGCCGATTAATCGCCGTCTGTGTCCATCTGTACGGGGATAGGGCGGTGCCTCCTCTCGCCGAATAATAAACAACACTCATCATCAAGGAGCGCCGCCGTGGCGAGATGTTAACTGCCTCGCCTGGACTACAGGAGGTCGTGGGTTCAACCTCTGACGCCTATATATTTGAAGTTTACATATCTCTCCCTTTCTTCCCGTGGTTCGCATGGATATTTTTTTTCCGGGTCCTAAGCGGGTTTCCCTCCACATTTAGAATCAATATCACGCGTTTCGAGTGTTTGGCTGCTATAATTTTTCACACGGTGAGTCGCTTTCGTTGAGCTATCATTTGTGGCCAGGTCGCTTTTGAAAAAAATAGCTAAATAGCTCAGTGGGCCTTACCTAGTGAAAAAAATAACAATTTTAAAAACATTTGCCAAAATATATCTTTATTTAAAACCGCAATGTAAGCGGGGCCTTCCTGAACAAAAGTCATACGACTCGGTTTGGCTTTCCTGGAAAACATTTAAAATATTATAGAAGTTAAAAACTTGGGTCCAATCCGTGGGGAGGGATTATTTTTCGGAGCTCAGCCCCAGACAACTCCGGCTAAATTTAAACCCTGATTTTGTGTTGTTGTTGTTTAAACTCCTCCTCCGTCTTCCCCCACACACGTTCCGATTAACGCCCCCCCCCGAACACCCCTTCCCACGTGGCTATTAACCTCCCCCCCCCCCGGCACGAGACCCTTTCCCCGCCCACTCGTCGTTAATTGCAAGCAGGGCGATAATTGGTAGCGCGCGTGACCCTATCGCTCAGCGAGATCCCTTACACACAGAGGGGGTCATTGCCCTCCTTCGCCCCCCCCCCCTCGCCGCTCCCACCCCGCGACATAGGGTCACGTTCTGGCCATTGTGAACCTCGCCGGCTCAGCGTGGCGACCAGCGGAGGACGGGAGGGAGTCTCCGCGAGCCGGCGGGGAGCGTGAGAGCGAAATTGGCACGAGGAGGAGCAGGAGGTGAAGGAGGATATCGATGGAATTGAGCGGCTCCCATCGCGGATCCGTCACGCAGTGACACCCTGCCCGGTACGTGCCGTCTGGTCTGCCCGTCTTCTTCACGAATTTTTTATTTTCCATTTTTGCCATCGTCAGGTCTCACAGATTCCCCGCATCACCCAGCTCGCTTTGCTGCGTCGTTTATTTCAGTGCCCGCGTGACTCCGATGTCCCGTAACTTTCGCTTCCTTTTGGAGGTCGTTTGGATTTCTTTCTTCCCCCCCCCCCCCCCCCCCAGAGATCTCAACATTTTCTTTCAGCTGTCTAAAGCCTGCCGGTCCACCCATCGAAGATCTCACCGATCTTACAGTCTTTCCCTTATCTCAAAAACATTCCCAAATCTGCAAGTGTCACAAGGCGCTCTACGCTGATGAAAATCTACCTAATTCTCCCCACTCCTCCAAATCAGCCAAATATCCCCCTCCCATATTTAAAACTCCCCTTAGGGGGGGGGTCCTAATTTGAAATTATGAATTTGGGAAAATGAACGGGGAGGGGTTGTGGTGGTGATGGGGGGGGGGCTTTAAATGTTCAAACTCCTCAAGAGATGAGAGTCGAGCTATAGCCAAGAGATGGAGATGTAGCGAGATGGTCGAGTGATACTAACGACTCTCCCTTTGTCTTCCCAACGCAACGATGCCTCATTACTTTTCAGCCTCCGAGCTGTCTGTCCCCCCCCCCCCCGTCCCTAGCTACAACCAGGCCTATCACAATCCTTCCTTATCAAAGCCCCTTGGTTCTACGGTCATCGAAACCTACACCGCCACTTAAAATAACCAAATTATTCACTTCAAATCATCATCATCCTCCGTACAATTTTAGAATTTCCGCGAAGCGCCTTGGCAAAGGCGCTGCGTACATCTTGACAGGATGATGAAATTTCGATTTAAAGCTTTCGTGACTGCAGGGATTCATCTTCTTGGTTCTTTCGGTAAAGTCACGTAGAAGGGAAATAATAAAATAATAAAAATAAAACATAATAAAATAAATCTCACGACGTTTCGGCCACAACGCAAGCAGCCGTCCTCAGGTGAAGAACAGGTCTGTCGGGAAGACAGCGTCTGTTCTTCACCTGAGGACGGCTTTGTGTAAACTCTTGTGCTTGTTGTGTACATACGAACCCGACGACCCGAGTTCGATTCCCGCTCACGGCCAACATCAGTGGCGAATATCTGTACCGATCCTGGGCCTCCCACAGGTCGACTCAGCTTCAAATGAGCACCTGGTGTGCTGTATGAACATCGCCACGAGGGATACGACGGCGGCCCGGCGTGGTGTTAACCACTCACCCCCCTCGGGTGCCGTTTCGGCCTTCACATGTGCTCGCGAACAGCACTTACTTGCCCCAACAGTCTGTCAAGGCTATATGGGGGATCTTTGTCTTTGTGCGCATACATTATTAGCAAAGGCAACGCGTTTTTTTGTTTCTTCTTCTAAAGCCTGGGGGCTGCACATTGGGCAAAAGACGCGATCACCCCAGGAATAGATCCTTGACCTCGGAGTGCGGTCAGGGGCCATCCATTTAGTTATTTAGTAGGAACGCAAAAATCGGTCAAAGCTTGAGCCCTCCCTGTACGCACGCGGACTTTGTACACCCCCCCCCCCCTGCATACGTTCGCTTGACGCACCCCCCCCCCCCCCAAAATCCTATAGAACGGCCGATATTTAATCCAAGCCGACTTGACAGTCCACCACCGGCTGCATTAAAGAATTCAGTTGCGTAATGTGGCCACTGATTTTGCTGAGCTGCGCGATAGCTGCAGTCAGTAAGGGGTACGGTGGCACGCGAAGTGACACCTCTCCCACAGGCCCACGTCTCCCTCCCGGCAGCACCGGTAGTTGTCTGACAGCTGAAGAAACTGAACTGTCGCTCATTTAAAGGCCAATGTAGACAGATTATTACCGAGGCTTCACCACCCCCCCACCTCGTTTTAGGCCGCCTCTCTCCGCCTTACCCCGAGCGGTCGCTCTGCAGCCACGCGTAGATTGATTTTGAAATCCCGCGGTGCTGCCCGTCCGTGATGCCTCCGTGATGCCCCCGTGATGCCCCTGTAGTGCTGCCTGTGATGCCCCTGTAGTGCTGCCTGTGATGCCCCTGTAGTGCTGCCTGTGATGCCCCTGTAGTGCTGCCTGTGATGCCCCTGTAGTGCTGCCTGTGATGCCCCTGTAGTGCTGCCTGTGATGCCCCTGTAGTGCTGCCTGTGATGCCCCTGTAGTGCTGCCTGTGATGCCCCTGTAGTGCTGCCTGTGATGCCCCTGTAGTGCTGCATGTGATGCCCCTGTAGTGCTGCCTGTGATGCCCCTGTAGTGCTGCCTGTGATGCCCCTGTAGTGCTGCCTGTGATGCCCCTGTAGTGCTGCCTGTGATGCCTCTGTAGTGCTGCCTGTGATGCCCCTGTAGTGCTGCCTGTGATGCCCCTGTAGTGCTGCCTGTGATGCCTCTGTAGTGCTGCCTGTGATGCCTCTGTAGTGCTGCCTGTGATGCCCCTGTAGTGCTGCCTGTGATGCCCCTGTAGTGCTGCCTGTGATGCCTCTGTAGTGCTGCCTGTGATGCCTCTGTAGTGCTGCCTGTGCTGCCCCTGTAGTGCTGCCTGTGATGCCCCTGTAGTGCTGCCTGTGATGCCTCTGTAGTGCTGCCTGTGATGCCTCTGTAGTGCTGCCTGTGATGCCCCTGTAGTGCTGCCTGTGATGCCCCTGTAGTGCTGCCTGTGATGCCTCTGTAGTGCTGCCTGTGATGCCCCCGTGATGCCCCCGTGATGTCTCCGCCGTGCCGCCTCTGCCTCTGCGTGCGAGGTGCAATCCGCGTGTCTCGCTCTCCCTGTTGTTGCTGCTGCTGCTGAACTCTGCCCCCGTCCCCTCTTCTCTGTGCGCTCCCTCTCCCCTTCCTCCCTCCGTCTTGCTCTCTTCGTCCTCCTCTCTGCTCTCAAATCGCTCCACTCTCTCCCCACTTTCTCCGCCCTCTCCATGGTCTCTCTCATCTCTCCCACTCTATCCCAGTTCTCTCTCTCACTCTCCGCTCTATCCAAGCACTCCCCCACTCTCTCCCAGCTCTCTCTCTCCGCTCTATCCAAGCACTCCCCCACTCTCTCCCAGCCCTCGCTCCACTTTCCCACGCTCTCTCCACTCTCCCAGCACTCGGCTCTATCCAACCACTCCCCCCACTCTCTCCCCCCGCTGCCTCCCGCATCTCCCCCTCTCTGCTCTCGCCTCGTCCGCACTCTCTCTCTCGGCAAGGTCGTCCCGGCAGTCGATGCTGTCGCCAGCGATGTCAGCCGTGGCCGGGAATCGAACTCGCGCCGCTCGGTTTCAATTGCACAGCGCGCGAACCGCTGCGTCAGCAAACCTGCTGAGGGTGCGTTTGGGTCGTCCACGCCACGCGGAGACCAAGGGACGTGAGATCGGCTCGCGTGCGCCTGAGAGATGGCGACAGGCTTGGGCTTCTGTTCATCCAGCAGCGGACAGATGATCCCCTGCACTCAAGCGAATCCCGTCTCGTGGCTCGGATTAAGGGGTTCCGGCCATGCTAACGTGGAATGGTCGGTGGGGTGATTTTGGGGGGGGGAGCGTGTTACGAGAGGTCACGCAGTGAGTGATGACGCAATCGACGTTCGTGCCGTCAGAGAAGAGGGGGCAGGGAGCGGCAGGGGTCAAGACCCCCGGTGCCCCCCCCCCCCACCACTGCCCTCGTTAATTAATTAATGGGCGACAGGGACCCCCCCCCCCCCCTAACGGCGGTGATGAATCTCCAGGCCGTGTTCGCTGTCGATCCCGCATCAATCGCCTGTTATTAATCACGACCCCCGAGAAATAATCGAACTCCCGCCATCAATCATCTTAATTGCCGACCGCGCATTGATCACAAGCAGCCCCCCTCCAACCCCCCCCCCTCCTCTGCCCCGGGTCCCCCCCTCCCCCACCGCGAGGCTCATTAAGATCGAGCCGCCAGACGATTGAAGGACTGAACGAATGAATGAGTTGGTGAATGAATCCCGCGTGGAGTGTGTGGCTCTCGGCCTCCTCCTCTGGGGCACCGTCCGCGTGATGGTGTCGTGCGCGTGGGGGTGTTGGGCTGAACGATTAATCGATTTCAAATCGAAATCGCAGTTTGAAACAATGCGATTGGCAAATCGCAAAGGCTGCGATTTTTTTGCGATTTTAAAAGTCCTATTACTTTATTATTGGATTTTTATTTATTTATTATAACGTTATTTATTTAACTTAACAATTGGTCTATGTTTGATTGTTCTATTTCAATTAAAACATTTTAATAAATACATGTTGGAAGCAATTAATATATTTTAAGTTCTCATCCTTGCATTATAATATATAGAGCAGTTCATATGTTTGATGGTATCGTGTGGTAATGCTCCGTCACATGTTTGAAATCTATTACACAGTGAATATTTAACTGAAGCTTGACTTTAAATAATTTAATCGCAATACCTGTCAGAAAAGTCGCAATGAGATATTATCCCCACATCGTTCAGCCCTAGCGTGGGGGGGGGATAGCTGCGTCAGTGTGGCATGTGTTGTGTGTTGTTGTGCGTGGGGGGGGGGGAGCGGTGGTGCAGTGGTTAGCGCCCTGCGCTTACGAACCCGGCGGCACCGCTAACGACCACCAACACGGCACCACGTGTGGCGAAATGCTCACGACCTCGCACGGTGTGCAGCAGGGAGGTTGTGGGTTCAATCCCGACCCTGGCGCCTGCTGTATATTTTGAGTTTGCGTGTCTCTCCGTCTCTCGCTCTCTCCCCGTGGTCGCGTGGATTTGTCTCTGGGTCATCCGGGTTTTTTTCCCTCCACACTGTATTTAGAAACATGCGTTTAAATCATTTGGCTGCAATACATTCCCACACAAGTCACTTCTGTTGGGCTATCAATCGTGACCAGGTCGCTTCTGAAAAAGAGCTATATAGCACAGTAGGCTTTACCTGGTAAAATAGAGTTTAGTTTTTAGTTTAACAGCAGTGATTATCCGAACCGGTCATGGGCTTCCCCTAGGTAGACTCAGCCTCAAATGCGTACCTGGTGCGGTGTGTAAACATCGCCACTGAGGAGGCAAAGGCGGTCGGGCGTGGTGCTGGCCACCCTCGTGTGCCGTTCCGGCCTTCATAGGTGCTCGCTAACACCACTTGCCACAACAATGTGTTGAGGCTACACGGGGGATCTTTGTGTTGTGTGCGGTATGGAGCGCAAGTGGTGGACCGGTGTCTGATATGTCATTGTGGGTGTCTGGTGTGGGGGAGTGTGCGGTGTGTCACTGCGTGTATTTTAATGTGTCCGGTGTGTCAGAGCAGCTGTAATCAGGATAGCGTCAGTGTCGCTGTTTGAGGTGTGCCGTGCCGTGCCGGCCGCCATGTGTGCTCGCTAACAGCACTTGCCACAACAGTCTGTTGAGACTATACGGCGGATGATTGTCTTTTTTTCGTGGTGTCTGCGCTTGATGGAGGTGTCGGTGTGGGTGCTTGGGCCTGTGTGGTTGACTGGAGTTGTCAGTGCGGGCCACCGCTTTACCGATGAAACGTATCTAACGTTGCTGTGCTGCCCGTCTGTGCCGCGGGCTGGATGCGCTCAGGCAAGTGCAGCTCCGACCGTCTGCTGGTGGCCCACTCTCCCCCCAGGCGAGGAATCCAGTGTGCAGCACATCACGTGCAATTCGTATCTGCCGTTCGTGTATACGAACGCTGCCGCGGTGCAATGGTTAGCGGAACGGCCTTGCAATCCGGGGATCGCCGGCTCCATCTCCGGGGGGGGTGCAGAAAATTGAAACTGACGGGCAAGTCCACCCCCAGTGGGACGAGTTCACCAGTCAGTCAATCGGCACGCTGGGGTACAGTCGTCCCACGGTTATCGGTAACGTCGGTTAACGGTGTTTCGGTTAACGTTTCGCCTACCATAGGACCCCATGGTTTGGACCAACGTTAACATTCCTATGCAACGTTTTCATGTTTACGTCATGCACGCGGGCGACAATTATCCGAGCGCTCGTAAGTGTGGCGGAGCCATGCCCTCAGCCAATCGGCGGCACGTGCAGACCTCGGCTGGCTTTTGTTAACATATTTCTTTCTGTTTTGGCAGTGGAAACAGCTCTCTTGCAGACTCATGTCGTTCGTATACTCGATTAAGTTATTTCGGTTAGCAGTAGTTTTCGTGAAACGGATTAAAAACGTTAACTGAGAAACTACTGTAGAAGCGTGGGCACCCCCCCCCCCCCCACCCCCTACTCCTCGAGCTCTGTCCAGCGTGGGAGAGGAGCAAATATGTCCGTAGTTTGAACTCCTTTCGCAGCACCGTACGTATCCAACCGTGCTAATCTCTACACCTACAACCAGTGGAGGGGCCCTTCCACCATGGCCTGAGCAAGCACTGGCAGGGCTTCACCTTCAAGCCTTCGCTTGCCCCTTCCTCCCGGCAGCGGGAAGCAATTTCAGGGCTGCAACTCCGCCTTGCTCAACGTAATGCGACTCGCGCGTGAGTCACATGGCGCCTCTGTAAACGGCACTCGTGGTACGGCATGATTGCGCATCGCATTGCGTTCCCGTTGACCTAACCTCTCGCCTCTTCACTTCAGCACCTTCATGGGTCAGGAGCCCCGCGAGAGATTCTGATTGGCCAGGTTGGTGTGTAAATTGAGGTTGGTGAAAGCTGGATTGCGCAAGAGCTCACGTATTAACTTTACACGTGCCCGTTGACACCCATTCGTTGCCGAGGGTCACTCGCTGGCTGAAAAAGTGGCTGAAAAAGTGGCTGAAAAAGTGGCTGAAAAAGTGGCTGAAAAAGTGGCTAAAAAAGTGGCTGAAAAAGTGGCTGAAAAAGTGGCTGAAAAAGTGGATGAAAAAGTGGTTTCCCCATTCAAATGCAGGTGGTTATGCGCAACTTCTACATTCCTATGGCAGGGATGAGACAATATGTAGAAGAGCCACTGTCGAGTTTTCCAAAAAGTGGCAACGTATTCTCCAGAATAAAAAAACGCAATTTTTTTTCTACCTAAAGCAAAAGTTGACTCTTAATTCCGCGAGGCGTGCGTGTGACCCACGCCTTTAGTTTTCCGCACCCCCCGATTAGCACCGTTGGCTACAACGGTGAAGAAGTTCAACGTGCATACATACGTAGACTTGAATAACTGTGACAACTGGGCACTGATCCTACCAATCGCGAAGGAAGCAACGGTTGATGTGACCCTATCCACGATCTGACCTTTTGACCGAGCGCCGCACTTGAGCCAATGTTCACCAAACGGCAAGGTGACCACCGCGCACACCCAAATGGGCTTCACAGGGGATTTGTGGGAAATTCCCATAATGCTCTGCGGTGCGACTTCACCTTCTGGCATTGTTCGGTTTAGTTGGGCTCCAAACGCCGAAGTGGGTAGCATGCGATGACGCAATAAGACAGCCGCACGCAGCGCTTTCATAATACTGTAGTTTATGTATACATTTTTGGAGTTTATTAAGCAAGAATGCATCGATTTTTATGAAAAGACATGCACTTTGTGACCGTGGTGAGCAGGGAACGAGTCACTGGAGTTCAGTACAATAACGCACACACGGGACATGCAGAATCACGCTGTCACAAAAAACACGCAAGTTTTATACAAAAACAGGAATCGCTTTACACGCCACGCGCTGGGTTTCGAGGCACCCCCCCCCCAACCCTCCCCTCCCCCCGCCCATGATGGGGTCGTGTGGCTCCGCGGAGGGTCGACTTGCCGCTTCTGTCCCTGCATGGCACAGTCCATTCCGCGAGAGAGCGCGGCGCCGCCAGAGGCTTTAGGCAAAAATAAAAAATAAAAATTCGTGCGGATCCCGTCGTCAGAAAGGCGGCTGTGAGATTGGGTTGTCCGAGCACGACCGGGAGTGATAATAAAAATTTAAAATACAAAAAGTGTGGCGTTGTTGGCGGTAAGCTGACCCCAGGAGTCGCGCGACATCATCATCATCACCACCTCCTCCATAAATAGGTGCACGACACTCCTGCCTGCCAGTCAGGCAAACGACTCACGTTGAACGCTGTCTACTTTGAAAGGCATTATCATGATTTAGTAAAGGTTGGCTGAAAGAAAGAAAAAAAACTCCCTTCTCGTTACGAACTGTAATAAAAAAAAACCCTGTCGGATCCACCGAAGCCAAACTCGTACTGTATCGTAGTGCAGCGGTGTACACAGCGCGTACAGTGCCGCGGGAAGGTCTGGACGAGCAGAATAACATAAAACATGGAAACCATGAGATGCTAACGAGACAAAGTCAAAGCGACGTAGGTTTTAAAACTCTGAATAATAATATTATATCATTATTTAACTTTTCTCTCTCTCTCTCTCTCTCTTCGTGGCTTTGACCTCCTCGCAGAAGCTCGCCGGCTCGCGCCGGGACAGGCTTAGCGGGGCGGCAGCGCTCAGACCTCCGAACCTCTGCCCGTGGGGGGGTCAGTGGCGCGACACGGGGGTCACGTAGTTTCGTGGGAACATGCCGAGCGCGCCGTGACACTTGCCCTTCCACCAGTTGGGGTCGGAGTTGTCCACCACCTGGATGAAGTCACCCCTCTTGAACTCCAGCTCGCCCTCCTCCTGCGGCTCAAAGTCGAACAGCGCCTGCACGAAGCTCGCCTCCTGGTGGACGGAGACAGAGAGGGAGAGAGAGGGAGAGAGAGGTTAGAGCGGTGATCTTCATAGCAAGGCCCACGGGCCACTGGCAGCTCCTGGTGGCCTTTATAGAGGCCCCCCCCCGAATCTACACAAATGTGAAAACACTCCTTGCAGGGCGGTGTGGCGGCCCTCACACTGATGTCTTATCGGCAAATAGGCCTCGGCAAGGTAAGGTAATTTACCCTTCTTACCGGGTAAAAGGGTAAAGGTAAAGGGGTAAAGTAAAGGGTAGGGTAAAGGTAGCTCGGAGAATTACCCAGTAGGGTAAAGGTAGCGCGAAGTATTACCCGGTAAATACGGTGCCTTGTTTACCACTAAAAGCTCCGTGGCGCAGTCCGTGGCTTCCATTTAATAAGTAATATTTTTTTTTACTTTTTAAAAAACACGCTTTTATGAAATGTACTAGTAATGGCAGAACTCCACGACTCCAGGAAGTGGCCCCGAAGCTTGCCATAACGTAAGGGGCCGTGGCCAATTACAGCCAACGTCAGTTGACCGTGGACAATTTGACCCAAGCTGAAACATAACATATAAAAAATAATGTTTTTTAAAATATATATTTTAATTTTTTATGATAGAATATAGTCTTGTCATCAGTATGACATAAGTATACCAAGTTTGCAGTCGATACCACATTGGAAAGTGGGTAAAAATTGAGTTACAAATTTGAGGATACAACAACAAGCGTGTAAAATTGGAATCATCGAGAGTATTCTATATGAATGAAGCGCTCTACCTAGCATTTGTCGTTATAAACCTTTTTCATGTGTAGTACCCCAGTAATTACCCTGTAATCGGGTAATTTGTATGGGGTAAGGGTAAAAGGTAGGGTAAAAGTAGGCTCGTTGTTTTTTACCCTTTACCTTACCTGCTAAAGGGTTAAAGGTAGGGTAGAGTGATTGTATTGTGGTAAGGTAAAAGGTAGGGTAAAGGTAGGCTCGTTGTTTTTACCTTTTACCTTACCTTGCCGAGGCCTATCGGCAAAAGTGGCCTCCCCTCTGAAAATTAGTGAAGAACACTGGGTTAGCGTGAGGACACGGACATTGCCCCACAGTTGAATCTCCATTTGCACGCGTGTATGTGTGCGTATGTGTGTGAACGTGGTTGTGTAGTGGTCCTGGGACTACCCGAGGTCCATTCAGCCTCTAATGAGTACCTGGTGCGGTGTGTAGCTGCTAAGGCGTAGTGTTGGACACCCACCCCCTTGTATGCCATGCCGGCCTTCATAGGTGCTCGCTAAACAGCACTTGCTCCAACAGTCTGTTAAGGCTATAAGGGGGGCAATCTTTGTCTTTGTTTATCTTTGTGTGTGTATGTATATGTGGTTGTGTAGTGGTCCTGGGACCAGCCTAGGTCCACTCAACATCGAATGGGGACTTGGTGCAGTGCGTAAAAACATAGCCGCTAGGGCGTGGTGTTGGCCACCCACCCCCTCGTGTGCCGTGCTGGCCTTCATAGGTGCTCGCGGACAGCACTTGTTCAAGGCTATAGGGAGCCTTTGTTATGAAGCAATAATATAGGTTGCTGGTTGTGGGTAAATTTACGAGTAGAGGTGAAAGCTTTTAGAGTCAGGAGCAGGGTTAAAATGTGACGGTTAGTAGTTTAGTACATTTTATAGTCAGAGCTTAAGAGGTTAGAGGCTTGAGCTCACATCAAGGGATATGGATTTGTGTGAATAAGCGGTTGGAGGATAACTGGCAAACGACAGTCATCCCTCACTGCGAGCACTGGCTGCACTAATCGAGTACTGGAGGGCAATACGTTCTGACCTGGCCAGATCACTGTGCTCAGTCACTACCAGTCACTGCGAGGGCTCCTTTCAGAGGTGATCAAGGTGTGTGTGTGTGTGTGAATGTGTGGCCCTACTCGTGCTGTGTAACAAAGAGATTCCCCTGACACCCCCCGGGTTAGCGGTGAGATGTTGCGAGGATTAGTTGCATGACCGCTGCGCATTCTCAACATCTCCACGGCGACCGTCTCTACGCGGCGACCATCTCTCCATGGCGACCGTCTACGCGGCAACCGTGTCCGCTGCGACAGCATCCGCGGCAACCGTGTCCGTGGCGACAGCCTCCACGGCAACCATGTCCGCGGCAGCAGCCTCCACGGCAACCGTGTCCGTGGCGACCGTGTCTGAGGTGACCGTCTCCTAGGCGACTGTGTCCGCGGCCTCACCGTCTGTGGCTGCTCCATGTCCCTTAGGAGGATGTGCTGCGTGCGTGAGATGGACGTGCTGCGGTGGTAGTCCACCAGCTCGTTGAGCGAGTTGAACTTGACGACCCACAGGAAGTACTTTCCGGCGCCGTCCCGCAGCACCTTGAAGTGCTGCACATCGTTACCGAACCTGGCACGGCAGGGGGTGGGAAGGGAAGGTGAGCGATTGGGGAGGTGGTGGTGACGAGTAGATTTAACCGTGAACCTCTGCACGCCACCGCTCGACCACGTCGCCACCCCAGCAAACGTGACCGCACAACGCGAAATATGAGCAGTAACACGAACGAGAGGTCAAAAATGAGATGAACAAGAAATACATTTTTCTTGGTTCTTTCGGTAAAGTCACGTAGAAGGGAAATAGAATAATATAAAACAATAAAAATTATCACGACGTTTCGACTGCAACACAAGCAATCATCATTAGGTGTGAAATCCACAGCAAGAAAATTTGAAAAAAGTGGCCGAAAAACCGCCACTTTTTTCAAAAACCGCCACTTTTTTCAAATTTTACGTTACTTTACCGAAAGAATCATGAATATGAATCCCTGCAGTCACGAAAGCTTTAAATAAAAAAAGAAATACATTATTTAATCGAATATCGAATCGCGATTCTGATCCGTTTTCTGTGGAAGCGACTACCCAACTCCAGCTGCGTTGCCTCTCTGTGCCGTGCGGGTCACCTGCAGTTTCCATTCACGACCACTGGGGGGCAGCAGTGCACCCCCCCCCCCCCACACCAGAGGTCGCAACCGGGTACCCGATACCCGTACCCTACCCGATACCCGGTTACCCGTATCCAGCCGGGTACGGGTAGACCGTGAGTCACTGGTGAGTAACCGTTTGTCACTCATTTCCCAACGTCTTGTCTCTTCTCCCAATTCAAGTTCCTAGAATCAACCCACCCGCGCCTGCAACGTGGCTTCATCCCAGAGGTCGCAATCAGGTACCCGATACCCGTACCCTACCCGTACCCGGCCGGGTACGGGTAAGGTACGGGTACGGCCGGATACGGGTACCCATTTGCGACCCTGGTGCGGCTGGGTACGGGTACGGGTAAGGAATCAAAACCCGTTTGCGACCTCTGCCCCACACCCCTGCCCCATCCCCCGAGTAGGTGGCAGCACAGATCCCCAAACTACCCGCTCAGCATGAAAAGCCGGGACCCACACTCGAGCAACAAATCGCGCAACCATGTCGCGCAACTCAAATTGCTTGCAACTTGCCTTGTCCACATCTGAGCGAGCAGTTGTGCGCCGAGGAAATTAAACGGCGCATTGTCGACTGTGACAGCCAATCAAGGGTTCACTCAACGCTCAACACGCGGTGGTGAAACGCGACGCTGCAAATGGCCGAGCAGATCGCCGATGTTCCAACGTCGATTCCCTCGCGATGGTGAGAGCAACCGGTGGTGGAAAATTGCTCGCGCAAAAAAAACGGTTGCAGAGACGTCCACACGTCTCTGCAACCAGTTGCGTGGGCAACCCGAGTTGAGCAGCCGATCGCTGGGGCGTGGACGTTTTACGAAGCATCGATTATTCATCGAGGCACGCACTGCCACACTCTCGCTTGAGTGGCGAGACGCGGACTCTCTGAGGCTGGGCGATGATTGCTGCGGCATTTATTATTCATCAGGGAAAAGCCTCGGCGAGTCGCGAGATCCCTCCCTCTCAGGAGAGTCCTGTGACGCTGCGATGCTTCGCAAATTCCTCGTCAACGAGCGGCGATATCGCACGTCCGTCCGAGTAGCGTAAACACGAGATTGTCCACCCGAGTGGCATCAACACGAGACTTTCTACCCGAGTGCAACTAAAATAATCCTTATGCAGTATAGTTATAGCCTACACATTATTGTATATGGGTTAAAAACGTCCGTAGCTATTTCAGTAAAAGCGAGTCGGGAGAAAGGAGGAGGGGGTCCACAGTCGTATCTTGCACAGCCCCTCCCCCCCCCCCCTGTTGAACTCGATAGTTGCGCCCCTGCCAGGGGGCGGGGACAAGACAGCACTGATGATCACCACAACGGGCAAAACCGCACAGAGTCATCGAGGTGCAGCATCGATAGGTTTTGGCGAAACACGAGCGGGGGCCAGGAGGGAGCACGGGGTCGGGGGGGGGAAGAGAGATGAGACGAGTGGTGCGCGAGTGAGGGGTGGGGGGGAAGTAACGATGACTTCGCAGAGAGGGGAAGAGTGCCCAAGAGGAGGTAGGAGACTTTCGAGGTGCTGGGGTCGGTGGGGGAGGAGTCTGTGGTCGAGAACAGGTAGGAAGCCGGGACAGCCGGAGGGACGTGGGAAAGAACGTGAGGGATGTCAGAATTGGGAAGAACTAAGTGGGTTTGGGGACGTTGGAAGCTCTCCTGATGAAGAGGTAGTTGACATGTTGACATCTCGCCTGGTATACAAGTGGTCAAGGGTTCGATCCCGACTCTGACACTTGTATATTTGAAGTTTGCATGTTCTCTCGCACCTGTGGTCACGTGGATTTTTCTCTGGTCCCTCCGTTTTATTTCCCTCTACATTTAGAAACGTGCGTTTATAGTATTTGGCTTCTATACGTTTGCACACGATAAGCCAGTTCGTTGAGCTATCATATGTGGCCAGATCGCTTCTGAAAGAGCTATACAGCTCAGTGGCCCTTACCTGGTAAAATATAAAAAAAAAAGTTTAGTTTTAAATAGTTTCGTTGTGGAGAGATGAGAGAGAGCTGGTTAGACGTAGGAAGAGCTGGGAAGACGTGGGGAACTGTGGAAGGCTGGAGAGCTACTGGAGAGCAGGTAAGAGTTGTATACGTACTCTTAGTTCTTTCGGTAAAGTCACGTAGGTAAAATTTTATTTTATTATTTTAATTTCATTTTTTACCTACGTGACTTTACCGAAAGAACTAAGAGTATGAATCCTTGCAGTCACGAAAGATTCAAATCTAGAATTAAGTTGTATACGTGTAGGGCAGCGCTCAGCTCCGGGACACTATTTATTAAGGACCGCCATCTCGTATTCGCGTGACGCTGCAGCTCTCGAAATATTGTTATCACTGACCAAATTTGGAAGAAAAAAAAATGGCCTTCTTGTTATTTTGGTTTTCCGACAACCCCCTGGTGTAGGGAGACGAGGGGAGAATTGGAGAGAGAGCCATGGAGCGATGGGAGAACCGGAGGGAGCTGCGGAGGCAGGGGGCAGTCCTCACTTGACGGAGAGGGAGAAGTCCCCAGGAGAGCTCTCGCTCTCCCGCACGAGGAAGGCGCCGTCGTTGCGCTGGGATGCAAGCAGCTCCTCGGCTTTGGCGCGCGAGATGCGTCCATGGAACCAGCTGTGGAACACACGCACAAGTGTACACAACACGCACGGGTACACAATATACACACACACATCACCACGCACAAGAATGTACACAACACACACACACCACCGTGTATGTATGTTGATGTACGTATGTTTAACTTCTTTCGCACCAAACGTAGCCTACCGTGCTAACCGGAGGTGCAGGGAAAGGAAAACAAACTAAGCACAAAAAGCAGTTTTCAAGGAATTAGATTTCAAAATAGATTTAAAAGTGCATTGCTCCAGTGGCTTCCTAATATCGGAAGAGCATTCCAGATGGCCGCAGAATCGCATCTGAAATTGCGCGATGCAGTGGCCGTCTTTTAAACACAACACGCACACACCACCATGTTACACATCATGCACAAGAGTGTACACAACAAAGACAAGCATTCCCCATATACTGATAATAACATTTATATAGCGCTTTTCATCAAGAATCTCAAAGCGCTGTACAGTAACAGCAGCAGAAGACACACAGCATAAAAATAATACTATCAATATATTTTAAGAATGATTTACTAAACGAAACGTATAAATAGGGTTTAAGGAGCATTTAAAAAAGCCTGAACAGACTGCTAGGGCAAGTGCTGTTCGCAAGTAATACCTATGAAGGCCAGCACGGCACACAAGGGGGTGGTGGCCAGCACCATGCCCGACCGCCTTTGTCTTCCCAGTGGCGATGTTTACACATTGCACCAGGTACTCATTTGAGACCGAGTCGACCTAGGGGAGGTCCAGGACCGGTTCAGATAATCGTCACTGGTGTTGGCCGTGAGCGGGAATCGAACTCGGGTTGCCTGGTTCGTGGTTCAGCGCGTTAACCGCTACACTACCGCTCCTGACTCTCACCCACTCATGCACTTGCTCACTCAATGGACACATTCACTCTCAAACTCACATCCACCCACTCGCTCACACACACACTCATAACGCAGCACGCTAACCACTACACTACCGCTCCCACAAATAACGCACACACACCCTTTCACACACATACACTCGCTCGCCCATCCATGCGGCGACACAAGGCACAGTCACCTCTAATCCAACACGATCACTGTCCTGGCCCCCTGCCACACGAATGTGGGATTTCCACTGCCGTCTGGGCGAGTGCTGCCACGTCGCACATTTAGAACAGGGAGACACTTTGGCGTTGGAACGTCGCCTCCGCTTCCCCCGTTCGCGAGGCCGGCAACGATTTATCGTGTCAACTCGATTCTCCACCATCAGGACGCACGCATCGTGCCGCGGGCGCGAGGGACAATTACCCCCAGTGGTTCTCTAAATTTTTTAGGCCCAGGGACCGCCCAGCCCCTCCACACCTGGTGACAAAACGCATTCACTTCTCTCTCTCAATACCACGAATACAATATTATTCATATTACCGGAACATAAGAAAATGAATGTACATTAGAACAGTTCTAAGGTTTTTTTTGTTAAGGGGGGTGGGGGGGGGTCTTTAGATCTCAGATTTAGGGTAGATTAATCAGGGTAGCTTAATTAACTTTATTTTTAAATTCAACGTCACGGACCACCGGTGGGTCCGGGGACCGCACTATGAGAACCACAACTCTGGACGAACGGAACAAGCGGTGCGGGAACCAACACGGCAGTACGAACGATACCAAAATAATTAGCTATCTCGGATGCAACCACGACGCTCCCGAAATGTGACAACTGACGGAAGTGGTGCGGGGATGGTGCGGGGGTGGTGCGGGGGTGGGCAGGTGGCTGGTTTACCACACCTGTGCCATCGCACAACGCGCGGAGATGCCCGGCGCAACGAAGGCGACGTCATAAAGCTAAAAAATATATATAAACTGTTTTTACTTTTACCAGGTAAGGCCCACTGAACTATATAGCTCTTCTTTCAGAAGCAACTTGGCCACAAACGATAGCTCAACGAAGTGGCTTGTCGCGTAGAAATGTGTAGTAGCAGCCAAATTGTCTGAACGCACGTTATTTCTAAATGCAGAAGGGAAAAGCCGGAGATCCCGGAAAAAAATCCACACAACCACAGGGAGAGAAAACACGCAAACTCCAAATATACAGGCGTTAGGGTCGGTATCGAACCCACGACCTCTTGTATACCAGGCGAGGTAGTTAACATCTCGCCACTGTGGTGCCTTGACACCACGCGCGCTAGCGCCGCCACCGCCGCCGCCGCCGCCGAAGCCAGCGCCACATTTGTAACGGATCCGTGAGCCGTGGCGGCAATGGGGAGGGGGGGGGGTCATTTTGAGCGCGCGGTTCATCTGCGAGCGATGTCCCCGGGACCAGCAGCTGTGTCGCAGGCAAGTGCGCGGTGCTCCCATTTAGGGGCCGCGCGGTCGCGGCATTCGCCACGGGCAGCTGCGCGGGGAGAGGAAGGGCGGGGTGGGGGGGCAAGGCGCATCTGCCCCACACCCACCGCCTCCCCGCCTGCGGCCCCCCCCCCCGACCGCGGGCCCCCCCCCCTGCCCACGGCCCCCCCCCCCGCCCACGGCCCCCCCGCCCCTTGCCGAGTGACAAGAGGAACCCGCGCTGGTTTTATTTATCACGGCGAAGATCGCTGTAACGTGGCCAGGTGGCTCAGCGGGAGAGAGAGCAGCTCGTGATCGGAAGGTTTGAGAACTCAAATTCTGGTTGTGGGTTGACTCGCCCCCGTCGTCCCTCCCAGGGTCTATAAAATGAGTAGCGCTTTGTGGGCAAGGCAACAGTGGTCATCTTATGGATCAACTCGCCCCTGTCACAGCTCAGGGGGGACTGTAAACGGGAGATGACATGTAAGCGACAAACGACCCGTTGTTGATTCGTTGAGAAAGACAAATATTGATAGGCTCACAGTACCTGTACGGAGAGGAGCCAACGAGAGTCGCTCATTTGAGACGTGTGCCGATTGCAATGCAAGCGACGCGCTCGTACTACGTTCAGGTTAGTAAAAAAGCGGCCGGCAAAAGCGAGAAAAATATCGATTCTTGAATCCAATCGCAACAATAAACGAGAGTGCTCCTGCGCACTAACGAGATTGTTCCTGGACGGTGCCCCCATCTATTTACGGCCCCAAAACAGCGGCGGAAATTCCACATTCCGATGCCAGGAGGGGCTGTTCTCTCCAAAGAGAGAGACAGCGCAGAACTGTTGACTTCCACAAAGTGGTAATTATCTTATCCACCTTGCACTTGAGCCCCCAGTGGAGGTGCTCAACTCTGGCGCCTGAACCTAACGAGTCGTGCTCTCCGCCGTATTGCCACCCCGGCCGGATAATTTAGTGGAGAAACATCTCGTCTCTCTAATGCCATTTTACTAACACCGTCCCCAAACAGCAATAGCAGCATCAACGACCGAAAACCAGACACTGGGGATTGCCTGACCCATCACACTAAGCAAGCTGCTTATCACACCAGCTTAAGGTGTCTAAAATAGCGGAAGCAGTGGTAACAAGGTAACGAGACATTTCAAACACTCGCTTCAAGTCCGCGCGTGCGAAACCAGCAAGAGCGACGTACGAATCGGCGCTTCCGTGATCAATCGACATCCCAAGGCGGGTGACGCGGAGAGCTGATCCACCGGTCGAGACGAAGCAGCCGGAGTGCCAGTTCCCAGACACTGTCCAGAGAGGCTGGGCAAGCGGGCAACCGCGGTGTGGGTACCGCGGACGTGGTAACGATTTTTTAGAAATCGCCTCCCTCACACTTGCGGGAGATGCCTTGTGGACCTCCACGAGCAGCTGCTTCTCTTCGTTAAAATAAAAACGTTATTTCAAATCCCTGGCCGACTTTTGCGCCGCTAATCGGTCCGTGCAAATGCGAGCTTTTCAACAGGGGTTTTTTCTGCCAGCTCAGAGAAGAGGAAATACCAAACGTTCGATAAGCGTCCAAGTCACTTTAAAATAAACCACACGACTGTTGAGCGAGATTGCAACGTTTTTCGGCCGCATTCCGAGGGGAAACGATCGCACGTGGGAGGAAGGAAGCACACATCGATTTGCCTACCATGCTGCTAAAAACAACTTACGCCACACAGCGACCGTACCGGCGGTGGCCCCGGCCGCTAGCGGGCAAGGGCAGCTGCCCGCACGCTATAACAGCCAACCAACAGCCGACTCGACCGAGCGATTAGGAGCTGCCCATGAGTTCACCAGCAAATTACGAGTCATCGCTCCCATCCTGCCCCACCCCTCCTCCACCTACACGCACTGGCATGCGACGATTGTGTCATCAGCATGTGGAAACTGCTGCGGACTCGCAATCGGGCTGCCCGCAGCCAGCTGGAAAACGCCAAGGTGATATACAGACTCCTTATTCCAACGGTTGAAGGTAATTTATTTGTCCAGAAGAGCACCGAGGAGCAGAGGTCGCAACCGGGTACCCGATACCCGTACCCTACCCGATACCCGGCTACCCGTACCCGGCCGGGTACGGGTACCCGTTTGCGACCCTGGTGCCGCCGGGTACGGGTAGGCCGTGAGTCACTGGTGAGTAACCGTTTGTCACTCATTTCGGGTAGGGTACGGGTACGGGTAGGGAACGGGTACCTATTTGCGACTCTGGTGCGGCGGGGTACAAAGAACCCCCCCCACATTTATTTCGCCTTACGCCAGAGGTCGCAATCGGGTACCCGATACCCGTACCCTACCCGATACCCGTACCCTACCCGATACCTGGCTACCCGTACCCGGCCGGGTACGGGTAGCCGTTTGCGACCCTGGTGTGGCCGGGTACGTGTACGGGTAGGCCGTGAGTCACTGGTGAGTAACCATTTGTCACTCATTTCGGGTAGGGTACGGGTACGGGTAGGGAACGGGTACCCGTACCGGGCCGGGTACGGGTACCCATTTGCGACCCTGGTGCGGCCGGGTACGGGTACGGGTAAGGAATCAAAACCCGTTTGCGACCTCTGCGGTCGACTGAACTCGGGTCTTTTTTCTGTGTTGGCAGGTTTGAACAATTCCACGGCGTCTAAAGACGTGGCTTGCGTGTGCAGAGAAATCCGGAGAAAATCCACACACGAGGGGGATAGCATTCCAAGGGGCCCGCATGGACGGGTTTGTGAAAGCAATTTATTGGATCACCGCTATCTCCCGACCACCGCACAGCCCTAGTGGGTTTGGGAGTGTTACACATCTCCACCAGAGGTCGCAAACGGGTTTTGATTCCTTACCCGTACCCGTACCCAGCCGCACCAGGGTCGCAAATGGGTACCCGTACCCGTTCCCTACCCGTACCCTACCCGAAATGAGTGACAAACAGTTACTCACCAGTGACTCACGGCCTACCCGTACCCTACCCGAAATGAGTGACAAACGGTTACTCACCAGTGACTCACGGCCTACCCGTACCCGTACCCGGCCGCACCAGGGTCGCAAACGGCTACCCGTACCCGTTCCCTACCCGTACCCTACCCGAAATGAGTGACAAACAGTTACTCACCAGTGACTCACGGCCTACCCGTACCCGTACCCGGCCGCACCAGGGTCGCAAATGGGTACCCGTACCCGTTCCCTACCCGTACCCTACCCGAAATGAGTGACAAACGGTTACTCACCAGTGACTCACGGCCTACCCGTACCCGTACCCGGCCGCACCAGGGTCGCAAACGGCTACCCGTACCCGTACCCGGCCGGGTACGGGTAGTCGGGTATCGGGTAGGGTACGGGTATAAAAGGTACCCGGTTGCGACCTCTGATCTCCGCACGACCCACAAAGCGCTGAATCGCAGGTGCGGCACCACGTCCACCGGAGGAACGGGCGGGTGACTTCACAAATCTCTTATCAGATTGGCACCTGAACAAATTTCACCAACGCTTTAGCTGCTCCGGAAAGGGCGCACTGCGTCACGCAAGGCAAAGTGCCGAAGGGTACGACCACAAATGGAAAAGTAGCTGCAGGATAATATTTTTTAAAAATATTTTAAAAAACACAACCCCAATCTGAAAACAGCCAGAGAGAAAGAACCAAAGAATAAAGCCAGAGAGGTGCCAAAGCACTTCAGCCACTCCTGTCCGTATGAACGTGACGAAACGTAACAGAATGCTGCAACCACAGCTGCAAACTTCTCTTCTCCGAAACCTCACACAGCACGGGCCACTTGTCTCACTGCGACCGAAACCGAACGAGAAAAGCGGACGTTCCCCCCCCCCCTCCCCGTGCGGCACCCACTGTCCGTCATCGCTTGCGCAAGAAGCGCGAGCGATCGTGCGGCCGAAAGGGAGCACGGCGGCGGCGCCCACACCAGAGGGGACGAGGCGACGGTGGTCAGGGTTGGTGCGGTGGTGGCGCTCGCAGACTGCTGCGTTTTTACAGCCGGTCGAAACCGGCCCGGCTCGGTGCAGGCATCGGGCTGTGTCCACAAGTGCTGCGTTAACCAGGGTTTGCGGGGCAAGGGTAGCGGCGTGCAGCTCGCCAACATGCCGTGTCACTGCTCAGGTCCATGAGCGTTACGGTTCCGCGTAAGAACATCCATAATAATCATCAGGGACAGCACGGGGGTCGAGGTGGACGTGAAGAGACGCTCGTGCCATGACGTCAATTACTTGATTTATCTCCACTGGCCGCGTTGAGTGTTAAATAACGTAACAAACAAAACGTACAGCCACTGCTAGACGAGCGCCTCTCCACGCAGTGTCAGCCACAGGCAGTTGTTGGACCATACTTCACCACACTAATCAGTCCGGGTCGGAAACGGTTGCAGGTTGAGGCCCAGGATGAGCTCAGGTATCGGTTGCCACCGAGACTGGCAGTGGCGGGAATATTGACTTAAGCTTCAAAGGACAGCATGCCGATCGCTACGCCAGCACTCCTAGAATCAGAATCTTTATCCTGGAGAAATCCGATGAGCTATGAAGCTCTTTTCACAGACTCGGTGAGGAGTGGGGGGTGAGGGTGGCGGGGGTACGCATAGTGTAACTGCAAAGCAACTCCCTGAACCCACACCCACAACACCTGGGCCTGTCCTGTGGTTTCTTGCCAGCAGTGAGCCTTCCATACTGGTGTTGATTGGTGGTGATAGTAGTGATGCCGTGGTGGTGGTAGTTGTGGTGATGTATGTATGTTTAACTTCTTTTGCACCGTACGTAGCAACCGTGATAATCAGAGGTGCGGGGGAAGAACGACAAACTAAACACAAAAAGCAGTAGGGGGCAGATCAGAAAGTTACAGAATGCAAAGTATAGGAAATGAAAGCCAATCACTGCAAATAAATACATCAAATGCACATATACTTGGGTAAGGCAGCAAAACAACAGCAAAAACAGTACCAGACCACACCAAGACAACACAGTCTCCCAAAAAAATTGCACATAAAAATTTAACTATAGATACATGGGGTAAGCATGAAAGTTAAATGATATTTGCAAATTCTGTTGTATCCGGCACTAATCTGCTGCTTCAGAATATGTTTTTGAAGGAAGATTTACAGTGTTAAGGGAGGAAGCAAGGTTTGTTCCAAAACGTTGGTGCTGCAACAACAAAGGGCTGTATCACATTCATATTCATGTTCTTTGGATATTTAAAATCAATTAGATGGACGTCTTAGGTTTCTTGGGTTTGACAATGGGGTGAATGAATTAGCTGAGAATAGTCCAGATTTTCCAATTAGGATGTTATGGATGAACAGAACCCAAAATAGATCTCTTCTTGCATCAAGTGATTCAAAAAATTTTATTTTTTATAGCTCTCGCCGAACGTGGGCCACTCCTACGTGAAACTCTTGTTCAAAATATCACTTCCCCCGTCCCCTACCACTGCCAGCTGTGGAGGCCATGGGGATGAAGAGGATGGAATGCTCACGGTGCTTCAGGGCACCGTGAGCGTGGTGACGCTGATCCCGGGCTGTGCCTCAGCCAGCACAGCTCCGTTTTGTGGTCATGGAAACCAAGCAGATTGGCGAGTGGGGGGGGCAGTGGTGGGTGAGTTGGGAGGGGCGGAGGCTCCATCCCCAGGGCTTGGCCACAGATTTTGTCAAATGATTTCCATGCAGCGTCGGGTTTCATGTCTGTGCAACCTGACGAGTCAACCATGTTAGAATGGTGCTGGATAACTCCGTGCCTTCCTGGGCACTCAACTCGCAATCAAGTAGTCTGTGAATGAGCCAGGGAAGAATTGGATACTGCGGCTATGGGCAAATATTTAGGGATTTCAGTTTCTGTGCCTGGCTAAAAAGAGTGGATTACGTTGCATAATTAACTTTTAGCAGCGATTTAAGCATGTTGGTTACCACTCAATATTATTTTTAACCATCTCTGATGGAACCAATGAGTAATGCGATTTTGTCCGAAACCCACGGCACTAACGTCGGGTAAAAATCCCAGTTCGAGGTCAACTCATTCCACCATCCCCCTGTTCTCGATAAAACAAGTAACAGACTGTGAAATGTCAACAAGAGTTGTTCTAATTAAGAGATGAGGGCCTTTAACCTCACAACCCTTACCGTAACTTTAAACCCTAATCCTCTTAATCTCGAATAACTCTGAGCCCCCTCATGAAGTGTGGAATTTCCGCCACTGGCTCAGGAACACCAACCAGGGTGACGCAACTTTGCACCTTTAGCGACGCGATCAATTTACCGATTCAGATAAAATTATTAGGCTCGCGATGCACGTGGCGCATGATGCACGCAAACACGTATTGCTTATAATGCATTAAATCTGCATGCAAATAATATGCCGTGAGGTTTAGGCTAAAGGAACAAGAAGAAGATGGAAAAAAGATGAAAGGAAATGAGAATATTTTTTTTAAACACCAAACCATTATAACCGATTATAGTTCAATCAAATCACAACCCCGAATTATGAGAATTTACTAAATTGCCCGGGCGGTGCACGTGCACGGTCACGAGCCTCGTCACTTGCAACAGCATTTAAAACGGGATGCCCGGACGATCCTTCGACGACCGACCCCTGGCAGAGCTGACTCAACCACGACTCCCCCCCCACCCTGCCCCCTGCACGGATGCCCTCTCAGCCAGCCCATTCACCGACACCAGGGGCACCGTGCCCGCCAATGTTGCCCTGCACGGCTGCCTTCTCAACCAGCCCATTCACCAGCACGGGGGGCATCAAGCCCACCCGTGCTGCCCTACACAGCTACTCTCTCAGAAAGTCCATTCACCGGCAAGGGGGCCACTGTGCCAACCCGTGCTGCCAATCATTTTCCCGCCTGCCCCGTTGACCAGCACGGCAGCACGGTGGCCACCCGCGTCTTCAGCTGGGCTACTGCCCACCTGCTGGTGCCACTTACGGGTGCGGCTTCATCTCTATGTAGTTCTTGGGGATGAATCCATCCTTGCCGTTGAGCTCCGCCTTGTACCAGTTCTGGTCGCAGTCCTCGTTGATCACCTGATCACGCCAAGACACCACGCGGTGGCACAGGGAGAAAGATTAAAGGGGCGGTGGGGGTAGGGGGCAAGTGTAGGCAGAGCCAGTGCACAGTGTGACATTGTCTAAGTGACAACAGCAGAGCCTGGGGTTGTACTGCACCAACCCGCAGTCTAAGTAAAAGGCTGACGGTACTCTACGTCTACCCAAGGGGGCACAAAGCTCCCCCCCAAAAATGTGACACTTGGGTCCTGCCCAGCGGCAGACTGCCCCCCATGCCCCCCCCCCGTGTCCCCTGTTACCTTCAGCACGTCGCCCCTCTTGAAGCTCAGCTCGTCGTCAGCCGTGGCAGTGAAGTCATACTTGGCTTGTGCTTCCATCGTGGCTCCACTGCGCGACCGCCCCAGGGGAATTTGGTGGCCGCTAAGCGTGGAAATGCAACTGGGTAAGGGTGTCCTGCTGGAGTGGTTGGGAAGGGCAGATGGCTCCGGGATAACCAGCGGGGATGGCCAGCAGCTAAGGTGGCTGGGTATGGTGGCCCGCACAAGCGGCCAGGCAAGTAGGGTGGCCGTGCAAGAGGGTTCTAATCGGGAGGCCCGGTAGCACGATCGTATAAAAGGGAGTCCGCGTTCGGTGACCCAGTTACGGTGAACCACTAAAGCGTGTGAGATAGGAACAACGAATAGGCAGATCGGTGGTGTGGCCTAACAGTATGGCCTCGTAGGAGAAACCGCTAAGATGGCCCTGGCGCAGTCACTGGTGAGACGGCACTCCCTGCGATGCTGCGGTGTGAGGTCACCGAGCTCCGCTGATTCCGGGCCTGGAATGGGAGGCGAAACGAGAGCGGGAAGGTGAGCAGTGGCACGGCGTGGTGAGGGACACCGCACAAAGCCTGGCTATCCGAGCTCGCGCACGCCATCTCTTGCTTGCACAAATACGCCATGTAGCCTCACACTCCGTCGCAGTTCACACTCCATCACAGTAGACTAACCATCACATTGCATACCATTAGAGTTGACAAATCAGATTCGTACACCATCACAGTTCACTCACCATCATGGTTTCATGAAGGCCATAATTGTTTACATCGTCACATCTCAAATCATCGCAATCCATACCATCATAGTTAACACCGTCACGGCTCATACCATCAGTTTTATACTATTAAAGTCCACATCATTAGTTTCAACCTACCCTAGTTCACACTATTACATTCCACCCCACCATAATCCAAATCATCACAAGTCATTGATACCACCACTGTTCACACCACAACACAATTCACAACACAATTCACATCAACACAATTCACATCACCACAATCACGCCATCACAATCCACACCACCACAGGGCACACCACCACAGGGCACACCATCACAGTTCAATCACAGCATCACAATCCATGCCGTTAAAGTCTGCACAATCACAGTCCAAACCATCGCAGTTCATTCATACCACCACAGTTCAAACCATTATAGTCCACAATATCAGTTCAATCACACAATCACAGTCCTCACCATCACAGTCTACACCATCATCATTCACACCATCACAGTCCTCACCATCACAATCCTCACCATCACAGTCCACACCATCATCATTCACACCATCACAGTCCTCACCATCACAGTCCTCACCATCACAGTCCTCACCATCACAGTCCTCACCATCACAGTCCTCACCATCACAGTCCTCACCATCACAGTCTACGCCATCACAATCTACACTGTCACAGCTAACACCATCACAGTTCAATCACACCATCACAATCTATAACCATTAAGTTCCGTACCATCACATTCCAAACCACCACAGTTCAAACCATCACAGTTCAATAATCATACCACCACAAGTCACAGCATCACTGTTCAAGCACAATCCATAACCATTCAGTTACGCACCATCACAGTCCAAATCACCACAGTTCATTCATACCACCAGAGTTCACACCATAACGGTTCAATCACACCCATTAACATCACAGCTCACCCCCATCACAATTCACCCCATCACAGTTCAAACCATCACAGTTCAATAATCACACCATCACAATCCACACCACCGCAGTTAACACCATCACGGTTCAATCACACCCATTAACATCACAGCTCACCCCATCACAATTAATCCCATCACAGTTCAAACCATCACAGTTCAATAATCACACCATCACAATCCACACCACCGCAGTTAACACCATCACGGTTCAATCACACCCATTAACATCACAGCTCACCCCATCACAATTCACCCCATCACAGTTCAAACCATCACAGTTCAATAATCACACCATCACAATCCACACCACCACAGTTAACACCATCACGGTTCAATCACACCCACTAACATCACAGCTCACCCCATCACAATTAATCACACCACCACAGTTCAATCACACCCATTAACATTACAATTCACACCATCACAACCCATAACCATCAGGTTCCGCACCATCACAATCCACACCACCACGGTTCATTCATACCACCACAATTCACACCATAACGGTTCAATCACACCCATTAACATTACAACTTACATCATCACAATTCACACCATCACAGTTCAAACCAACAGTTCAATCACCCCATCACAATTCACACCATCACAATCCACACCACCACGGTTCATTCATACCACCACAGTTCACACCATAACGGTTCGATCACACGTCTTCAACATCGCAAGCTCGCGACACCGTCACATTTCACCCACACCGTTACCCTTCGCACACCATCACCGCTCCACGACCCCCTCGCAAGGGGAGATGCAGAGGCCTGTGCAGGGGCAGCAAGGGGCAGATGCAGAGGCCTGTGCAGGGGCAGCAAGGGGAGTGAAGGAGGGCAGAGCGGCAGGGGAAAGGAGGGCCAGGTGGTGATGGAAGATGAAGGGCAGCGGAGATGGAACTGGAGATTGATGCAGCGCATGGGGGGCAGGCAGTGGTAAGCGGGCACACGTTGATGAGTAAGGGAAGAAGAAGTGAGAGAGGGAGAAACGGGGAAAGAAAGAGTCTAGGTGTGGAGCGGAGAGTGATGAGGGAGCGGATAATGAGGGGGAGACAGCGGGGAGAGTGGGGGGAGAGCGAGGTGGAGTGCGGGGAAGAACGCAGGGGGGGCAGAGAGGCACTGGGGAAGAATTGTGTGAGGGGAGACGAGGGGTGGGTGGGTGAGCGTGCAGGATCGAGGGGAAAGGCAGAGTGGAGAGAGGGCGGGGAGAGCGAGAGGAGAGGGCGAAGGGAGAGAGGGAAGAATGAGCGGAGAGCGTTGGGAGAAGAGTAAAGGGGAGAGCGGAGAGAGGGGGGGGGAGGTGGAGATCGGTGGCTGTGGAAGCGTAAAAGGAGAGCGGAGGAGTGAAGGGGGAGCGCGGGGAGAGCGGTGGCGTAGCGGGGGGAGCGCGAAGGGAGAGAGTTCAGCTCCACACCTCTTCTTTCCTCGTCCTCCTGCCATAGGCGCTCGCAGTGACGTCAACCACAGCAGCTCTCGCGAGAACGTGAGCCACAAGTCTCGCGAGATCCGCGCCGACCCCCACTGACCCCGCCCCTCCCCCATCCGAGCCCCCCCCCCACGCACCCCAAGGCCGAGAGTTCTCGACCAATGGCGTCGTGTCGCGGTGACGTAATTGCTGGCAGAGCCGGTCACGTGATAAGGTGGTAGCGGCGACGTGCGGGTCACGTGATGCGAGGGGTGGAGTGCAAGCCCCCCACTACCCCCCCCCCGCTGCTATTGTTATGCATTGGGCTGTGAGGGGAGGGGCCCTAAGCCCACGTGATCGGCATGCAACGTGCAGAGGGTACAAGCGCAGCCCTGCAAGTGGTCTCTCGCACCTCTGACTGGCGAAAAGACCTAGAATGAATAGATATGCATTTGCCTAGGAGAGCCGCACTGAGTGGTAGCAATACATCTGTAATTGTGTGTTTTTTTGTCATTTCAGCCAATGAACTATTCGTGTTTATGCATTATCCACGTGGGAGGAGGAAACCGGAGCACCCTGAGACAAAACCCCGTACAGATGGATGCAGATGGCGATTAGTCCACACTTTCAGTTTCGCCTGGCGAGCCAGGGGTGTGACAACAACATCCGTGCGGTGATCCACTAACCCTCACTGCCTCCACAGTGCTGCTGGATTACTCGTGCTGCCCCACCACCTCTCCTCCACTGGAGGGAGCTCTCGAGATCTCCTCTACAGAGTCGTTGGCCTACTCCTACACTCTGGCCAGATGTCCGAGAAGCGTTGGGAGAACCACCACACTCTGGCCACAGGGCAGTCCGTGCAAATTCCCAGTGGGCCGGTCCATTCCGAGGGCAGGTGGGCAGGTCTGTGTGGGGAAATTGCAAATGTGATCAGTGAGTTTAAAAAAAAAAAATTTTTATGAAAATATTGTGTTACCTCTAATGTGTACGCTTCATTGCTTATCTACGCTCTCTAGTTGACATTAAGTCCCAATGGGATCGCACGGCGAAATCATGCAAATACGTCATCACATCGCAAATCTAGCGACTAGTACTATACGATTTGTTATCGCACAACCTATTTAAACCGAAACAAACAATTGTCCAGAGCCCAAATTTGTCCCGGCGTGTTTACAAATGCGTGGGCCGCTTTTTAGTCACAGTCCGTCACTGCCCACACTTTACCCCACGGCGCCACACTCGACGTGCCAGTCGCGACTAATATAAACGGTCTATCCATCTCTACCGTTGGGGTGGACAGAAACATTTGCCAATTCGAATTGGCAATATTCAAACTATTACTAAACTAAACCACTATTTCGATTTAAAGCTTTCGTGACTGCAGGGATTCATCTTCTTGGTTCTTTCGGTAAATTCACAAGCAGCCGTCCTCAGGTGAACCGGAGTAAAGTCACAGGCAGCAGTCCTCAGGTGAAGAACAGGTCTGTCGGACATACCTGTTCTGCACCTGAGGACGGCTTGCTTGCGTTGTGGCCGAAACGTCGTGAGAATTATTTTATTATGTTTTATTTTTATTATTTTGTTATTTCCCTTCTACGTGACTTTACCGAAAGAACCAAGAAGATAAACCACGTAAGACCCACTGAGTTATACAGCTCTCTTTCAGACGCGACCTGGCCACAATTGATAGCTCAACGAAGTGGCTTATCACGTGGAAACTTAGTGCAACCAAATACTCTAAACGCGTGTTGATTCCAAGGCCGTAATTATAATATATATTGGGGGGAGACACATCCCCCCCCCCCCCCCCAATATATATTGTTATAAAATAGATTTCTGTTTATATGATTGTGGTTATGGTTGTACTGTATTCATCCCTAATCTCTGCCATTACATACAATGAAACAAGAAAAGGTAAAAAAATATTTTTCAAAAAACAGCAATGTAATACAACACACTATTAGACATTATTGTAAAAAAAGTCCATCCTAGGTGTTAGTGAATTTTTTAATATTTTTGGCAGGAAATTCGTTTTCAATTTTATATTTTTTTCTGTGGGGGGACCCCCAGACCCCCTGGAAGATTTGGTCCCACCCAATGTTGACTCCATGGCTACGGCCTTGGTTGATTCTAAATGTGAGGGGACCCGGAATAAAAATCCACGCGACCACCGGGAGAACATGCAAACTCTAGATATACAGGGTTGGGATTGAACCCACGACCTCCTGTGTACCAGGCGAGGTAGTTAACATATCGGCACCGTGGCATCCGTTGCGTGATTACGTGTTAATTTCTCCTAAACAAATTGCGGAAGAAACCACTTTTAGTGTCGCTATGAAATGTTTTGGGTGCGCGCATATCTCCTTGCCCCACTCCTGATTTGCACTTCTGTTGAATTCGACATGACGTCTCCGTGTAGAAAATGTTGTGGTAAATTTGGTTGATACTTATACGTTACAGTGCATCAGCCATGATCAATCCACTCCCCCAAGCACATCACTGTGTCACGATCCTACAATGCCAACGATCAATCCAGAACAATCCACAGCACTTGTACTTCACTTAAGTTGTACTCCGCCAAAATGCGAGGGAAGTGCATATCGTACGCAGTACTGTACAGTACTGCACGTACGTGTCGTGGAGGTGTGATTATTGGCTATCATGTGTCAACCCCTTTTTTTAAAACAAGAATGGTTAAGGCATAATTCTATGATTGAAGCACGTATTTCATTTCTGTGTCAATATTTAGCAGAGGCGGTGGCGGTTTGTTGATGGTGGTGCTAGCCCGCTGGAGACCATCCAGTCATAATTCACACATTTGAACAATTGCTGTGGTCATAAAAGCATAAATATATTTTTGTTGAATGTGTCTCGTGATTACAAACATTGTACAGAATCAGAATATTTATGCTGGAGAAATCCGAGCTCTTTTTCACATATGTAGAGTAGGCGCAGGTCAGAACATACTAAGGAGAAGCTTCCATAACTGAATATCAGAGTCGTGTGAGATAATTACGTGAATTAAGAGTATATATAACTAAGGGACCTAGTTTCACACACCAATACTATATAGGCCGCGGTTGCTATGTAGGGGTTTTTTTTCCTCCCCGATTTAGAAATGTGAATTATTGAATTACACTAAAAGTTTTTTTTTTATTTTACCAGGTAAAGCCCATTGAACTGTATCGCTCTCTTTCAGAAGCGACCTGGCCACAAATGATCTCTCAACGAAGTGACTTATCATGTGGAAATGTATAGCAGACAAAAACTCTTAAACGCGTGTTGGTTCTAAATGTGGAGCGGAAACCCGGAGGGCCTGGAGTAAAATCCACGCGACCGCGGGGAGAAGATACAAACTCCAAATATACAGCAGGCGTCAGGGTCTGGATCCCACCCACAATCTCCTGTATACCAGGAGAGGTAGTTCATATCTTGCCACCGTGGCGCCAATTTTTTGGCCTTTGCCGCCGACACACCTCTTTCGAATAACGTCACGGGATATGTAACGTCCACTGTATACTGAATACACCGAGTATAACCACACTTAAACATTTGAATAGTACTGTAGTGACATCGGGGATGTCACTAGGTGTGTTGCTGTGTGAGGCCGGCTCTCGCCAGAGGTCGCAAACGGGTTTTGATTCCTTACCCGTACCCCGGCCGGGTACGGGTACCGGTACCCGTACCCGGCCAGGTAAGGGTAGCCGAGTATCGGGTAGGGTACCTGATTGCGACCTCAGGCTCTCACACAGCGCGGCGTGCGATGCACCGTCATCACGTACACCCCGTAGGCGGGTGTAGTACCAGCCCTAGTGGGGCTTGATGAGCGCTGGGATAGCGCGGGCACCACGCATGGCGTGCAGTGCGGGCTCCCACAACCTGCGGGTTAACGTAATGGAACCCCAGCTTTATGAGCCCAATTGGCTTGACCAATCCCGGCTTCTTTGATGATGCTCTCACCACGATGTATCATCCCACCTGGTCCTGGATCTTTCCCCTCCCTATTTTCATACCGTGCTACAAAGGGCAGTGGTTGCCCCTTCAAGGTGCGATGATGTCTGGAGAAATGTCCTCGTCTGGAGCATCTCAACACCAACACATTCGTCTCAACACCAGCAATGGCCCTCCTTTGTGATCGATTGTTTACACGCACAGTTTCGTGCGATTTGATGTGAACGTTAGAATCGGCTTGAATCGATTGATCGTTGAAAAACCTCCCCAATATTGTGCCCGTGGTCAATAAAATAATACAAATCTCGTTACGCTCTCACACATCTATAAGACGTACCCCCAATGAAGAGCAACAAGTACCATGTAGATTGCCGACATCAAAAATAAACAACCGAACCTCACGGTTTCAACCTTCCACGCCGCCAATGTTCGACGATCAACCAAATCAGGACCAGGCATGGGCGATGCGGCCACCTGATGCACAAATGGTGCATCAAACATTCGGCGGCTTGCGAGTGGTCCGGCCACGAATCGTAAACCATCGACCGCATTGTAAACAGCTGCTGTCTTTTACTCCTTTAAAGAGGGAATGGACGAGATCCACTCTGCTTATGAGCAGACAATTGAGTGGATAATACATCTAAAATTACATCTTTAATCTGCTGCTGTTATTCCATACGAAAGAAGAAGACGACTGTATAGATTCATTCTAGATTTGAAGCTTTCGTGACTGCAAGGATTCATACTCTTAGTTCTTTCGGTAAAGTCACGTAGGTAAAAAAATGAAATTAAAAGTAAGAAAAAAATAAAAAAAATAAAATTTCTTTTATTAATTTTAATTTCTTTTTTTTTACCTACGTGACTTTACCGAAAGAACTAAGAGTATGTATAGATTAAATTCGCGGTAACTGAGCCATTCAATCGCTTCTGTCCGAGAGTTGACTAAATGCAAGACACAAACCAACAAGGCATTCCATCGCGGGACGCTGCTCCGCTGATCGCGCAGGAGGTCTGCGTCCGATTCTGATCGGTGCAAGTAATTGGAGCGTAGCGGAGTGGGGGCGGAGAAATCTGACGGTGGGATGTTTTACAGCACAGGACGCCAATGCGATGGCATGGATATTAAAATACAGTACAAGGGAGGGGGTGGGTGGGTTACGTCTCATATTGTAATCCGGAGAATACAGTATAATATTACTCTTTGGTTGATAATTGTTTTTTTACCCTTCTATCTGGCAACAAAACTTTTTTTTTACTGGCAAATGAGGTTCCCATGGTACTCTTTGGTTCTTTCGGTAAAGTCACGTATAAAGAGAAAATAATAAATTAAAAGTTTTTAATATTTTTTAATTTATTATTTTCTCTTTATAAATTTCTCTTTATAAATACAATACTTTAAATAGTATTTAATTTATTAGTTTCTCTTTATAAATTTTCTCTTTATAAATTAAATACTTGAAATAGTATTTAAGTTATTATTTTCTCCTTATAAAATTTATCTTTATAAATTAAATACTTTAAATAGTATTTTATTTGTTTTTTAGTCTTTATACGTGACTTTACCGAAAGAACCAAAGAGTAATTCCCGCAGTCACGAAAGCTCCAAATTCAGTATAATATTAACAATTTTCTGGAGCGGAGGGGCTCTGCTGTACGATTGCATCCATCCGCCTTATCCGGGATTCATTTAACCACCTCGAATGTAAATTCCAGGAATTATAGGGGCTCAGTAAGTGAACGAGCTTGCAGTGGTAAGTTAATAATACAGTACCTTTGTCAATGCTGTCACCATCATCATCATCGAAGGCAGTGTGGCATGGCCTAGCGGTAGCGCGTTCGCCGCTTGTTGCAGATGTTTCACGGTTAGGAATCCTCCGGCCGCCCTGGTTATTGCTTTTATGCAGATCTAATTACCATTAACATACGTGCCGTCTGCTTCAGGGTGCACGTTAACTATGTCCTGTCATTCGCAAGACTATAGGCCATTGTCCAAGAGTCCAAATTACTCAATTGGGATTACACACACACAGCAATAATTATCACCCCCTACTGGCAGACGAATGCCCCATGTCACTTTTGCAGATGAGACTCATCCTGGTCTCTTGAGTTCTCACCTGGTTCAACAAAAACAAAACAAAGAAACTTAGATAAGGCACGGTCTATCTACTCCTGGCTGTTGACAGAATAACTGCCGTCATGAGTAGTGATCAATCCACCGCTAGATGAATGAAGTGTGTAATAAACCACCGAGCGCGTGTAAGACGTGCTGATGCCATCGCTCCATCTCCCCAGTGGTGGTCCTCACGGGCGCGTTCCGTCCCTCAGCTGCCACCCTGTGTTCACGTCATGATGGGTGCCTTATTGAGTGCACAGATGGATTTGTTACGTTAAATGTTTAATGCGGTTTAAATGCTTCTGAAGAAGAGCCATTGCCTGAAGGATTTCCCCCGATGTGTTCGTTCAGTCAGTCAGCCCCGTCCTTTATTTAAGGGACGACGAGGCGCCCACAGTGCCCAAACACGGACACGTGACACGGATCGCAAACACGGACACCGACGCAGACAACTAAACAAAAACCGATGAGTGCGCAAAGCGGCACGGAGAGGTGCACGCTTAGAATGTGCACCGAGAGACAGAAACACGAACTCGTGGAGCATCATGGGTAAAAAATGTTTAGCAGATATAAGCACAACTCCATTCTGTCTCCACATGTAAAAAAAAATTACAAATGTAGTATATCAGCCTATTTGTTGGTTTCCCAGACCAATAGTGTTAAGCAGCAATTGTTTAAACAAGCGAGACAAAAAGACGAACACGTGGATTAGAAGAACATACTCATGCATGTCAGAGACATCGATCAAATTTGACTGTGAAGAATAAGGTGGCCTAGGCATCGAGAAGGGACGATGGCCCGCTGGTCGAGACTAACGACAGAGTGGTAGCCAAAGGAGGGGAAACAGGCACGACAAATTGTAGCGGTGAAATCAGCTCGTTTGCAAAAGCCAGATTTGTATTTTTTTTGTGGGGTTGGGATTTCAACCTTTAGGAAATATTTGGCAATTTTTTTTTCCAGGAGAATCACACTGAGTCATGACTATTTTTCAGGAGGGTCCTGTTGCTAAATTGACTTTTTACTTTGTGATGTTCTCAACCAATTAACGACGGGTGTTGTTTATTATACAAGTGGGGAGGAAACCGAAGCCCCTGGAGAAAAAAACATGTCTTGCTCAAAGGGGGCAATGGTCAATCCCCGTACAGATGGAAACATATGGCGATTAGTCCACACTTGTTGTTTTCCTGGCGAGCCAGGGTATGGCACCTCCTCGATGCCCATGGGTCGGGAGTTTGACAACATTTGTGTGATTCACCAACCCTCACTGCACCCACAGTTTGCTGGATTACAGGCGTGTGCCCCCACTGCCCGGCAAAATGGATCACAGGACTGTGACAGATGGCGACAGCTTGTGGTAGGGGGCTTCAATGGAGCAGTGGATTGATCGTGGCTGATGATGATAGTGATTACAGTGTTATTGTTGTAATGCGTCGGTTGTGTCTGCTAGTGTTGTGTTTCATCACTCTCGCACCCTTGTCAGTGCCGTAGTAACGACATTATCAGCTCAGGGGGTGCGGCGAATGGTTCAGGTGGGGCCCCCAATATTCGATTTGTCTCGCACGGTTCGCAACCCAGGTTATATATGGCTGCTCCTCTTGCCTAGTCGCATCGTTACGCTCACGGTCTCGAACTCCGTCTTCGCAAAATGCAGACAATACAACTCCATAGTACCTCTTTGCAACATTACGTTACTGGTCTAATTAAATCAAAATGAAACTTGGAACTTAAATGAAAGCATTTTCATTACATTTTATATAACTTTGTATTATTTTACACTGTTGAAAACATATCTCATGGTGGTTGTTAAAGGGGCCCCCCAACTCGTAGCTTTGGCCACGAGAAAGGACCAAGGCACCCCCTGCCCCCGTCCGAATGAGCTACTGACCTTCGCGCTTACTTATTACCAGTCAATCCCGCTGGCATTGCTGTGCTAGGTTCGCACCGGGCTCTCTGACGCCTGGTTAAATTAGGGCACGCGACTCCCCTGGAATTGAATAAACTAAACTAAAACGTAACTATTTTATTTATTTTACCAGATAAGCCCCACTGACCTATGTACCTCTTTTTCAGAAGCGATCTGGCCGCAAATGATAGCCCAACGAAGTGACTTATCATGTGGAAATTTATAGAAGCCAAATACTGTAAACGAACGTTTCTAAATGTGGATGGGAAAAAACCAGGAGGTCTCGGGGAAATATCCACGCGACCACAGGGAAAGAGAGAGAGAGAACTCCAAATATACAGCAGCAGGCGTCAAGGTCGGGATCGATCCCACGACCTCCTGTGTACCAGGCGAGAGAATTAACATCTCTTAGCCACCGTGATGATGAGAGAGAGAGAGACACGCAAACTCCAAATATACATCAGCAGGCAGTAGTTAACATCTCCTAGCCACCGTGATGATGATGAAAGAGAGATTCTAGATTTGAAGCTTTCGTGACTGCAAGGAATCATCTTCTTAGGTTTTTTCGGTAAAGTCACGTAGAAAGTAAAATAAAATAAAAACAAAAATCACGACGTTTCGGAGGCAACACAAGTCTCCGTCATCAGGTGGGACCGTCACAGCCAGATTAGCTGTATCAAGTGAGGCAATGATTCAAGATGTAATCCCTTAAAAGCGAGTTGAGGGGGGAGGGAGAGGGAGGGGGGAGCTCATCAGACTATGGTAGCCAATGAAAGGAACGTATCGGGAGGGAGGGGGGGCGAGGCCAAAAGGGTGGGCGATAGACGTGGAAGCGCTTGTGCGCAAGCGGCCAATTACTGCACACGCCAACACAATGGAGCGATTGTGCGCAAGCGGCCAGCCACTGCACCCGCCAACACAATGGGCAGAGAGGAGGAGGGGAGGTCTAATACACATGATAGACAAAAGAACGAAAATGATGATGGGTACAAACTTAGGGGGAGCTCATCAGACTATGGTAGCCAATGAATGGAACGTATCGGGAGGGAGGGGGGGGGCGGGGGGGGGCGAGGCCAAAAGGGTGGGCGACGGACGTGGAAGCGCTTGTGCGCAAGCGGCCAATTACTGCACACGCCAACACAATGGAGAGAGAGGGGGAGGGGGGGTCTGATACACACGATAGACAAAAGAACGAAAATGCCCATGTTTATACCAATGCTGGCTGAACAATGAAGAGAGTACTGTTAAAATAACTGGGGATGTTAACACTCGGTAAAGTACAGTAAAATAGTGTTATCAACCACGCAAAAAAGACTTAATCACAAATTTTTTGGACCATCTTATCTGACAGGCACTATTTTACTGTACTTTACCGAGTGTTAACATCCCCAGTTATTTTAACAGTACTCTCTTCATTGTTCAGCCAGCATTGGTATAAACATGGGCATTTTCGTTCTTTTGTCTATCATGTGTATCAGACCCCCCCCTCCCCCTCTCTCTCCATTGTGTTGGCGTGTGCAGTAATTGGCCGCTTGCGCACAAGCGCTTCCACGTCCGTCGCCCACCCTTTTGGCCTCGCCCCCCCCCCCCGCCCCCCCCCTCCCTCCCGATACGTTCCATTCATTGGCTACCATAGTCTGATGAGCTCCCCCTAAGTTTGTATCCATCATCATTTTCGTTCTTTTGTCTATCATGTGTATTAGACCTCCCCTCCTCCTCTCTGCCCATTGTGTTGGCGGGTGCAGTGGCTGGCCGCTTGCGCACAATCGCTCCATTGTGTTGGCGTGTGCAGTAATTGGCCGCTTGCGCACAAGCGCTTCCACGTCCATCGCCCACCCTTTTGGCCTCGCCCCCCCTCCCTCCCGATACGTTCCTTTCATTGGCTACCATAGTCTGATGAGCTCCCCCCTCCCTCTCCCTCCCCCCTCAACTCGCTTTTAAGGGATTACATCTTGAATCATTGCCTCACTTGATACAGCTAATCTGGCTGTGACGGTCCCACCTGATGACGGAGACTTGTGTTGCCTCCGAAACGTCGTGATTTTTGTTTTTATTTTATTTTACTTTCTACGTGACTTTACCGAAAAAACCTAAGAAGATGAAAGAGAGACATAAAAACTCCAAATATACAGCAGCAGACGTCAAGGTCGGGATCGAACCCACGACCTCCTGTGTACCAGGCGAGGGAGTTAACATCTCCTACCCACCGTGGCGATGACCCCGTGCACAGTAAAGAGCACAGCACCGGCGACGTAAAGTTCGACACCGATAACCGGATCGACCTCTCCCCCCCCACCTCCGCCTTTTAAACTCTTATGGTCAACTCAAACATTCTTGGTACAATATTTTACCATACTCTCCGGATTACAGTGGCATTCCTCTTGTGTTTTAAGGTAAACGTTTAATAATCAGATAGGTATGTGTGTGTAGCCAGCTTTTAATCACAATCTTTATTTAGACTGGAGGAATCCGATGAGCCATGAAACTATTTTTCACAAATGCCCTGTAGGGGCGAGTCAGAAAATTACAACAACAACAAACAAACAATACAAAAACACGACAGGGGTGCAAAGTACAGCATGAGACAAATAAGCGACTTATTAACACCAGCGGGTGCGTCTTCATATATTCTACTTTACACAAGTACAGGATTGAATACCGCGGTCGTCAGAATATGCGAGAGCGGCGGAGCGCTTCCCATCGCTTCTCGTTCTGCTTGGCGTCGAGCATTTGTCTCCAGTATGACGATATAAGGAAGCCTGCACTGGAGCTCTGCGCTTTAAAGTCTAGATTTAAAACCCATTTCTTGAGAATAGTTTTTGTGTGTGTTTAGCTTGTTGTCCTTCCCCCCCACCTCTGATTAGCACAGGTGGCTACGTACGGTGAGAAAGAAGTTCAACATAGCATTGACTGTACAACAAAGACAAAGATCCCCCACGTAGCCTTAACAGACTGTTGGGGCAAGTGCTGTTAGCGAGTAGCAGCACCTGTGAAGGCCGGCACTGTGGCATACGAGGGGGTCGGTGGCAAGCACCACGCCCGGCTGCCTTTGCCTCCCCAGTGGCGATGTTTACTATACACCGCATCATCTACTCATTTTCGGCTGAGTCGACCTCGGGGAGGCCCAGGACCGGTTCAGATAATCGTCACTGCTGTTGACCGTGAGCTGAAATCGAACTGGTGTCGCTGGGTTCATAGCGCAGCGCGCTAATCGCTGCACCACCGCTCCCCACATTGACACCCCCCCCCCCACCGCCCTCCACCCCCTTTAAACCAGGTCACGCTGCAAGGTTGAGCTGATAAAACGTGGCTCACGAACACACGCAGCTCCCCTAAGCACAAATAAAGGACATTCCTGCCATTCCCAAATCGACCAATGGATAAAGGCCTTCCCAAGCCATGTCAGGAATTTGTGAGCGGTAGGGGGGATTGAGTCAGATTATGTATTTATACCGGAGGAATCCGATGAGCTATAACGCTCTATTTCACAGAAGTCCAGTTGGGGCAGGTCAGAACGACGCAACAAACAATACAAAAACTCGATACGAGTGCAAAAAGTATCGGAAATGTAAAATATTAAACCGTATTTCACCACTCTGGCTCGTGTGGGTTGATGAATGTGTGTAGGGGCAAGGGCAGGGCCCGTTGTGATATTATTCGCCACTGATAATTAGCTGCATGTGGCCGGGAATCAAACTCTGGTCGTGGAGGTTTGTCCTGCAGCGCACTGACCGCAGTTGCGCACGAATACATTTATCATCACCCACCACGCTAGCCAGCAAAACTTGTTAGTTTCAAAATAAAATGAAACGGCACTTCGAAGAGAGCTGGGTAGTCTGAGCAACTCTGTGAGTCCCTGTGCGAGTTTATGATGGGAAGTTGCGTAAGTCTATGAGTGCATTCCAGCAGAGGTGTGGACTCGAGTCATGTGACTTGGACTCGAGTCAGACTCGAGTCATGAATTTGATGACTTGCGACTCGACTTGGACTTGCATAACAATGACTTTGTCCCACCTATGAGATGTGGACTCGAGTCATGTGACTTGGACTCGAGTCAGACTCGAGTCATGAATTTGATGACTTGCGACTCGACTTGGACTTGCATAACAATGACTTTGTCCCACCTCTGCATTCCAGCACCTGCGTGTGAGTCAACACAACACAATGTGGATTGCAGATCGCGTCTTAATGAGACTGCATCTCAAGACGCTGTTCAGAAACAACGAATTTATTCCGTACGGAGAGTGGCAGTCATAGGAAGGGGGGGGGGTGGCAGCAAAGGTATTGAGCCTTGAACGTGAACAGGGAGGGGCAGAGTCAACATTATGTGTTGCTGCTGTGAGAGTTACAGACAATTGGAACAGCGGAGAAGAATAGGCGACCACCCACCGTTGGGAACGTTAACCAAAGGATGCTCCAACACAAAGGCTGGAGCGGCGAGTGGGGGGGTGTGGGGGGCACTCTCTACTCAAGCAACCCCCCCCCACTCCCCTCTGAAATCATTAAACCATCGAACAAAGGGGGTCAATGCATCGCGCGCTTTCAGATGCGCTTCTGCGGCCGTCTGGAGGAACGCTCTTCCTTCTGATATTGAGAAGCCACTGGAGTTATGCACTTTTCAGCCTGGATTGAAAACTCGTTTCTTTAGAACCGCTTTTTGTGTCATGTTTGTTGTCCTTCCCCCGCACCTCCGATTAGCACGGTTGGGGGCCGTCCATAAATGACGTCACGCACCTAGGGGGGGATCAGACATTTGTGACGATGTGTGACGAGGGGGGGGGGGGGGTGAGAAATGTGACGTCACATAAAAATGCGCAACTTTAAATAAATATAAAAAACACGTTCTACTTAATTAAATAGACTTTTAAATTCATGTTTTCTCCTACAACATCAGAGTGCAGCGCCATATTAAATACGCACTACAATGACAATAGTTTAAAGCGATTTGAAGCATGTTTTATTTGGGGGGGGGGGGGGCAGAGCTTTGTGATGTCATATTTGAGGGGGGGTCTGACTTTTTGTGACGCCGTGTGACGAGGGGGGGAGGTGAAAAATCGTCCGAAATCGCGTGACGTCATTTATGGACGGCCCCTTGGCTATGTACGGCGCGAAAGAAGTTCAACATACAGTACATATACAAGATGTTTTCACGAACTACTGGACTGTTATGGATTTTTTTGCATAAATAACAAATGTTGACGTCGATTTTATGTTTTCGAATAACATACAGTACTTGTAATGCAAATGTAATTTATATGCAATTAAGTTCGTTGTTCGGTGAGATTTGGTCCCCTCTCGCGGGGTGCCCTGTAAGAGGATAAAATGTATCCGCGACAGAATAAATGATAAATTATGTTTAATGTCTTCTTGGTTCTTTTGGTAAAGTCACGTAGAATGGAAGTAATAAAATAATAAAAATAAAACATAATTCTCACGACGTTTAGGCCACAACGCAAGCAGCCGTCCTCAGGTGAAGGTCACCTGAGGACGGCTGCTTGCGTTGTGGCTCCCATTTTACGTGACTTTACCAAAAGAACCAAGAAGACATTAAACATAATTTATCATTTATTCTGTCGCGGATACCTTCACCTGAGGACGGCTGCTTGCGTTGTGGCCGAAACGTCGTGATAATTATTATTTTATTACTTACCTTCTACGTGACTTTACCGAAAGAACCAAGAATATGAATCATTGCAGTCACGAAAGCTTCAAATCTCGAAATTTATGTTTAATGTTTTAGGCCCATGTATGGAGTAATTGGGCGTGGCGTTGCCCATATAAGGAATACCGGAACGGGAATCGACCGATCGAGCACGGATCAAGCAGTGTTCGAGCTATGACATTTTGAGTATGCTGGTCTATGTCAGGGGTGGGGAACGTCTGGCCCGCGGGCCGTATAAGGCCTGCGAAATCATTTGGTCTGGACCTGCCAAGGCAACCGCAGGCGGGACTCGAAATTCAATAAATCTAGGAGCAAACCTGGAAAAGCAGTTGCGAGTAGCAGCAACATCATCAATACCAGCTAGCATCACACGCCTCGCCAAAGAGAAGCAGTTCCAGCCATCACATTAGGGGTGAGTTAAGGAAATGTTTGACCAAATATAACAGGCTCATTTCTAAGTTGATAGTTTTGTATGGCCCACGAATGATGCTATAAATATCCAAATGGCCCTGGGCAGAAAAAAGGTTCCCCACCCCTGGTCTATGTGATCGAGCATGGATCAAGCATGGATGGAGCTGTGAAATTTGGAGTGCACATTATTAAACTGATTCCTGTCACGTGATTTCTGGATGGAAACCGACTATTTGTGGATCGCACATGATTTATGGATCTAAAGATACGATTTGTGGCTCGAAAAAGCCCAATATTAGACCACCCCTTGACGCTGATTGGCTTCCTTCAGCATTAATATAATGCATCATTCATTCTGTCGCGGATTCATTTTTGTTTCCTGTTTCAGCGCGCTCACTGCCAGGGCACGTGCAGTGCTGGAGATATCAGCCCCCCCCCCCGTGTCACACGAGGACGCCGCAGGCTGTTGTGACCAGGTCGCTTCTGAAAAAGAAGCTAATAGCTCAGTGGGTTTTACTTGGTAAAATAAAAAAGAGTTTATTTGTATTCATAGTCAGTGATTTATAATCCATGATAGAGTTTTTTGGGTTAGATTGCGTAAATATATAAATTTGTGTCGTTAAAACCCGCCACCACCCGACACAGCCAACTAGTAAGGGTTGTCACGTAAACAGAACATGCCAATTCGTCACTAGTACAGCAGGCTGTGTCGGGTCGTGGCGGGTTTTAACGACACATTCATATATTTACACGATCTAACCCAAAAAACCTCTATTATGGATATTGGTCGCAAAGCCTACGTGTTATACAGTCAGTGATTTGTTTATCTTTCCTATATTTTGCACTGCGATTGTGATTTTGTAGTTGTTACTTTCTGACACGACCCTACTGGACATCTGTGAACTAAACATTCTGATTCTGAATGTTCATTTTCTACCAAAACAGCCTTACTATACTTTGGTTCTTTCGGTTAAGTCACGTATAAAGATAAAATAATAAATTAAATAATAGCATATTTAAATTAAATAATAGCATATTTTATCTTTATTATATTATTTTATCTTTATACGTGACTTAACCGAAAGAACCAAAGAATAATTCCTGCAGTCACGAAAGCTCCAAAATTGAGCCTTACTATCATCACTACCATCATCACCAGTCCCATCAACACTACCATCAAACCCACCATTATCACCACTATCATCAAAACGACCATCATCGCCACCAATACCATCATCAACACTACCATCAAAATCATTATCAACCACACTCCCATAAACCCCAGCATGACAATTTTTTACTTGAAGCCACTGCCATCCAAATGTTCTTGTAATTATATCTAAAACCATCAAACTATCATCATTGTCACTGTTGCTCATGGGGAATGTCACTTCTAACCCTTCACCTCGCCAGCTCAAATTCGTACGGTCCTCCCTCTTTGTCGGCGCCTCTGAGCTCATGGTATAAATTCCACATTCCCATACAAAGCACAAGCAATCATTACTTCTCGCAAAGTGATCCGCGTTTTATCGACCTTGGAGGGATGGTGATAATGATGGGGCTGCATCTTGAATGCGAGTGTGACTTCAGCGCCACTGGGGTGTGATCAATACCAACACAATCATAATTTTCTCAGTCCGGTTGCTAAATTTCGGAACCGATTCGTCTTTTGAGCTTGTTACTTTCAGGGGTCTGTCCATGGACCCTGGGCAGAGTAACGTGGAATTTCAGTCATTTCCCGCCACTCCTCTCCCACCGGCCACGTGGCTAGTGAGGGGGGGAGGGGGACCTGCCTTGCACCCACGTGATCGCGGTACCACCCGGAGCCAGGCGCTGCGGTGACGTCACGAGGCGGCGTAACCGGGCAGTGTAAACACATCGTGACGTCATCGCAATGCGGATTACCTCACTCCCTCGACGATGACGTCGCCGGGGCGCGAGCCAAGCCCCTCAGTATGCGCATATGTAAATAGACTGTACCATTACCAACGCGAGAGGAGGAGGGGGGGGGGGTTGAGATGTCATTGAAATTTACATTTTTTGACATTTTATACAAATCCCAATTAAAGTTGCCGTGAAGCTAAATGTACACTTATTAAAGTAATGCTATTTATTTGTAGGTGTTGGTTTAATTCGCGTGGGAAGGCAGGCAGAATTTGACAACGGCGGCGTGCCGAGTTGATGTCCCCCCCCCCTCTGCCTGGGCAGGAGTTAGCGCAGCCCCGCCATTTTCCGCGGGGCCAAGGGGGGACGTGGGGACGCGGCTGGGCCCGGCTCACTCAGCCTGCGGGGCCCGAGCGGGGCGCACGGCATGCGGGGAAAGAGGTGAGGAGGATACGACGACGATGATGACGACGAGGACGAGGAGGAGGTTAGGCGGTGGCACTGAAGGAGGGAGAAACAATGAGGACAGATACAGGAGGAGGATGATGATGATGAGGGTTGCGCGCGGGGCTGAGTGGCTGGGTTCCGTTTCGGAGTCTCCTCCCCGTGTCTCCGTGCGTCTGAACTCCCGTGTCTCGCTCATGCGTGGCGCTTCGTGTCTCCACGCCTCTATCAGTCTGCTGGTTATATTATAATACATTAATCTCGCGATTCGTGTCCCGTATATCTATCTTGTGCCTGTGTGTGGTCCCTCTCGTCCGTGTCTGTGTGTATCTGTGTGTGTGTCTGTTCGACACTTCACGTGGCCTCAAGGTGCACATGGCCTGGCACAAGCGTCGTGGTGACGTCACCGCCACTTAGTGGCGAATGGCGGTTGTTGGTGTGTGTAAGTGTGTGTCTACCTGGTCTTGTATCGTGTCCGTGTTTCGCTGGCCTGTGTCGTGTTCCTCCTGCCCGTTGTTGACTTTGTGTCTCTGTCATGTTTTGTGTCTGTCATGTCTGTGTCTCTGGCCTGGTTGTCTTGGTTCCTCATCATTGTGTCTCTGACTTTCGTTTGTGTCTTGTCCACGTCTTTCTCCTGTGTCTTTGTTTTCTGTTTAGTGCTGTGTTCTCGCTTTCGTCTCTTGCCCTGCCCGTGTTTGTCTTTTGCCTGCGCATTCCAGAATATGTATTTATACCGGAGGAATCCGATTAGCTAAAAAGCTCTTTTTCACACATGTCCAGTTTCACAGATGTCCCGCTCTGTCTCGTCTCACGTGTCTACGCGTGGAACCACAGTACCTGGTTCTGTGTCTGTTCGTATGTTGAACCTTTTTCACACCGTACGTAGCCAAAACAGTGCTTAATTGGGTGGTTAGAATATCCCGCGTGACCTGTTTCGGTGTCTTGCACTTCTGTGTCTTCGTGGACACCCATGTCCTTCTCTGAATGCCCACTGTTCTACATGCCCCCCCCCTCACCTTAATTCGTGTGAGTGTCTGTAATTGTCTTAGGTCCACCTTTGCCCGTCTCTTCCACACCTTGTCTCGCCTGCGGGGGGTTTGTAACGAACCCCTTCGCCCACACAAAGCAAAGTGCGCGCTGGAAGCATTGACGACTCGAAAGACTCACATTTTGCCACCCACGCACCGCCCCCTCTCTTCCCTATCCAACTTCACGGGCTGACGAGGTGGATGATGATGATGGAGGAGGAGGAGGATGAGGCCCTGGATATAATCCTGTGCCCCTTGCGTGTCATGTTAAAGAAATTCAGTCCTCTGGCAATAACCTTGCTTCATGAAGGCCTCAACCAACGCCTTTCAGTCGTGGGAGTTATTTTGACCATACTTGGTGTGACCTGGCGTTGGGGATGGAGTCCCAGGGACCGGTCCACTAACGCTGGTCGTGGCCGGGATTCAAACTCGGGTGGGCGGGTTCGAAGCGCAGTCTGCCAACTGTCGCAGCATCGATGTTTAATCTTTGTGTTTTTATTAATGTTGCAGATGTCCATCCGTCTCTGGAGGAGCCTCAAAGGTCACGTCCTTCTAGGCTGGTCACGTGGCCTCCAGAGGAGGACCTCCTGACAGCCACTTCGCTCAACATCGCGCACGCTTGAAAAACCCCAGTTGTCTTCATCCTTGCAGCGTGGATTGCATTCATCTGCCAGCCAGCAGACGGGGAGAGAGGACGGACAGACTGGTGAACAAGTGAACCACCTGGCTAACAGACTGACTGTCCGATTGACAGACACCACCGCGGCCATGGCGACCTCGTCGATGCGGCGACAGATGAAGAACATCGTGAACAAGTACTCGGAGGCGGAGGTGAAGGTGCGCGAGGCAACGTCCAACGACGCGTGGGGGCCCTCAACATCGCTCATGTCCGAGATCGCCGACCTGAGCTACAATGTGATCGCCTTCCCCGAGATCATGTCCATGGTGTGGAAACGGCTTAACGACCACGGCAAGAACTGGCGCCACGTCTACAAGGCGCTCACGCTGCTCGACTACCTGGTGAAGACAGGCTCGGAGCGCGTGGCCCAGCAGTGCCGCGAGAACATCTTCGCCATCCAGACGCTCAAGGACTTCCAGTATGTGGACCGCGACGGCAAGGACCAGGGTGTGAACGTGCGCGAGCGCGCCAAGCATCTCGTCAGCTTGCTAAAGGTACGTGTGCATGGTGGCTGTGGTGGAAGCGTGAGCCGTGGTGGAAGCGTGAGCCGTGGTGTGGCCCCGATGTAGTTGAAATAACGGTGAAAGTTTACTAATTGCCTACACGCCCCTACCCCGCAACTTCTCTGTAAATGTATACACCACAGTAATTCGATCGGCAGGTCGAGTGTGGTGGGGTAAAGTGTGGGTACTCGCATCTCTTCCAAGACGTCTGTAGGTTCACAATAATACCCTCTCAAGGGAGGCTCTCTTGAGCCTCCAGTGGAGGCTGTTCCTCAGGCAGTGGCGTGAGGAAGTAATTACAGGACTGTGTCTTGCTTGATCTTTTACCACCTAGGCCAGTCATTGGGGTTTTGGAACATGCCAACGGCAAAGGGGTTTGTTAAAGGCTCTGCTATGTTGTCACTGACCAGGGCTAGCCATTGTAAACCAAATCTCAAATAAGACAATTTCAGGCCTGCCACTGTGGCACATGCTCGTGAGCCAGCGCCTTGCATTGGAAGCGAGGGGTTTGCGGGTCATGCAGAGATTTGTGAATCGCACAAAGCCGCTCGGTAGAAGGAAGAGAGCGGGTTCGTGACCCATCCGTGTGGACCTTTGGAGCGTTATCTCCTTCGTACCCTTGGTGAGTTATCTCCAGCTACTCTTGTTTCCTCCCACACAAAGCTAAACACTCCTGAAATTGAAAAAAATATTTGATTTGGGTAATTTTTTAACTCGATAGATTGGGCAATGGATTGTTTTTGTATGGGTTGCTCTGTTAACGCTATACATGAGAAATTGTCTGGAGTGTAAAGTAATTGGCCATACATCCCAATGCACTCCTCTCCTTAAACGTCTTGAGACTTCCCTTGGCAAGTAAACAATGCTAGTATGCCCATTGTTTTTATCACATCGCTTAATTAGAAGTCAGAGGTGAAGGTGTGGGCCTGCAATTGCGTTCTCACGCCACTGCTGGCAGAAGGGAGCTCTGGAGAGGAACCAGATTATTTTGGCTTAATCTTCCTCGATGGCCAGACATCTTGGAAAATGGGAGCAAGTAACCCACACTTGACCCCACATGACCAACCTATCCTCTCACCATGTTAGTGTTACCCGTTTATACTGCTGGGTGGAGGGAGTCGAGGCTTGTGAGGAACATTTTGCGCCACTGTTTAAACTACCGCGTTCGGAAGTGGAACGGAACCGGCGACCACTGGATTGCAAGTTCGGTGTGCTGACCGTTACGTCGTGGCAGCATCAATGACGCGTGGGTGAGATCCTGCACGTGTCTTCACAAGCCAGAACTTACAGATTTTTACACCGTTGCCAAATGTAACAACGATAATTTTAGCATATTTTTGTATTCGTACCATTCTTATATCGGCAAGGCCGTCACGTCTGTTTACACAGACGTCATACCCAGTCGTTTCACAGTAAGGGGAGGCAATCTTGCTTTCTATGGTCCCAGTTGAGTAATTTGCAGGTACGTTTTTTCAAAGTTGCTCAATTTTGTTCCGTGACACCGGCAACATAACGGCCTCCTCGTTACGAATGACGTCAAGGGGGATCTTTAACGTCCACTGTTGAAGCAGGCGGCGCGTTGTATCTGACAGTTAATACAAACCACAGTAATACCCAGGGCGGCCTTCCAGGTTCGCTGGATAAGATGATTCCTAACGGTGCACATTCTCGGGGCGGGGAAGTGGGGAGAAAGCATACGTTGCATGCCCAATTTGAAAACGTTTATAGTGTTGAAGGATCCTTCAGTTCAGGAATGTGTTCTTGCGCCAGAGCAGGAATGGGCACTGCGGAAGGTAGAAACAACTTTGGCTTAGCCATTACATTTTTATAGCCAATAAATAAAAATAAATGGGGGTGGAGTGGCTCTGGGGTGGTTGGCCTGCTGGGCTCTGAACTTGGCGACCTGTGTCCGATTCGTGGCCACGGCTCGCATCGGTGTCAATCGCCCTCCTGTGTGCGACTGCGGTTACAAAACTCCAATCGATGAACCAACATAACTTTGCACTACCCCAAATATAGAAGGTGGTGAGTGAGTGAGTGTATCAGTAATTTGTCAACTCTCACACGAAAGCAATAGAATGGCTAAATCTCTAACCACTGAATCTCGAATCGTTGCTCTTCATAGGCCATACAAAACAAAGTGGCGAAATGATATTAGAACCGGTCCTGGGCTCACCCCCCCCCCCTCCTTATGTATGTTCAAATTACCCCCAATACTGGCATGGCACATGGGGAGACATTCAACTAACAGTTGATTGACAACGGTTATACAACCTTTTCAGTTGTTGTGGTGTCAATATATCATCTTTGGCTATGGACTTAATTTTGCCCCTCGGATGTCAACATTATTTTGGCTAGCGGGCGTTTCTCTGTAGTTGCACCAGCAGCCATCTGCTTTCTCCCACTGCACACACGCAGCATCCAGGCACCATCCACCTTCAAGAGACAGCTCAAGGCTTTCACCTGGTTCAGGCTCTCGTCTGTTAATTCTCTCAACTGATTCGGGCTCTCACCTGGTGCAGGCTCTCACCTGCTTCAAGCTCTCAACTGTTTCATGCCGGCATATGAAGGACTTTGAGTTCTGGCTCCGCGCCGCCAGATTTTTCGATGGAACATTGCGTTCGATTCATGAAACATGTACGCGTTATAATTTTTATTATTATTAATATTGTAATCAGCAAATGAAACGGCCGCGGTCTGGGCCTTGCTCTTGAAACTGTGATGATCTCATCAGCATCTGTGCTGTGTTAAATTTGGTGCCTGTCTGTCAAACGGTTCCATGTAAAGTTGGAGAAAGTGTCTTTAGATTATTTGGCTGCTATGAATTTCCACACGATAATCCACTCCGTTGAACTATCATTTGTTTCCGAGGTTGCTTCTGAAAAAAAAGAGCTGTATAGCTCAGTGGGCCTTACTTGGTCAAATAAATTAGTTAAAATAGTTTTATAGTTTAAGTTAGCCTTCACACTCAAACGCACAAAAGGGGCAGTACTTTCATCTCGATCAGTGGAATTAAGCCAGTGGTGGAATTCCACTTTGCTATAGCGGGTCCCAGTGAAGTATATTTGTAGGCTAACCATCGTTGGCTTAACTGAAAGTGGTAAGCCATTTGTGTTTCTCAGACGGATGAGGAGGGGAATGATAATGATGATGGTAATAGATGTAGATGATGTGTGTGATCACAAGCCTTTGTCTCAAGGAAGGACCTGGGGTATAACAAAACCGCAAACAAATTCTAACACAGTAGGCAAGCAATCTTTCAGCGATCGATCGATCGAGTTGACCCGTGACCGGAATTCTAACCCACGACCTTTCCGCCATGGAGGAAGTCTGGTCCTCCCGAGTACTGAGCCACCCAGCCCGGGCAGATTCATTGCCCCTAAACTCCACAGCAGCGTTCGACAAAACCTCTCAGCCGAGTTAATTTTCCGTCATTACCATCATTATGGGACATTATCTTGGGATTAAGTGTTGGGCCATTGGGTTTGGCTAGTTTTTTGTGGTTGCGTACGTGCGTGTGTGCGCGTGTGGTTAGGCCACCGAAGGACACCCTCAGTGTTGTGTCGCTCCTAGCTCCCGCGTTGCACACAGGTATCCCGTGGATCAGATGGATTTGTATCGGGTCTTCACCTTGGCGGTGGCGCCTATGCGAATGGTGACACATCCGTGTGCCCTCCAGCCACAGAGAACCTGCAATTTTAACCCTTGAATGTTACACTCACTCTGGCGTAGTATGTGGAAATACTATACTATGCCATGTCGTTCTAAAGCTAAACTATTACTTATACTATACAATACTTGAAAATATTAATTGATGCCACCTTGATTTTTGCCACCTTATCTCTTTACAGTGTTATACAAACTATTCAACACTTACTATATACTACAATGTGATATTCAACATTATCCAAGTCAATACTCGATTATCCAATATTTTAAAATAGTTTTTGATTTATAACCCATAATAGAGGTTTTTGGGTTAGATCACGGCACATACGCGATCTAACCCAAAAACCTCTATTATGGATGATATTGGTCGCGAAAGCCTACGTGTTACTATTTGATTTGATGCAATCACACCATACCATACAAACTATTCAACACGACACTACAATGCCATTCAATAATATATTATTGTTCATTAATATTACGCTACCATTCAGTAATATACAGGGTGTTTAAAAAAGACGGACCCGATTTGAAATCGAGATATCTCTGCAACCACGAACCGCCCATGAATGAAACTCTTACTGTGTTGTATTACATTACATTTTTTTACATTACATTTCGATATTTTACTAGGTTATTTAATTTTAGTGTGTCCTCCTGATTTTCAGGCTTACTTGCCGTGCAGCACCACGTCTGTTGACCACTCATTGATATGCTAATTTTTTCTCTAACCCCCCTTCCTTCTCTCTGCCTCCGCCCCCCCCTCTGTCTATTTAAGGCCACCCCACAGAGACGATCACCCCTCTCTGTTACCTGTGTTGCTCCCGCTATGTATCTTGGTGATATCTGTCTGCTAATATGTCTGTCTATAGTTTTCTGGTTAGATTTTATGTCGCTATTTCATTATACCTGATGATGATTGCTTGTGTTGCAATCGAAACGTCGTGTTCTATTATTTAATTTATTATTTTATCTTTAGACGTGACTTAACCGAAAGAACCAAATAATAATTCCTGCAGTCACGAAAGTTCTAAAATGAAGATTAAACTCTTACCACTTGAAAGGGCGGGGCATAGAGAGGGCGGGGCATGGAGAGGGCGGGGCATAGAGAGGGCGGGGCATAGAGAGGGCGGGGCATAGAGAGGGCGGGGCATAGAGAGGGCGGGGCATAGAGAGGGCGGGGCATAGAGAGGGCGGGGCGTAGAGTTTCAAATGATTACCGCTATAGATGCCTCTCTCAGCGCACAAACAGCCCCTAGCCTCAGTCATTCGCAAGACGCGCTGCCTCAACGTTGGACAGGTCGCACGGGACCCCAAGACTTGGCGCTACACTCTTGGCCCCCAAGATCCCCAGACATCATCACACCCTGCGACTTTTTCTTGTGGGGATACGTCAAACAACGTGTTTTTGTGCCACCATTAGCGACTAATCTGGATGACCTCAAAACAGAATCACGGCAGCGGTGACTTCAGTGAAAGAAGACACTTTGAGAGGCGTTTGGGACTAATTCAACTATCGTCTCGATGTTGTCCGTACAGCAGGTGGAGGGCACATAGAACATTTATAAAATGGTTAGTAAAACTTTATAACTCATTTTAAACCGTTTGTAACTTTTTGTGTAATTGTAGCATGTTGCCATCGTGAAATATACTGCTTTGAAATTGGCTCCATCTTTTTCGCACACCCTGTATAATTGATTGCAATGCTGTGCAGTACCTTACTCTCACATACAGTAAGCACAATACAAACTATTCGTCGCAACACAAATTAACACAACGGTTTTCATTACAAGAGGGCGGATTACCTTACGGGACTATTCGATGTAATGCTTTACCGTAGTGTGCACACAATGTGAGGGTATTGAATATCAATGGATATTCAAGATTACACTATCAGGATGTCAGAGTGTTTCCCTGCTCAAGTGAACGTGGATTGGTGTTCATCTCCAATTACGCCCCTTAGTCCGGTGGTGTAAATTCCACATTCTCATGGCAGGTGTCAGTCGCACCATGAGATGACCGCAGTTGACTCCCAACAAAATTGCTGTTCATTTTATCAATAATTTCTTTGACGAGGGTCCTGCCAGGTTTTAGCGGAAGGGGGAGAAGTTTCTGCTGTGTGTGATCCCAATTGACTAATTTGCAGGTAATTTTTCAGCATTGTGACTTTTGGTTAATTTCCAGTCAGCATTGTATGGGGTTTAAGCTATCGGACAGAATTTGGAGAAAGTCGGAGGAAACCCATGCAGAACAAGGGTAGAACAAAAAAATGCCACACCAAGGCACCCGAGTCAGGATCAGAATCTTTATTTAGACTGCAGGAGGAATCCGATGAGCTATGAAGCTCTTATTCACAGATGTACAGTATGGGTGGGTTGGCAAGTTACAACAACAACCAATAAAAAAAAAGATAAATATAAATGTGTAATTAATGAAGTCCAAACCCAGGCCCTTCTTGGTGCGAGGCACAAGCATTACCACTCTGCTGCCACCTGCCCACCCAATGATAATGATGATGAAAATGTTGACAGGGCGATCCTTTAACCAGGATTTGAACTCGCAACCTCAATGCCAGCCGGTCACCGTAAGACAGTTGACAACAACACAGTGCAATGCAGGCAGTCCTCGACTTACGAACGGGTCCTGGCTGCCGTGGGTCGGGATACGGGTCCCCCGGGTAGAGAGAGGCTGTAGCACAGGGGTCGGGAACCTTTTTGACTGGGAGAGCCATAAAAGCCAAATATTTCTAAATATATTTCATTGAGAGCCATATAGTAATTTTTAACGTATAATAAATTAAATATGTCTTACTTTTAATGCGACTTCTGGTGCTGTGTGGTTTTGCTGATGGCCTTGTAGTCTGGTTATACGTGGTGAGGTTGAGCTTCGTGCAGGCATGACCCGTGAAATTTATCTTCAAAACTAATTTCTGTTTACTTTAAAACGACACAGTATTATTAAGCAATATCACAAGTATTTTAAAATCAGTTCCAAACTGATTTTTTATTTTTCAACTCAAAATTGTCTGGGAGCCATATGCCGTCACTGGAAGAGCCATATATGGCTCGCGAGCCATAGGTTCCCGACCGCTGCTGTAGCAGACACTGAGCCCCGAGTCGTCGGGGGTTCGTTTCACGTCCCAGTTGCTTGTGCGGTTGTGGAACAATTCCCCAGAGTGGGCCGGCTTGGCTCTAAAAGTGGACGTTAAAGAGCCCGTCGTGTGGTTCGCTGGAGCAAGTTGTCGTGCGCCTGCGTCACAAATCAAATCCCGTCATCAAAATTTTCAAAGTTATCCCCCAAGGGAGATGGCGAGTAAATGCTCTCTGCATTAATGTTGAACGTCGTCACGGTAAGTGCTGTGGTGATGCCCGCACGCTCTGCCATCGATCGCTAAAGTCTGCCAGACAACTATTGCGCACTTCTCGAGATATGTGGCATATATCATCGTAATCGTTGTCATCAGTCCTTTTAGCCGTCGGGCGTTATGGGGGTTGCGAGTGATGCTTTATAAATTACTCCTCTCTCCACCTCTTTGCGTATCATACAGTGTCTTGAATTATTTTCGGCTCTTTATTATAATGATAGTAATTGGTACGGTTCGGTATTGACGCTCTTGTTCGCAAGGCTATCGCGAGGGAAGGCGGCTGCTGTGTTCCATGGACACAGACTCTTCGCACCTTCGATTTAGCATGGTTGGCTGCGTACAGTGCGGAAGAAGTTCAACAGTCATTCACACAGACTGCATTCGTGTCTCAGTAGGGCGATGCGAAGTTGCTACACGTAATCCCAATTTGAGTAATTTGCGGTCAAATCTGCCAAATGTGGAGAATGACGCTGGCGCACGATGCGTGGCGAACCTCTGCAACAAGTGACGGACGGCGCTGCCACTACTGAGCCGCGTCGGGGTGCGCTTGAACGTAATGGGGAATCTCTGTTCCAGTTCCGAGAGTATGGAGGCCGTGAACACTTATGACCGAATCGCCCAGAATAACCCAGATCTGGTCAGATCTCAGAAGCCAATCAGAGTTGTTTGTAAGTATGTATGTATGTCGAACTTCCTTCGCACCGTACGTAGCCGACCGTGCTCATCGGAGATGCGGAGGAAGGACACCAAAGTTAACAGGAAAAGCAGTTCTAAAGAAATGAGTTTTCAATCCAGATTTAAAAGCGCATAGCGCCAGTAGTTTCCCTATGTATTGGAAACGAGGAAGAGCATTCCAGATGGCCGCAGAAGCGCATCTGAAAGTGCGTGATGCGGCGACTGTCGTCTTTGTTTGATGGCTAGCAGCCAAAAGCCGCTGCGAGGATGACCACAGTTTGCATGATGATGGTTTATGCTCATTGGCGAGAATTGAGCCTAGATCATGCTTGGATGGGTGACCACCGGTGCCGGATTATCGTAGTAGCAAAAGTACCACATACTACGGTCCCCGCACTTTCAAGGGCCCCACGCTAAATGCTTTCAAGCTATCAATTCCGGTTCAGTAATTCTGCACGTGCTCTATTACCATAGTACTATACTGCCTTCAACTTTTATGAACGACTGGGTGTTTAAGTTAGCGATTTGTTGTATTATCTGGCTGTATAGCAAATGAAGAAATACAATTACGTTACTATGCAAGTTAAACATTTATGTGTTTTAATATGTATGTGTTTTTTTTTTAGGGCCCCTTCGTAACATATGCTACAGGCCCCGCACTAGCTTAATCCGGCACTGGTGACCGCTATGCACAGACAGGTGTTGTTGGCAATTCAATTGTTGTCCTGTATTTTCTATGCTCCAGTGACTATTTCCATATTCTATTTTACCAGGCAAGGCCCACTGAGCTGTAGAGCTCTTTTTTTTCAGAAGCGACCTGGCAAACAAATGATGGCTCAACGAAGTGGCTTGTCATGTGGACATTTATCGCAGCCAAATATTCTCAATGCATGTTTCTGAATGTGGAGGGAAAACCCGGAGGACCCAGAGAAACATCTACGCGACCACGGGGAGGGAAACATGGAAACTGCAAATATACAGCAGGCGTCAGGGTTCAGATCAAAACCACGACCTCCTCCATACCAGGCGAGGTAGTTAACATCTCGCTACCACGGCGCCTTCCCCAATCGACACTGACACAACATGGGGAGGCCGTCATCCAGCAATGGATTGACAAAGAGAGGGCTGTGCGAGGTAGGGTCACGCAAGGAGACCCGTGTTTGCCCAGGTGCCCCACCCCCCCACCCCCTGGGGTAACAAGATGTGCTGAAAGGGGGAGAGATAAACATGGCAACAGCTTGGACAAGAGCCTAACGAGGCCAAACATCTCCGTTACAAGGGGGACCTCGACATTGATGAACTGGGGGATTTACTCGTGGTTTATCATTATTGATGGAGGAGCAGTCCGTTGTTCGGGAGATTGATCGATTGATCGGTTGGAGGATAGATTATTGATTGCCTGTAAACATCCGGCAGTGCATCAGCTTTTATTCAAGCGAGCCTGACCACTGATGAGGCGTTGAATATCGAAACCAGTCTCGTGTTTGCTTTGTCTTGATCCACTGCTGCTGGTGAGATGCACCCCCTGTGCATCTGTGTGGCTGTGTAGCCGTACCACTGTGTGGCTGTATTGCCGTATTGACGGACTGCCCCTCCCATTGGCTGCCCCGTCAGGACGACGATCGGTTGAGGTCGGAGCGAGACCAAGCGCTCAAGACCAAGGAGCGGCTCGCGCAGTCGGTGATGGGGATCGGCAGCGGCGGCGAGCGCGTGACGGCGCACAACGGCGCGCACGCTCACCCGCACGCGCCGGCTCAGCCGCACCTCGCCCACGGCGCGCCACAGCCTCACCTCGCTCACACGACCCGCTCGCGGCCCGGCAGCCACAACATGGGTACGCGTCGCACCACACCACACCGTGGGTACACGCCACAGACACCGTGGGTACCCACCACAGACACCGTGGGTACCCACCACAGACACCGTGGGTACCCGCCACAGACACCGTGGGTACCCGCCACAGACACCGTGGGTACCCGCCACAGACACCGTGGGTACCCGCCACAGACACCGTGGGTACCCACCACAGACACCGTGGGTACCCGCCACAGACACCGTGGGTACCCACCACAGACACCGTGGGTACACGCCACAGACACCGTGGGTACACGCCACAGACACCGTGGGTACCCGCCACAGACACCGTGGGTACCCACCACAGACACCGTGGGTACCCGCCACAGACACCGTGGGTACCCGCCACAGACACCGTGGGTACCCGCCACAGACACCGTGGGTACCCGCCACAGACACCGTGGGTACCCGCCACAGACACCGTGGGTACCCGCCACAGACACCGTGGGTACACGCCACAGACACCGTGGGTACCCGCCACAGACACCGTGGGTACACGCCACAGACACCGTGGGTACCCGCCACAGACACCGTGGGTACCCGCCACAGACACCGTGGGTACCCGCCACAGACACCGTGGGTACCCGCCACAGACACCGTGGGTACCCGCCACAGACACCGTGGGTACCCGCCACAGACACCGTGGGTACCCGCCACAGACACCGTGGGTACCCGCCACAGACACCGTGGGTACCCGCCACAGACACCGTGGGTACCCGCCACAGACACCGTGGGTACCCGCCACAGACACCGTGGGTACCCACCACAGACACCGTGGGTACCCACCACAGACACCGTGGGTACCCACCACAGACACCGTGGGTACCCACCACAGACATCGTGGGTACACGCCACAGATACCGTGGGTACGCATCATACACCGTTGGCACGCATTATTGACGAATGTGTTGAGTTTGTATTAATAGCCATTTTAATCAATGCTCTATATAAAAGCCAGGTGGAAGCCCAAGGGAGGCCTTGGTCACAGAATCATTAGATTGCACATATTGAACAGCATACGGGAGAGAAACCCCACGAATAAATAGAAAACGTTAAGTAGTTCGGTGATTAAACTTGAACATCGCACTTAAAGGCTTTAAGGAGGACAGCAAATGGAATGAAGCAAGTGCATGGATTCTGACAGATGCAGCGATCATCGACTTAAAGAGTAACCGAGTAAAATCTATGCCTGCACTCGCCCGTACATGTGCATCGAACCGCGTGTTGGAGGATTGGTCATGAACGATCAATGCAAATGATATGCTAATGAGCGTTTAGCAATAATACATAATAAGGATGTATATGTGTATGTTGAACTTCTTTCGCACTGCATGTAGCCAACCATACTCATTGGAGGTGCGAAATAGACAAGGCTGGACAATATCAACGTGACAAAAAATATTTCTCAAATTAAATAGTAACCACCCCCCTCCCCCCCCCCCCGGAATCGAATACAGCATGAATCGAATCATGTAGCAATCGATTGATTTTTACCCTGGGAGTCACGATTCGGAGTCTTAAGTCCCGTTTTTTATGAAGGCCGCCCCTATAAGGAATATAGCATCTATAGTGGGAGTGTATCTGTAGAATCTGTAGTTGCGTGAATCGAGAGTTTGTGCCCAGGTGCCGGCTCGGTGGTAAAGCGAGCCGCTCGCAATCGGAATGTTGCGAGTTCAATTTCTGGTTGGGGGGCTGACTCGGCCCATCATCCCACGGGGCGCCATGGTGACAAGATGTTAACTACCTCGCCTGGTATACAAGAGGTCGTGTGTTCAATCCCGACCCTGACACCTCTATATTTGGAGTTTGCATGTTCTCCCCATGGTTGTGTGGATTTCGGCTGCTATGCATTTACACGTGATAAGCCACTTCGTTGGGCTATCATTTGTGACCAGGTCCCATCTGAAAAAAGAGCTCAATAGCTCAGTGGCCCTTACCTGGTAACATAAAAATTGTTGAGTTTAATCCCTCCAGGGTCGATGAAGTGGTTGCCCTATGGAGAGACTTGTCCCACGCAATGCGAATGTGAAATGTCCACCACTGGCTCTTTCAAGCTAAACGAAAGAGAAGATATGAATCGAGTGCTTCCCGTTAGGGGAACATGGAATTCCACCACTGGCTTTTGGCAATCAACAATAAAAAATAAATAATGATAGTCGCTCCCCTCATGGTAATGTGGAATTTCCACCGCTGGCTCTTATCAGCAGGAAATCACTTCCTGACTTTTTTTTGTCAGTGGCACAAAAACGAAACCCACCAATCGGCGGTAATCTATCCACGCATCACGCGTGCACGGTCCGGCGCACATGTCGCGAGCGTGACGGTTTACGTTCGCGAGAGTCCAAAGTCATTGTCTTTTTAAATCTCAAGTCGTCCACTTAAGAGCAGACTCGTGGCTCAAGCTCCCATTTCATCCCCGACTCCACTGCCCACTCATCACCTCTCAGCCCCGCACTCCGCACCGGGGCTCTCCAGGCCACGAGCCACTGATGATAACTCGGGAGCTCGGCGCGTTCGCTCCCCTCATCGCCAGTCTCCCGGATCGGCCGATGTCTGACGGTTGCTCGTGCAGCAGAGATGTCGGCGGTGCCTCCGCCCCCCTCTTCGCCCCCCTCTCTGTCCCCGTGGTTTTGCAAGCGGCTGCTCGCCTGTTTATTGCGGCGATGGGCGAGTAAATGACGGCAGTGGGTCGGGTGAGATGGGCGGGGCGAGCAGACGGTGAGAGCGAAATCTATCGCGAATGGCCTTGCGCAAGGCCGGCGGCCCCTACAGACAAACCCCGTGGCTCCCGGGTCCTTGTGCCCGAGCTGTCACTCCTTATTTAACCGGAAGGAGTGCCCGCCGAGACTCGTTGTCACCTGCGATGTCCACTGTTTAACCAGGAGGAAGGAGTCCATCGAGATTCCTTGACTCTCCGTGTCCTCGAGTCAGAGAACAGCCCACCGAGAATTCACTGTTGTCACCTGTCATGTCCTTAGGTTTTTTCGGTAAAGTCACGTAGGTAAAACATCAAAATTAATGAAAATAAAATAAAATAAAACGGAGACTTGTGTTGCCTCCGAAACGTCGTGATTTTTTGTTTTATTTTATTTTATTTTCATTAATTTTGATGTTTTACCTACGTGACTTTACCAAAAAAACCTAAGAATATGATTCCTTGCAGTCACGAAAGCTTCAAATCTAGAACCTGTCATGTCCCTTATTAAAAGCCTGTCGAGATGAAGTACCCGCCTGTGATTGATTGGGGTGCGTTGTTTAGCCAGAAGAGGGTCCATTGACGATTCGTTACTTCTTGTAAATTGGCATCCTTCATTTTAACCGCGAGAGAAGCGAGAGAGCGAGAGAGACCAGATTGACTCTGGTTGTCGCATCGTGTCCCGAGCCAGCGGGGGTGCTCACTCGGACTCGGTGTCACCTGTCATGTGCTTTATTTCGATGGGGAGAGAGCCAGGAGAGAGCCACAAGTGAGCCTTTTGAGGCTCATTGACTCTTTATGTTCTTTATTTAATAAGAGAGCCCACTTCGACCCATCACCTGTGACATCATTTATTTAGCCTGGAAAGAGCCTATGGGGACTAACAATATCTTCTTTTCAAGCTGAAAGCCCACTCAAGATTCCTTGTCACCTGTGACCAACAACAATACATCTGGTTGTCCTTCCCCCGCACCTCTGATTAGCGAAAGAAGTTCAACACACATGCAATACAATATGTTCCAGCAAACCATAGGTTTAGTGTTTGCTTGCGGGGCCACGTGACCACCAATCTCTATCTGTAATTTATCTCTCATCTCGCCATTCTGTATCTCTGCTTATATCAGCGAGCCATATCCCTTGGTGGTCCACAGCTCCACGAGCCACTCACAAGAGAATTTGTGGACCACTTTGGCCCGTGGGTCCGCAAGCCAAATGAAGAAACCTAGTTGCACACCGCGTGTCCGTGCATCTCGACGCCCAGACTCCGAGTGACTTTCACTGCCCCCACCCCCCTCTGCCTCCGCGGTGGCGCAGGTGGCACCCTGATGTCGCCCCCTCCGCCCGACCTGGACCAAGTGCGGCCCAGGAACACGGGCGAGGAGGAGCTGCAGCTGCAGCTGGCGCTGGCCATGAGCAAGGAGGAGGCCGAGCAGGTGGGCGCTCAGCACTCGCTCGCTGGCTCGCTCGCCCTACACCTGTTTGCCTACTTACCTGCTCGCTGGCCCTCGCTCACCTGCACACTCGCTCACCTTCTCGCTTGCCCACCCTCTCACCGGCTGTCCGACTTGCCTCTTCAGCTCCACACCAGCTCGCTCACTTCACTACACGCCCACCCGCTGGCTCGCTCTATCACCTGCTCACTCGCTGACCCGCTCTCCCGCTCACCCCTCAAACCTGCCGATGTATTTGTCCCCTCGTCCACTCGTGCCCACCAACTCTAGCTCGCCTTGCTGCCCGCATGCCTGTCCTCTCTGCCTCTCTCTCTCTCGCCCGCTTGCTCTCCCGCTCGCCCACTCACCCGCCGCTTGACCCCTCAACGCGCCGCTTGACCGTGAGCCTAACCTGGCGCACGTCGGCGCTCCTAGGTGGCGGCCGTGGGGAGAGAGGAGGCGACACAGGTAGGAACCCTCGTCCCCCACGCACACACAAGACACACGTCCCCCACACCTCCTGCTCCCACCCGGCACACCAGCTCCCCCGCCCCCGGCCCGCACATGGTCTCCCCTGCTACCCCACACATCCCCTGCACACCCACATCCCCCCCGTACACCCGCTGCCTGCACTCGCCCACTGCCCCCACTCCCTGACACGGCCACTGTGCACATCTCCCGCACGAGTTTACGCGGCGGCTGCGATGGATGCGGTACTCGTGATGTCACTTCCTGTGTGTGCTGGTGGTGGTAATGGGTCATGTTGCGACGAGGCTGCAGCTGCTCGCGCTCGCACTGGCTCACGCTCACACTTGCTCCCACTCACTCGCATGCTCACACTGGCTCACTCACACTCACGCTCACTCGCGCTCACACTCGCTCCCACTCACTTGCATGCTCACACTGGCTCACTCACACTCACGCTCACTCGCACTCACACTCGCTCCCACTCACTCGCATGCTCACACTGGCTCACTCACACTCACTCGTGCTCACACTCGCTCCCACTCACTCGCATGCTCACACTGGCTCACTCACACTCACTCGCGCTCACACTCGCTCCCACTCACTCGCATGCTCACACTGGCTCACTCACACTCACGCTCACTCACACTCGCTCCCACTCACTCGCATGCTCACACTGGCTCACTCACACTCACTCGCGCTCACACTCGCTCCCAATCACTCGCATGCTCACACTGGCTCACTCGCACTCATACTCGCTCCCACTCACTCGCCCACTCACACTCGCTCACTCACGCTCGCGCTCACTCGCGCTCACACTCGCTCCCACTCACTCGCATGCTCACACTGGCTCACTCACTCGCACTCATACTCGCTCGCACTCACTCGCCCACTCACACTCGCTCACTCACGCTCGCGCTCACTCGCGCTCACACTCGCTCCCACTCACTCGCATGCTCACACTGGCTCACTCACACTCACGCTCACTCGCACTCACACTCGCTCCCACTCACTCGCATGCTCACACTGGCTCACTCACGCTCACTCGCACTCACACTCGCTCCCACTCACTCGCATGCTCACACTGGCTCACTCACGCTCACTCGCGCTCACACTCGCTCCCACTCACTCGCATGCTCACACTGGCTCACTCACACTCACTCGCACTCATACTCGCTCGCACTCACTCGCCCACTCACACTCGCTCACTCACGCTCGCGCTCACTCGCGCTCACACTCGCTCCCACTCACTCGCCCACTCACACTCGCTCACTTGCGCTCACACTGCCTCACACGCACTCACGCTCGCGCCTGCTCGACACGCGCGTGTCCTCCTGCGCCGGCACGGATCTGGTTCTGGCTCCGGCTCTGGTTCCGGCTCCAGCTCAGAAAGGGGGCAGCTGTGCCGGCTCCCCGTGGAAGCCGCAATCACGCGCCATGGTCCGCTGGCTGTGCTGGCTGCGCTCTCGCTCATCCCCCGCACACGTGGTCACGCTCTGTCTCGGCTGCTGATCCCCGGCCTTTGCCTACTCCCCGACGTCACTTCTCTCTCCCCAGTGTCGCCCTGCACATGCGCACGTGCATGAGCAAGCGTGTGTGTGCGCGCGCGAGAACGTGCGCGTGCATGAATAAGCACGTGCGCTTACGCATGCGCGTTCGCGCGTGTGTGTAGTGTAGCAGTTAGCGCGATGCGCTACAAACCCAATGACCCAAGTTCGATTCAGCCTCACATGAGTACCTGGTGCGGTGTGTAAACATCGCCACTAGGGAAACAAAGGAGGCCGGGCGTGGTACTAGCCACCTATCCCCCTCATGTGCAGTGTCGGCCTTCATAAGTGCTTGCTAACAGCACTTGCCTCAACAGTCTGTTACAGCTATACGGGGGATCTTTGTCTCTTGTGTGTGTTCTGTAGGGCCTAGTCTAGTCTTTGTGTGTTGTAGTCTCGTCTGCACAGCCGTGTTGTTTAGTGCCTAGTCTGTACCGTGCTGCAGTGCAGACCCGAGTGTGGTGCGCGCCGTCGTGTGCAATCCGGCGAGGACACATGGTGGTCTGTTGGGGACACGGTGAGTGCTGGCCGAGGGGGTGACGGCACTCTGTGTGCAAGCCAGGGCAGCGAGCACGCCCAGGGCAGCGAGCACGCCCAGGGCGCGTAACTCGCGGAGCGCCGCGTTCCGTCACGTGTAAGTTGCGTCATGTGTGACGGATAAAAGCCGTGCCCAGACCGTGACACTTGGCCCGGCATTGTGGGAGGAGAGAACGCCGAACCCCGTCTCCCACAGCCACCACCACCACTGCTGCCACCACCACCACTACCTACTTCATCACCACTTCTACCGCCAGCACCTCCATGACCACAATCACCACCACCTCCACCCACCACCACCACCACCGTCCTCTTAACAACCACCACCACCACCACCACTGTCTACTCCATCGCCCCTGTAGCCCCACACACACCTGACCACCACCCACCCCCCCACCCCACAGCCCTCCTCCGACACAGAGGAGGAGGTGCAGCTGATGCTGGCGCTGTCCCTGAGCCAGGAGCAACACCAGAAGGTAGCCCCACTGGGGCCAGCCGCCCCTAATGGGCCCTACTGGCCCTGTCGGCAAGCCCCGCCGCTATTTAGCGGGCTCCCACTAAAGCTGCGTTTACATTCGCGGAGCCCCTAAGGTCGTTTTACCCAAGAAGGTTTCGGCCAGCCTCAAGACTTTTTCAGGAGCATCCCACCACATCGGGATGTTTTTTTTATTTTTATTTAGCGGGAGATTTGATTCGTCCAGGAGAAAAGTGGAGAATTCGGAGAGAACCCATCAAGCATGCACTAGGGGAGGGAGGGAGGGGAGCCTAGTGAGACCAAAAGTCTCTTTTTTTTTAGGTAGACCTGGGTCTCCAGAGCAGCAGTGCGGGGGACCGTACATCGCATGCAGAGTCAATCCACAGCGCGCACACACAGGGGGTGATAGCAGAGGGCAGTACGGAATAAAACCCCACGGCCCCAGCCGGTAGTCTCGCGGATCTGCGCGATCCGCCAACCCTCGCAACCAGAGCAGTCGCACCACTCCCAGGCGTGCGCCGCCTCCGTCCCTTAGAGTTGATGGGGCCCCCCTCCACCGACGAGTTCCGTTCTGGACAGCTCTGTAGTGAACGTACGTGTCCCCCCTCCCCCACCCTCCCCCCTCCCGGTGTAAACGCAGCTAGTGGAGTCCACTCGCGAGCCTTGATCTGCTTCTCAAGATCTGTCCCGTGCTTTTATAAACGCTGTGCAGAATCGGCAGGCGATTTAAGGCTGTCGGAATTGCGATGATCCTTCAGCTGGCCATGATGATGATGATGATCCCTAAGAAGGCCAGGATGAGGGTGTGATCTGCCAAGGGCCTATTGCTGGGATTCTGTTGCGAACAATGATTGTTCCGGCAGCTTTGAACTGCACTTCTCTTTTGCTCTGCTGTGTAATCACTTGGGCGGGGAAGGGTGGTTGCTGGCCATGAGTGATTATATATATTTTTTATCTTCAAGAGGACACCGATTTGCGACTGCGTCCATCTCCCCCGTCTCCCCCCCCCCGTCCGTCCCCCCCCCCTCACTCCGGGGCGTCTCCGGGTTCGTTGCCGGGCAATCGGCGCCGCGAGTTTGCTCTGCAAATCGATCGTTGAGATCCTCCTCCTGAATCGTGTCCTTCTTGCTTGAGACTCCCTCTCTCCGCGCGCCATTGAGATTTGACGGATCGAGCGGTCAGAATTGCGTGCCTGAGGGAGACTTAAGCCCCCCCCCCCCCCCCCGAGTGGGATGGCGCGGTGCCCCACTCCTCCCGTGCGAGCAGCGGAGCGCCCGCCCGGGTGCAGAGACATCGGTGACTGGCGCGTGCGGTCGCGGTGGTGTGGCGGGGGTTTTGTTATGGTACACGGTGGACTTGGTAATTGTGTGCTGGGAATATGTGTGCGTGTGAAACGATGATGGTGTGTGTGTGTGTCGTGGTGATAGGTATGTTTGGTGGAGTTGATGGTGTGTATGTCTTTGTGATGGTCATTGTGTGTGTGTGTAGTGATGATGGTGGAGGTGGTGATGGTGTGCATGTAGTGGTGATAGAAAGTTTAGTGGTGGTGATGTGTGTGGTGGTGATGGTTTGTGAAGTGGTTATGGTATGTTTGGTGGTGGTGATGTATATGTGATGGTGTGTGTATTTACTGGTATGTGGTACGTGTTGTCAAATTTGGGAACAGTGGCGCATGCATTGGTAAGCGTGCTTGCGCTTCGAACCCGTTAACATGATGGTGATGATGCTGCTGGTGATGTTCCACGGAGATGGTGCAGATGATGGTGATGTCGCACAGTAACGGTGATGATTCTGGTGACGTTGCATGGTGATATTGCATGGTGATGGTTCACGGTGATGGTGATGGTGATGGTTCACGGTGATGGTGGTCATTAACGGTGATGTTGCATGGTGAGGGTGATATTTCATGGTGGTGGTGATATTGCATGATGATGGTCCACCGGTGATGGTGATGGCTTACCGGTGATGGGGTTCGTTGACGGTGATGTCGCATGGTGATGGTGATGGTGCACGGTGATGTGCCGTGTGTTCCCGTGCGCGTGCGTCAGGAGGAGAGGATGAGGAGGGGCGATGATCTGCGTCTCCAGATGGCGCTGGAAGAGAGTCGCAAGGACTCGGTGTCTCCCACCTCACAGCACAATGGGGTGAGCAGCGCAGCGGCCACCACCCCGACCGCACCAGCAACCCGCAGCCGCAGACACACCAACCACTCCACCAACCGCAGACACACCAACCACTCCACCAACCACAACCGCAGACACACCAACCACTCCACCAACCACAACCGCAGACACACCAACCACTCCACCAACCGCAACCGCAGACACACCAACCACTCCACCAACCACAACCGCAGACACACCAACCACTCCACCAACCGCAACCGCAGACACACCAACCACTCCACCAACCGCAACCGCAGACACACCAACCACTCCACCAACCGCAACCGCAGACACACCAACCACTCCACCAACCGCAACCGCAGACACACCAACCACTCCACCAACCGCAACCGCAGACACACCAACCACTCCACCAACCGCAACCGCAGACACACCAACCACTCCGCCAACCACAACCGCAGACACACCAACCACTCCACCAACCGCAACCGCAGACACACCAACCACTCCACCAACCGCAACCGCAGACACACCAACCACTCCGCCAACCACAACCCTGCCGTGTCCACCCTCCCGCAGCAGTCGCAGTCGCAGTCCCACTCCTCGCTGCTGGACCTGGCCGATGTGTTCGCGCCGGCGCCCACCCAGCCCGGCTGGCAAGGGGCCCCGGCTCCTCTCGCCCACCACGGGGGGGACGCCTGGGGTGGGCCCCTGCCCCCCTCCTCCGCGCACCCCCACGGGGGGGATGCCTGGGGGGAAGCGAGCGCGGGCGGCGCGTGGGGGGCGCCCCACCCCGCGGCGGGGCCGCCGGCGCTCGGCGGGGGGCCCTGGGGGGTCGCCGGTGGCGGCGGCGGCGTTCCCGTCCCCGGCACCCTGGCCGCCCAGGCGCGCTGGCAGCAGCCGCCGTCGGCGGCGGCGAGCATAGCGAGCGCGCCATCGCAGGATGCCTGGGGCGGCTCCGTCACCGCGGGGGCTTCCGCCCGTTCCTGGCAGCCTCCGGGTAAGAGGGGGGCGGGGGATACGTGGCTTGGTAGGTCGGAGGGGGGTCGGGTTAGTGGAGGAAGAAACCTGGAGAAGGAATCCAGAATGTTCACGGTGACGGTGCCAGACGGAGGAGTTGGACGCGGTGAGTGGGAGGCGGCGGCCGTTAAGCAGCTGTTGAGAGACTTGGACGGGGGACGTTGGCGAATGAGCCGGGACGCGTTGGGTGTCAGGAGCGGTCGGTACGGCGGCCTGCGGAAGGGCAGGGAGGGGTAAGGAAGGGGCAGGGTGGACCTTAGCCGGAGCTGGGAGGGATTGGTAGAGGTGAAAGAGGGAGAGAGAGCGGAGTGGAGTGGGGAGCACTCTCGTGTTGAGTGCCACTCCTCGCAGTGCAATGGACTCGAGTGGGAATTTGCTGGGAGATGGGGGAGGGGGGGTTGTGTTTCGCAATCAGCAGTTCCTCGCGTGCGCCCACGCGGTGCGGAGCGGTTCACCGCCCTCCCAGCGACCCGATTGCCACGAGATTGACTCGAGGTGAAATTCGACGATTGATTCTAGCCGTTGGATTTTTCCGTCTCGTGTTGGACGTTTCTTTCGCTCCGTTTGCCTACGTGCGACACAAGCGCATGCCATCCAGAAGTAATTTGCGCAGCTCGTGAATAATCGATTCCTGACACTCGTGGCACGTTTCGATGTACGTGCCGCGAGCGCGAGAATCGATGGTCCAAGCACTGAGCCCGATGCCGTGGAGGGTCCAGGTTTGAATCCAGACACAGCCGCCCATGATGAAACTAGGTTTCCGAAGCGTAATGAGCTGATGGTCTCCAATGACTGCACAAAACACCGGCACATTTCGTAGCCCCGATTTAGCACGGTTGGCTACGTACGGTGCGAAATAAGTTCAACATACATAATAATTTGCTTTTGGCGAATTTCGACCGAAATTTCCATTTGCAGCAGCGTTGATGGGAAAGTGCCGCCCTCCTAGGGTCCGGTTAAGAGGTTGCTTGGAAGACAAATGTCAGCAGTAGTCTGTGATATCAGCTTCGATAAACCACTCTACAATAAGGCAATGCAGTGCTCTGTGAGAATACTTAATGTATCCTTCAGAGCTTGCTCCAAAACGATTATATATGCAGATATACTACTTGTACTTCTAACGAGACAAATATATTTATCAACTCTTCTTATCTATTATATCTCTTAAAGTGTCGTTTGTTGGTGTCTCCTTGACATTTTGTACATTGGCCCAGATCTAGAACAAAGTTAATCTGCCCAAGTAGACAAACGTTGCACGAAGTCGCACTTCATTTCGGTCGGCTAACGTGTTTGCTACTCTTGTGTTTTTGTTGGCGTTTCACATCACAGGTCCCCTGCCCCTAACCTCCGTCGCCACCACCAGCGCATGGGGCCCGGTCTCCAAATCGCCCTCCGACCCTTGGTCAGCCTTCCCAGAATCTCCCGCTTCCCCTCCGCTCCCGGCATACTCGACGAGCCCTCCACCCATCCCGGCAGCGTCCGCCGACCCCTGGGCTCCGCTGGACGGAAGGGCCAAGTCCGCCACGTCCTCCGCGGGTACCGCCTTTCCGCTCGCGACCGCTCGGTTTCATCGGCCGAACGCCGCTCGCTCAACGGCCGCATCACACTGAAAAAAAACGGGGCGCTGACTTTGGAGCAGGAGACAGGGTTAGAGGGTTGGTGGGGAGGCAGTGGTAGAGGGTTGGTGGGGAGGCAGTGGTAGAGGGTTGGTGGGGAGGCAGTGGTAGAGGGTTGGTGGGGAGGCAGTGGTAGAGGGTTGGTGGGGAGGCAGTGGTAGAGGGTTGGTGGGGAGGCAGTGGTAGAGGGTTGGTGGGGAGGCAGTGGTAGAGGGTTGGTGGGGAGGCAGTGGTAGAGGGTTGGTGGGGAGGCAGTGGTAGAGGGTTGGTGGGGAGGCAGTGGTAGAGGGTTGGTGGGGAGGCAGTGGTAGAGGGTTGGTGGGGAGGCAGTGGTAGAGGGTTGGTGGGGAGGCAGTGGTAGAGGGTTGGTGGGGAGGCAGTGGTAGAGGGTTGGTGGGGAGGCAGTGGTAGAGGGTTGGTGGGGAGGCAGTGGTAGAGGGTTGGTGGGGAGGCAGTGGTAGAGGGTTGGTGGGGAGGCAGTGGTAGAGGGTTGGTGGGGAGGCAGTGGTAGAGGGTTGGTGGGGAGGCAGTGGTAGAGGGTTGGTGGGGAGGCAGTGGTAGAGGGTTGGTGGGGAGGCAGTGGTAGAGGGTTGGTGGGGAGGCAGTGGTAGAGGGTTGGTGGGGAGGCAGTGGTAGAGGGTTGGTGGGGAGTGGAGGAAGCGGTGGCCTGGCTGCTGGATGATTCTACTCGGTTATTGATGGCGGCACGTCGTCTCCTGAGCTGCTGCCCCGAGGCAGACCACGGCGTCGCTGCCACACGGCAGACGCGGCGATAAGGGACGCGACACACGGCCCACTCCCTCCCTCCCTCTCTCCTTCCCCACCTCACCCCCTCATCGTAGTCCCTCTCTCTTGCTCCATTAATCTGCCTCTCACTTGCTCTCCCACTCTGTCTTCTTGCTTTTCCTGTCTCTCCACTTGCTCTGCCTCTCTCTCCTCTCACCCCCTCTCTCTCTCTCGCCATCTTTTCCTATTATTCTCATTTTCCCTCCCTCTCTGCTTGTATTTATCTCTAATTGCTTATTCCCTTTTTACTTGCTCAGTGTGTGTGTGTGTGGTAACTGTCGATGTCTGAGTGTGTCTGAGTGCGTTTGTGTAATTGGTGTAATGGGGAGCGGGAGTGTAACTATAAGCGTACTGCGCTACCAAGCCGGCAACCCGAGTTAAATTCCCGGTCACGGCCAACACCAGTGACTATTATCTGAACTAGTCCTGGGCCTCCCCTAGGTCGACTCAACCTCAAATCTGTACCTAGTGTGATGTGTAAAACTTTGCTACTCAGGAGACAAAAGTGAGCGGTGTGGTGCTCATCACACACCCCCTCGTGTCCCGTGCTAGCCTTTATAGGTGCTCGCTAACAGCACTTGCCCCAACAGACTGGTAAGGCTATAGGGGGATCTTTATCTTTGTAATTTGTGTGTATATGTTTGTATGTATTTTGAACTACTTTCAGCATATTGGTGTATGGAGCTGACATGTGTATTTAGTATTTGTGTGTGTGTGTTCGGGGTGTTTGTGTCCATTCGTTTTGTGTTAGTGTGTACATTTGGTGTATTAGTGCGAGTGTGTTTTCTCATGTTTATGCGAGCGTGTATGTGTGTAATAAATTCAAGTGCGTTCTCCAGCTGAAGAGGCAATCCAACATCCTGCAAAGGCTGGAAATAAATAAAACGAACGATAACATTTATACTCCGCACGGTATCCTCGACCACGGAATGTAACAAGAATCCCAGCTTGCTGTGCATATCAGTGGCATCATCGTGCGCGCATGTGTGTGTGTGTGACGGAGTGTATTCTGCGGTAGTGGGGAGCGATAGATCAACCGTTAGCACGCTGCACTATGAACCCAGTGACTCGATTCTGGCAAATCGCCCGATGATGGTGGATGTAATTACCAGCGAAACGTTGTGGATTCACTCTTCCACACACCGGTGGGCTAAAGTAGTGAACTATTTGTCTTTTGTCAACGTGACACTTTTTTTACTGATTGGCCATGTTGGGTGGTGGAGGGTTGCGACACATTTATAAATAACGCGATCTAACCCAAAAACCTTTATTATGAAAAATATTGGTCGCGAAAGCCTACGTGTTTGTGGAATTTCTTGTGTTTCTACAATTGTGTATACTCTACGTGTGCGTGTGTGTCAAGTGCCAGTCGCCAGTGCCAGTCACCTTGAGTGGGTTAACCCACAACACCTGGCTCTCCCATGACCCTCCTGCCTGCAAGCAAGCCTTCCACACGTCAGCCCTCATAGTCGTTATCCCTTTCCCTGTTGCCGCAGCCTTCGACCCGTTCGGTCAGACGGAGGCGCCCTACCGGGAGGAGCTGGAAGGCTTCGGCAGGAGCGGCCCCACCGCACCCATCAACACCTCCGCGGGTACTACTCATGGCACGCACGGCACCACGCTCGTTCATCAACCGCATTCTGGCAGCGACAGGGTGGCGGCACAGTGGTATCACTCGTGCCTCGCCGCGAGAAGGGCGCAGGTTTGATTCCTGCCTGGGGGGACCCTTATTCGCGTAGAGTTTGTGTGGGGTACTTCGCATTTCTTCCATGGTAATAAAATAAAAAGAAAGAATTTAAAAAAAAATCAATGTCACCGGTCTTGAGCTGATTTCCCCAATGCTGAAAATGTACTTGCAAATTACACCAAAACCATTGCCCATTGCGGTGGGGGTTACGTTCTTCAAAAGAGCCGCAATCGACAAATCTGCGATCTGCAAACTCTGAGGCAAATTGCCAATCTAGGGTTTTGGTTCACGGTTCTTAATACGACACCCTCGTTATCCACCAACTTAATTTCCGCGATTTTGGCCATCCAAATGTGTGAGCGAGTGTGTGATCATAATGAGTGTATGCGTCAAAGGAGAGTTCATCATAGGCATCTGCCGCCCTGACTCCTCATCTCTTCCTCCCCTGTGTTCTCTCATCTCCGGCGACGCGTGGGCGCGCAAACCGGGAAGCGTGCGCGCGCGCGCGTGACTCCGGCATCAAACAGCCACTGAGTTGGCTGCCTGCTCACGCTCGCACGGCGGCCCCTGCTGCCCTTTCATGATGAACACAGCCTGCCCTGTCGCGCTTCTCCCCAGTCGTGTGCCACAAAGGGGCCTCCTGTATTATTAATGGCTTCTGCACTGACGCCTCAAAGAGAGGGGGGGATAGAGCACTTTGTTTATTCCCGCACTGAAGGCCCCTTGACTCGACGGCCCCTCTGTACCCGACCGCCCCACCACCCCCCCCACCCTCTCCACCGCCGCTGCAGTAATTGCAGTGCGAGGGGTTGCAGAGAGCGACTCTTCATCAGCCGAGTAGCTGCTCAGCCGACAACTTTTTTTTCTTTCCCAACTGAGGAGCGCGACAGGATACATATATATTCGTCGCCATGCTCCAAGAAATATTGCGTGCATCCGTCCCACCGAGAACTCTTCACGATTTTTCACAAAAGCTACACTGGCCCCTCAACAAACGGCTACGAAACTCACCGCACAGCTCGCCAACGCTCCTCAAATATGTAATATTTTGGGCGAGGTTATTTGGCTAAATACATTTATGAATGCATTTTCATTTTAAAATAAACGTCGCACCTGCGCTGTACACTGGCGCGATTAGCCGAGCGCGTGGATGCGTTTACACAATGAGTCGAGTGCTCTTAAACACTGGGTCCTTTGGCCCCGAGGCCCGCAGGTCACAAAGGCTCTTGCGGTAAATCCCGCCGTGAAGTTTGGCTGGAGAGGAGAGCAGCGAGTTGAAAGCGACACAAATGATAGACGAGAGAGCCTGTAGACAAGAGACACAGATCGTAACAGCCGCACACATGACATACGACGTCACGCCGCTTGTCTGCACACACTCATTCTAATTTGTAACCCTCCGCCCCACCAGATAGAAAATATAGTTTGGAGGACCCGCCCCCACCGCTCTGACAAAACAGAGGCCCCCGCCACGCGATAGACTGCTTTGTCAGCTTCTCTGTCCGTGCTGCCGTTGCCAGGTGAGCTGAGCATGCTGAGCGGAAGCTCCACGGGGGGCGGGGCGCAGCTCAGCCGGGGCTCCAGCCCAGACGCGTTTGAGCTGTCGAGCGTCGCCAGGTCCCTGCCGACGGCGCCGGCCCCGACGCTGCCGCTCCCGCAGGCCCTGCCCAACCCCAGCCGCAAGACGCCCGAGTCCTTCCTGGGGCCGGCCGCCTCGCTCGTCGACTTGGACGCGCTGGTTGGCCGGCCAACGGTCCACCAACCACCTGCCGGGGCCGCCGCTGCGCAACCGGCGTCCAAAAACCCCTTCCTATCCCTAGGCAAGGCCGCGCGCACCTCCGGTCTCCGTACGACCCCCACGCATCCGAAATGAGCCAGGGGGTGAAACGGTGCCAGTGACCAATGGGTTAAATTGTATTCTTCTGTGAGATGTGTTTTAGAAGTGTGCACGTTGTCGCCGATTCACGTGACCCCTATACAGCGTTTTGAGAAAACATTTTTATTGTGACCCCCCCACCCCCCCTCCCAAATTATGGAGAAATTATATTTTTTTGAAGGGAAGAGCTGGATTTTAAGCAATTTGAGTGAAAAAACAAATACAAATGTCGTGCAGTCATTGGTGGCCGTGCTGAGACGATCAACTCGTTACACTTGAGAACCCAGTTTCACCTCCAGCGACTCAAACTAAATTGAACCGAAGGATCTCATTGGTCCCACCTCGGTGTCTCCTACTCATCAGCCACCTGACTACCTCATGCACAAAGATCCCCCGTATAGCCTTAACAGACTGGTAGAGCACGGCACACGAGGGGGTGGGTGGCCAACACCACGAACAAACCGCTTTTGATAATTGTTGTTTTACCCTTTCATCTGGCAACAAAACTGACACCTTTTTTTACAAGGAGTCATGTTTGCATAGAACACAATACCTGCGGTCGTAATGCAAATAAAAAACATAACTCTGATAATGTGCACTGTCCTTGAAGCTTACATTATCAGAGTTATGTTTTTTGTTTGCATTACGACTGCAGGTATTGTGGTCTATGCAAACATGACTCCTTGTAAAAAAGGTGTCAGTTTTGTTGCCAGAAGAAAGGGTAAAAAACCAATTATCATATTTTTCTACTGGCAAATGAGGTTCCAATGGTGCAAACCGCTTTTGTCTCATTGGAGGCGGAGTCGACCTAGGGGAGGCCCAGGACCAGTTTTGTTAATCGTCAGTGGTGTTGGCCATGAGCGGGAATCAAACTCCGGTCGCCAGGCTCGTAGTGCAGCACGCTAACTGCTACGCCACCGTTACCCCATACACACAGACACGCACGCTTCCTATACTTTCAACCGTGATCTTCCCGAGGTTGATAAAAACGAGTCGTACCAATTTGAACGAATTTTTCCCATATTCACGAACTGACCCCCGCCAGAGGAATATAAAATTGCCACCGCTGGTATGGTGAAGCCGGCTGAATCGGCAGTCATGGCTGCCGGTGCTGGGATTTGTTCTAACGGTGAGCCCGCCTGTCTTGCCCCACAGACGCGTGCCAGGGGTCGCAGCCGACCAACCCCTTCCAGGTGATGAACCACTTCACGGACGGGTCCGTCCCCCACTACACCGACGGGCATGGCGCCCACTTCGCCGAGGCGCCCGGCGCCCCCTTCTCCAATGGCCTCGTGACGGCACCTCCCCCTGCGCTGGCCACTTCGGTCGGCTTCCCAGCCGCCGGCGGCCCCTTCGGGGATTTCTCTTCAGGGCCACCCGCACAGCACCTAATGGTGGCGCCCACTCAGCCAAAATTCACCACCAACCCCTTCCTCATGTGAGGGCCCACGGTGCCCATGGATTGACTTGCGCGGCGGCGGCGGCTCGAAGGGATTTCGGTTTCGTCGTTTCTGTTTGGTGGGGTGAAGGAGGGGGGGGGAAGGAGGGGGTGGGGGAAGGGAAGCTGTGTTTGGGCAAATGAGGGACTCGGAGGAGAATGGGCCATCTCGTGAGATGCAAAGCATCGAGGTGCGGGAGGGAGCTCGTATTTTGTGCTGCAGCTCATGTTTCAGTTCGTGACCGACTCATTGTCCGGCTTGCTCTCCCCAGCTTACGAGAGGCTCTCTGTCCAGACCACACTCTGGGTCGTGCTCCCATTTTCTGCTCTGGCTCGTGCTCCCATTTTCATGACCAGTCCGTACTCCGGCCCTTACTCTGGCTAATCTGACCAGCTCATTATGTGGCTCGTGACTAGTTCAGGTTCGAACTGCACGCCAGCACATGCTGTAACTTGTGCGCCAAGGCCGTGACCGGCTCGTGGTCTGTCTCATTAAAATAGGATCATGCTCAGGGCACTTTGATAGCCCATGCCGTGGTCCATGCTGTGGCCCATGCTGTGGCCCATGCCGTGGTCCATGCTGTGGCCCATGCTGTGGCCCATGCTGTGGCCCTGCTGTGGCCCTGCTGTGGCTCATGCCGTTTCTTATTCCGTGGCCCATGCTGTGGCTTATGCTGTGGCCCATGCTGTGGCCCTGCTGTGGCCCTGCTGTGGCTCATGCCGTTTCTTATTCCGTGGCCCATGCAGTGGCCCATGCAGTGGCCCATGCTGTGGCCCATGCTGTGGCCCATGCTGTGGCCCATGCTGTGGCCCGTGCTGTGGCCCATGCAATTCCTGATGCTGTGGCCCATGCTGTGGCCCATGCTGTTGTGGCTCATTCAGTTTCTGATGCTATGGCTCGTCTGGGCCGTGCGGTATCTCGCACTTCCGGCTATTGCCCTGGTTTGCGCTGGGGCCCGCGCCGACTCGCGGTGTCGCCGTTGTGAGTGAGCAATGCCAGTGGCCCCCGTGCCAACCGCGTTGATGACTCGTGGGGAAAGGAGGAGGGATGTGGGCGCGTGAGTGCATTGCGCTCACCGTGCACCCTCGCCCATTTTGTAACGCAGCATCAATGAAAAATAAGATATTTATGATTTGAAAAATGTAAGGGAATGTATTGGAAAAAAATATTATTTGCAAAGTAGTGTAATCTTTATACATTTTTGGGGCTAGTGGCTTTGAAATCCTGTAGCAATTTCGTTCCAGATGAGATATAACAATAATAATTAACATCGGGTCATAATGACCGTGTGCCATCACTATGCGACATTAATTATAGTATTAAAGTACTTTATTCTAGTATTGAAGGAGTAAAATTTGTGAGTATGTAAACTGTCGTACGTCTTGCACTTAACTGGAACCAATGTGAAGCTGTAGATCGGGCAGCTAGGGAGAAGGGATGTGGGTGGGGGGGCGCAGTGTGCCCTGGAGTTCGGCAGGGGGTTCGTAACACCGTGACCCCTGGGCATGTGGCAGTGTTGTGCTGTTACCACTTTAATTATTTGAGGACACGCATTGCCATTGAACACTGAACACTGACCGCGACATTCAGCATTAAACTTAGTGAAAAATAAAGCAGGTAGATCTGACTCCTCCGCTGTGCTTGTGAAATGTTTCTTGAAATTCGTCGTCGATCCAGCAAGGAAAGCTAATGGTAACCAGAACCTCCCAGATACACAGATAAACGATTGTAAGGGACTGCATTGGTTGTGGTGTACAAACAAATCACAGCTCACCACATTCGTTCAACTAAGCAACCACTTCGGGGCCTAAGTAGCTCAAGAGGCCCCGGATTCAGGAATATGAAGAGCAAGGGTGAAGCAACTATCAGCAAGAATTCAAATCCAAGTAAATATTAAAGTGAATGAACATTAAACAAGCAAATGAATCTCTCATCCCAATTGTGCATTGCTCTTCTCTCGTTTCGTTCCATTTTTGCCCCTTTTTCGACATCGCTCTCATCTCACTAGCTCGTTCATCTATGTCTCACGACATATCTCTGTCTCGTGTCTATATCTGTCAACTCACTCCCATCTGTCTCATCTCTCTATCTCTCTCACTACATCTCTTGTCTATATCTGGCAGGAGCCAGCATAACCAAGTGCTGATGACGATAAATGTCAACTTTTCATAAATTGGTGATCGTTTTATCGACAAAAAAGAGATGTTGGACTGACTTCCCCCAATTCAAGACTGAATTCACAACATTTATATTGACATCACAAGATCTCCCTTGATAGCACTGGGCACCGCCCATATAAATTCCGCATTCCTGTAACAGGGATTTACAAGGCCCCTGTTACGTCACTGTGTGGCCTGAGTTTTTACGGCATGAAGTCCAGCGTTTCGCTCCACGTCCTGAAGAAGCTCCCAGCGTGTGGGGCGAAACGTCAGACATCGCACCGAACAACAGTGATACATCCTGAAAACACATCGGAGAGCTGCACAAGTGCATGAACCTTACGCAGCAGCATTCTTTTCAACATTGGTCTTGCGGACAAACTGCAGTATGACCACGATCCATTGCAGAGAGGGCCTCTTGCTCTGCCGCTGAAGCTTTTTAATTTCCTCGTGGTGCACACACAAGTGGGAAGTTTATTAGCTGGAGAGAAATGATGCCCGACCTTTTGATCGACTGACCCTGCAGGTCAATATCTTCCAAGAACTAACATTTTCCATTATGTACCGTTGCACAATTTACGATTGAAAAATGCTGGCTTTCAAGGTCTGTTGGCGTAAAGGGTCATTTCTGCCTTTAAACGCCAAAAATGCTGTTTTGCTGCATTGGCACAATTTGTGGGAAACGGCAGCGATTTTTACGTTAAATTGGTAAACCCGGTAAGTTCTAAGTACAGGCCACATCACCCGTGATATTGATTGGTCTCGGCGCGAGAGGAAATCGGGCTAGGGCAGGGGTCGGCAAACAATAGCATGAGCCATTCGTTGGGGGAAATTCGGAAAGCGAAAAAAAACCCCTTTATATTTCAAGAGCCGCAATGCATAATAAATAACGTCACGAAGCAGTGCTTAAAAGAGCCGTATTATGGCTCCGTAGCCTTGGGTGGGGCGCCGCAGTGGCTAGGAGATGTTAACTACCTCGCCTGGTGTACAGGAGGTCGTGGGTTCGAAACCGACCCCTGACACCTGCTGTTGTATATTTGGAGTTTGCGTGTTCTCCCCGTGGTCACGTGAATTTTTCTCTTGAGTCCTCCGGCGTCGCCCTCTATATTTAGAAACGTGCATTTAGAGTGTTTGGCTGCTTTCCATTTCCACATCAGCCACTGCGTTGAGCTATCATGTGGTCAGGTCGCTTCTGGAAACGAGCTATATAGCTCAATGGGCCTTACCTGCTAAAAAAAAATGTTTTTTATGTGTCTTCTTGGTTCTTTCGGTAAAGTCACGTAGAAGGGAAGTAATAAAATATTAAAAATAAAACATAATAAAATAATTCTCACGACGTTTCGGCCACAACGCAAGCAGCCGTCCTCAGGTGAAAACCAGGTCTGTCGAGGCGGCAGCGTCTGAATGAAACAGCACCATGCTTGGAGCATGTATTTAAGCTGTTTTTATGTGGTTGCCGACCCCTGGTGCTAGGGGCTTAGTTGCTAAGGTAAGGGCTGAGATAAGAGACCTATTGACTAGAGTGGAGCTCTGTCGCCGGTGTACCGCGGCATTTTCAAATTTATCAACAGGCACATAGACACAGACTCAAACGTAAAACAATGGGACACGCAAACAACGGACTGTTAAACGATTAGCAGATGAAATAAATGAAATAACGCAGACATCAACATAAAACCATTCAATAGACACAGACATTGGAATTAACACAGTACCGTACATACAGAGATGAACATAAATTCATGAAATAGACGAACAGACGGCCATCCTAACAATTACCAATTATCTTCTTGGTTCTTTCGGTAAAGTCACGTAGAAGGGAAATAATAAAATAATTAAAATACAATTATTCTCACGACGTTTCGGCCACAACGCAAGCAGCCGTCCTCAGGTGAAGAACAGGTCTGTCGGAAAGACAGCGTCTGCCAGACCTGTTCTTCACCTGAGGACGGCTGCTTGCGTTGTGGCCGAAACGTCGTGAGAATTATTTTATTATTTTTATTTTTTATTATTTCCCTTCTACGTGACTTTACAGAAAGAACAAAGAAGATGAATCCCTGCAGTCACGAAAGAAGCTTTAAATCGAAAATTACCATTTAAACACAGCCGTCATTCGCCGCACAGTGGCGGTGATGTCTACACAGCGCTTGTGCCAGGCAAGGTGCACTTTGAGGACTCATCGAGTAGTTTCGAAGGCTCACGGGACAGACCCCAGGTGACATGGGTTGACTGAGATAACTAAATCCGGGTTTCCCCAACACCGGGCGAGTGACTAAACCCGAGCCTCAACGCGTCTCGCGGCTCTTAATTGAGTTGCGACGAAGCCTGGGGAACACGCAGCGCTCAAGGTGAGAGGCGACACAGGCGGCTGTGGAAATTCCACACTTCCATGACGGCACCAAGTCCGCCCAAAGCGGCGTATCACTTGAGAAAGAGACGCGCACAACATCGTTCTCCACGAACAATCCACTGCCGGATGAAAGTCCCACTGATTATTTGGTTCGAAGATCCAGCAAGATGATTATTGTTTTTTTCCTCTTTTTTTCTGGCAACAAAACAGGTGTTACAATACTCTTTGGTTCTTTCGGTAAAGTCACGAAGGTGAAAATAAAATAAAAATGAAAACAACGGGCGCGGCACGGGCTAGAGAGGAGATGGAGTGATGTGGTACAGGAGGACGTGGAGCTGAGTGGACTTGCCGATGACCGGTACCAGCGGTGTCAAGATCGGCCTCTGTGGAGGAGGCTCGTGAAGGACGCTTCTACTGGGCAGTTGGAGGCAGTCGCCCTCCAACAACAACGGAGGGCGGAGGAGCGACGCTCACAACAACGAGCGGAGCGCCGGGTGGCTAAAGCGCAGCAAGTTAGCACAGTAGGGGGCACAGGTGGTGCATCAGCCAGTCATCTCGGTCATTTCGGTCGACCCGTGGCACCTGCTGGGTCTGTCCCGTGACCTTCTGCCAGCGGGCGTTTGACACTTCACGTTGCCTCAAGGTGCACATGGCCTGGCACAAGCGTCGTGGCGATGTCACCGCCACTTAGTGGCGAATGACGGCGATTGTTGTTGGTGAGTGATGTTGATGGTGAGTGATGTTGATGGCGAGTAATGTTGATGGCGAGTGATGTTGATGGCCTGTTGATGGTGAGTGATGGTGAGTGATGTTGATGGTGAGTGATGTTGATGGCGAGTGATGTTGATGGCCTGTTGATGGTGAGTGATGGTGAGTGATGTTGATGGTGAGTGATGTTGATGGTGAGTGATGTTGATGGCCGTGTTGTTGTTGAGTGATGTTGATGGTGAGTGATATTGATGGTGAGTGATGTTGATGGTGAGAGTGATGTTGATGGTGAGAGTGATGTTGGTGTTGAGTGATGTTGATGGTGAGTGATGTTGGTGAGTGATGATGATGGCCGTGTAGATGGTGAGTGATGTTGATGGTGAGTGATGTTGATGGTGAGTGATGGTGAGTGATGTTGATGGTGAGTGATGTTGATGGTGAGTGATGTTGATGGCCGTGTTGTTGAGTGATGTTGATGGTGAGTGATGTTGATGGTGAGTGATGGTGATGGTGAGTGATGTTGATGGCGAGTGATGTTGATGGCCGTGTTGATGGTGAGTGATGTTGATGGTGAGTGATGTTGATGGTGAGTGATGTTGATGGCCGTGTTGTTGTTGAGTGATGTTGATGGTGAGTGATATTGATGGTGAGAGTGATGTTGATGGTGAGAGTGATGTTGGTGGTGAGTGATGTTGATGGTGAGTGATGTTGGTGAGTGATGATGATGGCCGTGTAGATGGTGAGTGATGTTGATGGTGAGTGATGTTGATGGTGAGTGATGGTGAGTGATGTTGATGGTGAGTGATGTTGATGGTGAGTGATGTTGATGGCCGTGTTGTTGAGTGATGTTGATGGTGAGTGATGTTGATGGTGAGTGATGGTGATGGTGAGTGATGTTGATGGCGAGTGATGTTGATGGCCGTGTTGATGGTGAGTGATGTTGATGGTGAGTGATGTTGATGGTGAGTGATGTTGATGGCCGTGTAGATGGTGAGTGATGTTGATGGTGAGTGGTGAGTGATGTTGATGGTGAGTGATGTTGATGGTGAGTGATGTTGATGGCGAGTGATGTTGATGGCGAGTGATGTTGATGGCCGTGTTGATGGTGAGTGATGTTGATGGTGAGTGATGTTGATGGTGAGTGATGTTGATCGTGAGTGATGTTGATGGCCGTGTAGATGGTGAGTGATGTTGATGGTGAGTGATGTTGATGGTGAGTGATGGTGAGTGATGTTGATGGTGAGTGATGTTGATGGTGAGTGATGTTGATGGCGAGTGATGTTGATGGTGAGTGATGATGATGGCCGTGTTGATGGTGAGTGATGTTGATAGTGAGTGATGTTGATGGTGAGTGATGTTGATGGTGAGTGATTTTGTTGTTGTTGAGTGATGTTGATGGTGAGTGATGTTGATGGCGAGTGATGTTGATGGTGAGAGTGATGTTGGTGGTGAGTGATGTTGATGGCTAGTGATGTTGTTGTTGAGTGATGTTGATAGTGAGTGATGTTGTTGTTGAGTGATGTTGATGGTGAGTGATGGTGAGTGATGTTGATGGTGAGTGATGTTGATGGTGAGTGATGTTGATGGTGAGTGATGTTGATGGTGAGTGATGTTGATGGTGAGTGATGTTGATGGTGAATGATGTTGATGGCGAGTGATGTTGATGGCCATGTTGATGGTGAGTGATGTTGTTGTTTAGTGATGTTGATGGTGAGTGATGTTGATGGTGAGTGATGTTGATGGCCATGTTGATGGTGAGTGATGTTGATGGTGAGTGATGTTGATGGTGAGTGATGTTGATGGTGAGTGATGTTGTTGAGTGATGTTGATGATGAGTGATGTTGATGGCGAGTGATGTTGATGGTGAGTGATGTTGATGGCCATGTTGATGGTGAGTTATGTTGATGTTGAGTGATGTTGATGGTGAGTGATGTTGATGTTGAGTGATGTTGATGGTGAGTGATGTTGATGGCGAGTGATGTTGATGGTGAGTGATGTTGATGTTGAGTGATGTTGATGGCGAGTGATGTTGATGGCGAGTGATGTTGATGGTGAGTGATGTTGATGGCGAGTGATGTTGATGGCGAGTGATGTTGATGGTGAGTGATGTTGATGGCGAGTGATGTTGATGGCGAGTGATGTTGATGGTGAGTGATGTTGATGGCTGTGTTGTTGATGGTGAGAGTGATGTTGATGGTGAATGATTTTGATGGTGAGTGATGTTGATGGTGAGAGTGATGTTGATGGTGAGAGTGATGTTGGTGGTGAGTGATGTTGATGGTGAGTGATGTTGATCGTGAGTGATGTTGATGGCCGTGTAGATGGTGAGTGATGTTGATGGTGAGTGATGTTGATGGTGAGTGATGGTGAGTGATGTTGATGGTGAGTGATGTTGATGGTGAGTGATGTTGATGGTGAGTGATGTTGATGATGAGTGATGTTGATGGTGAGTGATGGTGAGTGATGTTGATGGTGAGTGATGTTGATGGTGAGTGATGTTGATGGTGAGTGATGGTGAGTGATGTTGATGGCCGTGTTGTTGTTGAGTGATGTTGATGGCGAGTGATGTTGGTGGTGAGTGATGTTGGTGGTGAGTGATGTTGTTGGTGAGTGATGTTGATGGCCGTGTAGATGGTGAGTGATGTTGATGGTGAGTGATGTTGATGGCGAGTGATGTTGATGGTGAGAGTGATGTTGGTGGTGAGTGATGTTGTTGGTGAGTGATGTTGATGTTGAGTGATGTTGATGGCGAGTGATGTTGATGGCGAGTGATGTTGATGGCGAGTGATGTTGATGGCGAGTGATGTTGATGGTGAGTGATGTTGATGGCCATGTTGTTGTTGAGTGATGTTGATGTTGAGTGATGTTGATGTTGAGTGAAGTTGATGGCGAGTGAAGTTGATGGCGAGTGAAGTTGATGGCGAGTGATGTTGATGGCGAGTGATGTTGATGGTGAGTGATGTTGATGGCCGTGTTGATGGTGAGTGATGTTGTTGAGTGATGTTGATGGTGAGTGATGTTGATGGCGAGTGATGTTGATGGTGAGTGATGTTGATGGCCGTGTTGATGGTGAGTGATGTTGTTGAGTGATGTTGATGGTGCGTAATGTTCTTTGACGTTGCATACAGTCCACGAAGCCGTGGTCATAGAGCGCCACCCCTCGGCCTCATTACACCAAGACAATGCCGGTTTTTCCTGATCATTGTTGAGGCTCGTGTTGTTATTAGACTCGTGTTGTTGTTATTAGACTCGTAACATAATTACGAGTTAATTACGCGATAGTGTATCTCGTGTTTCGAGATAAACAGGGACGATTGAGGGACTTCGGCCGGTAAGAAACAACAAACCGCACAAATCGACGCGTTTCCTCTCGTTCATCGGCTAAATGAACCCCCCACCCACCTTCACAATCGCAGCAATCGATTAATCGCCGTGGTTGTAGTGATTATTATCATCGATTGTCATTACGGAGGGCGTTGTCGCCTGAGGGCCTGGGGCTTATTCGTCACCCGCGGCCTTCCCCTCACCCATCGCCGCTGTTGTTTATGTTTCGTTTTTTTTTAGCTTTTACTTTCACTTTTGCAGCTGCTGCTACTACTGCTGCATAAGAAGAAGAAGTTGGTGGTGGTGCTACTTTGCTATTTTTGCTGTTGTGTGATTAAAGTTGCATTTGAAATTTGGCGGGAAGTGCGACTCTAAGTTCTTTGAACCCCTGCCGCGGGAGGCTTCGCTGTGGGGACCGACCTAGGCCCAGTTTCTTCTAACCAACAACAATCTGTACAGTGTCCACTTCCCGCCGCTTTAAATGATAAATTTGAGGGAAACTTCCACCTAAGGTGTCTTAAATTGTTATTTTTTTTTTATTTTCGAACAATGCTAACAATTGCCGCAGTTTTCACGTTGAACTTCTTTCGCACCGTACGTAAGCTAATCGGGAGAATGGCGACAAACTAAAGCAGACGACGTCCCTTCATTAATTAGCGCCGCTTGTTCATGCGAACGTGAAGGGGTGTGGGGTGGCATTTCCTCTAACGCAGTGGTTATTTGTTCCAAGGTAAATCATCGAACACAAATTAAGCCACCATCAACACAACTCGCCATCAACATCACTCGCCATCAAGTTGCAACTTAATTAGTTTCGTCAAACCCCTATGTATGTGTTAACATTATTACATTGGTATTCTTGGTTCTTTTGGTAAAGTCACGTAGAAGGGAAATAATAAAATCATGAAAATAAAAATTCTCACGACGTTTCGGCCACAACCCAAGTAGACGGCCTCTTTCCAACAGCTCTGTTCTTCACCTGAAGACGGCTGCTTGGGTTGTGACCGAAACGTCGTGAGAATTTTTATTATGTTTTATTTTCATTATTTTATTATTTCCCTTCTACGTGACTTTACCGAAAGAACCAAGAATATAAATCCTTGCAGTCACGAAAGAAGCTTTAAATCGTAAATTATTACATTGGCCTAACGATTGAGAACCAAAAGGGGAGTCGGGGGGTGCAAGGTTGCAGTGAAGGTTGAAAGGACCACGGCTCCAACGTGAGGTGGTTTTGTGTCGCCACTGACATTGTCTCTCACCACCCAGCGGAGGCTCTGTCTCAAGCATTGACCGTCTCTGAACGTTGTGAGGTGGGGGGCGGGAGAATCTTAGTCAACCAGAAGAGGCGACCTGGGTCTTCTGGTAAATGTGGGGATTTGGCGGCGGTGGTGGTGGGGGGGTGCCATGGATGGACCCTGACTGCCATGCAATCGATTACTTTGCAGAGACCGCGATGCCGAGAGGCGCGAAGAGGCCCTCACGACGGGGACGAGGAGGACTGGGCCTCGGGAGAGACGGCGACGAGGAGGAGGAGGAGGGGACCCAGGTGGTGAGCAAGACCGGGAGGTCCAAACAGCCACGTGGGGGAGATGACGACGAGGCGAAGGAGGTGAGGAAGACTCGTGGCTTCAAGGAGTCTGGAGGAAGTGGTGGTGACGAGGTGAAGGAGACTCGTGGGTCCAAGGACCCTGGAGGTGACGAGCCGAAGAGGACGAGGGAACCTCGGCGCCGACCCCCCGTGGTGCCGGAACCCTCCCAGACCCCCGACGAAACGGGGACCCGAGTCCCCTCGGCGAGGTCTTCATCACGCCGCCGCCGCCACGCACCGGTGAGGTCGGGCCCCCTCCACACGTAGCGCCGTCTCTCCGAGCGGGGAGACCTCTTCTTTCAACTGCGCGAAGTAGTTTTAGCGATCGAAAACGACGTGGCCATGCATTGATCCGTGATTTTGGTCTGGATAAGGCTGAGAGCTTTTGTGCATGCAATACTCGCGTGTCTGTTGTGTTGTACTGTACTGAATCTATGAGAAGGGACTGTTATCTGCGTTTTCCTTGCTACCTATAGTTAAGTCATTAGCACGTTATTGATAAAACCTTGTTTAACCATAACCTGAACTGTTCTGAGATGTCCTCCTGCACCTCCGATTAGCACGGTTGCCTATGTACTGTGTGATAGAAGTTTAACATACATTAGATACATTTTCATAATTCGGGGTCTCTGATTCGATTATTGTTGTTCCATTGCAGTGAATTGGAATCTTCCAGTGGTTGAAGGGAATACAGTGAACCAATTCCAACATTTAAGGATCTAAAATAATCAATCTTCACACAATTGATGAACAGTATCATCGTGAACTCAAGCATAAAATTGAATTGACTAATCGGTGTATCTTTACTCTTTGGTTCTTTCGGTAAAGTCACGTAGATAGAAATAATAATTATCTATTATTCTTTTATACCTACGTGACTTTACCGAAAGAACCAAAGAGTATGGATTCCTGCAGTCACGAAAGCTTCAAATCAAGATTGATGTATCTTTACTTACTTGCCTGGTGGGTAAGTCAATAGTCGGGGGGGGGCGGACAGAAGATGATGTCGGGTGAGAGGACATCACCTCAGGTCTGAGACTTCCCCTGGCAATTTTGTCAGTAGGAGAGTGTGGCTGCAGACTAGGCTTTTTTTTTGTTCCGCCGGTTCAAAATAAAACGAGATTTTTTTTTTTGACAGTTCATGTAAAGTCAAAGAGTCAATATTATTGAGATTAGCGCGGTTGGCTATGTACGATGCGAAAGAAGTTCATCATACTTACGCACAAACAAGTCGAGTGTCGTGAGAAGGTATTCATCATTAGACAACAGATTCAGAGAAAATACAGCGAGGAATGTTTCATCATCACCACAGTGACCAATAATGCTGCTGGATTTCCAGTAGTAGTAAGTGGCAGAAATTCACTTACATTAAAAAATAACCACAATTCATCCTAAATTGTGCTCTGACAGCCATTATGGGCCACCCAGCCATCTTCCTGCTTTAATTGTGTTATATCCGTGTCAGAAAAAACACAACAGTTGCTTCCTACACGTAGTAAGCATCTGAAGTGGGCTCTGATTTATGGTGTGGCCTAGGTACAGAACAAGGTGGACAAGGAAAAGGAGGAGGAGGGGACATCCAGCGAAGAGGTGACTGAAATGAGGAAAAGTGCCGGAAGAAAACGTCGGGGGACTAATAAGGAGGACACGGTGACTCCGAAGAGGCCTCGCAAGCGTGGGGTCACCCAGGCTGCACATGACCCAGTGGAGGCTCCAGCCAAGGGCCTGGGCAGGAAGACCGCTAAAACAGAGACCGGCAGTCCTTCTCAACCCAAAGCCGACGTCTCTGTGGGTCCAATGCTTGGAGCAAGCGGCGGAAACTCAGCCGGGAGAGGAAGCCACAAGTTTGTTGGCGGTCACATGTCCATTTCAGGTGTGGCGCTGGGATGTCTTTGAGTCAGGTTGAACGGATATGTAAATTTGATTCCCTCAAGTACACATTCGTGTCTCGATTTTTCCGCGCTGATGTTGTTTGCACCATAAATTATTGTCCTTGGTTTTTTTTTAACCAAGGTCTCATTTACAAGGAACACTATTGTCTCAGTGGGATGTCACATGGTTGTATAGTTTATTGATTAACTTTGTTTTATCATCGCTGGCTCTCATCCAGGTTAAATAAAGTACACGGAACTGAAAACTCGTGCCTTGTTAACCCTACCTTGGCCACAGTTGTTTACAAAAGTGATTGTTAATTGCACCATTTGGAACAAAGACTGCACTTGCAGCCATACTTCAGTGATGTTATGTGTGCAGGCAATGCAACGGCAACGGGGCCCATGAGCCGGAGAGTCCCAGGGGGGGGGAGCGAATCGCAAGGAGACCCAATTTAATTCTGTGCACCAGGGCCCATGCCAACCACACTACGCAACTGCCATGTTAGAACGATCAATGAGTGTGCTGATCAAAATGACATCAAATGACATTACAAGGGTACGTCAGCCCAGTTATTTTTAATTGTGCACCAATATGGGGGGGGGGGGGTGGTTAACGACAGGATCATAAATGCTGCTTCCCGTTGCACCGCGTGTCCGAGGCGGACTGTGGAAGACCGTGGAGGAGAGTGCTCAGCTGGGCGCTCGAGCCTTCGGCCTCTTCCTGACGTCGCAACGGACGTGGCACACGAAGCCGCTCGACCCGTGCGACGCCCGGCGCTTCAGGGAGACGTGCAAGCAGCTCGGATTCACGCCGGACCACATCGTCCCGCATGGATCCTACTTGCTCAACTGCGGCTCCCCCAGCACAGGTGCCCCAGTTATCGCCGTCGTCATAATCCCAGATGCCGGATCAATTTATATGCGTGTCTTTGCATGTGCTTGGGAATCAGTGGTGCAGTGTTTGCGCTGTGATCCTGGGTTTGACTCCCAACCATGAGTCATATTACCAGATAATACGAGTGGCATGCAGTGTCTGAACCTGTCCTGGGCGGCATCTGAATTCATACGTAGTGCGCAAATATATTAACATCGGAGGTGCATATGATTTTGGACGCAGCATCCCTGAGTGCGTTGTGCCAGCCGTAATTTGTGCTCACTCGCAGCCCTTCATCTGCGTAAGGCAGAGGTCGCAAACGGGTTTTGATTCCTTACCCGTACCTGTACCCAGCCGCACCAGGGTCGCAAATGGGTACCCTACCCGAAATGAGTGACAAATGGTTACTCACCAGTGACTCACGGCCTACCCGTACCCGGCCGCACCAAGGTCGCAAACGGGTACCCGTACCCGGCCGGGTACGGGTAGCCAGGTATCGGGTAGGGTACGGGTATCGGGTAGGGTACGGGTATCGGGTACCCGATTGCGACCTTTGGCGTAAGGCGAAATAAATGTGGGGGGGTTCTTTGTCTCCTTGCGTGCACGTGCAGAGACGTTTGAAAAGAGCCGAGCGGCGCTGGTGTCGGAGCTGCAGCGCTGCGAGAAGCTGGGGCTCGTGCTCTACAACTTTCACCCGGGGTCATCGTGCGGCCAGGGCTCCACGGACGCCTGCCTGGAGCGCATCGCCTCCGCCATCAACTATGCGCACGAGCGCACGCGCGGCGTCGTCACCGGTGAGCGCCGCGCCACCGCTTTGCGGCATGGACACGGGGCGACCGAGTTGGAGGAGGTGGTGGTCGATTGCCGGCCCAGTAATCTTGGTAATCGTTCGGTGGCCACGGGTTTACCACCAACAAGAGGTTCAGATTTACGAGGGTCTGTATCGATTACATGTTCAGCCAGGTGCTGCTTCAGGGGAATGCTCGACTCGAAATTGGGAAGGTCGTAAGGTCACATCCTGCCCACTCGACCAATAATCGCCACGATGTGATTCTCACTGTTGTAATTTCATTACTGTCACGATCATAATCGTAATCATCTTCAAACGTAATCCATCGGTGATCTCACAGTTATATCACTCGTCGGTCATGCGCCACTTAGCAGCGTTTTTGCCAAGGAGAGACGGCCCAGGGCCACCACCAACAAGAGACGAGCAAAGGCCAACAACGCTCGTTTGATCAGGGAGACACGTTGACTCAACTTTGAGGAACCAATTAGCTCCTTGTTTGAAGGCGGTGAGTGTGGGGGTGTTTGTCGTGTAAGAGCACAGTTGTCATCATACGCTAGGCACACTGCAGTTTGAGCTGAGCGAGGCGGTTTCCTGGATTTGCATTTAGGGACCTGATTATGTCAAGTCCACACGATTGTGTTGAGACGTTGCTGCGCTTTCCGTTCCCTACTCGACCGATCCTTCAATCATCTCCGCCCGACGGAACAGCCGCAATATTTCACTCCAATAAAATTACCCTAATTGGTATAATTGTCTGTTGAAAATATAATTGTCATGGTGAACATTTAATTACGGTGAATTCGTGCGTTTTGTCACCGAAATTATTCTCTGCCGCCGCTGTTGATGCTTACCGCTTTCATTTGTAATAAGACCTGCCACTGTAATAATTGGTTTAAAAAAATAATTGCAGTTATCGTAATTGGCTGCAGAGACCTATTCAGAAGCTCATTACTCAATGTGCCTGTATTTATGGTTGTATCTTGACTGCACAAGACATGTCATACTGCCATCTATACTAACCCATCAGCACAGTGGAGAGGATTCCGTTTTAGGAGCTAATTGTGCTAATTGTCCCCATTTAAGCTTATTACTGAATTTGAGCAATGAGTGTGGTTAAGTAAAGCGAGTGGATTTGTGTCATAATTGCTGTGTGGTTTCTGTCGCCGTATCCAGCCGGATGGCACTGCTGTTATTATATATCGATAATACCCTTTATCTAGGTTAAGCCTCGGTCTGAATTCTTTTTTTAGCAGGGTTCTAGCATTGGGATCTTTTGGCCAATTATATTAATGAGCATTTGACTTGGTCTGTGAGGAAACTGGAGGTACCTTGGGGAGGGAAAAAAAAAGCGAGCATGAGAGGTTAACACTCAAATCCAAACGCATATTTTAGAGTCCAATCCTCTACTGCCATCTCCTGGCCACAGCGATTGGGGGTCCTCGATGAAGGAAGGTTGTGCAGGGGTTGTGGTTCTCAGCGCTATTGGTTTGGTGGGCATTGCAATTTGTTGAGCGACGGAATACAACGACATCTCATGGTCATCGTTGTGGTTGCCATGGTAATTATTTGTGGTTGACATGCTTGAGTTGCTTGTGCTTGTTTATAAACTTTCATTTTTTGCCACTCAAATGAGCATAAGACGGTGCTCGCTCTGTGTACGACCCTGAATTGGTGGTATACACTCCACAATTCTTTGGTGGGGGACAAGTATACCCACAGGACAACCACCGTCGATTTCCTATAAAAGTGGTACTCAATGTATTGACCCACAGAGGAATAAAGAGCGGAGTCGAACCACGACAAAGATTTGAGCTCCCGACCTTCCAATTGCGAACCATGCTCCATCCACTGCGGCAGCCCCTCGTCGTTGTTGCCGTTGACCCTGTGGTGGTGGCGGCGACGGTCGTTTCCGACGATGCGGTTGCTGCGGAATTTTGTTGTGGTGGTGGTCACGTCTGCAGTGATAGAGAACATGTGCGGCCAGGGCCACACGGTGGGCGGTCAGTTTGAGGAGCTGCGCGGCATCATCGACCTCGTTGCCGACCAGAGCCGCATCGGAGTCTGCCTCGACACGTGCCACGCCTTCGCCGCAGGTGGGGGGACACACGGGCTCGTTGGGGTGACTTGCCACGAGCAGAGGACACCCGGTTACTCCCGGAAGACGGTCCACAGGTAGCCGGGTGGCTCGGGTGTCGGAGCGTCGAGCCACCGCTGCGGAGATCCTGGGTTCGAATCTAGGTTTCAGCTGCCCATCATTAAAGCAGGTTCTCAAGTGGAGCTTTTTGATGCTCTCAGATCCTGTGAGCAATGACTGCAAAACAAAACTCACCACGTTATATTTGGTTTTTCACTCAATTTAACTAGGTCCCGGTGAGAATAAGAATATAGACATTGTTCCGAACAATATTTGTAGAACATTATAAGGTGTGCCCCAAGTAACTAAAGAGACCTATTGCAGTAACTTCAGAAATAATTACGTGCGATCTATTGGGCCAGTTATCTCATATAGTGATGCACGAGCATGATGTAGAGTTCCGAATAAAAGTATGTTCAGAATGAAAATGTTTTTTTCCCGAACTCGTGATACCGAAGTCCAAATACAATTTTGGAAACTGTTTTGTGGTATTGTGTGGGGTCATGCAACACTGTGCATCGTGCGGTATGATGTGCAGTGTGGTGTGTCTCAAGGTGCAGAGTGGTATGGTGTTGCGTGTGGCACAGTATTGTGTTACGTGGTGTGTGGTATGACGAGCCGGACACTGCATCGTCTTCGTCAGGTTACGACGTCTCATCGCAGGAAGGGGTGCAGCGCACACTGGATGAGTTCCATCGCGTCGTCGGACTCAAGTTCCTCAAGGCCGTGCACCTCAACGACTCCAAGGGTGTGTCATCGCGTCTCGGCGTAGCAACGATTCGCCACCTCCAGCGCTCCGATTAATCCTCACAATTTCGGCTCGCAATTGGATTTAACAATCGATTCTTCTGTTACAATTCCACCATCTCGCTGGAACCGTTTCTTGTTTGTTCCGTCTCGTTTTGTGTAGTTGTTCACTCCAGTTAGTCGAAATATAATGCAAACGTACAATTTGCATGTATCGTGAGTGAAATAATCTATTTTAATCAACGTGTCATTACACGTTACAGGCGTTTGCTGTGGGTCTACGTAATATTCAGCAGACGGAAGCACAGCAAATCGATAATTAGACTGTACTTCTATGCTCTCACTTCTATGCTCCCCACCTTCAAGCAATATTTGATCAGCAGGATAAAATAACCTACACGTTCCAAATGGTGTGGGGAGGCTCTCATCCAGCAGTGGATCCACAAAATGGCTCTACATTATTACATTGTGAGAAGAGTGGTGCTCCCAAAATAGCATGGACTCGAACCCCATCGTGCCTCACTCACTGGGGAGGGCACGCTGACCCCCGTGACCCTCGTGGGCCCTCATGTTTCCCCGCTGACCCCGTGTGTGTGTGTGTGTCCCACCCCCTGGGTGGCAAAGGGAAGCTGGGCTGCCACCTGGACCGCCACGAGAACGTGGGGCGTGGCCACATCGGCCTGGAGGGCTTCCGCGCCATCATGAACGCGCCGCAGCTCGACCACCTGCCCATGATCCTGGAGACGCCAGGGAGGTGAATTTTCGCTGTGCCCCACTCGCGAGACAACCCCAACACGAATGTTCTCCACCTGTCGTCCTTGACTGCGCGGCATTCAGAATCACTCCGCGTAACGAGATGCACTGTTTTTCTCAGCCATTTCCTAAAGCAAAGGTTGGAGATTTGTCTAATTGTCCAGTAGGTTTGTATGTGTGTGTGTGTGCGAGACTAGAATTTGTTTTTACTTTATTGACACTGGGCACAATTCTGGGGTGCCTCTGACAGTGCAGAGAAAATGTCAACTGTGCCATCTGCCACCTTTGACCCTGCCATCCCTGACCCCCAACCTTCCTCACCTTGCCACCCTTGACCGTGATCCTGAGCCTCGCCTTAACCTCCACTCTGATCCGTGACCTTAACTCACATCCTGTTGCTGCCAACACTCCCACCTGTCATTCCCAAACCCTGCCATCCATGAACCATGATATACCATGCTGTCCTTGACCTGAACAATCCCTGCCACATTTTCCCCTAACCGTGACCCTGCCGACCTCGACCATAACGCCGACCCCATCGCGGCCGTACAATATTAACTCTGACCCTAGCTTTCACCGTACCGTCATCGATTCACCCCTCCCCCCATTATTCTGAATACAGTCATTTGTATTCAACACCACCCACACCATTCGCTACTAAATTCTGTAATTGGACCCTTGTGTATAAAATGACTGGGAGGCCAGGGGGTGTGACTGTGTCATCCTATCCTATTATAAGCAGCAGCAGCAGCTCCCCCTGCATTGTAATCACGTCGAGTTGGTTTCATGGGTGAAATTGGAAAGCAGCAATTCTGCGTAATTGTTAATGGGTCGGTGAGCCGCTGATGTGAACGAGTGCCGTGGTTGCTTTACCCCCTGGTGCAATCTTCCGCTCCTCCCTCTTGCCTCCTGCCTCTGCCCTTTTCTCAGTCCCTCATTTGGGTACGAAGAGGAGATCGCGCTGCTGTACTCGCTGTGCCGCTAGTGCCACGGCTTGCAGGTGGTGGGCGACCAGGCGGACCCGCAACCTGACGAGACAACGACCCTGTGGCCCCCAAAACCTCGTGACCTCGGGCAGGCCAGCCCCCTGTGGTTTGTGGAATTTCAAGCACAAGATGACTCCCAAAGTGTTCAGTGACGTCAACGTTTGAGTCAAACTTCCTTTAAAAAATGCAACCTATCCATGTTTCTCAGATTTGATGCCTTAGATATTTTACGTTGCTGTACTTCTATGTCTGTACACCAGTGAAGTCTGTTACCTATTTTGATAATAAAGCCCCCCCCCCCCTTTCTTAATACCGCTGCAGTGTTTCACGTCCGAAACGTATTAAAGGTGTAAAAGTGCACATACAGTGCATCGCCTGTAACCATGGTGCATATCGTATCGAGGTAAGAACAGGTGGCCTCAGTGATCTCTGGCGATGACCCATAACTCCTCCAGCAGCCCACACATTCACCTGCTGCCATCCACTCTGATGCTGAGTAACCCGCACGACCGAAAGAAAAACTGCGGGGCAAGGCGAGGTTCTACAGCTTTGACAAAGGAGCCGAAATTGACAGCACCGTAGGTCTGCTGCTCGCTGTGGTGACCTTGTTGCTGAACGCGCCAAGCTGGAAATGTTTCAGATTGACGGCCCTCGTAGTGTGGAACGCTTGACCGGACAAACTCAATAATAAACACCTTTGAGTTCAACCACTTAAACGAGACCTGAAAACGCATTTATTGTTACAAGAGATGCTGTTAGCATATTTTTTGTTTGTTTCATAACTTACTTTAGATTACAAAAGTAAATCTCTCCGCAATAGAAAGCAACTGCACACTTGCAGGAAATAAACTGTCAACAAAACGAGGCACGGCACGAATTACCACGCAACCGCTCGGCACGGGGTTGGGCTAGCCGTGGCTCCCGATCCAACACGGGAGCTCATCCGGACAAATGGTAGCGACCACCAGGCTGCGTTAAAAAAACGCAAAAAATAAAAAGCTCGTTTGGCAGGATGAGGATTGATCTTGGCGGCGTCACCGCTCGCTGTGCCAATCAGATAATTAAAAACGATGAAAAAGTGCAGGCGTGACGGAGCAGGCGTTCGTGCGTGTAACCGGTTTCGACGATCATCGCGCTGCACGCCTCGGGCTCTTCGCATGTGTGGGGTAACGGACCGTCTCCTCCTCTCCTCAGTGGGTTAAGTTCCAGGTTGCGGAGAAGCACGCTTGGCAGGGAAATCGCTTTGATTCGTATGCGCTCGAGACTGCCGCAAAGACTGCTCTTTTAGGCAGGAGCAGCTGCTGTGTCAGTGAGTGAATAAAGAAGCCTCCATCACCAATACTAGGCTAATGGGCCTGGCCAGCAGCATTCTGAAGCTGCTTTCACGCTTTTTTTTTCCCCATTAGTTAAAAGTGCAATTAGCGGTTGTTCAAGTTGCCGCTGCCGGTGTGAGCCTCTGGCCTCACTAAAATACCCATCTCTCGTGACACAATTGGGGCAGCAGCTTGGTACGACAGGACAACCAGTTCATCCTTGGGCACGGGTCACCATCCGCTGTAACAACGCATTCACACCCGCCGAGAATTGTGAGAGCCAGGGTGGCAGCACCCAGGATGTTGCCAGATGCCCCCCCCCCCCGCCACCCCTCCTTGGGTGGTGCTGAGGATTCCGTTGGAGCTGCTGGCCTCAAGGCTCATAGCGACGGCAAACCTCGCAGGCAAATACTGACCTGAGTTTCCAACGCGGAGCACACAAATTCACGAGCGTTGGCTTCAGATTTCTGCCCTTGGCGGGTGTGGAAGTAATCGGAGCACTGCTTCAAGCAAGCACTGGCTCCGCCTGCTCCCTGCCGGGCACCACCCCCGGGGTAGGCCCGGGGGTGGTGCCAGGGTGGACGCCGTCGTGCCGCTCTGGAGGAGGGGCGAGCTCGGCAAGGGCGTTCAACAAGGCCCCCGGCATGTGGTCCGGAAGCATTCGAGGGCTGATCCGGATTGTCGTGAAGGCCGAGGCGTGGGACCAGTTCACCTGGAACCGGGGTCCGTCCCACGTTCTGTCCCTGGTGGAGCCGGGAGGGGAAAACACACGGTCGCCATGAACTCAACGTTCGTTGTGTCCTTGCAGTGAAAACAGGCTTCTTTATTTCATTACATGGGCTCCTGCGTCGTTTCAAGTTGCAAGCACGTGATGTTGGTGCACACGTCTAATTTGACACCATTTTATGTGGGGTACACAGATGTCTCCTAATACTGAAAGGTATCCAACCTGTGCTGTAGTGTTACCCCCCACAACACTCATGAGTTTTCCCCACGTGCTCCGGCTACCTCTCGTACACTAAAAATAATTTTATACTGGTAGGAACATCCTGGTTACACCAGCCCACAGGGGATTATTGTGCCCGTCCGTCGTCCATCCAGAAATGGGAGGAGTGGGGAGGGTGGGGAGGGGCTGGGTGGGGAGGGTGGGCAGGGGCTAGGTGGGGAGGGGAGGGTGGGGCTGGGTGGGGGGTGAGAGGGGTGGGGCTGGGTGGGGAGGGGCTGGTCACCCCGTGGTGCACTTATAAAACTCAACGTTTAACCTACTCACGCCGGCTTGTGCCCGCCCTCACAGTCGGCTATATTTGCGGAATACACCACGCCGCCGTTGACCCTGGCCATTGACCGAGCAACCCAACGTTCCTACCAGCTCCCTCCGCAGGAATGTGTTTATATTTTAGATGCATGAATCACCTAAACAAAACCACGTTTCAAGATAATGTACTGGCCAAACACCACTTTTGGGTAAATGAATGACATTACTGAGGCATTGATTTGTGTGCGAGCAAACAACAACAAAATAAAGGCTGAAGTGCCAAAGATGATTTTGAGTTAAGGGAATGAATGCATCACAGGAAGGGTTGATACGAGCAGTTTGTTGGCTTATTTGTTATGGTTCGAGGTAGAGCTAGCCTTTGGTGGCTAAAGTGGTTAGGGTTATAGGTAGGGACGTCTAGTGTGATTAGGGCTCGGGAAAACAAATGGCTGGCTGGCTGGCTAGTTTGTGAGGATTAGGGGAGAGCTAATGTCTGATCCACCAATAACAATCTTTGCCTCCACGGCTGTTGCCAAGTACGGCCTTTAAACTTCTTGTCGATGGCTGTGCATGACGGCACGGCGCCTGCCGCGTCGTGAGCGATACCTGGCCGGTGTCTTGGTGATGTGCACCACCCTCCCCGGCAGGAAGAGCAGGGGTCGCTGGGTGGCGGCGGCCGCGGCCGTTGGGATCTGTACCGGGGCGAAGTTGTTGGTCGGCGTTGAGTCGAGTGAGCGGTAAGACGCCCGGCGCTCACTCCCTCCGGACAGCAGTGGCTGGGAGGGCCCAGGTGGAGAGTGGCCATCATGAACAGCCTCGCCGTGCGGCGGGGACGTTGGGGACGTTGGGGACGTAGGCATATCGTCATCGTCCCCTGCGCACCCCACGCTGCCCCCACGGCAACAGGCGCACAGCAGGATCTTGTACTGCAGGGGGCGAAATACGACGCGGCACCGTGAGATGCGCGGACAGGATGAGACGGTGGCGACGCAAAGGGACACACGGTGGTGGGGGTGGGGGGGGCACACAAAAGTGATGGGGATCGAACGAGACATGGGACAAGACGGTGGAGAAACAAGGGGGAACACAGATGAAATTCAAGTCGGAGAGGTAAAGACGCGCACAGTCGCTGCAAGCTCGGACTAAATGCCATCACTGCAGTGGTAGCAAAATTCCACCTTGGGCTGGTCGCTGGTCAGGATCATGGTGAGGATGTTCTCCTTTAGGTCGTCCATGTTGGCCAGGCTCAGCCTTGGGTAGGTAGAGTGGAGGGATGGGAGGGGTGGGAAGCACAAGACTGGAATAAATAAAACTTAGCATTTGGATTTTGGCACAAACTGCACTCCACTCCATGGCTGTATTAGCATGATGTCGAGTGGCTGTGGGAGTACTTTTAAATACAGATTGGGTTACTGCTAACACGGGCTTGTGTTGATGTATGTTGACCTGTAACAAAGCGTTGTATTGCTGCATAGTGCTTTCAACGCAGTGCCGTATCGTTGCCGATGGGTCTTTTAACATGGAGAGCTGTGTCGGATTAATACGCAGCCTTGTCTGTGTGGGAAATCGCCAGCCTCACCTCGGCACCAGGTCCAAACCAAGCACCACTGAAATGATGAACTGCTGAGCGTGCTTGGACAGAGCCTTGCTGTGCACACAAACACAAAAGGAATATGTATAGGCACAGACATGCTCAAACAGAGTAATACAGTCACTGAAGCGCACACAAATACACAAATTCAAGCTGTCTGAGCTGACCCCTGCGAGTGAGACGCATCTACCCGAGCTGACCTTTGCCAGTGAGACGCTCCTACCTCAGCTGACCTTTGCCAGTGAGACGCCCCTACCTGAGCTGACCTTTGCCAGTGAGACACCTCTACCTGATCTGACCTCTGCAATTGAGATGCCCCTACCTGAGCTGACCTTTGCCAGTGAGACACCTCTACCTGATCTGACCTCTGCAATTGAGGCGCCCCTACCTGAGCAGGCCGCCAGGAGGGGAGAACGCGTAGCAGCGCAGTGAGGGGTACGACGGCTTCAGCAGCAGCGCGAGGATGGCGGCCGTGCCAGCGCCCAGGCTGTGCCCCGTCACCACCACACGGTACTCCTGACCCACGCACACACGCAGGTGTTCATGCATGCTGGCAAATACAATCACGCACAACGGATAAAGACAAAGATGCCCTGTAAAGCCTACACAGGCAGTTGGGGCAAGTGCCATTAGCGAGCACCTATGAAGGACGCACGAATGGGTGGGGGGCGAGCACCACGCCCGGCCGATGACGAGATTTTCTCACCGGTCGCTGTGCGGGCGGTCTCCATTGTGTCTTCATGATTTTTAAATCGATTCTCTCCCCCCCACCACCTCACCCAATTGTATTCTGATTGTGCTGTCAGCGTCACGTCGTGAAGTGACGACCTTTTCGTTGAGAGCTCATACAGCTTAGTGGTGTACCGCCCTGTGTCGGAGAATGGCACAAGAAACTGGCGCGTGAAGCTGTCCGAAGTCACTTAATTGGGCCCCTTTAATCGCACCAGTGACGCATGCCACCTATACACTGCAGAAAGTGTGTTTATTGCATAGCGATCTAAAAGGAAAACCCAAATTCGACAAATGGATTTTGTTAATGTCGTTATGGGTAATCACGTGGAGGCCACAAACTCCATATGCTCAAGATCATGGTTTTGTCCTTGGGTGAATTGAAAATGTAAAGCCCACATCTCCAGCGGTGCCAGCTTTGGTGCTGCTCCAACACAATATTACTTCCCCCCCCAACCCCCCGCCGGCCCCGTGCCACCGGGCCACCTTTGCGAGCAGGTTCTCGATGCAAACCCCATCCCGGCAAACGCTGGCTGTGCCTCAACCAACCACGGGGACACGAGATGAGGCAAGTGGCCGGCATTACCGGCACGATGCCCAACGCCCCCACCAGGATCCCGTCGTTCACGAGTCGGCCGTAGACGTAGCGCGCTGCCTGGACCATGCCCTGCACGCGGAGCATCGGAGACGGGAGACAACGGGCTCATTGTGGTTGTCGTGTCGTCTTCTTCTTTTCTGTCTCTTCAGCTCGATGGCACCGAATGAACAAAACTAAACAGTTTTTATTTTTCGATTTAAAGCTTTCGTGACTGCAGGGATTCATCTTCTTGGTTCTTTCGGTAAAGTCACGTAGAAGGGAAATAATACAAATAAAACATAATAAAATTATATAATGAAATGTATTTTATTTTGCTTTATTTTATTATTTTTTATTTCCCTTCTACGTGACTTTACCGAAATAATCTAGAAGATGAGTTCTTATTTTACCAGGTAAGGCCCACTGAGCTGTATAGCTCTTTGTCAGAAGAGACCTGGTTATCATAAATGATAGTTCAACAAAGTGGCTTCCTGTGTGGAAATTTATAGCAGCCAAATACTCTGAACAAGCGTTGATTCTAAATGTGGAGGGAAAAACCGGAGGACCCCGGGGGGGGGGGGAGAACACGCAAACTCCAAATAATCAGGTGTCAGGGTCGGGATCGAACACATGACCTCCTGCATACCAGGTGAGGTATTTAACATCTCACCACCACGCTACAGCAATTGTACTGCAGCGGTTACACCTGATGATGGAGGCTTGTGTTGCTTCCGAAACGTCGTGATTTAATTTATTTTAATAATTTCTTACCTACGTGACTTTACCGAAAAAACCAAAGAGTATACACCACGATCTACGTTTATCTGAATCTTCGTCACCGGCGGAGCAGCAGGGAGACCCGACGCACCTTGTGCGCGAAGCAGTCGCGCGGACTGACGCCTTCCACCTCGAGGTTCTCACAGTCGGCGGTGAGGTCTGTGAGCACGTCCTGTAGCGTCAGAGGTCAGATGGGGGGGGGGGGGTGGGGAGGGTGAAGTGGGGACAGATGACGAGAGGTGGGGAGGGGAGAGGTAGGCATGGGCGAGTCCATGGAGGATCTTGAAGACGCTGCCGCAGGACTGAATTGGGAGTCGGCAGAGGGACCGGAGGCATTGGTGCGACGTGCTTACGTTTACAGTCGTAGAAGAGGAGTCTGGCAATGTTTAGAAACCTTAACTCATGATAAGTTTTATGATATACAAGTGTTTTTGTTCAACAAGTGTTTACCATAATGAGTGCTTATGTTGGAGGGGCGATTGTAGTTGGGAGTGTTTATGTTTGCGTGGGTGTTTAGGTTTGCGTTTTATGCGTGTTCCACAAGCACGAGTGAGTGTGTGCATGAGCGAGCGAGCAAGCGAGTGAGAGAGAGAAAGACGGCCGCGCATCGCTAAAGCACACACGTACCCGGAGCGACATGGTGCCACGGACGCTCACGACGATGGAGCCGGTGGCGTGGTCCAGGGCCACGTAGAACGGGACCTCATACACCTGCATGAGGACGGGGCCAGGAGCGCACGGAGACCCCCACTCAGACACAAGACCCTTTCCTTCCAACCACAGCCGATCCTCAACACTCCCGCGTGCGGCCTTCACTAAGCCGGTACATTATCAACATACACGCGGCACATTCAATTCTGTTAATGACAAGCATACGGCCTATTTGTTTTTGTTACTTAAAACATTAATTGTTTGAAATGAACTAAACAAAAGAAGCCGAACGTTGATTCGTAGCAGCACACTTTGGAGACATCTGTAACCGTGGGAATACCAAAAGTTGAGGTCAAAAGGTCATTACAACCAAGTTAATGGTGCGAGTATGTGTCACTTTCGTTTCCTTCTCCTAGTACCAGCAGTTGTTGCTCTACCAGTCCCATCACCACCGCCACCTGGCTTTTAGGTCTCCCCTTGGTCACTGACATCTGGCGACCACGCCAATGCATCGACCGGAAATCCCACTTTTATTTGTGATGTGCTTTTACCTTTCCTATACTTTGCATTCCCATCGTTATTTTTGGTAATGTTTGTTGTTGTAACTTTCTCACCCTTTGCCTCTACTGGACATCCGTGAAAAAGAGCTTCACAGCTCATCGGATTCCTCCGCCAGTCGAAATAAAGATTCTGATTCTGATTAAGAGACACTTCAGATGAAGAGACACTTCTCTACCTGCTTTTCGGGTGACACTTAGCTTGGTTCCGTGCCTCAAGAATCACGGTCATTCATGTCCATGAAATACGAGTTACAAATTGCATCATTACTATCCTTCCCTCCTCCATCCTCTTTACGCCTACCAATTAATCCTCCGATTGATTATATCTGTGACAAATTCTTGAAATTTCCTTCATAGACTACTCAATTGCTTCATCTATATTATATTAAACTTAACTAAAAACTATTTTAATTTTACCAGGCAAGGCCCACTGAACTACATAGCTTTTTTTCAGAAGCAACCTGGATATCACAACTGATAGTTCAACGAAGTGGCTTATCATGTGGATATTTATATAATAGCCAAATACTCTAAACGCATGTTTCTAAATGTGGAGGGAAAAACCGGAGGACCTGGAGAAAAATACACATGACCACGGAAAGAACATGCGAACTCCAAATATACAGGCGTCAGGGTCGGGATCGAACCCACCACCTCCTGTGTACCAGGCAAGGTAGTTAACATCTCGCCGTGGCACCCTGAAACATTGGAATTGTAACATATTTCCTATGCCCCTGTATTCAATGGGCAGACGCTTCTTATATGGGGACACCAAGCCACTCATTCAGGCCTGAAACTTGATCCAACAATACTGGTGACTAAAAAAATATAACTTTAGTCACCAGGAGACTTCACGTGCGAGGCGGTCAAACAGATGGTAGTACAGTAAGTGGGTTTCTGCCTCCTCTGTGTATATTTTGAGTACATCTCTTTCACATATGTGATGTGTTTTCTTCCGATACTGTAGTGTCCCTCCCATGTGACGTGCAAAACAACTCCTTGAAAAAAGGAATTGGCCAACATACAAATGCAGGACCCTCCTGAAAACATGTTTTTAGACTCGGCGAGGCTTTCCAAAGTACGTACATGAAGTAAAACTTCGTGTATAACCAAGGTGAGAATTCAAGCGACCGAGATAGTCTCGTGCATGAGTGACCTTGGTCCATTGTGATTGTTGTGATTTGTATGTACGTACGTACGTTGAACTTCCTTCGCACTGTACGTAGCCAGCCGCATAAATCTGAGTGTGCTGGGAAAGGACAGCAAACTAAACACAAAAAGCAGTTTTGAGTGCGGGCCACACCCTGTTGTGGTAGGACACGAAAATGAAGTCGCGGTCCTGCAGGTCGGTAGTCCGCCGCATGGCGCGCACGTGGCACGGCGGGGGCTCCCCGCCGATGAGCGCGAAGCCCGAACCCTGGCGGGGGCAGCAGCAGCAGCTGCAGGGAAAGTCAACAACGGCCGATCCTGAGTCGCCAATTCGGCGTAACTGATTCCGAAATGCCAATTCAGCATTGCCGACTTGGTGTCTGCAAATCAGTCGCTGAAATGGCATCAATGATCAAAGAGTGTCGTTCCGGTTGGCAGCAGTGGAGGTGCTGGGACACACACAAACACACTCACATCAAGCACACACACACACGCCTGCATGCACAAACCAATACATACACCTGGGTACAGACAAAGATCCCCCGTATAGCCTTTATAGACTGTTGGGGAAAGCACCTAGGAAGGCTGGCACGGCAACCGAGGGGGTGATTTGCTAGCACCCCCCCGGCCGCCTTTGTCTCCCCAGTGGCGATGTTTACACACAACACCAGGTACTCATTTGAAGCCGAGTCGACCTCGGGGAGGCCCAGGACTGGTTCAAATAATCGTCACTGGTGTTGGTTGTGAACAGGAATCGAACCCGGCTCGCTGGGTTCTTAGCACAGCGCGCGCTAACTGCTGCGTCACCGCTCCCCCTGCCAGTACACACACACGCACACACACACACACGCACACACGTACGCACACACACACGTGCACACACACGCGCACACACACACGCACACGTGTACCTGCAGGCTGGGCAGAGGTGGCAAAGCCCGGAGAAGGGGTGGCTGTACACGAACAGTGGCCACCCGTACGAGGCAGCAGCGAAGCGCATGTAGTGGGCAGCGAGGGGCAGCTCCTCCACCAGCTCAGCCACTGGCGCCGCCGTCTCCTGCTCGGCCATCAGCACCCACACGGCAAAGACAAAAGACAAAGATCCCCCCTCCCGTATAGCCCGAATACACTGTTGGGGCAAGTGCTGTGAGCGAGCACCTGTGAAGGTCCGGCATGGCACATGAGGGGGTGGGTGGCCAGCACCACGCCCGACCATCTAGGTCTCCCAAGTGGCAACGTTTACATTCCGCAACATATACTCATTTGATGCCGAGTCAAACTAGGGGCAGCCCAGATAATCATTACTGGTGTTGGGCATGAGCAGGAGTCGAACTCGGGCCGCCAGATTAGTAGCGCAGCGCGCTTACCACTGCACTACCGCAACTCCACACAGCACACACTCGCACACAGCACACTGAGGGCAGTCAGCACCAGCTTTCAGAGTTCTTCCTATTCTCATATTCTGCAATTCCCTTCTCCCAGCCATCAGTGCTGTCAACTCCCCTACGCCTGTTCTTCCTTTCACCGACTGCATCCATCCCATCTATAAATAACTATGCCTGCTGGTTCTGTGCCAACGTATTAAGATACGGACGCACTTAGACGTTACTTGCCCAGGAAAGCCACACCAGAGTCCGAATAATATTTTTCGGGAGGGACCTGCTACGTTTGGCCAACACCGATTACCACGGTGTGTTTTTAGCGATGATGATGATGTTGTTCATAATATGATTCCTGTACATGGGCAATGGTGCCGGTGGCACAGGGGGAACAGCGAGCGGTAGGACGATGGGAGAGGGGGGGCACAGACCGTGCTGGGGGAGGGCGTCCGAGTCTGGACGTGGTTCTGCCGCTCATGGTCATCGCGCTTCTGTTTCCTGTGCAGCAGCGTGAGCCCCGCCGCCACGTCACTCCCAACAAGATCCGTGTCCTGCACACGCACACCAGGCAAAGATCTCCCATGTAGCCTAGACAGACTTTGGGGCAAGTGCTGTTTGCGAGCACCTATTAAGGCCAGCATGGCGCGTGAGGGTATATTGTGGCCAGCGCCACGCCGGGCTGTATTTGTCTCCCCAGCACTGATGTTTACACACACCGCAGCAGTTACTCGTTTAAGGCTGAGGCGACCTAGAGGATGCCCAGGGCCAATTCAGATATTCGCCGTTGATATTGGCGATGAGCGGAAATCGAACTGGTGTTGCAAAGTTCGTAGCGCAGTGCGCTAACCACTACACTACCACTTTACAGATACAGGTGTACACACATTTGTGGATACACACAGACCCGTACGACAAACATCATTCTCTGTGACAGGGCGGGTGGTATATTGCTGCCCCTAACGTATGGAACAGAGGTCCCTTTGAGGAATTTCAAAGGTAGATCTGTGATATCCGCTTCCTTTCACGCTCCCCGAACACAATGGGTTGCACTGCTCAACGATGCTGATAGCGAGATTGGGATAACATTGTGAGAGTGACAATTGCTTTTAGTAAAAAAATTCACAATTTGAAAGGAAATTTTGTTTTATTTTACCAGGTAAGGCCCACTGAGCTGTTTAGCTCTTTTTTCAGAAGCGATCTGATGACAGGTCACTTCTGTGGCTTATCACATGGAAATGTGTAGCAGAGAAAAATCAGAGGACCCAGAGCAAAATCCATGCAAACTTCAAATATACAGGACCGAAGCCACAACCACCTGTATACCAGGCGAGGGCGTTAACATCTTGCTACCGTGGCGAGATGTTAAGTAACGCGCACACGTACGGCAAAGAATTCACTTAAGATGCGGGCGACGTCGGTGAAGGCAACGTGGCTCGATTCATCGCGGCGCACGCAGCAGCAGAAGAGACGCATGCGGCGCTCCCACACCCCGGTCGCCCTCCCGCTGGGACCCGCCGTGCCTGCTCCATCCACTACGTCCGCACCCTCCACAGGAGCCACCGAGCGCCGAGATCCCAGGGGGTCGAACGTGATGAGAACGGCCACCACGGTCCCCAGCAGGATCACCCAGCTGGGTTGGCAGAGGAGAGTCAACGAGTGTTCAATGTTGATCTTTCAGAAATAAGAGACTTAAATTTAGATGTCTTTCCGACAGACCTGTTCTTCACCTGAGGACGGCTGCTTGCGTTGTGGCCGAAACGTCGTGAGAATTATTTTATCATGTTTTGTTTTTATTATTTTATTATTTCCCTTCTACGTGACTTTACCGAAAGAACCAAGAAAATAAGAGACTTGTTTGTATTAAGATCGCTCTCTGTGTATGGTTGAACGGTGTGTTAAATCCATTGGTTGCATGCAAGATACTTAAGAATCTGGACAACAACATTAGCAGCTGTCATTATGTATAACGAATCGATCATAACCTAGCCAAAACAAAATATTACAATGACGGATACCCGACAGAACCGCATCATGGGAGCTCATCCGTGGATATCTCGCATACGGTTCATGTACTGTTTCACTACATCATGATGGAGGAGGAATTATTAAAGCTCACGTAGAATCGCGTGGGTGCGAATCAATGTTTTCGATTTAGTATGTGTTGTGTGTGAACCCTGCAAACACAAGAAGGTGCGACATTCACCACAGCCTTAACAAAATTATTGATCGTTAAATGTAATTGTGACCGTTTCGCAAGAGTTAATTGTATTCTCTCGTTATTTATGTTGTAGTTCTGGAAGGTTTGTCATTAACATTCATATTTCATTTGTCTAGAGCAGGGGTTGGCAACCCACGGCTCCGGAGCCGCATGCGGCTCTAAGAACTGCTCCGTGAAGTTATTTATTAAGGACCCACCGTCTCGTATTCACCACACAGTGCATTGTGGCTCTTGAAATATTGACGTTTTGTTACTGAATTAGAAAAAAATGGCTCTTGTTATTTTAGTTGCCGACCCCTGGTCTCGGATATGATTGATTTGTTGTACACAACGACAGAATCTCTACATTATTCAATAACTGCAAAACTTTACATTTGTCGTGAGCTTTCAGCACTGTTTTATCACGACACCTCCGAGTGGTTACTCGGAATTTCATCCGTTCGACTCATGTCAAGTTAGATTCCTATCTGTGGTGCCAAGTTCTTTAAGAGAACATTTCTACTCAAACAACCATTAACTTAATCACTTGTGACTTTCCTAATTAGTATTGTTGTGATTAGTATGAAAAGACAATATTATTGCAAGAATTCGTATTTAATCCTTAACACTCATTTTTTTAATCCATCACATTGTGTGTGTGTGTGCACGCTTAGTCGTGAAAATTAATGTTTGTGCACCAATGATTGTGTGTAAAATTGCGATCCCTAATCGTGATTATTCATTAAATCCCCAAGTGTGCTCATGTCCATGTCATGTTCTCTCGGATGCTCATGCTCGTGTGGTGGACTCATGCTCACGTGTGCCATGTGTGTGCATGTGCACGTGTGGGGATCGCTGGCGTAGCGGTGAGTGCGCTTCACTACGAACTCGGTAAGCCGAGTCACGATTCCCGTTCACGGCCGACAACAGTGACGATTATCTCAACCATTCCTGGGCCTCCCCTAGCTCGACTCAGCCTCAAATGAGTATCTAGTGAAATGTATCAACATCACCACTGGGGAGACAATGACGGATGGGTATGGTGCTGACCAACCACGCTCTCGTGTGCCGTTCCAGCTACTCGCTCAGAGCACTTGCCCCAACAGTATGTTAAAGGCTATACGGGGGATCTTTGTCTTGTGTGTGTGTGTGTCATACTTGGTGACGACGGTGCCCAGCACAGCGTGCACGACGGGGCGTTCGCAGCCCGGGCTGCCGTCCCACACCCAGTACGTTCCCAGCGCCACCCACACCAGCTCGGGCACGTACAAGAACGCGCGCACGTACACCAGCGCCGGCATGTGGCACCGTGGGCCGGGCCGGCTGATGGTGCCTGTGCCGCGGGTGACACCACCACCACCACCACGTGCATTCATCGGTTTATTTGTGCAGTCGCTTCGGTTGATAACGCGGCAGATCTTTACTCGTGTATTCGCTCGGCGTGTCGCGACACCGCTTAACCAGGACGCTCGTTACATTGACTGATCTGTCTCAAGCAGTCGAAGCCCATTGAGATTCATGAACTATTGATTGAATTACAATGACCAGGCTATTTAGCATTTAGATTCGATGTGTGTATTTGTGTTACTTTATTTAACCAGGGTGAGGGTCCATTTATGTTTATTATCTGTTGACAGATCCACTTTAGCCAGGTGAAAGGCCAATTGGGTTCAATTTCTGTTGAAGCATCATCAGGAGAGGGTGCGTCTGTGGCTCAGTCATTGGCCATTAAATTGTTGAGGTGAGAGCCCATTTAAATCATACCGATGTTCTTTAAGCATGTGAGAGACCTTTTAAATAGTACTTGTCCTTTATTCAACCAATGAATCCCACAGAAATGCATTATCGATGTATGCCTCAAGATTAACCAACCATATGGTTAATGATTAACTTTCAATTTTTTAACGACATGAAGGCCCATTGCAATGTACTCCACCGATTTGAACTCTTTAATTTAATATCCTTTACTTAACCAGGTCCCAGACCACCGAGTACTCTTCCCGCCACCCATTCCTTCCGGCTGTTAATAATTCTCATCACGTGGGCTTTTATATCGTGTTGGCAATATTCGGTCGTCCAGGGCCAACGGCAGGCGAATTTGGCTTTTTTTCGCACATGCCAACCCTCCCAGGGGAGCGACAGCCCCCATCCGTCCCGCTCAACGATCGGCCCTGCCCTGACTCGTTGAACACGACATCCAAGGGCGGTGGTCGTGCCGTCTCTCCGGCGTCAGTGCGGGCGGGTCCACGTGCCACCTGTCACTGACCTAATATACCAAGTGGGAAATAACCACGACCCCCCTCCGCTCCTCCCCCCGTTCATGACGCTCACTTGCGAAACTCAGGGCTTTACCGTTGCTTACGACAAACGCCACCGGGCCAGGCTAAATTCATGCAACACCGAGCATAGTGGCAACACACACCCCTGTGATCCGACGCTTGAGAGGTGGTGGTTGGTAGACCACTCAGATTATCATAATCCTGTGTGTGAGGCTTTCCCAAAATTCTGGGCTACACCCTTGCCCAGAAATGACAGTAGAGTGAGTAGGTTGCCTCACTTGAAATCTGGATGAGTTAAGAATCAAGGATTATTTCGACATTGATTTTGCAACGCACGTGTGATACAGCAATGGGAAGCCTCAATGGTAGGTTGTGGGGAGGCGAGTTATAAAGAACATGAAGGAAACTACAATATGAAATTAAAATCCTGTGCAATTGCATATAAAACATGAATAATCATATAACAATTACCATATTCATTGAAATTACAAGGACCGATGATATGACAATTATTTAAACAGTTCTTAAAATCCCATGTTACAATTACAGCCATAAAAGAATTCGCATAAAATTCTACAATTAATGGATACAGCCATGACGCAGCAGTTGGCGCAATGGCGCTGTGAACGCGGCGGCCTGAGTTTAAGTGCTGGCCAGGGCCTGCATCAGTGGCGATTGACGTAAACCGGTCCTGGTCTCCCAATGGCCAAACAGCACCCATTTACTGACACGTGTTGAGAGGCCTTCATCCAGCAGTGGATTGTCAATCATCTTCACTGACCTGCTTCCGATCCTCCCTTAAAACCCATCTCTTCTCCTTAGCCCATCTTACTCCTGCTACTCCTCCCTGCCCCAACCCCCAGCAGTGACCAGGCCTACCCCAATCCCTCCTTAACCACCCCTGTCTATCCTCCTGTCACCACAACTACACTACCACTTTTAATAACAATCCCACTATTTATCTCAACCACTCTCATCTTACGGACAATTTTATAATTGTCGTAAAGCACCTCGCAATAAAGACGCTGATAGAAAAATCTTCATAAGATAATAAGGGACTAATTCATATTTTAAGAGATAACAAACTGCATCAGCCTGCGATGTCAGCCAGCTGCATTTGGATACGACACAAACCCCGACTGTATTGTGCACCTATCGCTTGCCAGCCACCACTTCAGGTGCGGCTGGCGGATGCGAGTGACTGAGACACGTTGCGACAGACGGGAAGGCCGCTCCCTTACAGGTGGTGGGCGCGGATTGGGCAATGAGTTATTCTTGGTGCTTGACAGTTTTCGCAGCAGTCGTTTGGGTTTCATGACTGAGTGGAGTTTGTACTAAGTGGAGCGTTTGGAAGACGCACATCTAAATGTCATGGCATATTAGCCGTGGCCCAAAATCGCTATTAATGAACATTATCCTCAATGGAATTAATGGAAACTAATATGGCTAAAATGTAATGATTTTTTGTATTTGATGACAAATTGCTACACTCAAAATACAGGACTCAAATCACAATAATTGCTAATGATTTTTTACAATTAATATGCTTACACCACTATGCTTTAGAGTCATAATATACTGTAGGTGGTATATGCACCATAATGGCCAACCAGTTGATTTCCGAGTTGAGTCATGAATTTGGATTGTGGAAATTTCCATAAAAAAACGAATATTCCAAATTATGATTCGAATATTCTTGGTTCTTTCGGTAAAGTAAAATAGACAGAAGAAAATAATAATAAAATTAATTACAATTAAAAATAAAAGCAAAAAAAACACGAAGTTTCTTTCGCAACACAAGCGGTCTTCATCAGGCGGAGAGAAAAGGGGGGGGGGGGGGGGGCAAACCTCCAAATGCAACTGCTTATAAGGGTTTAAAGCTTTCGTGACTGCAGGGATTCATCTTCTTGGTTCTTTCGGTAAAGTCACGTGACTTTACCGAAAGAACCAAGAAGATGCTTATAAGGGCTTTCAGAGTGAGCAAAGCTGTGCGGCGTAAACGGCATGGGCGGGGCAGCCAGCGCCAATGTAGGAACAAAGCACCACGAGTCCAAGTAGTACAAGTAAAGCAAGTGTGTTAGACAATGGGGGGAGGGAGAGGGGGGTAGAGATAGAGGTGGAGCTGAAGGTGAGCGCGCAGTCCAAGTGTGTAGACAGTGGGGGAGGAAGAGGGTCGAGATAGGGGGGAGAGAGGGGGGGTAGAGATAGGGGGAGAGAGGGAGTTGAGATGGGGGGGGGGGGGCATTGCACCTCGCTACACCCATCCACACTGCTGACGGTAGAGGTTGACAAGAAAACACAAATCAAGTCAATGATTCGAATATATTACTTTTTTCATCACATTTTTACCATCTCATTTGTATTTTTCTCATGTTTACAATTATGCTCACTCTATTAGCATATACGTCAACGTAACAAAGCACATGCAAATAATATTTCCATTTCTCTTGCAAATTCTTTTCCCAAATCACAACATATTCTCGCACGTGACTCGTTTCGTATGTGCGTGCGTGCGCGCATCGTGAACACAACAATCGCTCTTTTCATCTGTGAATCAACGAGCCGAGCCGTGGAGCCGTGCCGCTCACCCTGCATGCTCAGTGCCACGATGGAGGCCAGGGTGGCGAGGGTGGCGCACAGCAGCGCCAGCACACCGATGAGGTAGATGCGCAGCAGGGGCCCGCCGGGGCACTCGAGATTCCCGCTGTGCGCCGACAGCAGGGCGGCCGCCACCGAGAGCCTGCGCGGGCGACATCAACATCGCCACCGGTCACTACCGCAGTTGTTCTTCACCAATAAGACATCATCAGTGTGAGAGCCGCCACACTGCCCTGCAAGGGCTGTTATCTCATTTGTGTACTGTCGGGGGCCGCACGAAAGGCTACCAGGGGCCGCCCCAGCGGCCCGCGTGCCTTGCAATGAAGGACAATGCACTACCGTCATCACCATCGCGACCACCGTTATTATGGATACTGTCACGACCCACCATGTACCATCACCCAGATACAAGTGCAGCCACCACCGCCAACTCGTTTCGGGCAACATCACCATCACTGCCATCGATTGCTACCACCATGATCATTGGCAATGTGATTACTACAATCATCACGCCAATCAGGGAGAAGGCTGTCACTTGCCAAGCCAGCGCAGGATGAGACATCACCATCGCACACAATCACGATCACCACTGTGGACGTCACAGACACTATCATCACTCCCATCACAACCACAACAGTCGTCATGGCTGCAGTCACTCGTTTTTTGAGACAATGCCGACTTGCGTCGATCAATACACGATTTGACATTCTCCTGCTTGGTTAATGATTAGCTTGTCAAACAGACAATCGAATTAACCACCGGACCAATGTTTATGGATTTATTCTGACCCCATCGTGACCCCGCCGTCAGACCGTGTAACCGCTTTAGACCACTGTGGCCAGTTGTGTACAACCACTTTAGGGGAGTTAAGTTCGTTTATGCAACTGACCACAGTGCTTTTTGCCAATCCACTGCTCAATGCGGGGCCTCCACACGCCGTGCGCGGCTTCTGGGAATTTTGGTGCCCATACTTCACCACCATGAAAATGCTGACCTTTTATTTATATAGCGCTTTTAGGGGCCGTCTATAAATGACGTCACGCACCTAGGAGGGGGGGGTGTCAGACATTTGTGACGATGTGTGACAGGGGGGGGGGGGGGTTGAGAAATGTGACGTCATATCAAAATGTGCGCAACTTTAAATAAATATAGACAACACGTTCTACTTAATTAAATAGACTTTTTAATGAATGTTTTCTCCTACAACATCGCGCCACATTAAATACGCACTACAATGACAATAGTTTAAAGTCATTTAAAGCATGTTTTATTTTTTGTGGGGGGGGGAGCAGAGCTTTGTGACGTCATATTTGAGGGGAGGGTCTGACTGTTTGTGACGCCGTGTGACTAGGTGGTGGGGGGGGGGGTCAAAAATCGTCCAAAATCGCGTAATATTGGTCGCGAAAGCCGACATGTTAAACATACTTAACCAAGCTGGTAAGTAGCCAGGACGGGTTGTTGAAGGCGGCGCGGGGAGCACACATGCGGGTGCTTAGAAGTACAGTACAACAATTAACTACACACTGCGTTGCAACAACAACAACAACAAGCCCACAGCAGCTGTTATGCTGCTTGGCGGTCACCCATCCAAAACACCGTCCTAGGCTCGCTCCGATTAGCTTACGGGATCGGGGCGCATTCTGGCCCATTGCACTGGTCAACACTTTTTTTGGCATAAGGTATTCCAACGGTTTTAAGGTAATTTTGGGGTGCTGATTCCAAATCTGGCATCAGTTTTTGTCTATCACATCAGGTTTTTGAGATATCAAATATTGCATTTTCAATAAAAACTGCAGAAGAAAAGTATTAAATAAATGTGAATATCTACATAAAATGATATTATAAACACACTATCCTAAAAATACAGCACCATATTTTAACACTAAAGCAGTCACTGATTCGCAACAACTTGCAATCATAAGTGACAGAGTTAATTTCGGGTAATCAATGAAAATGGGGTATGCCGATAGCATAAAAATGAGATGTGATAGAGCAAATCTGAGATCAGATTTGGAATCAGCACCCTGTGAAATTAGTCTAGAACAGCTGCAAAAGTCCAGGCCAGAAAAAAATGTTTTTTTTTTACCAGTGTTGTGGATCGTGAGCAGTAAACCCATAAATCCCTTAGGACCCCAGGGTGGGTGAGGGGGACACAGAAGAACCCCTCAGATCCCACCGCCTCCGTTCCCCTCTCCCTCCCCCGCCCAGTGACCCCGGCTCACCACGCGGCACGAAGCACGAACTCCACAGCTGTCGGCGGTCCCAGGTCATCGCTCGCAATCCCCCAACGACGCCCGAATACCACGAGGCCCGGCATCTTCCGAAGGGCGCGAAGAACACGGAGCAGAACCGCGATTTAACCCCAAACGCGAAGGGCCAAAGGGGTTGCGCGCCTCGGGTACTCGACACCCAGAAACTCTGGGTTCAACACGGCACGGACCCCCGTGGGAGCAGCTACACGTGCCCCTTACGCCGCCTCCACCTCCTCCTCCGCCTCCCCCACCCGGCCACTCCTTCTTCTCCGTCTCCTCTGCAACCTCCTCGGGCGGCCGCGACCCCCTCTGCCCGGAGTCGAACCCGGCGGGACGGGCAAATCGGCGTCTGAACGCCCCGGCAACTCGCGAACTGACAGACATCGCGTCACTTCCGGTGTGCGGTGAGGAGGAGGAGCTAACTGATGATGATGACGTCGCCCCCGAAGGCGTGGTTTGACTCGCCCCCTGTGATTGGATGATTCGTTCATAAAGCCATGCGGCCCTCCCCCCCACCAGCACAATCCCTCTCCCATATCTACCCCCCCCCCTAGAACTACCCCCCACAACTACCCCCCACAGCTACTCACCCCCACCCCCCACAATCCCCCCCACAACTACCCCCCCCCCACAACTACCCCCCCCCCACAACAACCCCCCCCATAACTACCCCCTCCCACAACAACCCCCCCACAACTACCCCCCACAGTTTCTCACCCCCACCCCCCACTACCCCCCCCCACAACTACCCCCCCCACAACTACCCCCCCCCCCCCATAACTACCCCTCCCCTCAACCACCCCCTCCCCATAACTACCCCCTCCCACAACAACCCCTCCACAACTACCCCCCATAGCTACTCACACCCACCCCCCACAACCCCCCCCTACAACTACCCCCCCCCCCACAACAACCCCCCCCACAACTACCCCCCATAGCTACTCACCCCCACCCCCCACTACCACCCCCCCCCACAACAACCTCCCCACAACTACCCCCCATAGCTACTCACCCCCCACAACCCCCCCCCCACAACAACCCCCCCCCCCCACAACTACCCCCACCCCAAAACTACCCCCCCCCCAAAACTCCCCCACAGCTACCCACCTACTACCCACCCCCCACAACCCCCCCCCCTACAACTACCCCCCCCCCCCCCCACAACAACCCCCCCACAACTACCCCTCCCCACAACTACCCCCCCCACAACAACCTCCCCACAACTACCCCCCCCCCCCCCACAACAATCCCCCCCCACAACAACCTCCCCACAACTACCCCCATAACTACTCACCCCCACCCCCCACTACCACCCCCCCCCCCACAACAACCTCCCAACAACCTCCCCACAACTACCCCCCATAGCTACTCACCCCCACCCCCCACAACCCCCCCCCTACAACTACCCCCCCCCCCACAACAACCCCCCCACAACTACCCCTCCCCACAACTACCCCCCCCCACAACAACCTCCCCACAACTACCCCCCATAGCTACTCACCCCCCACAACCCCCCCACCCCACAACAACCCCCCCCCACAACTACCCCCACCCCAAAACTACCCCCCCCCAAAACTCCCCCACAGCTACCCACCTACTACCCACCCCCCACAACCCCCGCGCACAACTACCCCCCCCCCACAACTACCCCCCCACATCCACCCCTCCCCCCGACAACTACCCCCCCCCCACCACCACCATGTGGGGGACATGGCCTCTCACCCAGATCGATCTTTTGTGTTGTCTGATGGTTCGACAGGTGGCGCTGTAATGCGATGCAAATCGTACACCCGACGGCATCACCCATCGGAGATTTTGCCCCACATGTGGAACATATGCTCTTAATCGCTGTGTCGATTCATTCGATTATCTTGCTGCTATAAAATGTCCAAATGATAAGCCACCTCGTTGAGCTATCATTTGTGGCCAGATTGCTTTTTGAAAAAGAAGTCAATACCTCAGTGGGCTTTGGATGGGATTGGTCGAGTTTTATTTGTACGTGTTTGAGTGATTTGTTTACCTTTCTTGTACTTTGCACTCCTATCGTGGTTTTGTATTGTTAGTGGTTGTAATGTTCTTATCCGCCCCTACTGGAACATCCGTGACAAAAAGCTTTATAGCTCATCGGATTCCTCCAGGATATATAATAAATCTGTTTCTGATGTGACACGCGCCCCTTCATTTAATTGGCTTGTATCATTAAGGTCGATGATTCCGTCAAAGTCCGCGTTTATTGTGGCCCAGCGCAACTATGAGGGAGGGGGGGGTTATATGGCAGCGTTATGCGACGCATGGGGCCCTGTCGGCCACAAGGGGGCCCCAAATCGACAGATAAACAAGTAGAGACATTTAACACCGCAGGCTTTCGCGACCAATATTATCCAGAATATAGTTGTTGTTTTTTAACTGTGAGCAGCCAATAACAGGTATTGCGATTTTTGTACCCAAAAACGGCAGAATGTGATACTTAATATGCATCCATAATGCACGTGCATAATATGCATGTGTGATGTACATACTCTTAGTTCTTTAGGTAAAGTCACGTAGGTAAAAAAAATTAAAATGTATTAATTTATTTTTATTAATTTTAATTTCATTTTATATCTACGTGACTTTACCGAAAGAACTAAGAGTTTGAATCCTTGCAGTCACGAAAGCTTCAAATATAGAATGTGATGTACATACATTATGTATGTTCATTAACTGTGAATAACCCAACCAATAATAGATTTATATGCATACATTAACCGCCACCGCCTCCCTCTGGTCTCCCCACGTGATTGTCTCACAGGTGTCGACATCACATTTATCCCCCGTCTATTTAAGACCGACACAGGAAGATTTATCCACAACTTTGGCTTTCGCCTGATGCTGCTAGTTGTTGTAATTACCGGCGAAACGTCACGGTAATCGAATTTGTAAATGTTGTAGTGGGTTTACCAGAGGTGTGGACTCGAGTCATGTGACTTGGACTCGAGTCAGACTCGAGTCATGAATTTGATGACTTGCGACTCGACTTGGACTTGCATAACAATGACTTTGTCCCACCTCTGGGGTTTACTCTCCAACACACCGGTGTGCTGAACTAGTAATGCATTGCCACGTTTTGTTTACGTGCCAAACCTTGCTAATTGGCTTTGTCGGGTGGTGGGTGGTTTAACGACACATTTATATTTACGCGATTTGACCCAAAACCACCATCTATAATGAAGTAAAGACATGTTAAGAATTTTTTTTTTTTTATATTCATTCAAAATTACCTGCGATCTACCATGGACCAAGCCCGATGAATGAATCTGGCTATTATATCAACAGAGCAGCATGAAGTTGCCCCCTTTGATGAAATCCCAAAACAATGGGGCCGGCATGACAGCAAGACGAGCGCTGAACGATGAATCGATTTAAAATCGCAATTTGAAACAATGCGATTATCAAATCGCAAAGACTGCGATTGTTTGCTATTTGAAAAGTCCTATTACTTTCTTATTGGAATTGTTTTACAGTATTATTATAATAACTTTATTTATTTAACTTAACAATTGTTCTATGTTTCATTGTTGAATTTCAATTAAAACATTTTAATAAATACATGTTGGAAGAAATTCATATATTTGAAGTTACCATCCTTGCATTAGAATAGAGTAGTTCATATTTTTTGATGGTATCATGTGGTAATGCTCCATCACGTTTTAAATCCATTACACAGTGAATATTGAACTGAAGCTTGACTTATCGCAAATTAAATCGCAATAACTGTCAGAAAAATCGCAATTAGATATTTTCCCAAATATCTAATTGCCCTAAGCAAGACGCATAGCTTCATTGAGTATTGTCCCTTTAATTATTGTTATTAATACTGTCACTGTGATACTGTCTTCCTCTAAACTCAATACACGGTGCAACTGAAACAGATATTGTATCGTTATAGCCTACATATTATTTTATACGGGTTTAAAACATCTGTAGATCCATCAATATCAGCATCACGATCCATGCATGGGCAGCTAGCCACTGCACATTTCGTCGTTTGTTTCCATTTTCCTCTGGCTAATGTAGATGCAGAGCATCAACTACAATTTCACATTCAGGCAGGTGGTCAAGCCAGATAACCGCGTCAGGAACAGAATCAGAATATGTATTTATAATGAAGGAATCCGATTAGCTATAAATCTCTTATTCACATGTCCGGTAGGGGTGGGTCAGAAAGTTACAACCACAAATACAAAAACACAATAGGAGTGCAAAGTATAGGAAAGGTAAACACGTAACTTTTTTAAATATGCAAATAAAATGAAACTTTTTTTTCTTAACAGGTTAAGCCCACTGAGCTATTAGCTCACTCATCTATCTATTCAGTGGCAGAGTATTGTGCTCAAGCTTGGTCCCGGGAGATTTGGACACAAAGCTGCGAGATGCACAGTTAATACTGGTAGGAACCTCCTGGTTACACCAGCCCACAAGGGATTATTGTGTCCGTCCGTCCATCATCCAGGGAGGGGCTGAGTGGGGAGGGAGGGGCTGGGTGGGGAGGGGAGGGTGGGGAGGGGCGGGGTGGGGAAGGTGGGGAGGGGCTGGGTGGGGAGGGGCTGGGTGGGGAGGGTGGGGCTGGGTGGGGGGTGGGAGGGGTGGGGCTGGGTGGGGAGGGGCTGGTCACCCCGTAACTCAACGTTTAACCTACTCACGCCGGCTTGTGCCCGCCCTCACAGTCGGCCATATTTGCCGTTGACCCTGGCCATTGACCGAGCAACCCAACGTTCCTACCAGCTCCCTCCGCAGGAATGTGTTTACCGTGACGCAACACTATACGTATATCCAGAACCCTGAAACCGATATCAGTGCCCCTTGCCAGTGGCGTAACTCCATTATCAGCTCAGTGGGTGTGGCAATCGGTCAGGTGGGGCCCCAATATTTGATTTGTCTCGCATGGTCGCACCTAGGCTACACATCGCGGCTCCTCTTGCCGAATCACACCATTAAGGATTTTCGTAAGATAAAGTTAAACAGCGTTTTAAATAAGTTTTTGTTCTTTTACACTGTTGAAAACATATCTCATGGTGATTGTCAAGGGGGTCCCAACTCGCAGCTCTGGCCACCAGGGGGGACCAAGGCACCCCCACGCTCGTGACGCTGCTGCCTGTTCTTGTGAACATTTCGCCACCAAATATCCGCAGAGACATCGCGCATGCTGCAAGGGAGATTTTTCCACGTTGGTTTCTTGCCAACGACAACCAACATCAACAGAGACCTCAACAATGTACCTCGCCACCACCAACTCAAGTCCCGACCCCACCTCTGTGATCGTGCTGCTGCTGTCACCATCCTAGAACCTCACCCAGATCCGGAGGAACGCCGGCGAACAAAGTAGAATAAACACAGACGTCCAAAATGAGCCTCATTTGAGGCCCAAACATCACGCCTCCTGGCTTTTGACATTCCTCGAAGACACTGGAAAAACCTTCAACAGCATGATAAAAGTCCGATGCGCACATCTCCTTTATAGATTTTAAATTACAGAGAAGCCACGGTGTAAACGATGAACCATATGAGAATCAGAAGTGATTTTCCCACCGAGTAAAGCCTTTGAGCTTAGAAGCTCTTTTTTAGGGTGGCTCGACCAGCAGACAACATCAAATCATTCCACAATTACAGATAAAAAAAACAAATATCGTAAACAACTGGGATTTGCACTCCTTCAAGCGAGAAGCATAACATCGGAATGTAGCTCCTGAGCATACAGTATAGTAGTACTATTGCTATACACAAAAATATAATTAAATTATCTGGTGATGCTCCGTTGGCAGTGGTGCACAAATGTAACATCGCCTAATGGTTAACACAATGTAATAAAACATGCATACTGTTCCACAATTGTAACAATCGGTAAGGTGTTTACTTTCACTCGCATACTTCCTCTTATTCTACAACTTCATATAGAGCTCTTACAACCCAGGCACTCCCTCTCCTCTTCAGTCTTAACCGAACTCAAACTGTAATTTTATCCATTTTTATATCTACTCTGCTACTCCCTTAATTGCCCCAACCGACAGCCTCGTGGCTGTCCATCAACTGCCCCAACCGACAGCATCGTTGCTGTCCGTCAATTGCCCCAACAGACAGCCTCGTTGCTGTCCGTCAACTGCCCCAACCGACAGCCTCGTTGCTGTCCGTCAACTGCCCCAACCGACAGCCTCGTTGCTGTCCGTCAACTGCCCCAACCGACAGCCTCGTGGCTGTCCATCAACTGCCCCAACCGACAGCCTCGTTGCTGTCCGTCAACTGCCCCAACCGACAGCCTCGTTGCTGTCTGTCAACTGCCCCAACCGACAGCCTCGTTGCTGTCCGTCAACTGCCCCAACCGACAGCCTCGTTGCTGTCCGTCAACTGCCCCAACCGACAGCCTCGTGGCTGTCCATCAACTGCCCCAACCGACAGCCTCGTGGCTGTCCATCAACTGCCCCAACCGACAGCCTCGTGGCTGTCCATCAACTGCCCCAACTGACAGCCTCGTGGCTGTCCATCAACTGCCCCAACCGACAGCCTCGTGGCTGTCCGTCAACTGCCTCAACCGACAGCCTCATGGCTGTCCGTCAACTGCCCCAACCGACAGCCTCGTGGCTGTCCGTCAACTGTCATAACCGACAGCCTCGTTGCTGTCCGTCAACTGCCATAACCGACAGCCTCGTTGCTGTCCGTCAACTGCCATAACCGACAGCCTCGTGGCTGTCCGTCAACTGCCATAACGGACAGCCTCGTGGCTGTCCGTCAACTGCCATAACCGACAGCCTCGTGGCTGTCCGTCAACTGCCATAACTGACAGCCTCGTGGCTGTCCGTCAACTGCCCCAACCGACAGCCTCGTGGCTGTCTGTCAACTGTCATAACCGACAGCCTTGTTGCTGTCCGTCAACTGCCATAACCGACAGCCTCGTTGCTGTCCGTCAACTGCCATAACCGACAGCCTCGTGGCTGTCCGTCAACTGCCCCAACCGACAGCCTCGTGGCTGCCCGTCAACTGCCCCAACCGACAGCCTCGTGGCTGTCCATCAACTGCCTCAACCGACAGCTTTGTGGCTGTCCTTCAACTGCCCCAAGCAACAGCCTCGTGGCTGTCCATCAACTGCCTCAACCGACAGCCTCGTGGCTGTTCGTCAACTGCCTCAACCGACAGCCTCGTTGCTGTCCGTTAATTGCCCCAACCGACAGCCTCGTTGCTGTCCGTCAACTGCCCCAACCGACAACCTCGTGGCTGTCCGTCAACTGCCTCAACCGACAGCCTCGTTGCTGTCCATCAACTGCCCCAACCGACAGCCTCTTGGCTGTCCTTCAACTGCCCCAACCGACAGCCTCGTGGCTGTCCGTCAACTGCCCCAACCGACAGCCTCGTGGCTGTCCGTCAACTGCCCCAACCGACAGCCTCGTGGCTGTCCGTCAACTGTCCCAACCGACAGCCTCGTGGCTGTCCGTCAACTGCCCCAACCGACAGCCTCGTGGCTGTCCATCAACTGCCTCAACCGACAGCTTCGTGGCTGTCCGTCAACTGCCCCAACCGACAGCTTCGTGGCTGTCCGTCAACTGCCTCAACCGACAGCCTCGTGGCTGTCCGTCAACTGCCTCAACCGACAGCTTCGTGGCTGTCCGTCAACTGCCCCAACCGACAGCTTCGTGGCTGTCCGTCAACTGCCTCAACCGACAGCCTCGTGGCTGTCCGTCAACTGCCTCAACCGACAGCCTTATTGGCTGTCTGCCGATCACACCCCACGTCACACCCACGAGCTGTAGGGGCGGGGCTCTGTCCACTCAGTGGTGTGTTAACGTTCACATTCAGGACCATTAGTCCAGAAGTCCCATCGCTGCAGCTCCCCGTTATGGTGTCACATCCTTCATTCCTTTATCATAAAGCCTCTCAATTCCTGTATACTAGTGGCGTAACTCCGTTATCAGCTCAGGGGGGTGCCGCAATCGTTCAGGCGGGGCCGCCATATTTGATGTCTCCCATGGTGGTTGATTAGGGAGCCCCAACTCGTAGCTTTGACCACAAGGGGGGGTGGGGGGGGGGCAAAGGCACCCCTGCCCCTACGCTAGTCACGCCACTGATTTATACATACGAATTATATTTCACTACACAAGCAGAAATAATTAAACACATTTAAAATGTATATCATATGCGACGTTTCGGGAAATGGCCCTTCTTCATCCCACATAGAGAGGTCAGAGAAGAATAGGAGTTGGAGACTGCACTATACACTGTTGGTCCTCATACATTTTTATTTTAAAAAATCCTGATGGATAGCTTATAAATTGGCAATTAAAAAATGTGTGGCAATATTAATACCACTCATGGCGGCGGCGTCTCTGGTTCTGCCTCAAGCGACGTGAATTGGATCGAGTTCATTAAGCCACGCCTCCCCCACCGCCCGCGATTGTGATGGGTGCAGCCCTACATCGGCTTTGGAGAAGGGCCATTGGCCGAAACGTCGCCTATAATATGTTTTTCCTTTTAAGGCCAAAGTGTTATTGACGAATATGTTCAGGTTATTTGTGCTTGTTCACCACGATCAACGCAGCGTCACCAAATAATTAAGTTATCGTGCAGAAATGGTAACACTGGACGTCTATGAACAAGAGCTTCATAGCTCATCGGATTCCTCTAATATAAGTAGATATTCTGATTCTGAACACTAGTGCCTTACGACCAAATATCTTGAGTTTAATTCCCAACTCAGGTGCCTTTATCTGTGGAGTTTGTATGTTCTACTCTTGTTTTCCCCCGGTTCCGCATGGGTTTAGAAACATGCATTTAGATTATTTAGATTATATTTCTGCTACAAATTTCCACAAGATAAGCCACTTTGTTGAGCTACCATTTGTGACCAAGTCGCTTCTAAAAAAGAACCTAATAGCTCAATGGGCGTTACCTGGTAAAATAAAAAATAAATTGTTTCTTAATAAGTTTAATTAGTCCTGAAAAAGAATATGGAGACTCAGTGAGACTCTCTTATGTAATCAAGTGAAATATTAATTATAAATCTTGCCCGAGCCATACTTGAGAAAGAGAAAGGAGTCTGGTCTCTAATTTCGATCGAGTGGGAGGTGATACCAACTGTCATGAGCCGGGTTGGGGCTGGGTTTGACGAAGCAAGACCACGTGGAGGTTTCTGATTGAGCCATAAGCCAGCGTCTCTTTGCGCAGGCGAGCAGCGGAACGACCCTTTGAGCCAGTGGAGGAAATTCCTTTTCCCGTGACGTGGCTGAGGCGCTCACCAAAGAAGAGCCGCTGTTGTAATGCTCACATTATTTCGCCCTGGAAGGCAAGTCACGACAAGTGTGCGTATTTGTTTGATCCAGGTTATAACTCAAGAGACCGGGATAGTTTCATTTGCGGCGAGAGTGACAAAAATTGACGATAGCAAAACAAAATGCAGTTAATGAAAGCAAATAGAAATCAGTGCAAAAACAACTGTGTAACATGATAAATGTAAAATATGATGCGAACGTAAATCATTGTTAACCAAAAATATATGACGTAAGTCGGCTCCGACAGACTACCTTCAGGTTCCATAATCGAGTTTTTTTTGGGTTAGATCGCGTAAATATATAAATGTTTCGTTAAAACCCGCCACCACCCGACACAGCCAACTAGTAAGGGTTGTCACGTAAACAGGTTAATGATATTACAATGTAGTTACTAAAATATTTATATTTTACCAGGTAAGGCCCATTGAGCTATGCAGCTCTTTTTAAAAAGTGACCTGGACACAAATGACAGCTCAACAAAATGGCACATCACGTAAACATTTATAGCAACCAAATACTCTAAAACGCACATTGATTCTAAAATGTGGAGGGGAAACCCGGAGGACCCGGAGAAAAATTCACGCGACCACGGGGAGAACATGCAGACTCCGAATATACAGACGTCAGGGTCGTGATCGAACCCACAACCTCCCGTATACCAGGCGCGGGAGATAACATCTTGCCACCGTGGCGCCCTTGCATAAACGTTAACCAGATATAGGATTAATCTTCTTGGTTCTTTCGGTAAAGTCACGTAGAATGGAGATAATAAAATAATAAAAATTAAACATAATAAAATAATTCTCACGACGTTTCGGCCACAACGCAAGCAGCCGTCCTCAGGTGAAGAACAGTCTTCAGACTCTGTCTTCTCGACAGACCTGTTCTTCACCTGAGGACGGCTGCTTGCGTTGTGGCCGAAACGTCGTGAGAATTATTTTATTATGCTTTATTTTTATTATTTTATTATTTCCATTCTACGTGACTTTACCGAAAGAACCAAGAAGATGAATCCCTGCAGTCACGAAAGCTTTAAATCGAAATTCAGATATAGGATGACGATTGCACGAATATGTCAACAAAGACATTTGTCAAATGCGTGATGGGCTCCTTCGATCCCTCAGAGCAGCACTCGAACTCATGTCCTTCCCATTGAGAGTTGTACACTCTCGTCACAGCGTCACTGGGTGGGTGACGTTGTGACTGATACAGCAAAGGTCGATCTGTTTATTGGTGCGTTTCGTCATGACAATCTACAAACAATAGTACACTTTGAAGAGATTTGGGGGGTCATTAGGGCTTGTTTAGAGACCTTCATGCAGCAGAGGATAGATCATAGATGACAGTGATGATGCTTTTGTAATGTATGTTCGGGTGAAGGTGATATAAAATTAAGATCAGAGATGGCCTCATTGGACTTTCGCTTGGTTAAATAAGGTTACCGTTTGTCATGAAAAGGTGAGTCACTTTAAAACAGCCACGTTACATTCAAGCAAATACACACGCACACAAATAACACTTCCAATTTACACAAAGCTCCACGCAAAAGTTTGAGCCACGAAGCCGGACCTGTCCTCCCCCACGTGGCCACGTGTCAAGTGTGGGTCTACGAGCCCCGCCCCTCACATAGTTCCTCCCCCCCCCTCCTCTCCTACTCAAACCCCGCCTCTCACTTAGACCACGCCTCCACTAAGCTAGCGCCGAATTGTCATTGGTCGCTCATCCAGGAAAACGTCGCCTTCCCATTGGCCCCGCGCGCACGATCAACGGGAATAGCAGGACAATGAACGATGACGTCACGGCAAAACGGCTGATGTGGAGGGCGTGAAGTCACTGCGCTGCTCGGTGGATTGATTCATCGTTCCCAGCCATGGTCTATCCACTGCTTGATGAAGGCCCATTATGTTTCTGTTTCGCTCATGTTTTTTTGCCGTAACCAGGTCTCCATCGAAAATGAGCATGTATTGCCAAATGGGTTTTATCCGTGCCATAATAAAAACTAAATCCAAACTGTGGGATCTTCTGGGATAATTGTCGTTCAGAAAAAAAGATTTTAGAAGCCCAAACTTCTCGAGTGGTGTCTGCTTTTGAAGCCACATCAGCAGGATGTGGTCAGTAACACAGATGCTTGACTGGGTTAAATTGTGTTTGACTGTCGCCTGATGAAGCTAGTTGTAATTACTGGCGAAACGTCGTACTCAGATTTAAAATGTTGTGGCTTGGCACTCCAACACACCGGTGTGCTGTACTAGTAACGAATTGGCATGTTCTGTTTACGTGACAACCCTTACTAGTTGGCTGTGTCGGGTGGTGGCGGGTTTCAACGACACTTTTATATTTACAGAATCTAACCCAAAAACCTCTATTATGGATAAATGGTGTTTTTATGAATTGATTAATTACGAAGAGGCATATCACAATTAACCCCCCGCCCCCGTACGTTTTGATGAATTGCCACGATTGTGGGTCACCAATTGATTCAAGAACACTGTGTACGTGTGTTGCTTTCTCAGCCCTTGTTGAAGATTGTAGCCATAACAAAGGATGACAAAAACATTCATCAGAAGAGGAGTTGGGCGACGATATTCGCCCAAACCGAGGCTCTTCACAGCGGCAGATCATATTTGTGTCACTAGTGCTTGCTCCGGGCACGAGGCTGGCGGTGGGTGCGTCTTACTTTCCGGAGCGTCTAATAACCCCGAAAAAAACCGGTAGACTCGATCTGCTGAAAACGCTCCAGAAAGACCCCCACCCTTAAAAAAATCAATCTGCAAATCTGATCACTCTCACATAAACAGCCACCGGATTTCGATTTAAAGCTTTCGTGACTGCAGAGATTCATCTTCTTGGTTCTTTCGGTAAAGTCACGTAGAAGGGAAGTAATAAAATAATAAAAATAAAACATAATAAAATAATTAAACATAATAAAATAATTATTTTATTATGTTTTATTTTTATTATTACTTCCCTTCTACGTGACTTTACCGAAAGAACCAAGAAGAAGCCACCGGATTATAAGACGCGCACCCCCCAACTTTTGCTTTCACTTAAAGCGCGGGGGGGGGGCACCTGTGCGTCTTATAATCGAGAAACCACGGACCCCGTCTCGTCTCACGTCACCCCCCCCCCCCCCACGTTGCTCCGTTCCAATTGGTCAACGACCCTGCCGGGGGCGGGGCGAGATGGATGTGGTGGGAGGGAGGGGGCGGTGACGGCGGCGGAAGGGGCGGGGCTTTACCGCGCGGGTGACGTCACCGGGGCCACGTCGGCGACCGCCATCTTGCGCGCGATATCGCGGGAGCCGGGAGAGCGCTGAGGCGGCCGTGTCAAAGTGAGCCATGAACGTGTTCCGCCTGGCCGGAGACCTCTCCCATCTCCTCGCCATCATCATCCTCCTCCTCAAGATATGGAAGACGAGGTCGTGCGCAGGTGAGGGTCGCGCGCGGTGTGGCAAGCCCGGTTGCCCGCGGTGGAGCGGAGGCCCACCGTGAACTGGGACTCGATAAACCATCGGGGCCTGGGTGGTAATAATTCGTCATTCTTCGCGATTGTTTTCGTCCCGCATCTCTTTGCCCGAGTCTCAAGATGCTCTCGCATCGCTGTGATGTGTTACTGAGCTACCGCCGCACGGCCAGACTCTCGTTTCGTTTGTTAATAACGCTTCCTGTGGGCATTGGGAGCACGGGGGGCGGGCAGGCGGGCGACCTCGTCAAAGGGGTTCGCTGCGGTGTCCGTCTCCTGGCCCACCCCGTAACGCAGATGGGGTGTGGACGACTTTGTTGGAACGCTGCTTACATCCCACGAACTTGTGTTGCCTCCCAAACACCGCGTTGTCCGCCACGCCCGGCGTGGGAGGTTGTCCGGTGTTGTCCTCACGAGAGACGCTGTCATTCAAAAAATGTCTCCCATTTGCTAAATGTTTAAGCGCTCACCATTGTAATGGGGAGTGGATTACGGTGAGTTAATCGTTTTGTGAGGTCTGGTCTCGTCCGTGTGTTGGATGCCTCAATTGCTCTGCTGATGGGACATTCCTCGTGCGTATGGCGGGGACCAGATTGTCCATTGGATGACAATTGTTGGACCATCACAGAGTGGTACTTGATAATGCGCGAAGTGGCGGTGATGCTACCGAGATGTTTAACTCGCCTGCTCAGAGGCCGCGTTGTGGGCAACTTAAATCGGGCCGATGTCGGTGAATGCGAGAGTGAGTATGCCTGGTACTGTAGTTAGTGTCTATAGCAATAGGGTCCTTTAGAGTCTTAATGACGCCAGGAGCCGCCCCTGCTAACACAGGCTCGGCACGTCCGTTGTATATATATCACTTATTTCGCACCGTGCGTTGCTAATCGAAGGCGCGGGGGAAGGACAACAAATAAACAGGAAATAAGAGCCCGACCTGAAATTAAAGGAGCAGTGAACTCAGGAAGTTTGGAGACAATTGTAAAAAAAAATGCCTTTTCAAAACTAAATGTATGGCGATGACACCTTAAGAGGAGCAATTGGCCAGGTCGAGATACATTAAAGGAGCTGTAATGAATGAGTATCCTTTGTGTTATATGTATTCGTCTTTAAGTATTTGATACTAAGTGTATGTTAATGGGGGACAAAACTGTTCGTTGGTCAATATAAAAATAGATTTGTACTATAGTGTAACGTGCAGTCTATAGCTATGTCAGTCCTTCGGACTTTTTCATTATTTGTTTTATATCCCACATCTATGGAGGCCATGGGCTCTCGGTGTATCCTTATGCAAACATTTGAATGTGTGTGTGTTGTGCATAGGTATATCGGGCAAGAGCCAGATCCTATTTGCCCTGGTGTTCACAACCCGATACCTGGACCTGCTGACCAACTACATTTCCCTCTACAACACTACCATGAAGGTGGGTCCCCTCTCCACGTTGGCTCTTCCCACTGTGTCACCTCCCTCCCTGCCCCCCGGGTCTCGCTGTACCACAGGCCTCTGATGTCAATTAATTAACAAACAGATCTAGACTAGTGCTGCCAAAAGACGCATTTTTTGAAAAGAGAAACTTACAATAGTAGACAAATATTAACAGTATAGAAATTGTCACATTGCAGACATATCGCAAACTTAACGAGCAACCCATCGGTACTACTATTGAAATGGCACCGTTTGTCCCAGCAGCATCTGTGCACACCCCAAGCGTATACCTGTAGTTCAGTTCCACGTCACATTCTTTCACGGTGTTTGAGTACTTTCATGTTTTATTACTTTCTCTTGGCACATTTTATGTGGGTGAACTGATAATTTTTTTACGCTTAATGACATGCAACTTGTTTTTAGTGTCTTGTGCAGGGGACATCTTACGGGGTTTTTTCTTGTCGGACATTGCTTCTATTTTTTAGCAATATCATAAATGCTAGATCATAGCAAAAGACTGTCAACAAAATAATATAATGAATGCTGGGGCTGAAGTGGTAGTGCAATGGCTAGCATGCCGCGCTATGAATCTGGATATCAGAGTTAGATTCCTGACCACAACCAACATCTGTGGTAATTGATATCTGATCTAGTCCTAGATCTCGCTTCACCAACTAGTGCTAACCAGTGTGAGATGTCTCTGTGTTTTGTCTCTCAAATGTAGTTCTACCTGATGACGGTTGCTTGTATTGCAATCGAAACGCTATACTCTATTATTTAATTTATTTTCTTTCTATGTGACTTTACCGAAAGAACCAAGAGTAATTCCTGCAGTCACGAAAGCTTCAAATCATATTTAATATTACCAACACCGTGGAAACTTCACATTCTAGACTGCTTTGATAAAGATTCATGGACATATATTGGTGCCTCAATATTTTTACAGGTAAATTCAACTAACACATTTTATTAAAGTAACACCAAAAATCTTCACTTGCTGTGTGATGCGAGCAGGTCATTTACATAGGCTGCTCCTATGCGACGGTGTGGATGATCTACTCCAAGTTTAAGGCAACGTATGACAGCAATCACGATACATTCCGCGTGGAGTTCCTGGTGTTGCCCGTGGCACTGCTATCCCTGGTGGTCAACCATGACTACTCGGTAGTGGAGGTAATGGCACACAGACACCGCGTGCGTACGGTTCGCACGTCACCCGGCCAGGGCTCACAGTAGATCGCAAACGGGTGGCGGCTGGTTTCAACGGAACTGCTTTCACAACTCGGCTGGCGATGCACGGTCACACAGTGGCTGTTCGTGTTCACTTACAATGCAGTACGATTTTAATTTGTAAGTGCCAAAAGACGTTTGCATTTCAACATCCCAAAAAGCAATGTGTGGTTTATTGGATCATGGCGAAAGATGATGGCATTTTGTCGATGTTCGAGTCAAGTGAATATGATCAGACAAACAGGAGTGGAGAAGAGAAAGGTAATAAGCATTGATTGAAATGGAGAGCATATGGCCAGAACGATGGAGCTCCAAGCTGCGGGCACAGCAGTGGAGTAAGAGCAACTAACCATTGAACACAAGTTGACTAGGAGTTTGCATTATTAGACCTGAGCGTGCTCCAAAGCCAGGTTTAACTAGAATCTGCTCTGGAGCATGGTGCCAGCCATGCACAGTATTTCGATGAACTGAACTGCTGCTCGTGCTTCTTTGAAAGCAACCGAGCAGCTCAAGTCTGAGTTGAGCCATGGTAAGAGACCAACTCAGCAGCAGAGCTGTGACTAAGAATACGGCCCCGAGGCCTTAGTTGCTGGAGGAGGGTGATCCATCATTTTGTAAGTGGTGGGTGGCCCAGGAACGTTGTCACCATTACTGAAGATCACCAAGCCTGTGAGTCTGCTCGCAAGACGGGAACATTGAAGTCAGTGGCACACGCCACTGCTGTCCTGAAACTATGAGCGTGTCTTTAGTTGTTCCCGTTACACTGTTTGACCTGTTCACATGATATGGTTAAGTGCAAAAGAGAATGTCTAAAGGAACTTTTCAATCATTATCAGTCAGGTTTTAAAATTAATTATTCATCAAGAGCAATCACACTAGTCACCTTTTAAGTGTTTTTTTATTCCACAATTAACTTATTCCTGTGAGCAGTCATAACTTTATAAATGGAGTAAAGTTTTTTTTATGTTTAAGCATGTGTAACTTGAGGAGCTTTACGTGTTTGGCATGTTTGTTTTACATGTATGAGTTTGCTCGTTTGCTTTGTAGTGTTTGCCTTGGCTTTAGGTTTTTGTGGTCGTTGTTAAATTGCCTGAAGCAAGGTTGAATTAAATAAGTGCCCTTTCTTGACAAACACACGTTCACATACCTCTTTCAACGACAATACCCGTCATTCAAGACACGTGTTTAGACTCAAGGAAAATTCATGTTTTGCATGTATTAAACTGGTCAAATTCAGGAGGTCACCATCGACAATACCACCGATGCCCACTGCACTTTGTCACGGCTTCCTTCTGCTAAATCCTGCAGCTGTTTCAAAGTGACACCAAACTACATTTGTCCACTCTTTATTCCCATCACCCCCATCTGTCCGATCCTCGGGCTCCCCCTTGACCACCGAGCTCTGGGTGCATCTGCAATGGCCTGGTGGACACGGTTAACTCCGATTTGATTTTCACTCTTCCTTCCTCACACTCTTAAACTAAACAATTTTTATAGTTTCCCAGGTAAGGCCCACTGAGCTGTATGTAGCTCTTTTTCAGAAGCGACTTAGCCACTAACGATAGCTCAGTGAAGTGACTTATCAAGTAGAAATTTATCGCAGCCAAATATTCTTAAACGCATGACTTTGATTCTAAATGTGGAGGGAAAAACCGAACTACTCGGAGAGAAATGCACGCGACCACGGGGCGATAACATACAAACTCCAAATATACAGGCGTCAGGGTCGGATCCTAACCCACGACCCCCTGCATAACAGGCGAGATATGGGGAGAGACTTTTCTCCCACCAAAGGAAATGCAATTGCCACCGACCCCAAGGCAGCACAAATGAAGATGAGCATCGGCCCAATTCTTGTTGGGCAAGGGGAAATATTTTAAGATCTAGGAATGGTGAGAAACTCGAGGGATGGAAAGGCGCGTGCAGGCTGGAAACAATGATGCGTAATTATACACACACAAGATTTCTTGACAGCAAAGGGCGAGCGTACCTTTTGCTGTCTAGCAATCACCTTTGGAAGAGACTGCGTTGTAACAATCGGCATGCTATATATGTAGTCACCAGCAGAGGGCAGCAGAGGTGACTTGGGGATGCCTTGAATTGACAATTCTTGTGTGGTTGTGCGGTAAGCTTTGTGGTTCCGTTGCTCATTTTGCTGTCAAGGGGAGAGTCTGCACACATGCTTATATCTATTCACTCTGAGGATTATAAGAAACCCTTTGTGTACCATGCACGAACTTTGTGTTGAGTCTTACGTGTTAAAACCTACGTGTTAAACTGTTGAATCTTGTGTGCCAAAATAATTGTAATCTAAACCCATTGTCTACCAAACTCTATTTGCATAGCCATTGAGTGCTAAATACAACTTTTCTTAAAATACATTCTGTCCACCTCCCATTGTATACCAAATACCTTGTGTACCACGTGTGGCGTTCACCAAGCTCCTGTCATATCACATCCCACGTGTACCACGCTCAATTGTGTACCCTACTCATTGTGTACCACTGCCCCCAGATCCTGTGGACCTTCTCCATATACTTGGAGTCGGTGGCCATCCTGCCCCAGCTCTTCATGGTGAGCAAGACGGGGGAGGCGGAGACCATCACCAGCCACTACCTTTTTGCGCTGGGCGTCTACCGCACCCTCTACCTCTTCAACTGGATCTGGCGCTACTTTGCCGAGGGATTCTTCGACCTGATCGCCATCGTGGCCGGCCTGGTGCAGACCATCCTCTACTGCGACTTCTTTTACCTGTACATCACTAAAGGTGCGGGGCGGGAGGCGCAACATGAGCAATCGCCAGACTTGGAACGATTAGCAATTCATCAATCTTTATTTTACTTGCCAATATCACCCTCAATAAAATAGGCATTCGTGCACATGACCCCGGAACGGTACAGTAGGCCACAAGCAACAGGAATTAAAAAAGCTCGTCACTCCCCAGTATCTAACATTGATAATTTCACGCAAATAATGATGAAAAATGTATGATTAGTTTACCAACCTTCACCAACCGGCACTGACCAGAGTGGTGAAGTATGGTTAAACACGCCACATGACCAACACGGTTTGGTGAGGCCTTCAACCAGCAAAATGTATTTTTCATGGGTTGTCAAATGACCAGTTGCGTTTTTACTTTCTGGCATCCATATCTGTTCGATCGCTCCAGAAAGTAAACTATATATGACTAACATTTAAATGGCTTTTGGAATTGATAATGGACTATTTAATTGATTATCACAATGACACTACTCGGTCAAAACCCTCGTAACGATCCCCAGCAATTCATCTATCGAACTCAATTCCTTTGCTCGCCATACACGCATTAAATCTTGTATGTGAGAATGCAGCTGCCTATGTGCAAGTTGTCGGCTATTATTACATTGTACGTGAAGCTGAAAATGAGACAAGAAGAAACACAACACACAATACAAACAAGGTGATAAAAATGAGACGAGATATAGCCGGTAATTAAATACAATTTTTTCCCTTGGAACCTGGCATCATTGCATGTCTCGTGGATGCCCTATGCTCAAGTGAACTTTGAGAGCCATGGGGGGGTAGGGTTTTGAACATTCTCTCGCCCCCTTGGTATCGCACCTTCCCAACTATCAATGGTGCAATAGGTCTCCTCAATGCTACAGCTAAGTTACATACTGGTCGTTTAAGCATTACAAAAGTACGAATTGCATATGGTATTAAAATTTAATGCATAACAATACGCAATGTACTGCTTATCTACAGTTTTATCTTGGAATGAAAATATACATTTTGATAGAAGTTTGAATTTCAGAACTTTTCTCCGTTTCGTGAACATTGCACTTAAAATGTACAGCGCTAGTTGCTGCATACTGCCTAAGTTTGCATAATAGTTGGTGCGTTTTTTATGAAAATTACCCAAAAGTTAAGTTTCAGTTTGGTTTTATGTATATATATCAGAAAGATTTTAAAAAGCAAAATTTACGAAATTGTCTTCTCAGTTCTATTTGACAATTATTTTTTGACTTGTGCTAACCCATTGGTCATCTGAAAGGGATAATCTCCAAGCTTTCCACATGGGTTATGTGTATTGTATGTGTGTTGTACGTGTGTTTGGGCTTGCATGGGAAGTGGTGGCATCGTGGTTCTTGCAATGCGCAGTGATATCGTCAACACAAGGTTCACTTCCTAACCATAGACACCATTGGTGCTTAATATTTGAACCGGTTCTGGGCTGTACCTACTTACAGTTTAAACATCAGTCTGAAATATCCAAAGGGTCCAGGCGTCACGTTAAACACGTCACCCACTCTTGTGTGCCGTGCCGACCACGATAAGCGTTCGTAAATCTATTCAACTATATTTTACCTGGTACGGCCCGCTGAATGATATAGCTCTTTTTCAGTAGCGACCTGGCCACAATTTGATATCCCAATGAAGTGGCTTATTGTGTGCAATTTTATAGTAGCCAAATACTCTTAAACGCATGTTTCAAAATGTGGAGGGAATAACTGGGTGGGAGAGAGAAAGAACATGCAAACTCCACATATACAGGCGTCAGGGTCAGGATTGAACCCAGGACCTGTATACCAGGCGAGGTAGTTAACATATCGCCACCGTGGCGCCACATCCGACGTTGTGTACGTCTAAATGTGTGGTGGTGTCTTCTTGGTTCTTTCGGTAAAGTCGCGTAGAATGGAAATAATAAAATAATAAAAATAAAACATAATAAAACGTCATTCAGACGCTGTCGCCTCGACAGACCTGGTTTTCACCTGAGGATGGCTTCTTGCGTTGTGGCCGAAACGTCGTGAGAATTGTTTTATTATGTTTTATTTTTATTATTTTTTTACTTCCCTTCTACGTGACTTTACCGAAAGAACCAAGAAGATGAATCCCTGCAGTCACGAAAGCTTTAAATCGAAATTGTGTGGTGGTGCTTTACCTTTGTGTTATTTTCACCCGCAGTCCTGAAAGGCAAGAAGCTGAGCCTCCCGGCCTGAACAGGTGTCGCGAGAGCTGCACGGACGCCCGTGCCTGCGAGCGCCAGCGGACGAGGCCCCCGCGCTGGGAGGATGCGGGGCCGGGCGGGGGGGGGTGCGTGCCGCCGGGGATGAGGAGGAGGCGACCGCCACCTCCTTCCTCCCCGCATCTTTCTTTTCTGGGGCTTTTTGTTATGGTGTTGTATATTTTTTAAATATCAAAAGTACATTCTCCTAGCTGGTGAACTTTCCATTTGTTTTAAAGTTAAACCACCTAATTATTGTTGTCGTTGAGGCCGAAACGAGTTTGTAGACGTTTGCATTAGCCACGACCGGGGGGGGGGGGGGGGTCCTTTGGGAAGGCATTTGTAATTTTCTTTATTAACTCACGACATGCAGTAAGTGTTCAACTCCTTGTGTAATGAGAAATTTCGAACTAACACGCGCACGCACACGAACTAGAACAATGTGCTTTTTTTATCGTCCAGTTGGGCGGTAGGTGGTTTACACAGCTACACGCTTTTCCCAGCTGTGATTGTCCCGGCTTGTGTCGCAGGGCTGGTCAAAATCCGCAAAAGCACACTCTCCACTGCAGTGACGGTCATCCTCATTGGCTGTGGGTGTGTGTGTAAGGGTTTTTTGTACTCTTAAATGTCAACAATTAGCGACCCACCCCACACAGCTATTAACCACCAAATACAATTTGTCAGGGTTGAATTTGTTACTCAAGGTGAGCAAAGCATGAGAAGAGGGGCACTTCTATTATTATCTCGTGGGTTGAGGGTTTTCCCAAGCTATGAGGTGGCAATGCACTGGCATGCATGGTCAGTTTGGACCCAGCCTCTGCTCAATTACGCGATTCCGTGAGCGTGGACACTTGCAGGAATTTTCAGCTACTTTTGTGAGGGGTCAAAGTTGTTCAGCTAAAACTTTCAGGCTATTGCATTAACTTCTTGAGCACCGTGAACACAATTTTCTTTCTGCACAGCTGCCAAGATCGGTCTTCACGCACGTTTTGTTTATGGCCGCGCTTTGGGGAAATCATCTGGCTGTGGCTCGAGAGTGCACGCACATGCACAACACGTGGGTGTTCATAGTCACGACATCGGCCTTTATTGTGGAGAGGCATTGCTTCTGGTGATAATGTGGCGTTTTGAAACTTAATGACAAACGTAGTCCATTGGCCAGGTCAGATGTCGGGAGTTCGCGAAACATTAAGTGGTACCGATTTTTCTGTATGGACAATAAAAGTGATAAATGGGAGCATTTTATTTGAAAAGCTTATCTCACAATACACCCATCTTGACCATATAAAGAAATTGGTTTTGTGGAAATTCCGAAGTCTTGTCACATTCGATGTGTTGATGAATAAGATAACTGATATTGACCTTTGGACTGATGGTGTGTGCATTGTAAAGGATTTAGCACAGTTTTAATGTATTCTGCCAACACAAAGCACTCTGATAATACGTGTGTGTAATCCATGGGTGCAGACCGGATAATTAACCAGTTGGTATCACCTGTGGTTGCAAAACTAGGTTTTTTGAAGTTTTATAATCACAGCTTTTTTGGGGTTGTAAACCATTGTTAAATTGGCCATATAAAATAACTTTTTCACTCCAAGTTTTGTCACTACACTTGGTACCGGTGCTGCTCTTCCATGGAATACTATAAAAACTGGTCATTCCAATTTCATTTGTCGATTGAATAATGCTGTAATTTTTTAGGAAAATCCCGGTGGTGCCTGCAGTTAGGCAATGTAATTTACTGGTCTGAACACTGTTATTTGTTTGCTAAACACACTGTGGTTCTTGCGCTGATTTTTTTGTTGCTCAAAGCATTTAACGTTATACTCCATTTTTCGTTCATGTACGTGCCTGGAAGCAGAGCTGTGTTTGGGCTGAACGTGATTGGGGAGGGGTGGCGTGGGGGGTGGGTGTGGTGGGGGGGACAAAGAAAACCCAGAATCAAATTGAAATAAATTTTGAGAACAGTTTTGAGTGTGTGCCTGTCACGCCAGATTGAGCGAGGCGTTATGCCGATGGGACCTCTAGAAATTGAGTAAGGTTGAGAACAAAGCGTCGACGAGCTCTCGAAGAAGTAGCTGTGCTCGGTGGAGCTTTGCGATGAGGTGAAGTGATTCGCCAGGCTTGAACAGTTAGTGTGGCGTGTGGTGGTATGATTTTGGTCATAATTCCGGCATTTGTCCGAGATGAACGAATTAAAACAATCAAAATTTCTAACCTCTGCGTGTTGAGTGTGTGAGTGTTGTGGAATGTGGCCGCCTCTGGGTGGCAATATCTTTTTAAATTCTTTATATTAAGTTCGCTTGCTTGCTTGTGCGCTTGCGACCATGCAAAATTTTCGGTCGTTTTTTAACCCACTTCCCGTGATCCAATCGAGCTGACATTTTGCACACAGACTCGTTGTGCGTGACAATTTATTTTAGTGAAAATTTTTTTCCAAAATTTTACACTTTTTAGGAAAAAATAAATTATATTTAATTACCAATTGCTTAATGGTGGCAGGCAATCATCTGACCCATAGGTGGCAGCCATCTCAAGCCAGAGGACGAGAGGACTCTAGCCGCCACGCATATAAAGGATTTATAGTGAAAAACTTTGTTTTTACGGGTTAATTTTTTCTGTATTTTGAGCCCTGGGGAGAGGCTGGGTATACATTTTTTTTTAAATATCTCCAGGTCAGGCCCACTGAGCTGTAAATAGCTCTTTTTCAGAAGCGACCTGGCCACGTTATAGCTCAAGTCACGTGGGGATGTATGGCAGCCAAGTACTCAACGCACGACCACACGGAGAGAACATGCAAACCCTAAATATACAGTAGGCGTCAGGGTCGTGATCGAACCCATGACCACATGTTTACCAGGGCAGATAATTAACATCTTGCCACCTTGATGCCCCACAATGAGAGCTGCTACCTCGTTGCTGCGACAAATCTCAGCATGAGAACGGTTTGAGTGGCTTGTCAGCATGAGGCTGTCGGGTACAATTAATATTCGCACCGAATGGCCCTTCTGGGAGTTGAGCACACAACAAAAACCTTTAAATATTGGTCAACACTGCCATAAATAATATATTTAGGTGACAATTTGGGCAATTACCCTTCGTGGAGAGAAGGGCTATGCCCGAACATCGCTTAACATGTATTATATTTTTTCGAGCAGTTATTGACACGTATGTTTGTTATTTGGGCACCACTGCCAGAGCAGTATCTACATTTTTTTGTATTGCTACCATTTGTTAGAAGAATTGCTAGGGGTAAGTTGCATAAAAGGTGCGTGGTGGTTCGAGGATTATGATTATTAGTCTGTGGACCATTAAAAACAGCAGTGCCAAAATCTTTACCAATTTTCGTAGCAAATTTAAATTAAATGGTGACCAGTTTAGCTTTGCATATGCTCTGTAATCCATACACAAGGCAACATTTTAGTTTTACTTCATATTGGCGTCGTGTTTAGAGACACCGTATTGACTTATGAAAATTAGTCTTGGGCATGACTTATGTTTGGTGGAGACTGGAGTCGCAGCAAAAGGAGGGATCGCGCCCAAGACTTATGTCCACCGTGGAGACGAACCGATGTCAACACCTCGTGTGCTGGAGTTGGAGGGATTATTGCATCCTGGGATACTAAAGGGTGGCGACGGCTTTGGGGAGGCCTGCATCCAGCAGTCCAGCAGTGGATAGATCTTGATTAAAGTTTTGCCACTTCAGGTAATCGAGACGAGTGAAATATCTGATGTGGATCATCATACTCGTAGTGGGGCGGGGGGGGTATAACCGGGCTCGAGCACCACGCGACCCCGCGGGTTGACTAATTGAACAGCTTATTTAGAATTGCCCTGTGAGCTGAGAAGCTCTTGAATCTGGTTTCATCAACAAAACAGAAACAACGTTTGCAAGAGGTCGCATCAAAATTATAAATACAATAAATGTAGCAATGAATAAAGGCAATTTTTTAAAAAATATTACTTAATTATAAATTAAATATGCAATAAACTGAACATTAAGATTAGAGAATAATTGCAAAATAGTGCATCTAGAGTGAGGATTAAGATAAAATATTGCAAAACGAGAAATAGAAACGCCTTTGGTAAAATGTTTCCTGTGCAAACATTCTAAATAACACTAGTAATCATAACAATAACCATGACATTGCTACACATTACAACAGAATAGGACTCATATACAGAATAATAATGGGGTCGCTAATTTGATGTCACGTGAAGTGGGAACGTGGTGATTGTCCTGCGCTCTTGACGCCCATCATCCGACGAAAGCCTAAGCCCTGGCCCTATCCCTGACCAGAACTTTTATTTTATTTTTTATTTTTCTTGGAGGAATCCGATGAGTTCAGAGGCTCTTTTCACAGATGTCCAGGAGGGGAGGCTCAGAAAGTTACAACAACAAACAATAGAATGCACACTGCAGGCCATCCGGAGCTGTGCTCCTGAAAAATGTACCGGTGTGAAACATATTCCATGAAAATGTCATTCCTGAGTTTGACCTTTTTAAAGAGTATGGGTGGGGGGGGGGGCATATAAAAACAGCGGTGTGCACAACGCAGTGTAAAAAAAAATATTTAAACCAATGAGAAACGCTCAACATAATTAGAAACGTCTTCTTGGTTCTTTCGGTAAAGTCACGTAGAAGGGAAATAATAAAATAAGAAAAATATAACAATAAAATTATTCTCACGACGTTTCGGCCACAACGCAAGCAGCCTCGCTGTCTCCCCGACAGACCTGTTCTTCACCTGAGGACGGCTGCTTGCGTTGTGGCCGAAACGTCGTGAGAATTATTTTATGTTTTTTATTTATTTTATTTTTATTTCCCTTCTACGTGACTTTAACGAAAGAACCAAGAAGATGAATATCTGCAGTCACGAAAGCTTTAAATCGAAATATAATTAGAAACGGTACAATATTTACCGTTTGCCTATCGTGCATTCTAATCTAGCCCTCACCCGTCGTCTGTAAATGTTGTTCCATCACTCGTTGATTTGACCAAGAGTTTCGTGGAGAGCCTGGTCCCAACTTCCTCCAGCCCCCCGATGCTACTATGCTGTGGCCAGTTGCATGCGATTTGCGTGAAAATTTCCCTTGGAGCCCACAGATCTACGTTGCAAACCAAGAGAAATGTCACTCTAGATGTATACAAATGACCCTAAACTCTAAACTTTAGTCTGATTGGAAAATAAAAACTTAGTCCTAATGCGAGCCCTTTTACACCACATATAATCCCCACCAGGCGACCCTTTAGCCAACAGACTGTATATCTTGAATTGCGGAAAGTTGCACGAACTTGGGGGGAAAAGGACATTGGAATGGAATTCCAAAGTGGAACTATGTAAGGGAAAGAGTCTCCGTTTTATGACTGTCGCCTGCTCCGAGTCTGTTGTAAAAGTTCCACGTTTCCATGACGGGACCTGTAAATTTGCCTCGCGTTTCCACTATCAAAACTGTTCCAGGATATTGTAATAAAGTTCAACACAATACCGTTACTAGATCTCGGTACAGGACAAATAACTTCCTGCCACCCGAAACACAAAGGGGCCGTCCATAAATGACGTCACGCGATTTTGGCCGATTTTTTTACTATCCCCCCCTCGTCACACGGCGTCATAAAAAGTCAGACCCCCCCCCCCTCAAATATGACGTCACAAAGCTCTGCCCCCCCCCCCCCCCCCCCAAATAAACATGCTTCATATCGCTTTAAACTATTGTCATAGTGCGTATTTAAGGTGGCGCTGCACTCTGACGTTGTAGGAGAAAACATTTATTAAAAGTCTATTTAATTAAGTAGAACGTGTTGTCTGTATTTATTTAAAGTTGCGCATTTTGACGTGACGTCACATTTCTCATACTCCCCCCCTCCTCGTCACACACCGTTACAAATATCTGACCCCCCCAGGTGCGTGACGTCATTTATGAACAGCCCCTAACCCCAAAAACCTATATTATGGACTGCAGCATTGTTGTAAATTCCGGCGCTTAAGTATTGCGTGACGTCATGCCATTATTCACCACCATGGCGTCATCACCTAGGCACAACATTTGTAGACGTTTGAGACTGACGTCATCCGCTATACCCGCTGCGGAATGACCCAGTTTCAGATTGGGCACTTGCGAATGACGCAATCCGCAGACAATCTTTTAATTACAATGACGCAATCAACCTGTGCTCTTCGGTATGACGTCACCGTGCAGGTGCTTTGAGCGAGACATCACAGCATTTTTTTCCTGCCGACGAAATCTTCTGGACGCCTCAGCCCGACGTCATGCCGTGTGGTTTGGGAATGACGTCATGTCACCGCCCTTTGCCTGCTTATAACGGTCGCGTTTTGTTTAGACATCGTACGCGCGACGCCAAAACAATTCAAGTGTCCGCGTGGTTTTTAAAGTGGAAGCCCCAGCATTGCCCAGCAATACATCACTGTCGTTTTCACTGCCTTACTCTATTGTTATATATTGATTTACTATACCGAGTACTGTCGAGTACTGTACTGTATTATCATGTATAGGGACGAAGCAGCCCGTCTAGGTGACGTCACAGAGGGTAGAGGGATTGAGGCTCCTCCCACAAATCCCCTTACCCCCCCCCTTCCTCCCCTATTCTTCACGTCACCCCAATTAACTATCCCAGACACCCAAACAACCAGTGGCGCTCCTGTGCCATTGAGGGCCCAAAGCAAAACATATTTTGAGTGCCCCCCCCACTCATTATAATTTGTGAACTCCAAGCGAAGATGACGGAAGAGGCGTTCGGCAATAGATAGAGATGTAGTGAGGCCAGATGTAATAGAGTATGAGATGGAGTCAGACAAGAGAAGAGAGATGCAGACATTATTGGAATGAGAGATATACTGTATTCATAGGCGTAATTATCGTGTTGTTTGTTCTGATTTTAATTCGAGATAATTATTGATTCACCCATATTTTCCATGAATCCAGGGCCCCCTTGCGTTGATTGAGGCCCTAAACGTTAGTTTCCTTATGCTTAGAGCCACCCCTGCCAATGAACCCCTCCGAGAACCCCGAATTAAACATCCACTTCCCGGAAACTAAACTCCCCAATAACCTCTCTTCACTTGCACCCCCCCCCCACTCCAAGGCCAACCCCCCATGACCGCTAGTGCTGCTGGGTATCCCCATCACCTCAAGTCACCCTGACATGCATTCCTACTCGGGGGGAGGGGGGCGGTGAGGAGGAGGGAAGGGTCCAGAAAAGAAGGGGGGTTGGGGGGTGGGGGCCCGAGACGAGGGGCGGGGCCCTCTGTAAGACAGGTGCGGGAGGGGCGGGGGTTATTAGGGGGCGAGAGCGTGATGCGAGGAGGTGGGGGGGGTGGGAGAGATTTGTAGGGGGTGGGCTCTATTAAAGGGGGCGGTGCGCGAGACGGGGGGCGGGGCCTATAAAGTGGGCGTGTAAGACGGTAGGCGGGGGAGGGGGTGCGCGAGACGAGGGGCGGGTTTATGGGGGGGCTAGGGGGGGGTGGCTAGGGGGGGGCGGCGCTAATTGAGGGGCGGGTTTATGGGGGGGGGCGGGTTTATGGGGGAGGCGGGGGGGGGTGCGCGAGATGAATAACGGGTCTATGGGGGAGGGGGTGCGAGAGACGAGGGGCGGGTTTATGGGGGGGGCGCTAATTGAGGGGCGGGTTTATGGGGGGGGGCGGGGGGTGCGCGAGATGAGTAACGGGTCTATGGGGGAGGGGGGGTGCGAGAGACGAGGGGCGGGTTTATGGGAGGGGTGGCTCGAAAAGTGGGGGGGGCGGGGGTGCGCGAGACGAGGGGCGGGCCCATGGGGGGGGGGGGAGGGGTCTATGTGAGGGGGGGGAGCGTGGGGAGGGTGCGCGAGACGAGGGGCGGGGCAGGCGGGGGGCCTGAGCGCGCTCATTCCGTCGCTGCTGCTGCTGCTGCAGGGCGCGCGCCGCTCTGCGCTGCTGCTGCTGCTGCTCTCGCATGAGCTAGCGGGGACCCCGAGGTGAGAGGCAAAGCCGGGGGGGGTGGGGGGGGGGTCCGGGTCGGGGGGTTGCGGTCAGGGTCCCGGTTGGTTCGAGCTGCTTGTGTGGGTTGTGTCCGGCTCAGAGTCCGGCTCCGCGAGGTGTGAGCCGCGTCCCTTCGGGCGGGAGAGCTCAACATGGCGCGGCCGGGTACCCGTTATTCGGGCCCGGGCAGGCCCGGGCAGTTGTGGCTGTGGTTGTTTGCTGTGGTTGTGTTTCATCCGTGGTGGTGGTGGTGGTGTGTGCTTGCTGAAATGGTTGAGCTGTGGTGGGGCCGTAGCGTGGTTGTGGTTTGGGCTGTGGCAACGTTGTGGCTTTGGCTGTTGATGTGGTTGGACTGCGGTTGTGTGTTGTCAGTGGCGGGGTGTGGCCGCTGTTGTGGTTGAGCTGTGGTTGTGGTTGTGCCGTGGTTGTCATTGTGGTTGGGTGGTGGACAGGTTGTGATTGTGGTTGAGAAATGGCTGAGGTTGTAGTGGAGATTGTGGAAGGGTTGCGGTTGGGTCGAGGATCGGTGGTGGTTTGGTTCTGGTAGGGCCGGAGTTGCATTTGAACTGTGGTTGTGATGGACTGTGGTTCCAAATGTGGTTAGGTTGCAAATGTGGTTGAGTGTGGGTGTTGCGAGTGCTTGGGTTCTGATCGTGGACGGCTTTGTGGTTGCCATGACCATTAAGTTATATTACCGATAAGTTCTACGTGGTTATCGTTGAGTTGATAATGTGCCTATGATGGTTATACTTGTCAATGTGGCTGTCACTGTGATTGTCGCCACGATTATGCCTGTGGTTGCCGATTTTAAATGACGGTGGGTTGTGTCCAGTGATTGTGGTAATTGCTGGGGGGGGGGGGTTGGCCGTGTTTTAACATTTTATTGCTTTTTTCGCCGCGTGGTTCGTGGTCTTTGTTTTGTCACGAACTGGGCCTGGCTTTGGAGTCGGATTCAGGGTGTTCCGGGCAGTTTAGAAGAGGCTCATCAGGGCAGTATCGTCCAAACTATCTTGCCTTCCTCCCTTCCCCATCCCCTACTTCCCTCCTCCTCCTGCTGCCTCTCATCCTCTCTTTGTGACCCCTTCTTCATCTACCCATCTACCCAACCCCCCCCCCCAACCCCCAACCCTCCAATTCCCATTCCCTGACTTATTAATTATTTAATCCCAGGTCTCCCTTAACAGAGGGATTCCAATTATCAAGGGGATCTTAGCTTACAGCGCTTTGTTAATCAATTGCTTGGACGAAGGCCTCGCAATATCTTGCCGGTCCGTAGAGATTGTTTGACCATACTTCACCACGCTGGTCAATGCGGGTTGGTTGGAGGCCAGGACCGATTTAGGTACAGTGTCACTTGCCACAATGGTAATCAAACTCGTGTCTTTGGCGTTTTTCGTGCAGTGCGTTTAACCCACAGCGCCACCAGCCAGTCCGCTTTGAAAGGGCTCATATCTGGTTATTAAAACGTTCACTTTCTACCAAACTGATTGTGGCCTCATTGTTCCCGCCAGTCGGAATCTCTCCCCATCTCCCCCCCCCACCCTGTTAGCCTACTGTCCCTCTCCCGCTTGCCCCCACCACACCCCCTGTTCCCTTCCCATGCCCCTACACCCCTTGCCAAGGGCAGCCGCTGCCCCTCCTGCTGCCCCTCCAGCTGCTGCAACTGCTGTCGACTGCCCCAGCAGCCCCCAGACATGTGCCGCAAAAGAGAAACCCCTGGAGTTTTCGCGCGCCGAAAAATTGTGCCATCGTCATAATGGGGGCCGCACAGGCCACGGGTGTATTTTGTGCGGACGAATATAGACGGTCCACACGGTGGCTACTCTGTTACCCCCCCCCCCCCTTGGCTAAAATTAAACCCGTATTCGCAGCATGAGTCACGTAACGTAACAAATGTTCCTTTAAAAGCAGCGAAGCCGCCGCCTGTTCTTGGATTCCCAATTGGAGCCGGTGCTGCAGAGCCTCTGCTCGTTTGTCACCAAGGTGTAGTAGCGTTTGGCAGGTTCCGCAGTGATGGGGGGGGGGTGACAGGAGGTGGGGGGGGGTCCCAGCTCTCTTGCTGTCTGACTCGGTAAATGCGTCTTCATGAGCCTGAATAATCCACGGTGTGATTTCGTGGCGACCGTTAAGACCTTAACCGCACGGCAGGGAGGTTATTTTACGAGTTGCCACTGAGGCCAAAAAAAAAGGGTTTATGGTGTACGGTATTGGCACGAAATTTATTAACCACATCAGCTCGATATCCGCATTAGGGGGAGCCTGGCGGTGGTGATGGCTTTGCTGGTGCTGCTGGTGATGGTGGTGGTGTCGTGTTGTGAATGCTTATAATGGTTTGTCTGGCGATCGAAGTGTGATATTTGGTTGGTGGTGTTGATGGGATTTCTGGTGAAATAGTGAGGCTGTGTGTGGTTATTTAGCGCTGCTAAGTGGTGTACGTGGGCCTGGTGAAAATCCATTAATCTGGTAGTGGTGTCTCTAGTATTCATTGTGTGCCTGGTGATCAAGGCATGCATGGTACCATAATGGTGTGTCTATTGCTTAGAGGTGCTGTGTGGTGGAGTGTATGGTACTTGGTGTGCATTATAGTGGTGTGTGTGGTGATGGAGGTGTGTGTGTGTGGCGACAGAGATGTGTGTGGGGTGCAATGGAAAAGATGTGTAACGCCTCCACGGTGTGACGTGCGCGCTTACGGAGGTGTGCGTGGCGATGGAGTGGTGGTGCATGGTGTGTAATGGAAGAGGTTTGCGCTGTGGCGACTGGGCCTCTTGGCGTGCGGCGCGCAGAGTGACAGCAGCTGTGCCACCCCTGCATCTGCGGGCCAACTCGGAGGGCCTAATCCGAGCTTACTGTGCTCACGGGGCCGGCAGGGCTATTGTCGCCTTTTGTAGGTGTGTGATTGGATTGCTGTGTACAGTCACAGCATTGCCTAACGGCGATACAAAAATTAGTTGTTTCTGCATTTCGGTGTCGTAATCCAAGCCGTGGTCAATTATGTCATGGCCGTGGCAGTTGAGCGATGATATCTTCGTTCGGCATCGAGCGCCAAGATTCTGGGGCGCGTTGCGTCCCCGTGTCACGCTTTATATTTACACGCAAAAGTCATCGGCCGTGAACCATTCGTTAGTGTAGCAATCTTAGCCGGACCGCTTTTGGCTCCCGCCAATGGAAAGCATTCATGTGACCACGTCGCCTAAAATCGCACGCATGATGTTTTTGCGCGTGGCCCTCCATCCGCACAGCAAAGGCCACAGGGAGCATCATCATGTCCGCCCAGCAGGCCGCCACAGGGAGCGTCATGGCGCACCGGAGCAGCATCAGCTTTTCGGAGGACCCAGACAAGTATCTGTATGTTGACAAGGGCGTCGTCTACAACATGGCTACACAGGTACGCTGTAAGCCACGCGGCGTCTGTCCCTGCATGCCTGCTCCTTCGAGCCGTGATGACGTCGTGGGACTTGGCTGTGCCTGGCCGTTGCTCGCTGTGCGGTCACTGAGAATCGCCGCCGATGTGTGACCACGGCTTTCCCCCTCACGACCACCCACCACCACCAACACCCACTGGACACTGTTTGAGTGGAACTCGTGTTTTTTATTTTATTTGAGCAGGCGAGAGGCAATTGAAATGAGATGGTTCTTTGCTCAGCAGAGCTGAGAAGAAAATGCAGAGGCCACAAGTGCAAGAGCGGCGTGCAAAGAAACGGAATAAAGTAGACTTTAGTGCACGTCATTAACGCTCTGCTGAATTATATGTTAACATCCGTATAATATCAACAAATTTCGAACAATCGAAATGCAATACTGCGTCAGTGAATGACGTTGCATTGGTACATAGACTTAAACTAAGATTTACACCATTGGTACCTCATTTGCCAGTAAAAAATGTGAGACTAGGCTCTAAGGAAAGCTGTCTCGGGTGTGGACCAATCAACTTCAAGGACAGAGCATACATTATCAGAGTTATGTGTTTTTGTTTGCATTATGACTGCAGGTGTTGTGGTCTATGCAAACATGACTCCTCGTAAAAAAAGGTGTCAGTTTTGTTGCAAGATAAAAGGGTAAAAAAACAATTATAAAACTAAGATGCTAATGTCTTGCAAACCCCCATTCCAGAAGAGACAGTGACAGGGTCGAATGTAGAACCCTGATAACGATGTTAATGTTTCCTTTTTGTTTCGTGACTATAAATGGTGTTTCTGCACTTGAACGCAGCACAGATACATTACCACACCAATGCTGGTTCGAGATAAGACTTCACATTGTAAATCCAGAGAAGTAAGTTGATTTATCGGGGATGCAATGTCATTCCCCGTAATTGGAATATCAAAATATCATTACATTTTACTACGCAGCAAAGCATAGATAAAACCAAACTATGTTGGAACAGTTTGTGCTTCACTGAATATTGCTGATGGTGTAATTTCACGATCGTCATCATCACAATTCGCTTGATAATGTAAAACTAAGAATGGTGATCATATTCGGCCATGTGGTGCAGACAATCGGAAGGTCACGAGTTGAATTTTGAGGCCTCCCTGGTGTCAATGAAATGAATACCACTTTTTTGAAAAGACACCATCAGCTGTCCAGAGCAAAACTGTGATTATATAGATTATTTGGCAGCTGCTATAAATTTCCACGTGATAAGCCACTTGGTTGAGCCATCATTTGTTGCCAGGTCGCTTCTGAAAAGAAGCTAATAGCTCCGTGGGCTTTACCTGGTAAAATAAAAAATATTTTTTTTCGTGATTAATTTTCCTTTACTTGCACTCCTCGTGTTTTTGTAATGTTTGTTCTTGTAACTTTCTGACCCGCCTCTACTGGACATCTGTGAAAAAGCGCTTTGTAGCTCTTCGGATTCTTCCAGTATAAATATTATGATCCTGGATTGTGGAATTTCGATCTCTGGCTCAGATGTACATGCCACCAAAAGCCTGTGTGAGCAGGAAGACTTTTGTTGACTCTTTATACTAACTTTGTGGGTGCACTGTAATAATCACACGTGACATTCATGTAACGTTGCATCGATTCGTCTATTTAAAAAGGAAAATCTTACGCAGCATATGAGCATTCGGGAGTGCATTTACAAGTCAATTATCTACACGTTTTGGAAACAGTTTATTTACCTTACGTGTAGGCTAAGATAGCGAACAAAACTGTCAAACAAAACGTAAAAAAAGCCCATATAAACAAGACGGTGAGAGCGACCACCAGTCTCGCAACCAAGGGGAATAGCCTAAGAGCACGTGGTGGTATTCTACGAGGACAGATCTTGGAGGTCGCGTTTCTATTGTACTTTTCTTATGCTGTTCGTTGTGTGCGGCTGCACTTTATTTTGCGTGCGGTTGCAATTTATTTTACTTAGTCGGTGTTAGCCGCTGAGGGTACTGACAGGGTTTTTATAATTCTTGTTGTTCCATGCCCGCTGTACCATTCCAATTCTGTCGTAATGTGCACTGACCGCCTACTTTATTGAGGGGGATATTGGCTCGTAGAATATCACGATGAGATGCAGTGATGGTGGCATCACGATGAGATGCGGTAATGGTGGCATCACGATGAGATGCGCGGTGGTGGCATTACGATGAGATGCAGTGATGGTGACATCACGATGAGATGCGCAGTGGTGACATCACGATGAGATGCGCAGTGGTGGCATTACGATGAGATGCGGTGATGGTGGCATCACGATGAGATGCACGGTGGTGGCTACACGATGAGATGCGCGGTGGTGGCATCACCATGAGATGCGGCAGTAGTGGCATCACGATGAGATGCAGTGATGGTGGCATCACGATGAGATGCAGTGATGGTGGCATCACGATGAGATGCGGTGATGGTGGCATCACGATGATGGCATTTTTTGATCTTGATCCTCGGGTTAACAAATGCCTGTGGGGGCTCGTGGTGGCGTTGGGGTAGGGTGCTAAGCTGAGAGTCATGCCGCTACGGTGCGGACGGGGCCGGCGTGACCGGCGGGTAAGTTGACGATTGCGGGGCATTGTGTGCCCGGGCAGCAGGCGGACTGGACCGCCAAGCGTCTGGTGTGGGTGCCGTCGGAACGCCACGGCTTCGAGTCGGCCAGCGTGCAGGAGGAGCGCGGCGACGACGTGGTGGTGGAGCTGGCGGAGAACGGCAAGAAGGCGGTGGTGAACAAGGATGACATTCAGAAGATGAACCCGCCCAAGTTCTGCAAGGTGGAGGACATGGCGGAGCTCACATGCCTCAATGAGGCATCCGTGCTGCACAACCTCAAGGACCGATACTACTCGGGACTCATCTACGTGAGTTCGCACCCGTGCGTGCACGCGTACGTGAGTGTGTGTGTGTGGCCTGGCACAGGCGCCGTGGTGACGTCACCGTCAGTTAGTGGCGAATGGCGGGTATTGGTGTGTGTGAGCGAGCACCATTTGTGTGTGTATACAGGCAGGCAGTGTAGTGGTTCGCGCACTCCACTGCTACAAACCCGGCGACTCAAATTCAATTTCCGCTCACGACCGATAAAAATGGCAAATGTTTGAACCGGTCCTGTGGTTCCTCTAGGTCGACTCAGCCTTAAATTAGTACCTGGAACATTAGTACTGAGGAGACAAAGGTGGCCGGGTGTGGTGTTAGCCACCCAGCGTCTCGTGTGCAATGCTGGCCTTCATAGGTGCTTGCTAACAGCACTCTCCTCAATAGTCTGTTAAGGCTATACGGGGGATCTTTATCTTTGTACAGGTGTGCATGCTTGGGTGAGAGTGGGCGACCGTATCCGATGTTTTTGTGCGTACCTCCGCCCAATCGTCCCACTTCTATTCCTCTTCCCGTGACCATCCGTTCAAACTTTCAAGGCCTTCTGTCAAAGCCTCCACTTGATGGGAGGATTACTCTTCGCTGCCGCTGCTGCTCTCAATGTCTAGAATTCCCTTCCTCTGGAACTCTGAACTGCTGAGACTCTCTCCCTGCTTTAAACCTCAAATTAGCGCTGTTGGCTGCATACTGTGCAAAAGAAGTTCTACATATGTCGGCTCAAGACTTGCCTCTTTCCTTATGCGCATGACTGACTGACCGTCTCCGCTCGTTGAAGTGTCTTCAGACCTCTTGTGCATAATGTCGTCTCAATTCCTCCATTGGGCCTGTCCCATTCTACCGCTCGTTCCCGGCTCTTAAAGCAAACAAACAATCTCTTCATGCTTTCCAGACCCGTATGCTCCTCCCGCGCCGTCTACATCCAGACCGTGCTTTATCGTATTGTGTGTGTGAGAGAGTGGAGAGTGCACGCATGTGTGCGTGTTCGCACCGAATTCGATTCCCGCTCACAAATAATAACATTGGTGAATATTTTACCCGGTCCTGGGCCTCCACCAGGTCGACTCAGCCTTAAAAGGAATGCCTCTTGCAGTGTGTAATCAGCAGCAATGGGGAGACAAAGGCGGCTGGGCGGGGTGCTGGCCACCCACGCCGGTGGTGTGCAGTGCCGGCCTTAATTGGTGCTCGCTAACAGCACTTGCCTCAATCGTTTGTGATATGGCTACGTGAGGGATCGTAGTCTTTGTTCGGACACTGCACTGCGACCTACCGCAATCCATTTTTTGACCATGTTGACCAGTGGATCCTTAACTAGGCCTGGGCCACCCCACAAGGTGGACTCAACCATTTTCGATTAATGTTATCATCGGTCAGAATCCTTTGAAAATGCAGCTTCACTCATCACCATTTGCAGTTCGGACCACGTTCCCTTATCTTGTCTCTGCCTGAAGTGAAAACCGCGGTGCAGCTTGCAAACGTCGGCGTCTGGGAGGCAATGGTGTGCTCCCACGCTGGCCTTAGTACATGCTCGTTAACAGCATTTTCCGCAACAGTGTCTGACGCTAGATGGAGGATATTTGTCTTTATCTTTGCATGTGTGTTTTTGAGTGGGTTTGCGTGAGAGAGCGGAGTTTGTCTGGAGTTGGGCTAAGTGGGAGGCTCGTTTATGTGATGGGGACGGTAGTAGTGTGTGGAGGGGCGGAGGGGAGGGTTGTGGATTAGGGGTGTATTTTTGTATGGGTAGTGTGTGTTGGGAATGGGGGTTAACTCGCCTGTGGGAGTGGAATTTGGTCTGCTCTGGGAGGGAGGGAGTGTGGCGGGGGTTTGTGGGAGAGGGGGAAGGTGCACGTTTGTGTTGGCGTGTGTTTGCGTGTGTTTGCGTGTGTGCTTGAGGGGAGCGGTAGTGCAACGGTTAACGCGCTGTGCTACGAACTCTGCTACCCGAGTTCGATTCCCACGCACGGCCAACACCAGTGACGGTTATCTGAACAGGTCTTGGGCCTCCCCGAGGTCGAGTCGTCCTCAAATGAGTACCTGGTGCGGTGTGTAAACATCGCCACTGGTGAGACAATGGCGGCCGGGTGTGGTGATGGTCACCCACCCCTTCGCGTGCCGTGCCAGCCTTTATTGGTGCTTGCTAACAGCACTTGCCTCAACAGTCTGTTAAGGCTACACGGGGGATCTTTTTCTTTGTTTGTGAGTGTATGCAGGAAGTATGTGCAGGAGTGTGGTGTATCGAAGCTGTGTGCTTGGGTTGAGCTTTTCGAGCTCCTAATGCAACGTGAACAAATGAATACGCACTTTCTAAACGTTTTCAGCGGTCCGGTCCTAATCTGGCCTTGTGCGTCCTAACGAATCATTAGCGATCTTAATGAGCATGTTGTGGGATCTGCTCTTCGATTGCCATCTGACAAGTTCGCCATCGTGCCAGCATTCCACAGTAGTCCCTCACCGCCCGCACTGCCCGCACTGCCATGAGTTTACACGTCTATGGGTGAATGTGGCAACTGTTACGAAAATCACAATTTATACCAGTTCCTGCATCCGTGAACCAAAAAAAGTTAGTCTGGGTCACATAGTCGAGAGAGTCTGCTCCGTGTCTGCACTTGGTGCAATGTTTCAGCCCGATCTATGATTGATACTAAACATTGGATGATGGATTTCACGAGCAGTTAACCACCTTCTGTAACTCATTCCTTGAGAAAAAAAAACGAAGCATGCTGGCAAGGGTGCCTTGAAAGAACGCAAATTTATTCACCAAGTTGGACAAAAAAAAATACGCAGGCGATTACATTCACGAGTTTAGACATTTGTGACATAGTTAAGACGATACGTGATTTGAGTGCAACATTTTGTAGGTGCGTGGAAATTATCTTCAGGGATGTCGGTGCAAATAAACACGAATCAAAACCTAATTTTGGATACTTAATTAATAGTGCGCTGGAAGTGCTATGAGCTTTAAGCCTGGGTGTTTAAAATACCAGTTTACAGCCATGAGGTGAGCGTTAATTTCACAAATCCGCGCCGAGACTGTTCCTGCTCCACCACCAACCGCCCTGGGGCGATGGCGTTCGTTGGCGACGCTCGGCGACGTCGTCTCGAAGCGCCTCCCCGAGCGAAGCGTTGATGAGCGCGGGCAATATCTGGACGCAGTGGCGGTGCAAAGTCACTTAATCAGTGCGGCATTACGGCACAAGCACGAGATGGGGGTCGTGCAAGCGGCACCGGCACAAGAGTCCCCCCCCCCACTTCCAGATGGCGTGTGCTTGTAGGACCACGTCCCACCACGCGTGCAGCGCCAGCGTTTTTTCTGTGTGTCGCTCGGTGGCTTCCTGCCGCCTGCGAAAGACGAGCAGCAGCAGCAGCAGGAAGGAGAGTGAGACTGCGCTGATGCCGCAGCCTCGGGCAGGCGAGAGCTGGCCGCACACTTTAGGAATACGCGTCAAAGCGCGAGCGCAGGAGGATTTGTAAAATTACGGAGATTCAAATGTTACTTTGGTAGCCTGCGGAGGTGCAAACTTGGAGGCCGTAATAAAACATCAGAGTAGATTAATAATAATAGTAATGCTGTTTATCCAAGAGAGCATCACTGGGATGTTTGGCTAATTGAATTAATTTCTGGTTAACATGCCTAAAAACAACTATACTCATCGAGCAACCGTACATTATGCTTAGAGACTCGAAGTGGAGGTATAATCACACATTTATGCAACAGCAAAAACATAGTGGGGGAGTTTTGCTCTCCAATGTTTCAACGCTGCCCCGATTACCAGCGTGCAACGAAGCTGTGCTCTTGGGTCGCCGTGTCCGTCGCTGCTTATCCGCCAGAAGGAGGGTCAACCTCCTGTGACATTCCAGTGGCCAGTGAACCCTGCTAGGCCTCGCGCACTGAGCGAAGTTGGGGGGGAGGGTGGGAGGTCGGAGCGCACGGCTCGAAGCTCTTTCTCACTGCCTGTGAGAAGGAGACCGCCGTCCCGCAGACAGTTTGTGGTGTGTTTCTGCTTTCAGGCGCATCAGCGGAATTGTTTGTGGTTTTTTTTAACGTCAAGAGGATTTTCACTTCCTATAGTCTCCTACAGTCCTGAATGTAATATATATATTTAGTAGCATCATCCTTGCAGGGTCCATAACATGAGAATATGTTTTGCGGGAAGTAAAGTGGTCATCCTATGCATAAACTGGAGCACCTGCCATGAGAATGTGGAATTTCCACCATTACGTTTTCAGGGCCACCCAATGCAGATGAGCACTGTCCCCCGCATGCTCATTGCCGCATGCGGACACACTGCACGGTATTATATTTACATAGTTCTGTGGAGCGATATGTACAGTTACCCTATGTGTATGGTTTTGTTTAAGCATGCCTACCATCATTTAATGAAATCGGTCAATTATCCCAATGCAATTACCCTCTAAATAAAGAGTATTGTCACTTGCTGAGGCTTTCCTAGATAAAGAGCATTATAAACACCATTATTATAACAGCAGTACCACCCGGCCAAATGCAGGGGATATAAAACAAATATAGTAAATATGACTTAACCACATACAGTGTTCAAAATAAGCTTCATGGGGCCAATTATAATTATGTAAATATCTACTCTGATGTTTTGCTCATTTCTCCCACTTTGCCCATCCACGGGCTACCCCAGTAACATCCTCGTCTTCTTGTGACTCGTGTGTTTTGCTTGCAATCAGCAATGTTGCTCTTTGGAAAGCCGGGTCACAGTTGCACGGAGCAGTGCTGCCCCGTGGGAGTGATGTGGAGGAGGAGGTCCGGGGGAGGGGCCCCTTGACGTGTTCCCTGAATGAGACGGTCGCTCGGGCCTTGTACACTGGACTGCCAAAGCAGCACTCCGTATAATGCCTCCTGTCACACCGGTAATGCAGAGTGCACTGACCTCGGAGAAGGTTAACTGACGCTCGTTATTACAGTACATATTGACGTACCTGCTGTCTATTTTCTGATACCCAGCAAAATGCAGAATCTCACTCCTCTTAAGAGCATTGCCTGGCGCACCGCTGTTAATAATTCAACGTGATTTTTTTTTTTTTGTGGCACGGTCGTTTGCGTTCGTGAATTCATATCGCGAACGGCTATTTTGACGTAATAGTTTTTTCTGCCGATGCGCGAACGCGGCTGAGTCGAGCGTTGTCGTTGTCCGCGCAGACCTACTCGGGACTCTTCTGCGTGGTGGTGAACCCCTACAAGAACCTGCCGATCTACACGGACCAGATAATCGAGATGTACCGGGGCAAGAAGCGCCACGAGATGCCGCCCCACATCTATGCCATCACGGACTCGGCCTACCGCAGCATGCTGCAGGGTGAGCCGCTTTCCCGTCACATGCGCCGTTGCAGCACCGTTAGCCAACCGTGCCGTCCCACGCCATCCCGTGCCGTCCTGCACCCTAATAAATGGCAGTAAACCGCCGTCCCCACCTCCCCATAATCATCATCAGCAGCCACGATCAATCCACTGTTGGATCAAGGCCAACTTCAAGCGGTAGTCATTTCTCGTGGTCATGCAATACAGTAACCCTGCACCTCCTGCACACGAGCAGCATCTCATTGCTCCATCTCCTTGGTATACGTCCAATAGGGAGCACGTTCTCTCCTTTGGCTGTCAATCGACTGTTAATCTCGACCACCTGCCATAATTCCACATGTAATGATTATTATCATCAACATCACATTATTCAGTTTTGTGTGTGTGGGTGCCGGAAGTGTAAGAGTCAATTTTGAATGATTATAATTATTGTACATTACATCCTCATTTTTTGGGAACAGTTTTTTGTGTATTAGTTTGTTGTTCTTCTTCTGCACCTCCGATTAGCACAGTTGGCCATGTACGGTGGGAAAGAAGTTCTACATACATATATTCTTGGAATGGCTGGGAAGGCCATTCAAGTTGAAGTTATAGAGGTCATCAAGGCCAATGCTGTTGATGCCGTCACCACCACCACCAACAGATAACATCACCATAACTTCTTCTGCCAGATCCCAGAGCAATTGCATAGTTAACACCAGGCCTAAAAGGTCTGCTCTTTCATTCTTTCACTTTGTGTGTCCACTCCTTCTGGTTGCCCCTGGTTTACTGTAGTTTAAAATCACCATCAGCAAGCTGGCTCGTGTAGCATATTGACCTCATCGTCACGTGAACCACAAATTTAACTCGGGTGCCGTTAGGCTGCCGCATCATTGTGGACAAGTCCCCACAATGCCGTGCGAGCCTCGGCAGAATTAATAAGTGTAGGCGGCAGCCTGGTTCACTCGCTGCTTTATAAACTGTCAACTTGGGGCTGTTTTAGGTAACTTTGGTAGTGTGGAAAATTGTGTCCTTATTCGGAGTCATCGTTCTCACCCTGCTCCCCGGTGTTAAGCAGGGCAGCTGTCCTCAGCCAGCTAAGTTGTTTGAAATCCATCTGGAGGTAGTTTTTAATCGGCTGGGGAGGAAGTTGTGTTTGAAATTGACCGCACTACTGTGTACTCTTCATATACGGTAGTGTTCACCTCAGCTCTGGTCAAGCAATGTAGTCACCCCCGCCACCCCCCCACTCCTACCTTACGACCCCCCTCCCCCGCCACACTCGAGTGTGAGTCAGACCTGCAAGCCGGTTGCGGGAAGATGATGTCAGAATTTGTACATTGGGTATTCGCGCCATTGTTGTCGCGCGAGGCTGTCACACACCGCCAGCTACGTGTCCTCGCTGAGGCCTGCGCACCCGAGGGGTTTTCCTCATCGCGGCGCTCCCCAAGGCGAACGGGGGGCGGGGGCGACACGCAGTGCCACGTTGCTTGGCCGTGGGCAGCGGTGGGAATGCTTGGAATCGCGAGCGTTTGGTTGCACGAGCGCCACAGCTTACTCTCCCCCCCCCCCCCGCACGTGGCCACCTGACGTGGCTTAAGTTTCCCGGGAAGAGGGTCGCGGCTTTTGAAACGGATCACACGGGGCGGAAAGTGGTGCGCGCAGAATCTGGGCAGAGGTGTGTCGCCTGGCAACAGCTCTCCCGGCCAACCCGCCGCCACCGTGCCGCGTTTCAACCTCAACGCTGCGGATCGAAAGCTCTTCTGCTTCTCCTCTCCCCCTTCTCCTCCGCTCGACTTTGGAATTGTCCCCCTTATTCTCGCCTCCTTTCGCAAGTTCTTGTAGCCTTGCTCGATTCAAGAAATGCATTGATCTTATTGACAGTGCCGTTTTATCTTGCTGGTTTGCTTGCCGATTTGGGCCTTTGGGGGGGGGGCAGTGATTGGCAACTCATTATAAAAAGTGTACAATTAAAATGGTTGACACACGTCACACCGTGGCAGCAACATATGCTCCTGTAAATACGGTCAAACTGCCTTTAGTGTGAAATTGGTGAAAGATACCAATCCAGGGTCTTGAGACTCGGGAAGGCTTTGCTGGTTAAATATAGCACCTCAAACGTATCCTCTGTACGAATACCATTTCCTGCAGCTAATGTTCGTACGGCAGCAGATCGTTTTACACGCGGTTTTACATTTCTAACGGGAAATATGCTCGATTTTGTTGTTGTCAGCTTCGACAGCTTGCCACAGCAAAATGACGTGACACGTGTGGATGGGTGCAATACGCGGACCACTCTGTGGTCCCGCCGGGCCCCGTTTTCCTCCATCCACGGCGGCCGTGCGTGGCCGTTACGGTACTTCCCTTCCCGTTGCAGTACGCTTTTGGTTCCTCTTGGAACCACGGGGGTCTGCGCGCGGCTCGCCGACTTGACTGCTGCTCTGTGGTGCTGCTGCTGCTGCCGCCGCGGCAGCACACCTCGTACCGCGAGACGTGAACTCGTCGTATAAACACTTTTAACATTTTAACACATTGGCGGTAAGCCGGTGGTGCGCGGTGTAAAAACAGCAACATTTTCGCAATGATTATATATTTTCCTGCGATTCACAACCCCGGTCATAAAATCTTGCGGGGTGCATCAAAATCAGTTATTTTAATGTCGACGCAGTCGGAAGATGAACGTTATGAGCAGCTGAACACGTGTAGTGACATCGTTGGATGTCACTGTGTATGTCACTGTGTGAAGTGACATGCACAGTGGCTAGGGGCGGAGCGAGCCCTGTTACACAGGTTATAAGCCGGAGCTCTGAGCGGCACTGGCTGTTGTTGTCCTCAAGACTCTGTGTTCTACGCCTACGTCCGAAGACAAGTCGCCAACACGGGGACCGGGACCCAAGCTGGGGTCCCGTCCATCGTAGCTACTCCCAGTGCAGTTAGTGTAGTTAGCCTGGTGGACCACCATTATAAGTTATTATCTGGTGAAGGGGCAGTTACCCCTTTGTGTTAGTGTGTTGGTATTAATTAATGTGTTGCCTCCAAGAATACGACTTGAGTCTCCGTTTGAGCCCACTACACACGTAGCTATTTGAGTATAGCACCCAGCCTGATAACAATTGGCTACGTGTTCCAAAGGCAGATTTTATGAGGACCGGTGTATTATGATGTACCAATATACCGCCAATACGTCCCTTCCGTCCCCCCCCCCTCGTCAGAATCAGAATCTTTATTCGACTGGAGAAATCCGCGGTGAAGCTTTTTCTTTTACAGATGTCCAGTAAGGGGGGGGGGGGCGAGTCAGAAAGTTACAACAACAAACAATGCAAACAAAAACGATAGGACTGCAAAGTTTAGGAAAGGTAAAAAAATCACTAAAAATAAATAACCAACCTAAAACTATATTATTTTTATTTTACTAGGTAAAACCCACTGAGCTATTTGTTACTTTTTCGGAAGCAACCTGGCCACAACTGATAGCTCAACGAAGTGTCTTATCAGGTCCAAATTTATAGCAGCCAAATAAACCCACCCACCCCCACCTTGTTCTTTTTAAAGTTCACTCAATTATATTCTTAGGTTTTTTAGGTAAAGTCACGTAGGTTAAATATATATATATTTTTTTACCTATGTGACTTTACCGAAAAAACCTAAGAATATGAATCTTTGCAGTCACGAAAGCTTCAAATCTAGAATTCACTCAATTAGTCGCCTCGATTTTGTACGTATTGGCAACAGAAATACAAATGGCTTGTGTCTTTTTGAATTAGATTGGACAGGAAGTTGGCAGTGGGAGCAGCGTTTGTGGCAGTGAGAGCAGCATTAGTGGATGAAATCTTTTTGGCTTCACTCGCCATGGCCGTGACCTCTAGGGCTGGGCTGCCTCTGTTGGCCACAGATGCTTACGCTTAATTACTTATACCATGCAGGCAGGCCGAGGGCTCCTTAAGGCAATCGGAGTGTGCATTAACACCGTGGTATTTAGCCATGAAATCTTGAGAAATCATTTTTTGGGTTTCCGTACGATTCCTGTGCGACTTCTGTTTGGCAAGGGGGAGGGGTAATGGATGATGTGGTGGTTTCGCTGGACGCAGAAATAACGCGTCGTGTGGTCTTGGCTGTTTTTAAATTTAGGAGCATAGGTCAGTAACGTGTGTTTGCCTTCCTAGTTGTGCAATTGCATTAAGAAGTATGCCGTTGCTATGATCGGGTTACATTCCTTCATCACTGCAAATAGCCGTCCCGCACCCTCGCGTTAAACTAGGCCACCCTGTTTTTGCCTGGTCTGCTCCCTCGTCAGCGTTGCGCTTTTCCGATGTCACATTTGCCGTCGGGACGACTCAGTGGTAAGGCACAGTTACGTCTCTTTCCGCCTACCGCGGCCCGGCCAGGGCTTCGCATTAGTGTCACATGCCGGGTCTGACCATCGGTGCTAGAAGAGGCCAGGCCCAACGGACTCCGCTGACGGAGGCTTGCCGAGTGCCATGGCAGAGCCGCGCAGGCCCTTCGGCTCCGTGGAGCGAGTTTTCCTCCGCGAGCCACTCGGATCGTCAATGTTTTTTTTTATTCCTGAGATGTTTGCTGCACCAGCACTCGCTGGGGCTCCACAGCGTCCGTGCGCCCCCAAAGCTGGGCACTTGGCGGGATCTGCCCCGCAGCGTCGTCGCCACATGTGTTTCCTGACACCTCGCGCGGTCCCACGCAGCTGCAAGGGCACTTCCTCCCTCTGCCTTGGGCCCCCTGGTTCCGCCAGAGCCCCTGGTTCCTCCCTGCCCCCCCGCACCCCACAACCCCCACGTTAACCCCCCCTCTCCCCACCAACCCTCGGAGTGCCCCCACGTGCCGCCTTATATGGGCACCGCGACTCCTAAACATTCCAATAAAACTGCACGAAAGACCCAAGATGTATTCGTTTAGTGCGCGTGATGTAGTACAAACATGCTTTGCAGGAGGTCGCGTTCGTGCGATCGGTGAACGTTCACATCTGCAATCCCACCAGCCCCAAGCCGGGTTTTCTTATTGACGGTGGCAGTCTTTGTGGTTTCTCGCTTGAAGCCAAAATCGCGCACCGGTCTATAGATGTGTCTCCTGATATTAACGTTCCTGTGGATTTGTTCCGTGCGTGTATTTTTTACAGACTGCAATACAAAGAGTTTGAATAATTGTAAGAAGTGTATTTACATTTTAGGAGTGTTTGGTTTTGCAATAGAATGGCTAATGTGGCCTTCACGCGCACAATGTAAATGGCCCTTTTTTGTTTTTGCCCTATAAAGCACTTGGGAATTGTGCGTATGGAAATGACCGATCCTACAAAATACATATCGTGCATTCAAAATTTATTGCATGAATTTCAATCTTAACCCTTTCCCGTTCCGAGACGTCTGCAAGCTGCAGTGTGTGTGGGTCCCGTTCACCGCTGAGTATCAGAACGTGCAAGCGGCTCCGCATTAATATTATTTAGTGAGGCGTAGCGCTGCTGTTTTTAGCGACTGTAACGACACGACCGTACTATGATAGCTGGCACCAAACTGTGCCCACACGCCCTCCCTCATGGTCTTTTACTCCCTATTTAGTTTGGATTCGATTCGATTCCAATGACGAACGTAATCAGGAACGGCATCCGAACGGAATCGTAGGAAAAAACTAGTGACGTACGCGACGTACGTCATCGGAACGGGAAAGAGTTAATAATGAAACAACAGCATCCAGGACGCGGGAGAGGTGGGGGGGGGGGCAACGACAGCTTTTGTCGATGTAAACGAGCACATGCATGGACATCAAAAAGTAACCACGCGAACAACTTTGCTCTTTGAGTGAGGAGGCTGTTGGCCGAGCTTCTTTGCGTCAATTTTGCGGGTTCTTGCTGCAGCGGGAATTTTTGTTGCCGCTTTTGTTGCAGCGATGGTGTCTCTTCTTCTCCGGCTACCGCAAGCGATGGGGAGTATTGCTTAAAAAAATAACAAATCCTCTTTGCTGCGTTTGGCCGGATTCAACAGTTCTGCAGCCCGGGGAATGCCGCTCAGCTTCATGTGTGATGCTGATGTAACTGGCAGTGTTCGTGAACCTTGCTCTTTGACTGACGCCTGTGCCTCGCCCTGTCTCGTTTCAGATCGCGAGGACCAGTCTATCCTTTGCACGTGAGTCCCATCCATCTGCTCCACTCGATCCCGTTACAGACCCCCTTTGCGCAAACCCCTGTCTTTTATTCCGGCTATAGGTGCATGCAACGCAAAAAGATTGCCGCGCTTTCGACTCTGTGGGTACGGGCACCCGTTAAATGAAAACGAGCCCCTGGAAGGGGGGGGGGGGAAATTAACTTCATCAGTGGTGTTATTTTTTTGTAGCCCATGTGGAAAACATTGGTGAAGAAAAAAAGCATTTCAGAAAGTTGATGCAGGGAGTATTTTGTGGTTCTTCTGGCCCTCAAGGGGCTGGTGTTGTTTATGTGTCCTGGGTAGTTTTTTTATGGTTCTGCGTTGGGCAGAGCTGCTGTTTGGTTATGAATTCCATCACTGCAGGCACTAAAACAAACTGCAGTTTTTTTGTCATGATGGTGGAGTCGGGAAGCTTGTTTTCTTGATGCCCTGAGACTCCCTCTGGGTCAGAAGTTTGCTCGGCAATAAGCTCGCATTCCTGTGCATAAAAATAAAAGGGGAAAAATCTTGACATCTTCGCGCAATACAATTTGCGGCATGGACTGAGGTGACCTGGTTCTTTTTATCTTTTTTCCCCGACGGCTATCTGCTCGCGTAAATTTTTCGCGACGCACGGTTTATAATTTGCGGCGTGAAACGCCAGGAGCTGGGATGAAAATTTCCATGGAGCAGTTTGGGTCGGGTGGTGGCGGTTGCATCGCGCAGATTGTTGCTGGGACGATAATCTGGCGATTAAGCAAGCCGAAAGGCGACTTTAAACGTACCGTGATCTTGTAACTTTGCCAGCGTTTGGGAAATCGCACGCAGCAAAGCACTGCTGGGGAGGCTGCGTGTGGTGAGCGCGTGGTCGGTTGCAGCCCGCTTCTCACTCGGATTCCGATTTTAATGTTTTCGACCGTTGCAGCGCCCCACTGGGAATTCCTGCGGCCCGATTTGCCGTGGCGATAAGCTGAAAGGTCGTCGCGTGAACCGGCCTGCTCGCCTGCCCGCCTGTTTCCCGGAGCTCGCAGGACGGCGAGCGTGCACAGGCGTTGATAACCGATATCGGTGACGTCTTCACCTTGGCGTGCGGGTCCCGCATATCTGGAGTGGCTGGACATGGCTGGAATTTTTCTGTCCCAGAAAGATTGATGTTTGCTTTGGTATTTACGTGATAAATCTTTGCTTGCGTCCAGCTCTGAGACCAGTGCGGCGCGTTGATGGATTTTAAGTGTTGGTCCGCATGGCGCTTTCGCCGAAAAAGAGCTGTACGTGCTGAGCGTTTGCGGTTTGAGACTCGTTTTTGTTTAAAAGCAACTGGTGTTGGCCTCTGTAAAGGGGCGTGGGGTGGCGAGAATACACGGGACTCATTGCCGGGCTGCCAGGGGGGGTTCCAAGCTATTGCCACCACTTTCACTGTTGTCAAAAGCCAATCTCAACAGTTATCTGTTTCAACACTTAACTCGCAGAGTGCGGGTGACACGCGTTGGATTGCGTCAGCGGCTGATTGCTGTGATCCCAGAGTGGCGACTTGTGCTGCTGGCGTTAGCACATTTATGTTCTCTGGCCTTTGATTTGCTGAGAGTTGAATGTCGCTGTGCACTGATGTCAAAGTGGGTATCCCGTGCGTGGCCTGTGAACTGTATTACTCGCTCACGTTTCTGAGTTACCCTGATAAAAGGCCGGTGTTATAAATCAGACGCAGTTAAATATTTTGTCAGTTTGGGGACCGTGTGGAATTTAAACTTTTCTCATCCTGACCGATGTGAAACTCTGAGAATAACGTTGAACAGGTTTGCTTGTGTTAAACGTAACCACACCACCGTTAAATTACATTTCACGGAGCCCTGTGTTCCGTCGTGGGCATTGTGACCTGCGCTCGTTGTCGAGCAACTTAACAAACCGTTTGTGCCCCTCCCCCGTAACTCCACGATTGGGGGTCATGATTCAACCGTATCCTGTTCCCTTTCCTCTCTGGCGCATGCCACAAAATATGCTAAACTATAAACTATCGTTTATTGTTACCGGGTAAGCCTCACTGAGCTGAATGTGCCCTTTTTCAGAAGCGATCAGGCCCCAAATGATCGCTCAACGAAGTCGCTCATGTGGACATTAATAGCAGCCAAATAATCTAAATGCATGTTTCTAAATGTGGTGGGAAAACCGGAGGACCCGGATAAAAATCCCCGCGACCACGGGAGAGAGAGACATGTCAACTCCACATATACAGGCGTTGGGGTTGGGATTGAACCCATACCGAGGGAGTTAACATCTCGCCACCGCGGATAATTTTTACAGCGGTATTATTTTTAATTAACGCATCATAATCAATATCAGTAGCCATGATATATCCACTGTTGGATGAAGGTCAAGCTGTCATAATTTTTCATGGTCATGCAATACAACCCTGCAGCTCCTGCACACGAGCTGCGTCTCATTGCCCCATCTCCTTTGTGGACGTACAATCGGGGGCACGTTCTCTCCTTTGGCTGCCAATCGACCGTTAATCTCGACTATCGGCCATCATCCCAAATCTGATTATTATCATCATAATAAAAAATATATATGAAGAGGAATTTATAGATTTTTAGGCACATTATTCAGTTGTGTGTGTGTGTGTGCATGCCGGAAGGGTAAGAATCCATTTGAAATTACCGTATCGTACGTCGCATCCTCATTTCTTTAGAACCGATTTTTGTGTTTAGTTTGTTTACCTTCCCCTGCACCTCCTAATTAGCACGGTTAACTACGTACGGTGCGAAAGAAGTTCAACATACATACACATCCGCATTCATGCATTCTGCAGCGAGCATGGCTGTGCCAGTCCTTGAATAGCGTAGGGCGAGAAGCGTTTAAACCCAACGTCCCTCTCCCCTTCAGATTGGCAGAGTAGTCCTTGTGCCAGGGCCGAGTTTGCCCGACTTAGGAGAGCAGTCGTTCACGCCTGACTCCTCTCTCTCTCTCTCTCCGATTGGCTGGGGGCTTTGCGCGTGCAGGGGCGAGTCGGGCGCCGGCAAGACGGAGAACACGAAGAAGGTGATCCAGTACCTGGCGCATGTCGCGTCGTCCCCCCGGGGACGCAAGGACCACACCGCTCCGGTCAGTGTCTCTCCCCCACCCTGCCCCCCCCACCCTGCCCCCCCCCCCCCGCTCCGGATCCACCTGCCGGATCCGATACCAGCACCCGTGCCCCACGCGCTCCCGGTAGGCGAACGCTTGCAGAGAATGCTGGGCGCTTCCCCTTTGAATATCTGGGGCACGGCTGCGCTTTGTTTATATTCACTTATTGTTGGTGACCGTGAAACGGCAGTACAGCAAGTTGGTTACCGACCTGCATATGGGATATTGAATGTTATCCTTTGGTGTGGGTGGGTATTCTCCGGGTACTCCGTTGACTTCCCACGTGCAGAACGCCCCACAGCGAACTGGACAAACGTCCTGAAAACGGAGTCTAGAGGCTTGTGTCGTTGAGCGTTGAGAATCGCTGTTGGAATCCCTGGTTCCTACCCAAAATTCAATCCGATTTTCGTGTGTAACGTTTGATGGCCTCAGCACGATCACTAGAGGTTAAGCAAAACATTTTAGTTACGTCAACGTTTTTAGTTTTATGCCTCGGGCAATCGCTGTTGTGAGACTTTATCCATCAGATAGGCGCAGACATGACCTCGGAATCGTTTGCAAGATATAGGGTTGCGTAATGGAGAGGGCCAATGAAGGATGCCTGGTAAATGCCCTTAATGTCACCTTTGGGTTCATATTCTTGGTTCTTTCGGTAAAGTCACGTAACTTTACCGAAAGAACCAAGAATATGAATTCCTGCAGTCACGACAGTTTTAGGTCATATATTTCACCTTTGGGTTGTTTTACAAATGCACGTGCTCAGCTGTCATGGCAGCTCACCCCGAGTGGATAAATAAATCGGCCTTCGGGTGGCGCCACATTAGAAAAAGGCGCAGATAAAAATTGACGAAAAAATTGCCGGGGCGTAAATTTTCTTAGCGGAGACGGGAAATAATAGCGCTGACGCGGCGGCCGAGAAACATCCCCGCAAAGGTTGGGCCGCTGCTGACTGCTACCGTTTTGTACGCACGGCACGGTCCGGAGCGGTCGCGCACTAATGGTGTGAAATACAGCAGGCGGGCCTAATCGGTGTCAATATCCCCCCCGACGGTAAAATCCGACGCGGAGTTTTGAGCGCGCTGCGATTTCTCCGACGGCGTGTGAGCGAGTCGCTGCGCAGCCGCCGGCGTAAACCCACGACGGTCGTCTCCCGCATCTCGTACAGACAAGGCTCCACTCGCGCACGAACCATCGTTGAATTTTACACGGGACGGATCGCGCGGGTTGCAATGCCGAACGCGCGTCGTAGACCCTCCTCCCGCCCGACATCGTCCTCCAACAAATAAAGTTGTCACGTAAACAAACGCGCCAATTATTCGATGACTTCAGCCCAACGGTATGCATACCCCGGTGTTGAACATACCGATGTGCTGGAGCAACAACAATTGTTAAATGTTGCAGATCGCTCTCTTTAGCATACCGGTGTGCTGATGCAAAACAACCACGTTTGTCAACAGCGCATGGTTATTTATTTGGCATCCGGTATCCTTCTGTCAGCCACGGCTGTGGCTACTGGTCAAGTGCCTCAATCCAGTCTGTTGCAAGTGACTCGGAAAATATTTAGTGGGGAATTAAGACTTGCGTAATGAATTAAGAATGTGTTGCCTGGCTAACTTTTCCCTTTACAGGAGAAAGCCTCCCCTCCCCCCCTCCCCTGCTCCGTTGTTTCATAGGGCTCCGACCTTGGTTATCTTCGTTATATTGCGGTGCTAGAGGCGATGCCATTCCCCATTCTCGTGGCTTCTGCCATAGCGCACGCGGGGCATGAACTAAACTCCCAACGGTTCCCGCGGATGGTGACCAGCTGAGTCCCGAGCCTTGGAGTAATTCACGGCGGGATTTGTTTGTGATGACATTTTAAGTGCTCGTGAAGAAACGGCGACAAGGCGAATGGGATAAACGGCACGCAATTGTGGGTTACGATAAAAAAAAAATCGTAACTTTGTCCTTCGTGGGTGGCCATCTCAGCACTCCGCAGCATAATTCCAAGTAAACTACAAGAAGAGTCAAGATGCGGATGGGATTGAACGAGAAAAGATATGATGATTAAAATTTGACAATTAAGCAAGGACTATTACTCGTCGGTGGGGGGGTGGAGAACATTAAAAGTATTTTTTAATTGCTTTGTAATTGTACAGCCACGTTAAATTCTGTCAAGAGTGGCTGCAGTTTGGAACATCGGCATTTTACGCTGCATAATAGTCATTTGATTTCACACGATGGCAGGGTGGAACGGTAGCATAGTGATTTGCACACAGTAGAGAACAGAGTTCGATTCCCAGCCGTGGATAATTGTACTGCTCACCAACCCGCACTGCCCAGCTTGGCGAAGTACGGGAAAGCGACCTCCACAGCATACAGACCCCCTCGTGCAGCAGTGCGTGTGTGGCGCAGGAGTAAACGCGCGCGCGCGGCCTCCGATACTACCGGCGCTGCTGCCTACTACGCCCGAGGAGCGCAAGTGAGCGGCTTCGCGTGACAGCTGTTGTCGGATAGAAAAGCAAGAGGAGTGAAAGCCAAGCTGGCTGCGGCTGGTTTGGCGTGGAACAGGCTGTGCCGGGAAGGGGGAGGGCACAGAGGGCGTTCACGCGGCATGAAGGACAGTCCCTGAGCTGCGCTGGACGGTCCGGCGCTCCGGCTCGCTCTGATATCTAACCCCCCCCCCTCTCCTTCCCTCCCCTCCTTCCCTCCCTGTCTCGGCAACGCGTGTTTTGGAATCGCCGCAGCCGGAGTCCCCGAGGCCTCTCAAGTCTCAGGCAAGTGTTTCTTTGTTGCTAATTGCTGCGAAGGCTCATGGTGCACCCCGCTGGCGGTGCTCGTGATCAAAGCTGTTGGTGGTGCCCCCCACCACCCCCCTCCCCCACCCCTTACCCCGCCATGCTCCTGGCCGATGCTCGACTCCAACGGTCATTCCGGGCCGGGCTCGAACTCTCCTCGTTTGACGTCTGACAAAGAAGTGGTTCTCGTTTTCCCCGTGTCCATTCCGCCCTCCACTCGAAGCACAGCTCTTGGTTAATCTTAACACAATTAGCAATTCCCGTTAGGGTCGTGGAACGTGATGCAGAGAGAGAGTTCTTGGCCTTGCCACCTTACTTCGGCCGCTCACTCCCGATGAGCCTCATTGCTTTCTCTGCAGCTCGGCGCGAATGGTGCCCCATTTTCTTGATCGTGGTGCAACGAGGGGTGGGGTGTGTTGGCCTACCTGACCAGGATTTGAACTCGTAGCCCTCCAGCTGCGAGTCGTGTGATTCGCTACCACGTCACCGGGCCAGTATATTGTGGAGACATGACAAACAATTCGGAAAAGAATTGGCAAATTTCCCAGGCATAACGTTTCTGAAAAGAGATCGTTTAGGCTGTCCTGAGTAAATAAAGTATTATTAATGTTTATGAATCGTAAAAGTTTGGAGAGCGTTCAAAGTTATCGACCTGTGTTTTTTTTTCACATTGGCTCTGGAACATGGTTTTCCTTGCGGCGCATAATGTCCTAGCTCGGGCGATCGTGAAACGCGGCCGTGATTTACGGCGTTCGTCTCGCCAGATCACCACGGCCGCCTCTACCTCCCCGCGTGTTCGCCGCTCGCTTCGCCGACTCGGGCGCCGTTTCAAGGCCGCACGACCCCAATCTCTTCGTTAGAAATCCCTTTGAAACACCCATCCGATTTTCTCCTCGAGTGGACGTGACCCCCATCACCAGTGCAATTTATACGTGGCCTCATCCTCCTCGTCCTCCTCCCGGTTTGCGCCCGCCGAATCGCTGGTTGGGCAGCCACACCGGAAGCGTGCATGGTGTATTTTTAACGGCGAAACTTCCTCCCGTGGTGCCGCGGAGATGCGAGGCGAGGAGGAAGCGCGCAGACCGGCGTGTGTGTTTGTGAGCGCACGTCCACTGCTTGACGGACGTGGGACAGCTGCCCCCGCCCCCCACCGCGCCAAACAGCTGCGTAGGCGGAGCATGGTGGCGCTGTCCTCCGCGGGCATTCCTGCATGGCACGCAGGCGCTCCACACAGAAGCGCATTGATTCACTTTGAAAACGTTGGTCCCGCTTTTTGGCTGTTTTTTTCTTACTCAAACCGTTAATCGCGGGCCCCCAGTTTTATCCCAATGGTGCTATTGGTGTCAAATGACTCGGTTGGTATGAAACGTAACAATTATACGTAACACTCGTCGCCCCCCAACTGTGAAAAACTTAGCAGGACCCTCGTCACAGGCGGTTCCTGAGACTCAGTGAGGCTTTCTTGAGTAAGCGATGTAGTAATAAATAATTAACGGCCATGAGACAAAGTCTGCATTCAAATCTCTCGCGAAGCGGTGCAATCCTTCGTGTTGGAGAGAATGGCTTGTTGAGGCGGTTATCGCAGAACGAGTGACGGTCTTCGCCCTGTCATCAATGGCTGCACGTAAAAAAAACCCAAAGCATTAAATTTGCTTGTCAAATAAATTTGCTTGTCAAATAAATTTGCTAAATTCTGAGAGTGGACATTATCGGTTTGACTGCGATGTGAAGAACATTTTCGTGGCAGGGTTCTGGGAAGATGCGGCCCCTGGGAAGATGCACGGGGTGATCCACGGCTCGCTGCAAGAGTTCAAAAATAGCTACCTCTTCACATGACATAACACTGATAACACAAGTGGATTTAAATTGGGGAAAGGAAAAACGTTAAATCGTAATTCAGTCAGGAGTAATTGGCCGCTCGATTCAAAATGCGGTAAGGGGTTGAATCACTCGCCACCTATTTTGCATTGATAAAATTAGTACATTCTAGTTGGACGTTTACAATGGGTGTCTTCACGAGAGATTGGTCCCCAGCATAGGAATGTGGAATTTCACCACTGAATGAGAGCCACCAACAGGGGTGAGAGCCAGTCGGTGCTTTTTTAAGCATGAATCAATTTTGACGGAAGACGCTCACTGTACATCCCATGCGGTTGGATGAGCTGCACAGATTAGAGACCTACATTTGTCATCCAAGGCTTTATTTGCCGGTTTCTCCTCCTCTGGTATACCCACATTTCCCCCCCCCCCCGTCCCCCTGTGTTTCTGCGGCCGTAAGTGCCCTATCTACAAATCAGCAGAAGTTGGTTTGTTTTAATAAAACTAATGGACGGAAAAGTGGGCTTTTACTCATGATACACATCAACGTACAGCTCGCGAATGATGCTGCACAGCGCATTCCTTCCAGCTCTCTTATTTCGGTCGGGCTAGTAGGCGGGCATTCCTGCCTAAAGGATGTCACTTTGAAAATAATCTCTGCTGAAAAGCAATGATGAATTAATGTTGGTCTTTTTGTCGTGTGGCGGCGGAGAGCCCACTTTTCATGGCTTGCTAAGAAAAGCAGGCGGCTTCCGCTGCTTCAGAAACGTTCCAGATTGCGGGGACGGGTTGCGTTGAAGAAAATCTCCGTGCCCCCCCCCCCGACCTACCCCACCCACCCGCTGCTCCCCCACCGTGCTGCCTCGTAAGGCTGTTTGCCGCCGACGCGACAGTCATGCAGTGCCTTCCGTAGTCATCTCTCTGTTTTTTTCGTACATTCACTTTTTGCCCAAATTTGGGCAAACTCTGAGACAACGATGGCCATTCTTAGATCTTCAATCATTGTTCACCTGAGCATCGGGTTGAATAAAAGGCCCCAATTTAAACATGCATGAACTGGAACGTCTAATGATATAGTTTATTATATAGTTTATCCATTTGTCACCCATGAAAGTCGTAGTTTAGCAGTTATATTACACTCTCCACCATAGACTCTCGAGCCATTGTGTTTAATTGTAATTGTGATTTGACCCCTTCGATTTGAAGCTTTCGTGACTGCAGGAATCCATACTCTTTGGTTCTTTCGATAAAGTCACGTAGGTATATTTTCAGAGCACGTTTATTTGCATGTTTTTCCATAAGTACGTGTGGTTAATGCAGACTGGATGCCTTGCATAAGGTATCGATTTGGTGTTCGAACATCTTAACGCAGCTGTTTTATTGCCAAAACGGGTAAAACCCATCCTTATATTTTCATCGTCTCAACGTGACTTTACCGAAAGAACCAAAGACTATTTGACCCCTTGTTAAAAGTTTCGACAGACGAACAACTTTCATCGCAGCTCATATCGGCGTATTTATACTCGCACAATTGCTGAATCAGAATGATTAGAGCAACATCTCCCCGTACTCGCCAACTAATGTCCGCTCGCAGGGCAGTGCCGCATCACCACCTTGGGCAGCACGGGGGAACAGCTGTGATCAGCGGCTTCCCTTGGCTAACAAAAAAAATACATGAATCTATAGCCGGCCATTGGGATGACCGAGTTGAGATATGGCGTGAGGCGCTCTGAGATGCTTCTGGGCCATTTAAGTGTTAAGCCGATACAAATAATGATTTCTCATTTTCACCGCCCTCGAATATTTTCCGGAGTTATCCGTTTGAACCTTATGGCGGGACTCCGGGGTCCAGAATAAACGCAAGTCAAAATCTTCATTAATTAATTTATTTAGGGCGACTCTGTCCCAACGCGCACATAAACGCCACGACCCACCTGGCGCGGATCATTCTGTTGTCGTGTCGTCGTCCAAGCGCAGCAGCAGCGAGGACGAATGCGCACAAGAGCTGAACAAGCGAATGCACTCCATGCTCGAGTATGGGCAGGATCATAATAAGTCTTATTCAAAGTTGCTCAAACTGCCTACACGACTTAAGTCCTTTATTTGTCACAACGGTATCCATAAAACAGTGAAACTGCTCTCTTATCTTCATTATTATTTGTGACCTACCAATGTCTGCAGCCAGATCAATCGATGACAATCCTATTACCTGCAGATATTTAACAGATGAGATGCGCTGCACCATTAATTCCTCCTGTTTGATAATACTTCTCTTGTCCGTATGCATCTGTGCAGATAGGTTTTTTTTGTTTGCGGTTAAGCCATAGTCCCCACATACCGCTCGTATCAATGCGGATAAGAGGAGCGGTGACCCACTGCTCTGTAGAGTAACATTGGTATAAACGCTTTTTACAATATGAACAGCGCATTGAAAACGCATACTATTTTACGTACTGTTTACAAAGTGTGTTCACAAATCCACTGAGAAACACGATGATTGACAGAGGGGTGTAAATTATTTTTTCGATAGTGTATTTAAATAGAGGTACTGCAGGTAAGTAGTTCTCAGTTTTAAAGGCATAGTTTAACAAGACAACACTTGGCACCATCCTTCAAACCCATTAGTGAAAAAGATCAAAGTTTGTGTTTCCATTCTAATATAATGTTTATGCGAGAGCATAAACATTATATTAGAATGGTTCATTTAACAAAAGAAAAAAATATTCCGGGGGGGGGAGGGGTGGGGGGGGAGGGGGGGGGGTGGCGAGGGGGTGGGGGGGGGGATACATAATAAAATACATATAAATTCCCAAGATCTTTTTTTTGTTGACAGCAACCGGGAGCGCAGATTTCTGTTAATTCCCGAGAGTGACTCTCGTGCCCCGCTGGGCCCGGTGAGGTTTATGCAGTCGATCGGTGGGTTTTGGGGGAGAATCGCCGCCACTGCGACTGCTCGTGGAGTCGCACCGCGGCTCCCCGTTCACGGCTGCCGCACGCGGCCCTGCACAGGAAGTCTCGTCGTTGTCGTCGCGCTGAGAGACGCCTAAAAATAGCGGCGTATTAATGACGGCGCGGATCGCCATGACCCCCTGCCTCTCGCTTTGCCTTCGCAGGGGGAGCTCGAGAGACAGCTGCTGCAAGCAAACCCCATCCTCGAGTCCTTCGGCAATGCCAAGACGGTCAAGAATGACAACTCCTCCCGATTTGTGAGTGCACCGCTGACGTGTGTCGCTGCACGTAGGAGGCCAGGCGACGATCGCTCCGTCCGTCTGTGCGTGCGTGCGTGCGTGCATGCGTGCGATGAACCCGATGACCCGCGTTCCATTCCTGCTCATGGCAAACACCGGTGACGATTATCTGAACTGGTCCTGGACCTCCCCTAGGTCAGCTCGGCCTCAAATGAGTGCCTGGTGCGATTTGTAAACATCGCCACTGGGGAGACTGGTGGTTCGGGCGTGGTGCTGGCCACCCACTCCCTCATGTGCCGTGCGAGCCTTCATAGGTGCTACTTGCTAACAGCACTTGCCCATAGAGTCTGTGAAGGCTATACGGAGGATCTTTGTCACATATACAAATAGGCATAGTGGTTACACAGTGCTTTGTCTGTTTCGCTACATGTCCCAGCAACCTCGGTTCCATTCCCAGCGACGTCCATCGTCAGTGGCAAGTGTCATCTGAAAATGCTCAGAGTGGCCTGCACAAGACTGACTCGGCCTCAAATCATTAACTGGTTCACTGTGTGAATTCCAGCAGCGGGGAGACAAAGCTTTGCTAAGAGCACTTACTCCACTCCAATCTATCAACGCTAAACGGGGCGGGTGGGGGGATCTTTGTCTTGTCTTTCAAGAAAACGTTCCTTTACGAGCCTGGCGAGCGAACTTTGCGTGAAGGCTGTGACACGGTTCTCTATGGGACAAGGGGCATTTACGCCACGGTGGAGAAATGTTAACTACCTCGCTTGGTGTGCAGGAGGTCATGGGTTCGGCCCCGACCCTGACACTTGTATATTAGGGAGTTTGCGTGTTCTCCCCGTGGTCGCGTGGATTGTTCTCCGGGTCCTCCGGTTTTTCCGTCCACATTTAGAAACATGCGTTTAAAGTATTTGGCTGCTATAAATTCCCACATAAGCCACTTCGTTGAGCTATCATTGGTGGCTAGGTCACTTCCGAAAAAGAGCTATATAGCTCAGCGGGCCTTATGGTAAAAAAATAAAATAGTTGCACGTGTGTCTGTAGTGCTGTCATGCTCGTGCTGGCTGCCTCAGAACGCACTGAATTAGAATTGAAGGGGAAAACACGACTCAACTCGGTTAACACAACAACCCCGGACGCTCGTAAGCAGGCCGAGTCTGCCTGTTGGGAAGCTAAATAGACAAACGATCATTGGCAGTGCACAGCAGGACTGGAGCCCGGGCTGCCGCCGTTGATCGCTGCGTTGCCATGCCCCTCCCCCCTCATGCGTCGACCTCTCGTGACCTGGCGCGCCTCGCGCCTCATCGCCACCTTGCTCTGACCTGTTTGGCGGTGGCGTGTGAGATTTGCGAGGCAACAAAGCGGGGATCGTGTACCGCGCGGCCGTAGAGATTGCATTTTAGCTGGACGACGCACGCAGAATGGTCGGATGAACAGGCAGCCAATAAATCATCGCTCACCCCCCGTGACCTCCGCATCCACCCACCCACCCACCGTGACCCCTGACCAGCAACAGCAGCAGCAGCAGTGGGGTTGCTAAACGAAGCCACCGCAAGACAATGGCTCTACCCGGGGAGAGCACTTCCCGCGCGAACCCGGGGCATCGTCAGAATTCCTGACGATGCTTCTTCCCCACCACTGGAACCCCCATCCCCCACTTCCCCCCCCCCACCCCACAAATTGCTTGGTTCAATTTTTATGGCACGTGATTAAATGTTAACGTATCTGACGTACTATAAATCTCTGTTATAAAGTTACGGTTTGTATGCAATCCAGATGTTACAAGTGGCGGCGTGATATTAATAGTGATACAAAAATAAAACTTGGGAGTCGCACGCGTTGCTCTGGAGCCGCAGAAACCAGTCTGGAATTGTGGAGTTGACGTGGTGGCGGTGGTTACGGATGATTCGAAGAGGTGAAAAATACTCACTCTTCCCCCCCCCCCAATCCCCTATCCACCTCCTCTTCCCCCAGGGGAAATTCATCAGGATCAACTTTGACGTGGCTGGCTACATTGTCGGGGCAAACATTGAGACGTGTATCCTTTCTTGCGAGAGCTGTGTTTGTTTTAAAGAGTGACGGGGCCTCGCCAGGACTGCGGCGAGCGTGATTTGTGCGCGCCCGTCCCTGTTGCAGGAGTTTATTTTCTTCGCATGCCTCGCCACGACCAAAAAAGCACGCGCGATTTTTCTCCCACAGACGCAGCAACACAGAGTGTTTCGCTCTCGTAACGGAATGGCTCGCACCCCGAGCCCCTTAGATGAAAACCAAATAAACAACTCCGCCATTTGTGGTGGCGCGAGCGGCTGCCTCGCTGAAACGTGACGGCGGCCGCTGGCCCCCTCGCAGAGAGATTCAATGGGAATCTCTGTTTAGACTGGTGGAGGAGGCAGGGAGGGAGGGAAGAAAGAGGCAGAAGGAGGAGTAAAAAGGAGGGGGGAGCAAGGAAGAGGTGGAATCCGATGAGGCTTTGCACAGCCTTTATTCACAGATGTCCAGCAGGGACTAGGTCGGTGAGTTACATCGACGGACAATACGAAAAAGATATGAGAGCAAGATAGAGACAAGGTAAGAAAGTTGAACTTCTTCCGGACCGTACCAGCCAATCGTGCTAATCGGAGGTGCGGGGTAACAACAACAAACTAAACACAAAAAGCAGTTCTAAATTAATACGTTTTCGATCGAGATTTGAAATTGCATAGCTCCAGTGGCTTCCTAATTTCGGAAGGAAGAGCGTTCCAGACGGCCGCAGGAGCGCATCTGAAAGCGTGCGAGCGATGCGGTGGCCGTCTTTGTTCGATGGCCAGCCAAAAAAGCCGCTGCTGCTGCGAGGACTAAGACCGGAATTCACGCGACAGTTTTCGCTGCCATCTGTGTAGGTCTGTTTCGCACAAACGAGCGAGGCGTTTGCGCGTGTGCCGTTTATGTAGGCATCCACATTAAAGACGCGCCCAGTAGCTGTGATTATTTCCCAAACAGCTGCAAGTGGAGCTGTTGTAGTGGGGGTGTGGGCACGCAGCCTCATTTACATGAGCTACGAGAGGCACCCCCCCGCTCCTTAATTCTATAGCGCCCGCTACTCCCCATTCCCCCCCCCCTTGTGATAGATGCGGGTGCATGGTACGGGCACTACGCACATCCAGCGTTTGGGCTTGCGGCCAGAAATGTGCGACTCGAACCGGGGTCTTGGCAAGGCCCGGCGCGTTAATGAGCGGCTTACGTGGGAGCGAGGGAGCGAGCAGTGTTCATCTCAGGCGGCGAATTAGTAATGTGTGTGAGAGTGAGTGAGCGAGTGGGTGGATGGAACGGTGTTCTTGAGTGTGCGGTTTGAGCCGTGTGTCTGAGAGTTGACGGTTTGCATGACAGGTGCGGCGAGGAGTGCTACGTGGAAGATGACGTTGATGTGCCCTGACGATCTTATCTTGTCGCGATATATAGAGCTCGTTATCCCAAGGCGCTTTGCAACAATTACGAAATTGTACATGAGATGAAAGTTGTTGAGATCAAGAGTGAGGTTATTAAAAGTGGTCATGTAGTTGCGGTGACTGTTCGGAGACCACGTGGGGAGTAGTTAAGGAGAGATTGGGGTAGGCCTGGTCGTCGCTGGGGGAAGTAGCAGCAGGAGTAGTAATCTGGGTAATGATGGGGTTTGGGTAGGCCTGGTCGTAGCTGGGGAGCGGGGACGGGGAGTAGCAGGAGTGGGATGGGCTAGGGCAGGGGTCTGCAACCAAAATAACAAGGAGCATGTGGTTTATACGAGATGGTGGTCCTGAATAAATTACGTTACGGAGCAGTCCTTAGAGCTGCATTAAACTTCCGAGCCGCAGGTTTAAGATGTGCCTTAAAGGAAGGGACGGAGCAAGTCGCGGTGGAGGTGACGATGGTGCCTCCGTCGCGCGATCTAAATCTCACGACAACAATGTCGCGCCGAGTGACGTTGAGAAGCGTCGTTTACCCCCCCTTGACGGAGCGATGGCCCTCAAGACCTGCTGGAGAAGTCGCGCGCGATCCGTCAGGCCAAGGACGAGCGGGCCTTCCACATCTTCTACCAGCTGCTCACCGGTGCCACCGAGCACCTGCGCAGTAAGCGACACCACCCCCCCCCCCCCCCCCCCCGGTTGAAACTCCGTGACCCACCATCTCTTTCTCTCCTCTCTCACCCTCACCGTCGCGCATGCACGAGCATCATTGCCGGGATGAGAGCCCCCTGAAGGGACTAATGGACGATGGTCAAGAATAACGCATGAGCGGGGGGTGGGGGTGGGGGGCGGCGCTCCTTAAAGAGCTTGCGTTCAACCCCCAGAGCAAGATGCGGTTGCTGTAATCCGATTGTTGCTGTCGTGTGCGTGTATGCGACGCAGCCGAGCTGCTGTTGGAGGGCTTCACCAACTACCGCTTCCTGTCCAATGGCTACGTGCCCATCCCTGGGCAGCAGGACAAGGACAACTTCCAGGAGACCATGGAGTCCTTGCGCATCATGGGCTTCGCTCACGAGGAGCAGATGGGTGGGTGCCGGGTGCCGTGGCCTGCGTCGTGTTGCGCTGCCGGTTAACCGTTTCTGTGGCACTCGTGTCATGGTTCGTAAAACGATCCAAAAAAATGTTTAAACGGGAAGCCGAAGGAAAATTCCCGCGACCTCAGTTTTGCAACGGTTGCGAGGGTTGTTTTTCAGCTCACCGGTGAGGTGGTGACACAATCATAATTGGGACATTAAACTCTTGTTCACCTACACCACGTGACCGATTTAATTCGTTTGGCAAATTTGTCGGGTAGTAGAGAGACTGTTCTGAACGACTCCGATTTGGTCAGATCGTTACATAGTGGCCTAACACGAAAACTTAATGTGATCAAATTGGCGGCGACAACCTCGGAAAGCTTGCCTGACTCTCAATGCTTTTTTTTCTGGATGCTTCTTCATGGGTCTTTTTGACCTCTTCCATTCCCAGAGAAAACCCACCACACATACGAGGGATAACAGTCACTGTTCTGCCGTGCACCCACTTGCTGTACTGCTATCTCCTCTGCATAGTCACCTTGGCAATCCCAGCCGGTTTGGGAGTCCTAAAACTATTCTCCGTGTGAATCGCCAACCCTTGCCTCCAAGGCACCTGATACCAGGTGCACATTGCCGCTGCTGACGCCAAAGTACATTGTGTACGGTATCAGTAGACTTGTAAAATCCGACTGATTAGGGTTCATTAAATAAATATAAGAGCGTCATTTTAAACGTTTATTCGTTCTCAAGTTATATTTTTACTGCGTAACGTACGAGAGCATCCGGAAGAAATCCCCACGTACGGGAAGGGAGGAGGGTGGGATAACTCTGAAAAGTCCACACAGATGGGTTCGCAAGCCCCTTTTGAATGCCGCCACCTCCTGGTTGCCTCTGCAGCCCTCCGGCGTTGGGAATTTCACAGATCTCTCACCCACAATGCCTTGCCTCCAAAGCGCTGAGTTACAGGTGTGTACACACTGTGAGCGTGATGCTGCCATTTCTGCAATGGTGATAGCGCTCGACTCTGCGTTCAAAAGTGGCTGGATTCTATCTCCTGGCGTGGCAGTTGAAACAATGGGGTACTGGTCCTGAATCCTGTCCCAGCTGTCCTCTCGCCTCCTTCCGTCCGGCAGTGCAAAAGGGTGGCGCACCACGGTCAGCTGATCGGCATGTCACGTGCAGTAGGGCAAATCTGCGGGTACGCCCAGCCCTTAAAAAAAAACGGTCTGGCAAGCGTGGAAAAGTTAAGGACAAAGTGATCCTGTAAAGGAGCTAGCTTGAGGACACATCCGCCAGCAGCGGTGTAAAGCAAGGCATCGCCTTTACCGTTCGGCACGCAGCAGGAAAGTGGGAACCCCAAGAAGTGGTCAGCTCCTCACCTGCAAAGGGGATCTTTGTCCTGTAGAGGGTATCCTGTGACAGAAGCCGTGAATAATCCGTACGGTCACCGATCTCGGTGACGATTTCGCAGCAACCGCATGGACTTGTATCGAAGTGTCCGAACAGTGGTGAAGTAAATATTCGCGAATGTAAATAACAAACGTTCCCGCCCACCGACTGGGCGTCTTGTTCTTCAACTGTACGTCGTTCAAATTTGAAATGAATTGCATTGATGTTCCCCGCTGGCGCCACGATTTGTTCAAGTCAGCCGTTGCCGCCCTGCTTGCCTCGCCAGTAGCTCGCCCCACGACACATTCGTCGTGAAAGACGGGGAGCAGAGGAGACGTTAGGACGCTCGTTGTTGAAGCGATGGAGCGCCGCCAAACGGCACGCACGGGGGTTGGTTATGAATGTCAACCGCCGATGCGAGACCACCTGCCCTGAAGTGTGGATCGGACGTGTGGACAGCAACGAAGAAAATAGAGCAACAAAAACTGAAAAGCGCACCGAGACGAACGGAGAGAATACATGCATCTAATTACGTCGAGGTATAGATGTCCAGTAGGGGCGGGTCAGAAAGTTACAACAACAAACAACACAATACAGGAGTGCAAAGTATAGGAAAAGGTAAACAAATCACAATTTCTTTTTTTATAAACAACTTTTATTGTTTTACCAGGTAACGCCCACTGGGCTTTTTGCTTCTTTTTCAGAAGCGAACTGCCCACAAATGATAGCTCAACAAAGTCCCTTATCATATGGAAATTTACAGCAGCCAAATAATCTAAGCAATCTAAACGCATGTTTAGATTCACAGGTTAAAGGCACTGACGAGTGTCAAGAATAGTGAGAGGGCTTGGGCAGGACATGTCACGTCGAGAAGGAACGAAGACTGACGGGAGTGGCAGAACAAACGGGCGGGACGCGCCTGAGTGGATGTCCTCCCGTGTGAGGACGGGGCGATGGCATCGGCTCGCGCGCGGAGGTGCTGGCCGGATCGTTAGTTCGCACGATTGCGATGGTACGGCGAGAGCGTGGACAACGCCTTCATCCAACAGTGGATTGATCGCGGATGATTACGATGACGACGATGATGAAGACGTCCGTTAAGCGAGCGGTAATGGACTTGTCGTGTATCAGCTGGGAGGAGACCGCCGCACGTATTTGGAACTGGGGCTGGAAGGGCGCAGCTGTCTGGGGGGTGGGGTGAGGGGGGGGTGGGTGGGCAGCGGATGCCCCTTGCTGCTGTGTAACCGTGCCGCCATAGTTATTTTAAAGCGCGAGCGACACCATGACTTGCACTACGGCCTGAAACTAAGTCCACCTGCCGCGGCAGCAGCTGGGCACAGCCCGCGATGCCTCCGCCTGCTGGCACATGAGTAACAATATAATAGTGATACTAGATTACGGCCCTGTGTCAATCTATCGCTGGGTAAAGGCCTCCCCCACACGATGCTGGTCGTGTGTGGTTGTTTGATCATACTTCACCAACATTGGTTCGCGTAAGGTTTGGGGGGAGGGAGGCGGATGCCCAGAACCGGTTTTAGTTTTCGCTGATGTTGGCCGCGGGCGGGAATCGAACTCTTACCGCCTGGGTTTTATGGTTTTTCAGATCTTTTAAAGGTATTTGTTTCAATATATGCGTGTATGTATGTTGAACTTCTTTCGCACTATACTTAGCCAACCGTGATGATTGGAGGTGTGGGGGAAGGACAAGAAACTAAACACAAAAAGCAGTTTTAAAGAAATTAGTTTTCAAATAAGCACAGCCGTAATTGTATTCATAGATATATGTATATCAGCCAATCAACTAATTTCCTGCACAACCCAAAAACTAAAGGGAAAGATTGCCTCTGCGATCCCAAGAAGCGCCGGACGTCATTAACTGTACCGTGTCGCGATTGAGCCGGCCCGTCTGTAATCGTGCGCTCTGTGGCCACGCTGAACGCGACGGGATTCTCGTCGCCGTGCGGCAGTGAAGAGGCACGGCCACCGTTTCTGGGCGAGCGGGTCATGAAGGCAGCCAAACGGTATGCACTGCGGGCGGGTGAATGTCGTTCAACGTGACGTCGTTGGCAATGGCCCCTAGGACGGTCGCGGCTCTATGTATTGGACTTGCGTACGAAGTGCTGCGCTCAATCATTGAAATGTATTTGCAGCTCGCGATGTTCGGCCGATTTTGGGGGGGGGGGGGGGGTGCGGGTTGGAGTGGCGGCGACGGTGGCGCATCGGTGAGCGCGCTTGCGTTACGAACAGAGCGGTACCTGGCTTGCTGCTCTCGCCTGCCCCCCCCTGCCCCGTTTCGCGAACCCACGCCCCCATGACCACCGACATTGCACGGCGGAGGCGCTCATGCAGCGGCGGATGGAGCCGTGCCATGGGAAGGTCTTCACTTGGCAGTGAATAAAAAAAAAAGAGGCCTGTAAAATGGAGCTCGTTGAGATGAAAGGGAATGTACTGGAGTAAAATCACATTCGGGGAGGCAAAGTTCACGTTCAGAAAATTCAGCGCAGGAAACAAAACAAGTACGGTATTCCCTCATTATTCACGAACTTGCTGTCCGCGATTTTGACTGTCTGCGGGATCGCATCTGGAACTCTACACGACTGCATCGAGAGAGAAAAAGAAAATGATGAGACAAAGTGATGATAAGTGGTGTGATTTATTATTTACTAGCTTTACTACCCGGCTTCGCCCGAGACTTGGATTCGTGTTTTGGATTATCCACGGCCTACGCGGAGGGTGGGGGGGGGGAATGCGTGACATCAGCAGGCACGCTGCGTGATGCTGCCGCATGCGGGTCACATCATAGAATTGACGTCACCGCTCACTTATATCCATTATTGCGCCCCCCCTCCCCCCCCCCAAAATACAATAATCTATTTTTATACTTTTTGCATTGTGTCCAGTCTGGAAGCTACCCACATGCCAAATTTCAAGTTTGTTGCATGTCGGGAAGTATGCTAAACATTTCGAACAGACACACATTCACAAATTTCCCTTTTTTATATATATATGTATTTAATTTAATAAGGTAATTAATTTTCATAGGCCAACATCATTAACTGCAAAATTTGCTACTCACAGGCATCTCCGGAACATACGTATCCCTCGCGAATAACGAGGGAATAGTGTAAACAAAACCAAAGGGTGACCAAGCGCACGCGATAAGACTGAGAGAGCGTAGGCTGACGGACGTGAAGTCTTCGCTGTGTTTGAACACCATTGCGGTTTCCAGGCGCTTGAGCGTCTGCTTCGCGTTGGTGCCACGCACGGCGGAGTTGCTACCGAGATGCGACCTATGCCACGACGATGCGACCGATGATGCCGGAGACATCGCCAGCGATGCGACGCGGGTAACGCCGCGATGTGGCCGACGCGGTCCACGCTGTCACTGACGCTCACCATGCCCGTGTCTTCCTGTCCACCGCAGCCTTGCTCCGGGTCGTGTCGTCCGTGCTGCAGTTTGGAAATGTGGTGTTCAAGAAGGAGAGGAACACCGACCAGGCCTCCATGCCCGACAACACAGGTGCAGTACAGTACGCCACAAGTGCGAATTTCAACAACAGCCCAAGTGATGATGAGTTCAATTGGCGCGTGTAGGCTCCCCCCTACCTTTAATCATGATAACAACCTCTATTTCATAAAGCGCCTTTCATATTGAAGTATCTGAAAGTGGCACGTAAAAATAAAACTACATTCCCAAATATAGATACAATCTAAGTGAAATAGAAAGCTGATAATAACAAAATCAATGTCTGCTCTCGAATAATGATAATAATAAGTGCACAGTAATCCAACAGAACAACAGCATTGTTTTTTAAATATTATGTTACATGGAAAACCTGCAGTATAAATAGGTGAGTTTAAGACTGATTTAAAAAGTGAAACAGACTCGGAGTCCCTAATGGCCCGAGCAAGAGGATTCCACAATCTCGGCTGCGGAAGGCTCCATCTCCCAGAGAACATCACCACCACAGTCTTGTTTTACCCCCCCCCCCCGCCCCCCATATAACAACCGACGCTCCCACTCACAGTCCCCGACATTGTGTGTGTGGGGCAGTAAGTACAATCTCCTCCACGTCTTTGGATCCAGGAGTGCTGAGTTGGGGATTGTTTTAGTCCGCGGAGTTTTTGTAACTCCTCCCCTTGTCGCAGTCTGTACCTTGTACCGGGATCTTCGTTACATTGCAATAAAAATTAAAACAATAAAAATTAAACAGCAGCCCGTGCGGGACGACGCGTGCAAGACACACCGTGCGCTGAGACGCGAGCGTTACGTAGCGAGGCCATGGGGAAAAGGAGGGATTTTTAATTATTTCATAGGCAGAGGAGAGCTACTTGTGAAGGTCCCCTAAGCCTGAACTTGAACTGGGAGATTGAGCATCATTGTGAGATGCAGCCAGCTGCATTTTATGTATGTTGAACTTCTTTCGCACCATACGTAGCCAACCGTGCTATAATCGGAGGTGCGGGGGGAAGGACAACAAACTGAACACAAAAAGTGGCTCTCAAATTAATTGAGAGACACTCGCCGCTATTTGGACATCAGGTGGCAGGCGAGGTGTTCCAGATTTTTGGGGCTGCCACTCGAAGGCTCGTGTCTCCCCCAGCGTCGAGTGAAATATCTCATTCAGCAAACCTATAACACCTGGGTCCTGTCCCCATGACCTCCCATCAGCAACGACCTCGGTGCACCTTGCCTGGCACGAGCGCCGTTGTGACGTCATCACCACTTAGTGGTAAATGGCGGCTCTTCTTGTTTTTAGTGTGATTTTGAAGAAAAAAGTTGATTTTGATGTTCATTTTTGTTCATTACCTTCATATTAATTCCCTTTTTAGGTTATTAGTTTTATTATCCAGAGCACTTTGCACGTAGTCAAAAAGGCTGGAAGTTTCTGAATCCGGTTAGGTGTAGACTCGCCATCCTATCATCCATCCAGGGACGATGAAATACCTACAACTTCAACAGCGATTTTCCCGTGGAGGAACCGGCCCCCTTCCATGGTATTGTGGAATTTCTAACGTGGCCCTTCGGTGGGCTACGAACGGAGACGTTTCTTTTGATCGTGCGAGCCTCTGCGTTGCGTGACTTCGACTCGACTCGTTTGGTTAATTGACTATTCGTTAACGATCGTGCGACGCAGCGCTTTGACGTCCCCCCTCCTCTTGCCTTGCACCTCCCGTCCCAATCACAGCGGCGCAGAAAGTGTGCCACCTGCTGGGGGTGTCCGTGACGGAGTTCAGCCGCGCCATCCTCACCCCGCGGATCAAGGTCGGCCGCGACTACGTGCAGAAGGCGCAGACCAAGGAGCAGGTGAGGGGGGGGCTGTGTGGGCCAGGGGAGATGAAGAGAGAGTCGGCAGGGAGGAGGGGAGAGGGGAGAAGGGAAAGAGGTCGCGGTGAGCTGTGGCAGTGTTGCAGCAGATTAAACAAGAGCTGTCGAATAAAGCGTTGGCGTTTGATTCCAGACCATGCACACCAGCATAAAATGGTATCAGAGCCTGTCCGACACCTCCCCTAGAACGATGGTGGCCTTACGTGACCCCCCTGTATCGTGCGTGTAAACGTCAGCGCGCTGCTGGTCACATCACTCCGTTTTGTGCCTTGCCTGCCTTAACAGGTGCTCGCAAACAGCAGCTGAGCCCATGCGGTGCTGTGATAAAGGCCACGTGTGTGTGTAGCGCGCAACGGTTAACGCTCTGCGCTACGAACCCAGCGACCCGAGTTCGATTCCAGGTCACACCAGTGACGATTATATGAACAGGTCCTGGATTGAGCATCATTGTGAGATGCAGCCAGCTGCATTTTATGTACGTTGAACTTCTTTCGCACCATACGTAGCCAACCGTGCTATAATCGGAGGTGCGGGGGGAAGGACAACATACTGAACACAAAAAGCGGTTCTCAAGAGATGAATTGAGAGACACTCGCCGCTATTTCGACATCAAGTAGCAGGTGGGGTATTCCAGACTTTTAGGGCTGCCACTTGAAGGCTCGTATCCTCCCCTAGGTTGACTCAGCCTCAAATGAGTACCTGGTGCGGTGTTTAAACATCGCCACTGGGGAGACAAAGGCGGCCGGGCATGGTGCTGGCCACCTAGCCCCTCGCGTGCCGTGCTGCCGGCCTTCATAGGTGCTCGCTAACAAAACTTGCTGAAACAGTCTGTTAAGGCTCTACGGGGGATCTTTGTCTTTGTACCGCGCACGCACGCGTAGGCTGACTTTGCGGTCGAAGCCCTGGCCAAGGCCACATACGAGCGTCTGTTCCGCTGGCTCGTGCTGCGCCTCAACAAGGCCCTGGACCGCACCAAGCGACAGGGCGCCTCCTTCATCGGCATCCTCGACATCGCCGGCTTCGAGATCTTCCAGGTGACCGCCCGCGGCCTCTCCGGTGCGGAGGTTTGATACGTTTCTCGCGATGAGCCCGAGACGAGATCGACCCGGCATGCGTCCGACCTCGTCACATCCCGGAAGCCCGGCAGCGTTGGGCCAGGATCGTGCTTGGGATCAGCGATGGCCGTGCACTTTAAACAGGCGTTGCAGGCTGTTGTGATGCTAAGCGGTAGGTGCCAGACGGAAGTGTTGTACTGTACATCTGTGCTCTCACATCTATGGTCCTCGCCACCCTTACTTACCCATACTGGCCACAGTGGGTGAAGGAACATCGAAGGGCTGCCACAGTAGCACGATGTTGACTCCCTCGCCTGGTGTACAGGAGGTCGTGGGTTCATTGCTGACCCTGACGCCTGCTGTATATTTGGAGTTTGCATGTTCTCCCTGTGGTCTTGTGGAATTTTTATCCAGGTCCTCCAGTTTTTCTATTCACATTTAGAAACGTGCGTTAAGAGTATTTGTTCGCTATAAATTTGCACATAAGCCACTTCGTTGAGCTATCATTTGTGGGCAGGTCGCTTCTGAAAAATAGCTATATAGCTCAGTGTGCCTTACCTAGTAAAATAAAAATAGTTGCATAACCCCCGCGACCTGCACGGCATGGGGAGGCCCTCATCCAGCAGTGCTTTGACAAAGGGACGCTGCACATGTACATCATGGTTTTTTGGCCCGCCCCTACTGGACATCTGTGAAAAAAAGCCCATCAGTATCACTAGAGATTCTGATTTTGATCGATGATTCGACGTAGCCGCTACACCCCGAGTATTTTATACAGCGCGGCATTGTGGTGGATCCCCCACAATGCAGCGTGGCGAGCTTCAGCGGGGCGCTGACACTGATGAGCGCACGCCCGTTTCTCCTCCCTCCCTCTCTCTTGTCGCAGCTCAACTCCTTTGAGCAGCTGTGCATCAACTACACCAACGAGAAGCTGCAGCAGCTGTTCAACCACACGATGTTCGTGCTGGAGCAGGAGGAGTACCAGCGGGAGGGCATCGAGTGGAACTTCATCGACTTCGGGCTCGACCTGCAGCCGTGCATCGAGCTCATCGAGAAACCGGTGCACGCTCGCAGAGACAGCGACACGACCATAGAAACCCTCATAGACTCCGCAGAGCTCATCGATACCCCATTGCACGCTCACAGAGATAGCAACATGATCATAGGGACCCTTATAGACTCAGAGACACCATTGCACGCTCGTAGACATAGCGACACGATCGTAGAGACCGTTGGGGCAGTGCTGTTAGCGGGCACCTATGAAAGCCGGAATGGCACACGAGATGGGGTGGGTGGCGAGCACCACGCCCGACCGCCTTTGCCTCCCTCGTGCCAATATTTACACATCGCACCAGGTACTCCTTTAAGGCTTAGTTGACCTATCGGAGGCCTATGACCGGTTCAGATAATTGTCACTGGTGTGGGCCATGAGCGGGAAACGAACGTGGGTTTCCGGGTTCGTAGCGTAGCGCGCTAACCACTAACCTACCCCGCACCCCACTCATGCGCACACCCAGGGGCACACATCGGTACGCACACAGCTGCACATGCGCCCCGAGCCGTAAGTGAACTGTATCTTGCGGCGTCGTGCCGGACAGGCAAACCCGCCGGGCATCCTGGCGCTGCTGGACGAGGAGTGCTGGTTCCCCAAGGCGACGGACAAGTCGTTCGTGGAAAAGCTGATCCAGGAGCAGGGCACCCACTCCAAGTTCATGAAGGCCAAGCAGCTCAAGGACAAGGCGGACTTCTGCGTGATCCACTACGCCGGCAAGGTGGGCCCCTGAGCAGCTTCGCCGATGCGCGTTATCTTGTGTAAAACAAGTCCTGGCCCTTATGTCGGTGGGCATCTGAAGGCCACAGTTGTCTTTGCGCCGATGTCTATTTAGTTGTTTCATTGCGGTTCGTTTTTCGTTTTGCTTTCGGCAATATCGTGACCCGGATCACTCTTGCAAATGAGACTTATCCTCTCTATGGGACCCTTCATAACTGCTCAACCCGAGCTGTCAATGCGCTGATATTTGCAATGCTGTTGTGCTGCTGCTCGTCTTTTGTCGGTCTCTCGTCTAACACTTGTGCAGAGACAAGGTCATAAAGGAGGCCGTCTCTGGTGTAGGCCAAACAGTTTCAAGAACAGTGCTTATGTAGTGGTGGTGTTGACGCGCGCGCCGGGAGTGAGTGAGTACGGGGCGGCGCGGCGTAGGGGATTGTGCGCGCTGATACGAGGTGAGAAAAGGGGATCGTGGGCAGCGCGCAGTGATTGGTCAAATGGGATGGGTGCTCTCAGCGACGTCCGCAGGATGGACATAAAAGAGGACGCGCGGGAGCACTCGGTGTGGTTGTTAACCAGTTGAAGATTGAAGACGGAGTTGAAGAAGTAGTGCCCTGAGACCCCTTGTCCCGCTGTCCTTGTCAGGACCGGGGCCCTGTGTGGCTCGGAGGTGAGACTGTGGGACCCGTGGTCCGACGCCCATGTGGGTCGGGACTGTGGGACCCAGAGTCGAGACGGACACCCCGGCTGGGTGTGTTCCGAGAGGCTACGGGGCGTAAGAGCCCGTGTTGGTGTAGCCAGGAGAACCGTGTGGGTTAGGCTGGTGTTAGCCACCCATGTAACTAAGTGGGTGTTGGTCACCCGAGTAACTATAGCTGGTGTTAGTCACCCGTGTAACTATAGTTGGTGAAATAAAAGAGTGTGCTACCCGTGAAGTCGTCTCCCGCCGAGTTATTACATTACACTTGCATTAAATTTCGATTTAAAGCTTTCGTGACTGCAGGGATTCATCTTCTTGGTTCTTTCGGTAAAGTCACGAAGAAGGGAGATAATAAATTGTGAGAATTGTATTTTATTATGTTTTGTTTTTATTATTTTATTATTTCCCTTCTACGTGACTTTACCGAAAGAACCAAGAAGATGAGTGCTTACATTGTCAAAGCATTCTTCTTTGCATATTTTGCCACACGCACGTGTGGTTATGCAGACTTGATGCCTTGTGGATAGGTGTCTCCTCGCTGTTTGAACATCTTAACACCACCTGCATTATTTCCAGAAAGGGTAAAGCCTATTCTTTTTTAGAGACTTAACATGGTTTCTTTCTGTTGCCAACTGGTCAAAGCTCTAGATTTGAGGCTTTCGTGACTGCAAGGATTCATACTCTTAGTTTTTTCGGTAAAGTCACGTAGGTAAAAAAATGAAATTGAAATGAATAAAATAAAATAATAACAAGTAAACCCGTAAAAACAAAGTTTTTCACTATAAATCCTTTATATGCGTGGCATCGGGGCGGCTAGAGTCCTCTCGTCCTCTGGCTTGAGATGGCTGCCACCTATGGGTTAGATGATTGCATGGCACCATTAAGCAATTGGTAATTAAATATTTTTAAAAAATTCCCTAAACAGTGTAAAATTTTGGAAAAATTTTTTCACGAAAATGCATTGTCACGCACAACGAGTCTGTGCGCAAAATGTCAGCTCGATTGGATCACGGGAAGTGGGTTAAAAAACGACCGAAAGATTTGCACGGTCCTAAGCAAGCAAGCGAACTTAATATAAAGGATTTAAAAATCACGACGTTTCGGAGTATCTTGATACAGCAAATCTGGCTGTGACGGTCCCACCTGATGACGGAGACTTGTGTTGCCTCCGAAACGTCGTGATTTTTATTATTTTATTTTATTAATTTTAATTTTTTACCTACATGGTGACTTTACCGAAAAAGCTAAGAGTATGGTCAAAGTTCATCCACCTCCTCTACAATATCCATCATATTCTTCACCTGTCCGCAGTTACAGTTAAACGAGGCGGTTTATAAATGAAGGAGAGATGTCTAATTTGTGTAGTTTCTACACTGTGCATGGTGTGGTATGTCTTGCGTGTGACTCTGCTGGTGGTCTGTGCTCGCTGTGTGCGGTGATGTATGATACGCGTGTATGCTGGTGATGCTGTGGTGGTTGTTGTGTGATTCTGATGTATGTGGTGGTTGGTGTGTGATGGTATGCTGTGGTTTGGTGTGTGATGGTTTGTTGCTATGTGGTCATGATGTGCAGTGGTTATTCCAATATACTGAATTCATCCAGTATAAATAATATTCAGATTCTGGTCCGTGTACTGTGGTGGTGGTTGTAATGGTGATAGTATGTCCAGGGTGCTTCAAAAACTGTTAATACTTATATGGGATCATCGTTTTTAATGGAAAAAGAACGGAGAATACACTGTAACATGATAACAAATGTTTGTTAATAGCTTCAAAGAGTAAGTCTCCACCTGCTCGCCATCATTGTCAACACACGCCTGGAATCTTCTCCAGGTGGTCTCCAGAGCCCGGAGGCACATTTCTGTCTATGTTGAGACTAGGCCCTATATGGTGTTGGCCAATCCGTGTCAAAGACAATGCATATATTATCAGAGCATGTTTATTTACATGTTCACCATAAGAACATGTGGTTAATGCAGACTTGATTCCTTGCAAAAGGTTTCTATCTGCTGTTTGACCATCTTAACAGGGTAAAACCTATTCTTATTTTTTCATGTTGAACTTCTTTTGGATTGTACATAGCTATATATGCTAATCGGAGGTGCCGGGGGAAGGAAAAGAAACTAAACACAAAAAGCAGTCTCAAATAAATTAGTTTTCAATCTAGATTATTTGAAAGTGCATCGCTCAAGTGGCTTCCTAATATCGGAAGGAAGGAGCGTTCCAGCCAGCAGCAGGAGCGCATCTGAAAGCCCGCGATGCAGTGCCACCAGCCGACACATACATCTTTAAGTATGTGTCGGCTGGTGGCAATGACGGTGGTGTGCGGTGGCTGGTGTTCGACGCTTGCGATGTTTATGCTGATGGCATGATGCCTGGCTTGCCGCATCCCCCTGCGTAGGTGGACTACAAGTCTGACGAGTGGCTGATGAAGAACATGGACCCTCTGAATGACAACGTGGCCACGCTGCTACACCAGTCCTCCGACAGATTTGTTGCCGAGCTCTGGAAGGACGGTGAGAGCGGCGAACGCGGGCGGCTGCGTCGCGAGCGCACCCAAACCTGGCGAGCGTTTTGTCAGCGCTGGCGCTGTGTGCATGAGGGCCTTTAGCTTTGACTAATCCGCATCAGCGTTGTTGCTCCTGTCGCTTGCAAGTCTCCCTCCTTAGTTTCGTCTATATGGGCTCGGAGCCCGCATTATTACCGTCGAGGTTCGTACGCACGTGTGTTCGTTGAACTTCTTTCACGCACCATACGTAGCCAACCGTGCTAATCGGAGGTGCGGGGGGAAGGACAAGAAACACAGCGTGGCCTGCAGTTCGTGTGACTTGACAAACGAAAAACCTCTCCAAGACGCTGTACTAAGAGCGGATATGGCAGAAAGTAATCATAGTTTTACGACACTTAAACACATGCACATGTGCATATATAAACACTTGCTTACGCATACAGATACATCAATACATACACGGAACAACAACAAAAAACGCATTGACTTCACACCACGGCGCTTGTGCCATGCTTTGTGCACTTTGAGGCCACGTGAAGTGTCAAAGGCTCGCTGGCAGGAGGTCACGGGGCAGACCCAGGTGCCATGGGTTGACTGAGATGACTAGCAGACGTGTACCACCTGTGCGCCCCCCCACACACACACAGATAGAAGAACTATCGAAAAGCCAAAGTGTGCCCCAATGTATTAATGGCTGTGGGACTGTGCTCATCACCACTGGCAGCTCCCACATGGCTGTGGAGGGGGCACCAGTCTGTCAAGAGGACAAGCACCGTTGATTTCTGAAAAAGCACACTAGTCACTAAAGTGGTAGGAATAATTGGCCGAATCAAGTGCGTTTCCCATAGCTCCACCTGGCCAGATAATAAACTAGCACTTGGTTTACAACGACTGAACTTTTGTGCACAAAAATAATGGTTTGGTAGCGTGCACAGCGACCCCGAGTGACGAAACAGCACACACTGAGAGTAGGGCACCATTCTACGATTTCGAATCTTTATGGCGACTCTCTTGCACACCCTCGCTCGATTGTGAGCTTGGGTAATGGTCCGCGATTGTCCAGTGATCGTTTCAATATCCCTGATGTCGCTTTCCTTGTTTATCTGTAGTGGATTCTGTTGGACTTTCCCCCCAGCCCCCCCCCCCCTCCTTTCCCGACCTGTCGTCGCTCACGCTTCTGTTGAATGTTGACGTGTGTGTTTGTGTTCATCGCTTCTCTCTTGGCGTGCGTGCGCGCGCACGCGTGTGTGCGTTCTGCGAAGTGGGCCTTACAGAGCGCGTGTGCCTGTCTCCCTTGGCCCCCCCCGCTGGCATGTCTTGCAGAAATACAGGGCATTCAGAGAGCCTATTTCTATGACACTTTCCCAGTGCTTCACAATCAACCAGGTGACTGCTGTCAATGCAGTGAAACGGGCTTTGTCGGCGTCAGGGTCGGTATAAATTTGCGGAAGCACTAGCTTCTATTGCACAATAAAAAAACAAGCGATTTAAAAATCGCACGTGCAGGGATTTTTTTCCGATTTAAACGTAACGTGTATAATTTTAATTGAGTGCAACGTGTAAAGACTTTGAATATTAAAACAACAACAAAAAAATATAAATTTTACCCTCGCTATTCTAAACCGGACTGTGGTGCAGTAACGTGGAGTTGGTGCTACCGCAGGTTTTTTTTGTCTGCTGGCGCTAATCATCGCAGGGGGAGGTTGCGCTGGCCACCTTCCCGGAATGCTGGCTTGGTCCACGCTCTTCACCTAACCCGATTTTTTAATCCATCTCTCCGTTGCTCATGCCATTGTAATGGATGCCGTGCGGCCAGCCTTCGTGGCAGGCGTGATATCTCAGTGCCAAAAAACCCGCTGCGCTTTCTCGCCCCCATGAGACGCTACTATGCATTCCTCTATTCGCCATGGCGCGGAAGCTGGTTGGGGGTGGGGAGGGCAGGCGGTGGGGAGGTGGGGGGGGGGTTTGCAAACATATTCTGCCCAGCCTCTCCATCTCACAGCGAACATACGAGGCGCAAAATCGGCGCGAGTGCATTTACCAAAGAACGGAGCTGCGCACTCTGCATTGCCGGCGCTGGTAATAAAGGCGCAACTCCGGAGTTCTCACCGCTGCATGAACGTTTCTTTGGTAAATCGTCTCCGGGTCACCACGAGTTTTGATATATATATGTATGCATGTTGAACTTCTTTCGCACCGTACGTAGCCAACCGTTGCTAATTGGAGGTTCTGGGGAAGGACAACAAACCGAGTTTGAGTTCGGTCCGAGTTGTGTTCCTCTCGCCACATTTCCCGCACAACGAGCGGTGGCCCCGGCACAGAACGGTCGTGCAGGGTCTGGCTGCAAAGCTGAGTCGAGTCGGTTGGCCACCTTTGTTTAACCAGGAGGTGAATAGAAACCCCTTGACACGTGAAACAGCATTGCCTCTTTCACAGGCGGCAAACGCTGGGTTTCATCAAGTCATTTTAAGTACGCCGAGTGAGATGGTAAACAGAGGGGGGACGGAGCCTGTGGTCTTCAGCGATTGTAACGGGGTGACTTTATAGCGGGCGCAACAAGTGAGATCTTCCGGGGGCAGTACCCACAGAGCTGCGACTGGCTTGCGACACGGAAGCAGGGTATGTGGTTGACAGGGTGGTCAAGATCATGTCACGTGACCCCCATTTAATTCTCAAAAATATTAATATATATTTTTTAAGTAAGGTTTATTTAAGCGCAGAAATAAATATGTAAAGAAGGGGGGGAAAAGTTAGGCGTCAATTAATTGGGGGGGGGGTCACAAGACATCGGGACCAGCCTGTAGAGTAAGCTTTGCTTACAGTATCTCTGGGGAAAACTTTGCAGCTAATTTTTTTTAGTTTTGAGGCTTAATATTTTCATGAATAATCTCGTATTTGACAATTTGCGGATTTTGTTATTATGTAAAATAGCTTAACGTTTTGAAAGTCAATACGGGGAAATATCCTGCTTAAATAATCCAATTATAGAGTGTGAAAGTTGCAATGTAATTCATACAATTAACGTCAGGGTCTTTTTTAAGCAGGCGAGACCCAGAATAATGACTGTATATCAATTACCGAAGGGAGACCTGGTTGATCACGATGGTGATAGGATATTTAACAGTGGTTTGTGGTTCGAGCCCAGTGGTCACCCTGGTGAATGCTGTGGGTTTCGATAACCGTGAATAGGCACCATTGTCTGCTTCGTAGTGAACGTTAAATATTCTTGGATGTTGTTTGAACAAAAAAACAAACAATGGGGGCCACGTGTGCCGGCGTCACGTTCCGCAAAATTTTACGAGTTTGACATTTTTTTACTGGCAAATCTCCCGCTAACGCCCCCAATTGCGGGGTAATACTTTCGAAATACGGCCCCATTCGCGATGGCCTTGCATGATAAGAACGGCGCAAACTACCAAATGTGCTCGTGTAGGTTTTCAAATGCGGTTTCATTTGCATTGCGACACGTCACATCGTGAACCCACTCTTGCAAGCGACATCGCGCTCCTTTAACGTGCATTGATAACGGCAGACTGCACGCTCTTGATAACGGCGCCCGCGAAACTGGCCGCTGAACCATCCTACGAATAGCGCTCGCTGACAAAGGATTTGCATTTATTTCATGCTTTTCTGCCATAATTATATCAAGACTGGCTCATTGTGACGCATGCTGACCACCTGGCTACCCAGCCGCCTACGAATGAAATTAAACGTTTCCAGCACTTGACTCGACAATGCTGCATAGCGAGAAAGGCTAAACGGGGCTTTCCATTTACTATTGCTCTCGGTTAATGACTCCTAGTAATTCAAATTAACATTTGGGTCACGAAGCAAATTGTAGTCTGCGCTTGCCAGTGGCATAGATGGAGCACGCGCGATGCGTACCTGTCCAGCAAAGGGAGAGCTGAAGCACCTGAGAGTGAAGGAGACCGTTACCTTCCAATGAACCTCCCGATTAACCCCTTGAGCCGCGATACCAAGTGGGAAGAGATGTAACAAACCACACGCGTTGAAGCCGACACAAAGGTCGGCTGGGGGGGGGGGTCAGAGATAAATGGGTGGGCGCCTGGGGGGGGGGGTGGGTGGTTGAGGGTGTTGACAACACCGTAGACCACACCAGCAGCTCGCGGTGGCTGCATTTGGTGGGCGGGCGGGTAGCCCGTTTTGGGGCCGGTTGCGGTGGTAGTAGCCACGCTCACCCACGCCGTGTGGTGCCCCCCCCCCCCCTCACCAACCGGCAGTGGACCGCATTGTGGGGCTGGACCAGGTGTCGGGCATGGCGGAGACGGCGTTCGGCTCGACCTACAAGACACGCAAGGGCATGTTCCGCACAGTGGGACAGCTCTACAAGGAGCAGTTGTCCAAGCTCATGGCCACGCTACGCAACACCAACCCCAACTTCGTGCGCTGCATCATCCCCAACCACGAGAAGAGGGTGCGTTTGTGTGTGTGTGTGTGTGCGTGCGTGTGTGTACGTGCGTGCGGCGCTGAGATCTGCCCTGTCTTGTTGCCGTGGACGCGGGCCCCATGTGTCAGTTCAGAGCTGTATTGGCCGTGTACGTGCACGTGTGTCTGTGTGAGTCCGGCAAAAACAACCTCCTACCTCCTCGTGGTGCCAGACGGAAACGCTGTGGTGGGCAGTGCCATGGGGGGAGGGCAAATTTAGATTGACCATTCCCTTCATGGCATTTGGAACCACCACAGTGGCCAAATGAGGGCTCTGGATGGGTGCGAGGGGCTGGTAACCCCTCCGCCTTCAATGAATTACCACAAAACCACGTATAAAATATATAATTAATAAGTTTGTGCCGGAGGCCCCGGGGGAACAGGCATCTATGACGTCTCCTGGCCAAACCCCATTTGGCGGAGCCAGGAGGTTGAATCTTTACCCTAGGGGCTCCTCCAGAAACAACAAAAAACCACTGAGGGTGGCCACGTGGAATGTTCGAACGCTCACTGCGGAGGAGAGGCTGCCACTCCTCTGTTGAGAGCTGGACCGGTACCGCCTGGATCTCTTTGATATTGAGGAGGTCCGGTGGACTGGCTCTGGCTCCTGCCAACATGAGGGGTGGACAGTCCTCTCCTCGGGGCAGGAGACAACAGGGAGTGACTCTTCATCTGAACAAAAGAATGAAGGGGGCGTGGGAGCGTGGCGGTGAGGTGTGGGAAGCTGTAAGCTCCAGACTACTTTGGGCTTGCCTTCCCATCAACCGGAGGCAAGGAGTGGTGGTCGTGGTTACTTATGCCCCCACCGAAGACGAACATCCGTGGAGGGATGCAGGCAAGGCCAATGAGTCAGATGGCTTCAATGACCTCCTGTCACAGGTGCTGGCTAAAGTGGCCTCTCGGGATAGAGTCATCATCTTGGGCGACTTCAATGCCCAAGTTGGTCATGATGCTGGCACCTGGTCTGAAGTGATTGGAAAGCATGGGCCAGATCAGCTCAATAACAATGGTAGGAAGCTGCTAGATTTTTGTGTAGCCCATGGGCTTGTAATTACCAACACGCTGTTCCGGGATCTACGCATCCACACAACATCATGGATGCATGCCGGGTCCAAGCAAGAACATCTGCTGGACTACGTAGTGATGGAACAGCGGATGCGAGCCCATGTCCTTGACACCAGGACCTACCGTGGAGCTGATCTGCCCACTGACCATCGACTTGTCATCTGTAAGATGCGCCTGCCATTCTTCCACTCCGGTGGTGGGTGTACACCCAGGACCCCATTCAAACCCAAGGTGGCCTTGTCTCAGCGAGCTGATGAAAGTTGCAAGTGAGAATTTAATCATCGCTTGCGGCTGGGGTTGGCATCGTCCCCCACTCCTCCAGATGTCGAGGAGAAATGGGTGAGGTTTAGGACTGGCTCGTGCAGCTGCAATGACTGCTTTGGGTACACGATCCAGACCTGCCCAGAGACTCTGGCTGACAGATGAGGTGTTCAGGCTGGCTGAGAAAAAGCGACAGGCCCACTCTCATCGTCAACAGCATCCCACGTCAGAGAATGAGGAGGCTTAGCGCAGCCTTTGGTCGGAGGTTCGGAGAGCCATGAGGCGCTGTATGGATGGATGGTGGTGGTTGCGGGTTGCTGAGGAGATGAAGTCTGCCTCAATGGCCCGCGATCACAAATCACTATTTAACTCCATCAAAAAAGTAACCTGCAGCGCCCACACCTATTCCCATCAGGGGAAAAAACGGTGATCCAATTTCCGACCCCCAGGAAGAGGTTTGCAGATTTGCTGAGCATTTTGTGAAGTCCTGGGGAGGGGAAATCCCTCGACATGGAAAACATTGTCGGACAAAGTGGGGATTACCCTGCTGAGGCTGCGGTGTCTCAAATATTGGAAGAAGAAGTTACCCCCTGTGAGTGGCCGGCTGAGGTGCCATCTGTTGAGGAAGTACTAAAGGCGATCCAGAGTCTGAGACCAGAAAAGGCACCGGGCAGAGATGATCTCCCAAGCAAAATGCTGAGGGAGGGTGGCGTTTGTGCACAGACTGTCCTACATGACATCATAACAACAGTCTGGACCACTGGACGGGTTCCGCAGGATTGGAAGGATGCCCTGGTGGACCCCTCTTTAAGGGCGACCGCACAAACTGTAACAACTGCAGGGGCATCTCACTCCTCAGTGTGCCGGGAAAGCTCCTGGCAAGGACCTGGTGACGCGAGTTCGATTCCCGCTCGTGGCCAACATTGGTGACGAATATCTGAACCAGTCCTGGGCCTCCCCTAGGTCGACTCAGCCAGTTCGCTTCTGAAAAAAAGCTACGTATAGCTCAGTGGGCATTACCTGGTAAATAAAATAAAAAAAGCTTAGTTTAAAAGTTAAAGTTTAGAGTGCTTGTGCTACTTGCGCTGCTTGTGCACGCGTCGCTGGACGCAGGCGGGCAAGCTGGAGCCCCACCTCGTGCTGGACCAGCTGCGCTGTAACGGAGTCCTTGAGGGCATCCGCATCTGCCGGCAGGGCTTCCCCAACCGCATCGTCTTCCAGGAGTTCCGCCAGCGGTTAGTCGACCCCCCGCATGACCCGATCAGCCTTCTCGTGCACCACACGTGTTCTCATGTCCTGCACATGTTCAGTGTTCATGTCCTCCACCTGTCAGTGTTCATGCCCTGCACCTGTTCACAGTTCGTGTTGTGCACCTGTCCAATGTTGTCATGTCCTGCACAGGTTCAGTGCGAGTCTCCTGCACTTGTTAACTTTTCCTGTCCTGCACCTGTTCAGTGTTCGTTTCCTGCACCTCTCCAGTGTTCAAGTTCTGCACATAGTCAATGTTCATGTCCTGCACCTGTTCAGTGTTCGTGCACTGCTCCTGTCTGGTGCATCAACACCCAAGCAGTGTGTGCGAGCCACTGCTCTCCTCAACACACGTCTCTTGTCTGGATTCTCACTGCAGATATGAAATCTTGACTCCAAATGCCATTCCCAAGGGTTTCATGGACGGAAAGCAAGCCTGCGAACTCATGGTAGGCATCTTCTTGGTTCTTTCGGTAAAATCACGTAGAAGGGAAGTAATGAAATAATAAAAATTAAACATAATAAAATAATTCTCACGACGTTTCGGCCACAATGCAAGCAGCCGTCCTCAGGTGAAAACCAGGTCTGTCGAGGCGATAGCGTCTGAATGAAACAGCACCATGCTTGGAGCATATATTTAAGCTGGGCAAACGCTGCCTGATGGTTTTTATGCTGCTGCTACTGCTGTAATGCATCGTCGTCGTCATCATGATCCGCTCAAGTTGTTCTATGAAAGATGACCTCTCACCTCGCTCACGGTAGATCCGGGCACTGGAGCTGGATCCCAACCTCTTCCGGATCGGACAGAGCAAGATCTTCTTCCGCGCGGGCGTGCTCGCCCACCTGGAGGAGGAGCGCGACATGAAGATCACTGACATCGTCATCCTTTTCCAGGCCTCGTGCCGCGGATACCTCGCTAGGAAGTAGGTGGCACCCGGGCGCCTCTGGAAACTGCCGCGGCCGCAGTCACTCCCGCTTCAGTGGTTCAGTCGTCGTGCGGCTAAAAAATCTAATGCGTTAGTGGATAAAAAAGCATCGCGTACAATCTCCCCTCTTTCTCTTCCTCATCGCTGATGTTACCACGCTTCTGTGTAGTCGATCTCCCCTCCTCCACTTCGATCTGGAGGAAGTCTCACCACCACCCTTGTCGTCACCACCGCAGTCACGCTCTCCCCGTGTGCCTTATCCTTCCGCCTCACCTTCACTCTTCCTCTCCTTCCCCTAATCTCCGCGTGGTAAACTCTGTGCATGTTGTTTCTCATCCTGGCCGCAAGGGCTCCGTTTTGCTTCCGTCTTTTAGTCGTCGATGCTCCGCATTGCCTGCAGTAGTTTCAGCGGGGAGCCGGGGAGGGGGGGGCGTTATTTGCTACGCTGTTCTACCCAATTAATATACCCGTAAATTACGTGACGTCTTTAAACATCCAATTGATCTTGATTTGAAGCTTCCAATTGGATGGCAAGGTGACGAGATGTTAACTACCTCGCCTGATACACAGGAGGTCGTGGGTTCGATCCCAACCCTGACGACCGTTGCATATTTGGAGTTTGCGTGTTCTCTCTTCCTGTGGTCACGTGGGTTTTTCTCCGTGGCCTCCTGTTTTTCCCGCCGCATTTAGAAACATGCGTTTAGAGTATTTGGCTGCTCGAAAATTCCACGTGGTGATAAGCCACTTCGTTGAGCTATCATTTGTGGCCAGGTCGCTTCTGAAAAAGAGCTGCCTTTAGCTCGGTGGACCTTATCTGGTAAAATATTTTTTTTTTTTTACAGTTTTAGTAGTTGTACTGGACGACAGCGCAACGACGCGTCCGAGCACGTTACTCGAGCTTCGTGTCAAGAGCCGTGCCGTGCATTTACCGAGGAGGGGGGGGGGCTCCCCCGGTGAGCACCACCCACGCCAGCTCAACCGCGCGTGCGCCGTTTTGTCGTGGTGACGCGCAGGGCGTTTGGGCGCCGGCAGCAGCAGATGAGCGCCCTCAAGGTGATCCAGAGGAACTGCGCCGCCTACCTCAAGCTCCGCAACTGGCAGTGGTGGCGTATGTTCACCAAGGTGAGGGGGACGTGAAGGAACTCCCCTTCCTTGGCCACTTTGCACGAAGGACAGGGGGGGCGGAGACTGGGTTGGCACCGTGGCCAGGGTGCTTCAGAATCTGAATGTTTATTTATTATACGCCTCACTCACGGAAGGCCCCGGAAACTCGGATCTCGGCCGGTGATCGGCTCAGCCCAACATCTCTCCAGCGTAGATCGATTGAGCACCACGCTACATGTATATGTGTGTATGATGAACTTCTTTCGCACCGTACATATGCTAACCGTGCTGATCAGCCAATTAACTGTGGCTGTGTGGAGAGACACGTCGAAAACAGAGGAATGTGGAATTTCCTCCACTGACTTAAGCTCGCTACTGGAGACAAGTGCCGATGCCAATGTCCATTGAGTAGCGTGAAGGCACCAGCTTTTAAATTTGTTCTTGTGTGTGCGTACCGTGTGTGTGTGCATGTGTGCCACGTGTGTACCATGTGCGTGCGCCGCTAACGTGTGTACCGTGTGTGTGTGTGTGCCGTGCGCGTGTATGTTTGTGTGTGCCGCGTTTGTACCATCTGTGCGCCACGCGTGCCGTCCTCCTGCTCCTTGCGTGCAGGTGAAGCCGCTGCTGCAGGTGACGCGGCAGGAGGAGGAGCTGCAGGCGAAGGAGGAGGAGCTGCAGAAGGTGAAGGAGAAACAGAGCAAGGCCGAGTGCGACCTCGTCGATTTGGAGCGCAAGCACGCGCAGGTGAGCGGGTCGCACGGGTGAGCGGGGTGCAAGGGTGAACAGGATTCAGAGGTGAAAATGGTGCAAGGGTGGTGAGCGGTGTGCAAGGGTTAGATGGGTGAGCGGGTGCAAGGGTGAGCATTGTGAGCGGGGTGCACGGGTGAACAGGATTCAAAGGTGAAAAGGGTGCAAGGGTGGTGAGCGGTGTGCAAGGGTGAGCGTTGTGAGCGGGGTGCACGGGTGAGCGGGGTGCATGAGTGACCGGGGCAGTACGGGCGACCGCGGCAGCACAGGTGACAACTGTGACTCTCGATGGCACTGTAGCTCGTGGAGGAGAAGCAGATCCTGGCGGAGCAGCTGCAGGCGGAGACGGAGCTGTGCGCCGAGGCGGAGGAGATGCGCTCGCGCCTCGCCGCCAAGAAGCAGGAGCTGGAGGACATCCTGCACGACCTGGAGGCGCGCGTCGAGGAGGAAGAGGAGCGCGTGCAGTCGCTCACACAGGACAAGAAGAAGATGCAGCAGCACGTGCAGGTGCGATATGATTGGCAGATGCGCGCACCGGATGATCTTGTGTGTGTGTGCGTGTGTGCGTGTGCGTGTGTGTGTGTGTAGCGGTTAGTGCCCCGCGCTACGAACTCGGCGACCCGAGTTTGATTTCTGCTCATCGCCAACACCGGTGACGATTATCTGAACCGGTCCTGGGCCTCCTCCCCTAGGTCGACTTGTCCTCAAATGAGTACCTGGTGCGGTGTGTATTAACATCGGTACTGCGTAGACAAGGGCAGCCGGGCGCGGAGCTGGCCACCCACCCCCCTCGTATGCCGTGCCAACCTTCATGGGTGCTCGTTAACAGCACTTGCCCTAACAGTCTGTTAAAGCTATATGGGTGATCTTTCTCTTTGTGTATTCCACATGATTTGGCGAGTGGTGAGCACAGTGGTTATCGCACTCCGCTGCGATTGTGGACGTACGTGTGATTGATTCTTTTTCCACGGCCTCCCGTAGCTGCTCACTAACAGAAATCACCCCATACTAGGTCAAATATAGCTTTTTATTCTCGTGTTTGAGTGTACGTCGTCACTTTGTTGTGCTTGAATGCCATTTGGACACTCAAAACACCCGGGTTGGTCGTGTCGACACCCTGCTTGACACGCGGCCTTCGTGTTATCGGCGAATTATGTTCGAGTTCTGTTCGCTGCCGCCCCGCTCGCCGCGTGACATATATGTATGTATGTTGAACTTCCTTCACACCGCAGGTAGCCAACCGCGCTAATCAGCGGTGCGGGGAAGGGCAACAACCTAACGCAAAAAGCAGTTCGAATGAAATGAGTTTTCAATCTGGATGATTTAAAAGTGCACAGCTCCAGTGTCTTCCTAACATCGGAAGGAAAGGGCGTTGCAGACGGCCGTGGAAGCGCGCGTGGAAGCGCGCATCCGCCTTGACGCGCCCATTGCAACTGTTTCGCCCAGGACCTGGAGGAACAGCTGGAGGAGGAGGAGGCGGCTCGGCAGAAGCTGCAGCTGGAGAAGGTGACGACGGAGGCGAAGGTGAAGAAGATGGAGGAGGACATCATCCTCCTGGAAGACCACAGCTCCAAGATCGCAAAGGTGTTTGGCACGTTGCTCGCTTCCGCTCACAATCAATCGCTCTTGGCGGTTGAGCAATCACGATCGTAATGATAACGATTTGCTTTTGACGTCGTGTCTTGCGCACGCCGTCACCGGCTTGACATCGCATCTCAACACTTTAAAGGGCACCCCCAGTGGCAGCTGGAGGTGCCCTTTGAAGGTGACCTAGCACCGAGCCTGCAATTGGGCGTTAGCTTCCTCTTATCGAATTGCATCATGGGGTTATTTATTAACGCTGACCCGTAGCGAAGAGTGGGGTGAGGGGGGGGGGGAGTCCCTGGGCCGTTGAAGCGAACGCGTCTCCCGCGGGCGCACGCGTGCCGTGTCTCTCTCTACGCTCCGCACGCGTGCAGGAGAAGAAGCTGCTGGAGGAGCGCGTGGCCGAGGTTGGGACGCATCTCACAGAGGAGGAGGAGAAAGCGAAGAACCTGCTCAAAGTGAAGCACAAGCACGAGGCCATGATCGCCGACCTCGAGGGTGAACCCCTGCACACATACGCATGCGCAGGCACACGCAGGCTCGCGCACGGACGCACACCCAGCCGCACTCACGTAGGCGCACACACACGCAGATACAGACACGCAGGCACACACGCACGCACACGTATACATGCAGGCGCAAAGACAAAGATCCCCTGTAAAGCCTGAACAGATTGTTGGGGCAAGTGCTGTTAGTTAGCGAGCATCTATTAAGGCCGACACAGAACATGAAGGGCTGGGTGGCCAGCACCACGCCTGACTGCCTTTGTCTCCCCAGTGGCCACGTTTACACACACCGCACTCAGGTACTCACTTGAGGCTGAGTCAACCTAGGGGAACACCAGGGCCAGCTCAGATATGCGTCATTGACGTTGGCCGTGAGTGGGAAACAAATTTGGTCGGCACAGGTTCATGGCGCAGATTGCTAACTACCGCGCCACTGCTCTCCCCAGCCACGCACAGGTATGTATGCATATATGTTGAACTTCTTTCGCACCATACGTAGCCAGCCATGCCAATGGGAGGTGCGAGAGAAGGACAACAAACTAAAAAGCAGTTCTACAGAAATTAGTTTTCAACCTAGATTATTTAAAAAGTGCATCGCTCCAGTGGCTTCCTAATATTGGAAGGAAGAGTGTTCCAGACGGCCGCAGAAACGCATCTCGTTCGCCAAAAGCGGCTGCGAGGATGACCTGAGTCCACGAGATGGTTTATGCTCCTTAACGAGATCATCGAGGTATTGTGCTTCATTTGTGTGCAATGAGCGCGACCTTATGAAGTGCTAATTCGGCAACCGGAAGCCAATGCAGCTCGGCTCGTGTCGGACGGACACGAGTGGTCGGCACCGAGCACAGTGCAGGCAGCGCGTCCACCAGCCACAGTAACTCCCTGCCGCGCCCCCCGCGTGACCTCCCTCGCGGCCGCGCAGAGCGCCTCAAGAAGGAGGAGAAGACGCGGCAGGAGCTGGAGAAGGCGAAGCGCAAGCTGGACGGGGAGAGCACCGACCTGCAGGACCAGATCGCCGAGCTGCAGCAGCAGATCATCGAGCTCAAGATGCTGCTCGCCAAGAAGGAGGAGGAGCTGCAGGCTGCCCTCGCCAGGTCGGTCGATCGCGAGCGGGGTGGTCGCGAGCGGGGTGGTCGCGAGCGGGGTGGTCGCGTGCATCGTCGCGCGTGCTCGTTGTGCCGCTCGCGCACGCCGCTCACGCGCGCCGCGTGCTCGTTGCGGGCGCAGGGGCGACGAGGAGACGCTGCAGAAGAACAACGTCCTGAAGCAGCTGCGCGAGCTGCAGTCGCAGATGGGCGAGTTGGCCGAGGACCTGGAGTCGGAGAAGACGTCGCGGAACAAGGCCGAGAAGCAGAAGCGAGACCTCAGCGAGGAGCTCGAGGCCCTCAAGACGGAGCTTGAGGACACCCTCGACACCACCGCCGCCCAGCAGGAGCTCCGGTGCGTGCGCGTGTGTGTGTGCGCGTGTGTGTGTGCGCGTGTATGTGTGCGCGTGTATGTGTGCGCGTGTATGTGTGTGCGTGTGTGTGTGTGCATGCGTGTGCTCGTGGGTAGTGAGGAAATTGCGAGGGAATGGAAACGGCGATGAATTTGCTGTGGCTTGGTGTTTGTGGCTCGGTCTATGTTGCTCTTCGGAGCCCAATATTTGCGTTGAGAGAAAGGAAGTTTTTGAGATCAAAAATGACAAACTTCGCGTGAAATAGTCGCGTCGTTAACGTCTTCAATTTTAAATATCAGCACAGAGCGTTTTCATTCGGCATGTAAGTCACGCCTCGTTGTTCGCAGGAACACGGAATGGCAGCAGCGTTCTAGATGGAGGTTCAGATCGGTGTGTGCACGTCCCCAATTCAGCAGGCCCGCCCTAAGTCGTGTGTTTCCACGAGTCTTTGTATTCACCTTCCTCTCCGTCCACCCCCCGTTGCGCTCATCTCGCTCTTCTCTCGTGGCCGCCCGCCCACACATCCACACAAAGACAAAGATCCCCCGTATAGCCTTAAATAGACTGTTGGAGCAAGTGCTGTTGGCGAGCAACAATGAAGGCCGAAACTGCACACAAGGGGGTGGGTGGCCAGCACCACGCCCGGCTGCCTTCGTCTCCCTAGTGGTGATGTATATACACCGCACCAGGTAGTCATTTTAGGCTGAGTCGACCCAGGGGAGTCCCAAGTCCGGTTCAGATAATCGTCACTGGTGTTGGGCGTGAGCGGGAATTTAATTCAGGTCGCTACACTATCGGCCGCCCACACACCCACACACCCGTCCGTCGATCCCTGCAGCACAAAGCGAGAGCAAGAGGTGGCGGAGCTGAAAAAGGCAATCGAGGAGGAGACGAAATCCCACGAGGCGGCCATCGTGGACATGCGGCACCGCCACGGCCAGACGCTGGAGGAGCTCTCGGAGCAGCTGGAGCAGGCGAAGAGGGTAAGCTCCACCGCGCTCCTCTATATCTTTTTATCGCAATCGGCAAACGATTCCAGTGTGGGGGAGACATTCCAATTAGACTACGGGAGTGGGTCACCTTTTCCTTGCCGAGAGACTTTCAAATACCTCCTGCGGGGACGTTGCAGCTACGGCAAAAGGCCCTTGCGGTGACACAAGTGAGTGAGTGCGCTGTGCTGCCAGCGTGAAAATATTGACTTCCTAGAACCCGATTTAGTGTGGCTAGGATGCTTGCAGTGACCAGTATATATTGTTCCTGGACCTCATGTAGGCATGGGCCATATGAAATAAAGTTGTGGGCCGTATCTGTTCCGCATGTGGCGGCGATAGGTTCCCTATCCCTGACTTGGACCCTGTTAGAGTCAGGGCAGGTTACCCAGACAGGTGTTGGAAGCGGGCACCCAGAGGGCAGAAACCAAGAGGAAAGACCTGACGAGGTCCAGGATGGTCAACCCTTGCTGCGAGCCCACTGAGCTATATCGCTCTTTTTCAGAGGTGACCTGGCCACAAATGTTAGCTCAATGAAGTGGCTTATCATGTGGAAATTTATAATGGGCAATATTCTAAACGCACGTCTCTAAATGTGGAGGGAAAAAACTGGAAGACCTGGAGAAAAATACACACGCCCACGGAGAGAACATATGCAGGCGTCGGGGTCGATGGTCATCTCGCCACCGTGGTCTCCCTCAATAGGTGCTCACTAACAGCACCTGTCCTGTGGTCTGTCGGACAAAACTTATAATGGTTCAGGTGTGGTTTTTGTCCCGGCTGGGTCGCGTGTTGGAGGAGCGTATTGAGATGGTGCGTTTTGGTGACCGCCATGGCGTCTGTGTCCCACGGCGTTGCTACTGCAGTTCAAGGGCAACCTGGAGAAGTCGAAGCAGTCACTGGAGGCCGAGCGCCAGGAGCTGCTGTCCGAGGTGCGCGCGCTGGCGCAGTCGCGCTCCGAGTCGGAGCAGAAGCGCAAGAAGACGGACGGGCTGCTGCAGGAGCTGCAGGTCAAGGCGGCGGAGAGTGAGAGGTCGCGCGCCGAGCTCGGCGATCGCGCCTCCAAGCTGCAGGTGCGCCTCGAACCGTCGTCGTCGATGTCGTTACGATCGTGCATTTTTCCCTCTCTCTGTCGCCGGTCGCCTCGCGGTGTTGGCCCCCTGGAGCCTTTTGCGCCACGTCTCCATTGATAAGAAGGATGTCGTCACGATCGCCGTCACCGCCAATCATTGTATTCACCGTCACCATATCTTTGTCGTCACCATTGTTTTACCGCGATTTACAGATGTCATGGTTTCCTTTGGCGATAGGTGTCCTTGTACTCGGCATGACCGTTATTATTGTCATCATCATCGTCATCCTTTGTTTTCTTCATCGCCATGATAATTATCTTCACCATCATTGTTACTGTCCTAGTTATCGTTGCTGTGATCATGACCATCCTCGTCTGGATCGTCATCAAAATAACAGAGCTAGGTTGGTGCGAAGTGCCTGATCAAGACAACACAAAGAGAGCCACTATCTTGGCCCCCTCTAATCTAAGATGTTTCTTGTTCATGTTTTTGTTTGTTGCGGTTGCACCCAATTCAAGAGCCGAATGGCTCTCAGGGCTATACCAAATATAAATGAAACTGAAACTGAAAACTCTATTCTACGGAGTCGCTTTCGTGACACGTCGATCGCCCTGGTTTGCTGCATACGTCGATTCGACTGTGAACCCCCGTGTGCCGCACCCCCCTCCTCCCCGGTGCAGAACGAGCTGGAGAACGTGTCTACGTTGCTGTCGGAGACCGAGGGCAAGGCCCACAAGCTGGCCAAGGAGGTGTCGAGCCTGGAGTCGCAGCTGCAAGAAACGCAGGTGCCGACCTCCGGGCCTGCATGCTCGTTCGCACGCGCAAATTACCACTCGTCCAGAAATTAAGAGTTTTTAAAAATGAATGTAGTTTTTATTTTGTGACCGTCGCCAATTGTTAACCGCGAGTTGTCAACGGCGTACGTTTGGTAATGGAGAGGGTTTTAGGTTGCCTCTGTGTTCTGTTTTTGTTTTCGTGAGCTGCTTTTGTCAACCGTGTGAGACAGGCGTGAGCTCAGCTGAAAATTAAGAAATCCGAACACATCGATTCACGCCAGCGGGCGTGCGAAATCCGTTCCACAGGGGAATGCGGACAGATATAATTCTGCTTTGCCCGCTGGGATGCTAGAATGTACATTGGTTGCCTTTCATCCTCGCAGCCTCGGGAACAGTGGGCTGCAAACGTGGTCTGAAACGCGTTTCCCTGCTGCAGCTTTTCAGTCAAGGAAACGTTTTGTGTAACATTGAGGTTCCCACTTAATTACGTAATTGAGACTATACATTCGCAATTATCGCACCCCACCCTCCCCCCCGCTCCTATGCGCAAACTCGGCAGGACTCTCCTGAAAACGAGTCACAGGATTCGGTGAGGCTTCCATGGGTAAAGGAGCTTGATGATAAAAATCTGTTCTCCAACTTTGGCGCTTGGGAGTGGCAGATTTGTGTGCCAGAAAGCCGCCACGTGTTTAATACAAAAATGTCGTTTACTTGACTTGGTCTCATCAAGCCCTCGTGGCTTTAATCTGCGTCACTCGTCAGGGAAACTGTCTGCTGCCTGCAGACGCATGACAATAGCTCTGGGACCTTGACGCGCGCGCGTGGATCGTGCGAACCTTGGCGCGCGTGGATCGTGCGAACCTTGGCGCGCGTGGATCGTGCGAACCTTGGCGCGCGTGGATTGTGCGCGAGCCGTACCTGACGCGCGCGCTCTGCCTCCTCAGGAGCAGCTGCAGGAGGAGACGCGGCAAAAGTTGAATGCCAGCACAAAGGTCCGCCAGCTGGAGGATGAGAAGAACGGGCTCCAGGAGCAGTTGGAGGAGGAAGAGGAGGCAAAGAAGAACCTGGAGAAGCAGATGACCTCCCTACACGCTCAGGTGATCACTGGCACTTGTAGGAGATCACTGGCACACACAGGTGCACACTGGCATACACAGCATTGGCACACACAAATACACACTGGCATATGCAGGTACACACTGACACACCCGGGTATACAGTGGTACACGCAAATATACACTTCCATCGACAAAGATCCCTGTATTGCTTATAACAGACTGTTGGGGCAAGTGCTATTATCGAGCACCTATGAAGGCCAGCACAGCACACGAGGGAGTAGGTAGTCGGCACCATGTCCGACCACCTTCGTCTCCCTTGTGTACCCACTGCCATACACAGGTGCGGACTGGCACAGAGGTGATCACTGGCACGCACAGGCACACACAACCGTGCGCAGCGTCAGTTGCAACGTCTTTGGGGAGAGGAGATGACTGGGACGTGCCCTTGTGCTTTTCCCTCCCCTCTCAGCTGGCCGAGGCGCGCAAGAAGGTGGAGGAGGACGTGGGGTCCCTGGAGGGCCTGGAGGAGGGCAAGAAGAAGATGCTGAAGGACATGGAGGCGCTGACCCAGCGGCTGGAGGAGAAGAGCGCCGCGTGCGACAAGGTGGAGAAGACCAAGAACCGTCTGCAGCAGGAGCTCGATGACCTCACCGTGGACCTTGACCTGCAGCGGCAGACCGTGTCCAACCTCGAGAAGAAGCAGAAGAAGTTTGACCAGGTGCGCCGCGACCTTCGCCAGTTGGTCCTCCACGCGATGGCGATGGGGAGAGAAGGGGGGGGGGGCGGAACCGGCGGTGTCCATGTGGCCTTGTTCATAAACATGCTGTGTGTGTGTGCGTGTGAGAGGAGCAGTGGCGTAGTATGAATGTATGGGGGCCACGATGGCGAGATGTTAAATATCTTGCCTGTTATACAGGAGGTCGTGGGTTTGATCCTGACCTTGACGCCTGTATATTTGGAGTTTGCTTGCCTCATTCCCCGTGGTCGCGTTTAGAGCATTTGGCTGCTGTAAATTGAGCTATCATTTGTGGCCAGGTCGCTTCTGAAAAGAGCTATATAGCTCATTGGGCCTTACCTGGTAAAATAAAAATTGTTTAGTTCAGGATGTATGTTGAACTTCTTTCACACTGTACATAGCCAACTGTGCTAATCTGAGGTGTGGGGAATGGACAACAAACTAAAAACAAAAAGCAGTTGTAAAGAATTTAGTTTTCAAACTCTATTTAAAACTGCATAGCTCCAGTGGCATCCTAACATCAGAAGGAAGAGCGTTCCAGGAGGCCGCAGAATGGCATCTGAAAGCGCACGATGCAGTGACCGTCTTTGTAGCTTGCACGTGTGCTATGATACCAGTGGCCTGGGTTTAATTTCCAGCCATGGACAGCAGTATCCGTGGCCGCTGATATCTTCAACTGTCCTGTGCTATCCTTGATGTGCGAATATCGGCACTGGGGGGAGACGGATGTGGTGTTGACCACCCTGCCCATTCATATTCTTTCTCGGTTTCATAGGCGCTCACTTACACCACTTCTCCTGTGGTCTGTCGGGCTTCACCTGGAATGGTTCAAGTGTGTTTTTTTTTATATCCGGTTCGGGCCACGTCTTGAGCGTTTCTCCTCTCACCACTGCGAGGCTTCTTTGCCCACACTTTAACCCCTCAAGGTTCCCCACAGCAGTGCGTGGCGAAAGCTCGGAAAATAAATGGTCAACACGCAGCCCGACCCAGTAAAAAAAAAAAAAATGCCTCGCGAAAACCTGCGGCACGTGAAAGCGCAAAGCAGGAGCCGTTATAGATTCTGAACTGGCTAGTTTGCCCCGACGGCCACCCACACTGACGGCGCTGGCCCCGCCGCACCCCACCGCAGATGCTGGCGGAGGAGAAGAGCGTGTCGGCGCGCTACGCGGAGGAGCGCGACCGCGCCGAGGCGGAGGCCCGTGAGAAGGAGACCAAGGCGCTGTCGCTGGCGCGGGCACTCGAGGAGACGGTGGAGGCCAAGGAGGAGCTGGAGAGGAGCAACAAGCAGCTGCGTGCCGAGATGGAGGACCTCGTGAGCTCCAAGGACGACGTCGGCAAAAGCGTAAGGCTCGCCGGGAGAGAAATCGCGTTGCAAACATCCCGCCGTACGCAACTCAAGTGACCGTCGCAGCGCAAATCAAGTCGTTGGTACATTTGGTATTCGTGCCGTTCTCACAGCGCCAGGCTGTGACAGATGATCGTCGCCTGCAGTCAAATGCCAGATGTTATGTGTGTGGTTTTACCCATTAGGTATTTTGTTGTTCTTGCCTTCCCTTGTACCCTGACTCGTGGCTCAGAATTGGATGGTTGCGAGTTCAAATCCTGGTCGGGGGTTGACTGAGCCCATAATTCCTCTGGGCTCGATGAAATTAGTACAACTGTGGGAAGCCAGCAGAGGATTGTCCTTTGGCTAGATTTACCCCTGCCATAGGAATGTGGAGCTTCCGCCACTGGAGCTGTGCACTGCCTCCACGCTCCTCTGAGCAGGAATTCACTTGGACTTTCCACTGTGTATCTGTGCGTTCCAGGCCCTTTCATCACCTTTGCTGAGACGCACGTGCATCCACATTCACACGTGCGCACACCCGCCCCGAATAAGTCCCCTCGTCCGCTTCGCTGTATCAAATTTCTCACGGCCCCGCGCCTGAGCATGCGTGCGTGCTTTCTATGTATGTTGAACTTCTTTCGCACCGCGTGTGTGTGTGTGCGCGTACCGCGTGTGCTGTGCGTGTTGTTCCTCAGGTCCACGAGCTGGAGAAGTCGAAGCGGGCGCTGGACCAGCAGGTGGCGGAGATGCGCACGCAGCTGGAGGAGCTGGAGGACGAGCTGCAGGCCACCGAGGACGCCAAGCTGCGCCTGGAGGTCAACATGCAGGCGCTGAAGGCGCAGTACGACCGCGAGCTGCAAGGCAAGGACGAGCAGGGCGAGGAAAAGCGGCGCTCGCTCGTCAAGCAGGTGGGCGACGAGGCCGCGCGGAAGTTGTCGGAGCCAGGTCCTCCGGCGCCCGACTCCGCCGCCGCGCTGCGGTCGAGCGTCGTGCACGCGGTGCCGTGGATAACAAGCGCGGCGCGGCACCGCTTGCTGTAGTGCGGCGGGGGCAGGGACGAGTGTGTGCGGTTGTGTGCGTGCGTGCTCTGTGCTTTTCGCTGTGCTGTGTGTTGTGTTTATCGTGCATGTGTAGTGTCGTGCGTCTCTTCTTCCTTCTCGCTCGAGGCTTGTGTGTGCATGCAGGTGGCGTGCATCGCACACATTCAGTCGGAGACGAGGTAGTCGCAGGAGGCACCGTCTTCCCCTTTTATTGTTGTTGAGTTCACGCCACCACTCAGGCCCCCTCTCACGACCACGCTGACGAACGACCCGTCCCAGACACGACCCTGTCCACGTTGCACCGATGGCGTCGACCGGGACAGCCAACTCCTGTCCGGCTGCGCAATGATCGGGCGAAGGCGGCAGTGACGAGGGCGGCGACGACGACAGCGACGAGGAGACGAGTCCAATCCCAGAACCGGCAGCCCGGAGCTCTCGCTCTGCGCTGCTTTTATTCCCCTCGGCGCGGCTTGGCTCCGCCCTAGCCGCGCCTCCCTTCTCGAACCCTCCAGAGGATTCTAGGGGCTTCCCCATGAGGTCTACCGTGACCCTTGCCCCAGTTCCTCATCCCTGCCGGCACACACACACCGTGTACATGCTCAACGGCGTGTGCGCTAAGTGTCCACCGCAGTTGCAGCTGCTGTACAACAGTCAGCGCTATGTCACTACACATGTATTGTACGTGCATGTTATGTCTATATTGCGCGTGTTATGCTAATTGTGTGTGTGTAATGTGCGTACTGTTCATGCACAGGGTGCACCATGTGGATTGCACGTGTACTTTGTGTATGTGTGTGTGTGTGCGCAATGCGTGTGCAACGTAAGTGCTGCACGGGCTGCTGTGTGAGTTGTGCGCGGGCTGTGCTTTACACCGCGTGCTTCGTGTGCCGTACGCGGCACGCTCTTCGCTCATCGTGCATCGCACCTCGCTTGTTCGCTCCACGCAGGTGCGCGAGATGGAGTCCGAGCTGGAGGATGAGCGCAAGCAGCGCGCCCTGGCTGTCGCCGCCAAGAAGAAGCTGGAGGCGGACTACAAGGAGCTGGAGTCGCAGAACGAGGGCGCCAACAAGGGCCGCGAGGACGCCGTCAAGCAGCTGCGCAAGCTGCAGGTCGGTGACACCTGCCACCGTGGGCAGCCGGGCACGATCGCCGCTCCGCCGGATCTGGGGGCAATGTTGCCCGCAGTGGCAGCAGCAGCAGCAGGAGGGGAGGGGAGGAATGCCCAGCGCGGCCACCCACGTGTCGTTGGTTCGCTGGCGTCGTGGCACCGGCACCGCTAGCCGCGCTACGAGTAGACACCGTGACCAGAGAGCGACGGTGCAGTCCACGGACGCACCTACACGGCTGCTTCTATACAGCACCGTTACAGCACAGTTGAGCGTAGATGTGTAACACGTGTTAATGCGATGGTGCGTGACGAACCAGGGCGATGTGAGATTTTGACGATAGTCGTGGTGGAGATTTATTTTTTTCGGTTTAACGTGGAAAAGAGGGAAAATGTTATTCACATTGTTGGGCAGCGAGACGCAAAATGGCTGTGCGTCCATCATCAGTAACCGTGCACTTTACAGCCAGGCGCGAGTCCTTTGAGGTAAAAGTCCCTTTTGCAATGAGGCCGCGATGTAAGATATATAGAGAGAGAGAAATGAGAAGGTAGGATCTATGTATGCATGTATGTTGAACTTCTTTCTCACCGTACGTACCCAACCATGCTAATCGGAGGTGTGGGAAATGGGATGGGATTGGACTAAGCCAGGGGTCGGCAACCTGCGGCTCCGGAGCCGCATGCGGCTCTTTTGAACCTTGACCGCGGCTCCGGGGCGGATGCTAGCGAGGGGAGGAGGCGCACTGTGACACCTGCTCTGGCGTTGCCGCTGCTGACAGGTCGCCGCTCCGCTCCACACTGCCCGCCCGGTGACAGGCAATAACGTTGCCGTTGCTTTATCACATGTTTGGAAGAAGTAAAAACCTTCCTGGGCAGCAAAGAGCTCACCTTTGCTGAGCTGGAACAGCCAGAGTGGCTGGAAAAATTACATTTTATGGTAGACATGACAGCACATCTAAACACGCTAAATACAACCCTTCAGGGGAAAGGAGGCACAGCCCTGCACATGCTGGAGGAGGTTTTGGCATTCGAGCGCAAGTTCACAGTGTTTGTCAAAGATTTACAGAGAGGTACACTGTCTCACTTTCCCTCTTTGAGAGAGTTCAAACAAAGTCATGATACGATAAATTTGGAATATTTCAAGTCTGCAATCACCACAATGCAAAGTTCGTTTGGGAAACGATTCTGTGAGTTCAGAGAGGAAAAAACGACATTATCCTTCCCTGTCACTCCCCTGGCGATCGATCCATCCCTATTGAATATGACTGCATTTGCAGGTGTAAGTCAACCTGATCTTGAGATGGAACTGGCCGATATAGCCGACAAAGATATATGGGTGTCCAAGTTCAAATGCTTGACCGCTACTCTTGAGGATGTTGCCCGTCAGAAGGCCATTCTGGCTCAGAATCATAAATGGAGTGATATTGAAAACCTTCCCAAACAGGACAAACTTGTATTCGAAACATGGAATGCCATCCCCAACACTTATATAAACATGAAAAAGTATGCATTTGGAGTCCTGTCGATCTTCGGCTCCACATATGTATGTGAGCAGGTCTTCTCCAACATGAACTATATTAAAAACAAACATCGATCACGCCTCACAGATGACAGCTTGCAAGCCTGTGTGAAAATGAAGGTGACGTCTTACAGCCCTGATGTGCAGACACTGTGCACTGAGGTTCAGGAGCAAAAATCCCATTAACCAGGTAATTTAGCTATTAATTTGCAAAAATATATTTTACATTGTTAAGTGAAAAAGTCATTTTTTTATTCAGATTGACAGCTGACTGCACGATCCTATATATATAGCAATAAGGTAAGAAACAATATATGCAGTGTTATATTTGTTTTAAATGTTGCAATGGTTTTGCGGCTCCCAGTTTATTTTTTCCTTCGGAAACGGGTCCAAGTGGCTCTTTATGTCTTAAAGGTTGCAGACCCCTGGACTAAGCTTTCTGCTGGGTCAAACTCCACACGTTATTCAGGTTCTATCGCTGGGATTGTGGCTCGGCGACCGTCGTCCTTCGCTGCGCGGCAAGCCTTGTCGTCTCACCCGTTGTCCTTGTCGTTGCGGCCGTGGCGCAGGCCCAGTTCAAGGACTTCCAGAGGGAGCTGGACGAGGCCCGGGCGGCGCGCGAGGAGGCCTTCAGCGCTGGCAAGGAGAACGAGAAGAAGGTGAAGAACCTGGAGGCGGAGGTCATCACGATGCAAGAGGTGAGGGCGCACGGACCGTTATCACCTCGGCGATCCCTCGGATGCGAGCGCCACGGTCTCCCCGGTGCAGTGTAGCGTTTCCAGGACTGCCGATGGATGGCTCACTAGTCTGAACCTTGCGTGTCGGACGCAGCGTGCTCAGCCACCCCTCCCCGTGCCGTGCCGTGTGCGGTGCAGGAGCTGTCGGGAGCGGAGCGAGCGCGGCGCCACGTGGAGCAGGAGCGCGACGAGCTGGCGGAGGAGCTGGCCAACAACTCCACCGGGAAGTGAGTGGCCATTCCCATGGTTACAATACAGCAGTGAGCCCGCCGCCGCTGTGTAGGGCACGGTGTGCGTGCGACCGACTTGGAGAGGTCCCCTGCGGCCGCCCCATCCCCTGGGTGTGCAGGCAGTTCCATAGCAGGAGTTTGGTCGGCAACTAGGAAGTGAGTGGACGTTCAAGTTCATTGCAAGCAGTTGTGCAGTCCGGGCACTTTCTTGCAGTGCAGACTCCTGCTTGCCATCAAGCGATCTGCTCGGCGATTTACGGGATTTGATTGTATCCAGATTGATTTGCTCTTACTATCGTGAATAAGCCCGTTTTAATTTCCTTGTTGTGCAACTGCTCACTAAGATACGGACAAAGCAGTTGCAGGCGATTACGTTGCGCTATTCCGAGAGCAATTTGGGTTGCACAACCGATGGATCGGGTGTGGATGCAGATTTAGAGTAATAACGGTGACGTTTCCTTACCCAGCAAAGTGTCGGCCAAATCGGAGGACTCGTGAGCAGCGGGGATTTGACCGTCGGGACATTCGGCCAATTTTGGTTGCGTGTGTCCCTCCATCCGCAGGTCCGGTCTCCTGGACGACAAGCGGCGGCTGGAGGCCCGGATCTCGCAGCTCGAGGAGGAGCTGGAGGAAGAACAGGGCAGCGTGGAGCTGCTCAACGACCGCTTCCGCAAGGCCAGCCTGCAGGTCGGTCAGCCTGGGCCTCGCAACGCAGCCGCAATGAAATGAAACGGCCATGGGGAAGGGTGGCACTCGTGGTGATGGAGAGAAGAGAAGCGTCTTTGTCCAAACGGCACATGGAAGCGCCTGAGCATCCTGCCTGCAGCTTCGCGTTGTCAGATGACTGGAGGGTGTGACGAGTCACTTGATACTTGTGATTCGGAGCAGGTGGCCACCAAAACTTATGAAATGGTACAGTTGGGGCACTTGTGCAGCAAACTAAGGACCCCAGAAAAGACTTCACGGGCAATGTGAACCGCAGCCCGGCAGTCAAAATACGTTGAGAAAACGCTGAAAGTCTGAGACGGGAGTAGTTTTGTTCCTGTACTCAGCAAAATAAGTAAACAAATATAACCTGATGGTAGGACAGTGGCTAACGCATGGAACCATAATCCCCCCCACCATCCGCTCCACTAATTAACTTTGACTATACTTCACCACGCTGATCAAACAACTCCCACGGCACTATGGCGTGGGGCAGTCCTTCATCCATCAGTGAATTAACGAAGGGCTGTAAGAGTACTAGAATGTGTATAGCGTGTGTGCGTGTGCATGCGTGCGCGAGCAGGCGGAGCAGCTGACGGCGGAGGTGACGGCGGAGCGCAGCAATGCGCAGAAGAACGACAACGCGCGCCAGCAGCTGGAGCGGCAGAACAAGGAGCTGCGGGCGAAGCTGGCGGAGCTGGAGACGTCCGTCAAGGCCAAATACAAGAGCGCCGTTACGGCGCTGGAAGCCAAGGTGGCCACCATGGAGGAGCAGCTGGAGCACGAGGCTCGGTACGTGCCTGCACCCACTGCCGTAGCTTCACATTTTCGCGCCTCGGGGTGAGACGCTGCCCTTGCCCCCCAATGGTCTCACAGCTGGTAAATGAAGTATGGACAGATGGGGCCGGTCGTTCCTGTGTGTCCATACATGTGTCCGTGAATGTATCTGTGTACGACACATTTCACATGCGTGTGCGTGCGTGTCCATGTGTTTAGTTTATTACATTGTTGAACCAGCTGGCTCAACAACTTGGGCAAAACTTACTCACCTAACATTGACACTAACAATTACAGATTCAAGAAACAGACAAACAACACATACACTATTAAAACGAATTCAAATTGCAGGTTTTTTTTACTTAAAATCTCATCAACGGTCCTCAAACTATCCTGGACACTGCTGTCCCAGTGCCCGACCAGGCTGCTATTGTCATTTAATTTAAAACACCGCGAGCACCAACTGAATGCCGCGAGGGAAATGTTTGCAATTCAAAAGCGGTCGCTTGAACGCCGTCGCAGGGAGCGAACAGGAGCCAACAAGTTGGTGCGGCGCTCGGAGAAGCGGCTGAAGGAGGTTATGCTACAAGTGGAGGATGAGCGTCGCCACGGAGACACCTACAAGGAGCAGGTACATTCGGCACGACTGGTGGGCCCGCCAGGGCTCCCAAGTAGGATGCGATGGCCGCGTTGGGGGTGAGGGTGGTGGCCGACGGGGGATTACGGTGGCCACTTGGGTCGTCGACGTGGCAACGTGGGACCGCGGTGGCCACTGCGCACCGCGGAGGAGAGAAATCATGCAGGAAGTGCAGTGCGTGCTGCAGCAGCTGCAGCAGCGTTCATCTTCGTGACGTCAGCGTCCTCTTCAATTAATCAGATTGGGAACTTGAAATTTCCTAAAAAGCCGTCGGGAATACAACGGACACCGCTATCCTTCCATGGACACCCACACGTTTTACCGGAGCTTTCACACCCAGCACTCGCTTCCTCTGCAGAGGAACGCTTTCCAGCTGCGTTCTGGGGAATTCACCGTCATTCACTGCATGTGTTGTGTACATTGATTCCATTCAAACCTAAGTCTTATTTAATCGCACGGAATCCAGATGCTTTGAGAGCACCTCCTTCCCTCCTCTCCGTGTAGTGAATCAACAGTGGCGAGATGTTTACTACCTCGCCTGGTATACATGAGGTCGTGGGTTCGTTCCCAACCCTGACACCTCTTATATATTCGCATGTTCTCCCCGTGGTCGTGTGGATTTTTCTCCAGGTAGTCCTGTTTTTCCCTCCACATTTAGAACCAACTTGCGTTTAGAGGATTTGGCTGCTATAAATGTTCACGTAATGATAAGCCACTTCTGTTAAGAGCTATCCTTTGTGGCCGGGTCGCTTCTGACAAAGAAGAGCTACATCGCTCGGCGAGCCCTTACCTGGTAAAATAAACGATAGTTTATCTTAATAGTGCCCTTCAACCTCGTAACCCCCCTCCCCCCCCCCACTGCTTCACCCCCCACCGGCAGGTGGAGAAGGCGATGTCCCGCGTGAAGGCGCTCAAGCGGCAGCTCGAGGAGGCGGAGGAGGAGGCTACGCGCGCCAATGCGGCGCGGCGCAAGCTGCAGCGCGAGCTGGACGATGCCATGGAGCACTCGGAGGCCATGAACCGTGAGGTGAACACCCTCAAGAGCAAGCTCAGGTGAGGCGCGCGGCGGCGGCGGCAGCAGCAGCGCCCGGTACATGGCGACGCAACAACGCAGCCGGTGACGCGGTGACACGGTGATGCGGTGACGCGGTGACACGGTGACACGGTGACGTGGTGACGCGGTGACACGGTGATGCGGTGACGCGGTGACGCGGTGACGCGGTGACACGGTGACACGGTGATGCGGTGACACGGTGACGCGGTGACGTGGTGACACGATGACACGGTGACACGGTGACGCGTCCACACGGCGACATGGCGACACCAAGGCACGTCGGCACAATGGCAAAAGCGACACCGCAACGATGTGACACAGCAATGCAGCGGCGTGGTGCCATGTCGCCTCGGCCCAAACAGAAAAACCTCACGAGCTTTGCGTTGTGGTCACGACATATTTTTGTAACGATATTTGTTTGAACGATGAGTGTACACGGCACGGCGGTGGTCGTGATGTTGTTGTTTGTTGATGGACTGACTCGTGTTTTTTTTTTTTCTCATCCGGAAACAGCACCCGATTTAACAAACCTGACAAGTAAGGCTCCGGTCTGAGTTCCCTGCTTCCTGTCGTCTGCACCTTCGTTGACCATTTCCTCCGTCAGGGCCGTCCGTCGTCGGTCAAATTCGCAGCTGCTGCTCAATAAGCGACCGTTGCCAAGTTAACCGAACTCAATAAGTGCAATTGGCAGCGAGCACTGGATTGGCCTGATGTGGAGGAAATGACAAAGCGTTGCCGACGACTTGAGTGACGCTCCCCCCACACCCCCCCCACCCCCCCCACCGTGTGCAGCAGTGCAGTGTCACGCAGGGCCGCCTGTGCCACGTCTGTCGCTATTGCTAGCTCTTGCGTCACCCTCTGCACGCACAACAACGCTCTTCACGGGTGATCTATCCTGCGCATGTCGATGATTCTCGCTGGGGCAGGTGCCTGGTCCACGCGATGCTTTGGAGTTCAGAATCTTTTTTTTATATATATATATACTGGAAGAATCCGATGAGCTATCAAGCTCTTTTGCCAGTAAGGGTGGGTTAGAAAGTCAAACAATCCAAAAACACGATAGGAGTGCACAGTATAGGAAAGTGAAGCAAATCACTAAAAAAGTTCCAAGTAAACAATTTATATTTTACGGGTATAGCCACTTAGCTCTTTGCTTCTATTTCAGAAGCGACCTGTCCACATATGATAGCTCAACTAAATAGCTTATTATGTGGAAATGTATAGCAGCCAAATAATCTAAACGCATGTTTCTAAATGTGGAAGGAAAAATCCAGAGGACCCGGAGGAAAAAATCCACACGACCACGGGGAGAACATGCAAACTCTAAATATACAGGGGTTGGGATCGAACCCACAACCTCCTGCACACCAGGCGAGGTCGCGTAGAAGTGAATGTGCTCGGCACCATGGCTGCTTTTCACGGAGGTGACTGCTTATTCCTGGCAGCCGCCTGGTGAATTATGCAAAATATTGCCGAATGTGCTGCCAACTTCGAAATGGAATTGGTAATAGCCCTGTGCTATCACTCGTGGAGCTATCCATGCAGACAGTCGAGTATAACCCCCCCACACCCCCTCGTATGCGTGGCGGGTATCGTGTGGTCATGCCAGTTTTTCCCCTATGAGAAAAATACGATTTGAAAAGGAATTGGCCAAATATTGCAACGCAAGATCCTCCTGAAAAAGTCTTGAGAGTCTGCGAGGCTTTCCAAAACAAAGGACGTGATTAATAAAAGCGTAGACCAATGCGAGCCAGTGTTGCAGCCCAAATCCCAAATTGTATAAATTACCTGCAACCTATTTTATACGATCTCGAAAACAATTGCTTCTGCCGAACTACGGCTACCCATAAAACAAAAATCCACAACCTCAATAGGGTATCACCTGATTTAATTGAGGATGCTGAACTCACCGCTGCTGCCCTCTAGGGGCCTAGGGCTTTGCTTGTATCTCTTTGCGTCCCACATTCATGGTGGTGGTAGTGGTGCTAACGAGTATCATGTTCTGCTAATGAGAATAAATCAGCAGTGAAGCTCTCCTGTAACTTCAGCCTTCCCCCTCCCCTCACCGTGATTTTCACGCCCCGTCGCCCACCCGCCCCAGGCGAGGCGGCGCTTTCTCATTCAGCAGCAGCGGCGGCGGCGCCGCCAGCACTAGCGGCAGTAGCCGAACCGGACGCCGCACTGTGCAGCACTCCTCCTTCGAAGGCGACCTGTCGGACGACGACTCGGTGAGCAGCAAGGAGAAGGATTCTCTAAACGACACGCAGCCCAGCCCGAGCGAGTAGCCTGCGTCGGCGGCCTCCACCACCGCGATGGTCCCCTGGGGACCTCGGCCTTAGGGCCTGGACTGCGGCACAAGGAGGAGCCGGCGGCGGCGGGGGGAGGGGGGCCGTGGGTGGCGCTGGTCTCCGTATCACCTGGACTATAGGACTAGACCTGAAACAAACAGAACTACAGGCAACCACTGAGCAGCAGCAGCAGCAACGCACGCTGCGCCGATGATGCTACGATCCCGGTCGGCGGGCGTGCCGACCGCACTTTTCATTGTAACGGAAATTCCAACAGTATTTCAAGTTCGCCGCAGTATGTTTAGAACTTTAGATATAATGCCTGTTACAGCTTGTTATACTTCTTGTAATCGTAACCATACGCCTGACATTTTGGTCTAGCTGACGTTTTCGTTGATGTTATATTCTTTTTGTAATCTCGAAGCCTTGCTGGCAAGCCAACTGTGAAAAAGCGAGCTCAAGGCTTCTTTGTATCTGATCCGAGTCCACGCATTCATACACAAAACGGTATTTGTCCTTTAGGAGGCCAAAATTTCCAAAAGTTAATGGTCGCACTCAGGCCGTATAAACTAGGGCGGAAGTGAGGCGAACAGAGCGTGCAATGCCCGCCCACCCTGCCCCCTGCAAATCGGTCTGTAAACACCCAAGCTAAATTATTTTTATTTTACCAGGTAAGACCCACTGAGTTATGTGGCTCTTTTCAGAAGCGATCTGGCCACAAATGATACCTCAACGAAAGTGGCTATTCATGTGGAAATTTATAGCAGCCAAATACTCTTAAACGCATGTTTCTATACAGACGTGAGGGTCTGGATCGAACCCAAAATCTGTATACCAGACGAGGGAGCTAACATCTCGACACAGAGGCAATCCATTTGTAATTTGCAAGTCCTACAAACTATTTGTGGGAGGTCTGACCCAGATAGTGTTTGTGTTTGGTGTGACTCCTGTGTCTCATACCTGATGGAGGTGTTTGCGGAGGTGGGCGTAGAGGGGCGAGGGAGAGAATGACGCATGCCTGTCTTAGCCCCACATTGTAAACGCGTGCAATGCACGTGCAGCAAAGGAAATGATTAAGGTGTTCGCTCTGATTATTGGTGATGACGGGCAGGTGACATTTCTCAAACTCGGGCCCTGTGTGGACATATCGATGACCTGTTTTGGACGTGCTTTGTGTTAAGAGAGAGACGATGATTTACTGCGCACCTGATTCTCGTGCTGATGCCGACGAGGAGCGTTGGATTGGAGACATTTCCTCCGTTGTTGAATCCTAGACCCCCCCCCCCCACCGCGTACGTCCCTGGAAAGTTATTGCGCCTGTGCTTTTCCGGAGTCGTGTATTTTAGGAGGCAGTGAAAGACCTAAGCCAGCCACGGAGCCTTTCCCAGTGTGGCTTTAGCTCTTCGTCGATCCTGCTGCAAATGTACTCGTACATTTTTTTTTTCTTTCCTGAGAGAAAACTGTGATGCCTAATGTACTCCCGTGTCCACGTATTTGATGCAACTGCAGAGATCGCAAACTTGCACACAGCGTAGGGGAAATGTGACTACAGTGCTCTACCACTGTCATCTGTGTAATCGTGTTCAACTCCACGTCTTTTGCTCATGGTTATTAATTTAGGTGCATCAGCTGTGTTTACACTAGGGAATGTAGTCTGCACCAGTGGCCACTTGTTGAGAACACGACGGGAATGGGGGTTCCTTCTAGGACGCTACATTCTCAGACCTGCGGCTCCGAGCAAATGGAGAGGAACACAAGGGACATTCAAGAGGGCTTCAACCAATGGGATTGCGGCCGCTTGTCAGCCAATCCGTGGTGGGGGGGGGGGGCGCTACTTTTGTTTCTATTTTTGAGCCATATTTTCCTTTTGAAGTGGCATAAACGAGATCCAGTTCGGAGCTGGAGAGTTCGGTTCTCAGTGTGGACCTGTTGTGAGTCCGTGGCCCTGGTGTGAACACAGCTCTCGCGGCTGAACTTCATCCGGAGGCTCGGTGATCTGAGGTGCGGCACACGAGCTGTTGTGTGGGATCAGATTGAGGCGTGTACCCAGTACACATGCAAACGTTGGTTGATGTTGGGCCAAGGTTTGCATGTTCACTGGGCAACAGTGAAGATGTATCCATTCATCTGTTAAAATCAATTATTCTGCTCGGAATACACGTGTGTGTGTGTGAGAATCAATTATTTACAAGTTATGCAAATTACATGTTAGAAATTGAGATGAACGGAGACAACAAACGTATTTTAAAAAACTGAACAATAAACTGTACAAGCGGGTCGGTATAAATGACACAATTTGATTACTGTGTTTTTTTTTACCACGTTTCATGGACACAGTGGGCAGGCGAATCGTGACATGCTTTGTTAGTAAGTCTGGCCTCTGCCCTGACCATGGACGTTATCATTGGGTTTACGGACAAGCAACATTGCTCCAAGGGCCCCACTAATAACCGTGCAACGGTTGGCAGAACGGGGTCTCTCGCCGCCACCTGGCAAACATGTGTTACTGCAGAGGCCGCACAGCGATTTGAAATCTTGAGGTTCATGTTGGGAGAGGGGGGCATTTGCTGTCGTGTGAAAGACTGCTGTTGTGAAAAATAGTCAGTAAAAGTAGCCCAAAGCCTGCCCCTCACCCCATCCCCAACCCTGGCCCATGCCCCTTTAACCCAATCATGGTTTTAAGAGTACCCATCCACATGCACATTGCCGGGCCCCAAAAGCTATCGTGGGTGGCCGCAGCAGTCTTTTTCACACATTGCCTCATGAACCCCGAAACGTCCGTCGGCTCATGCCAACGCCAGGTCTTATATTACGGTGGCTTCAGAGCAGGAATGGGGAACCTGCGATTCGCGAGCCGTATCTGGCCCACGACCTCATTGCGTACGGACTGCGGCCACATGAGGCCTACCGCTTCGTTATGGCTCCCAAACGATATTTATCCATCACTACAAGCGTATTATTCACACGCCAACTTTGAAACTGCGACCCGGCATCAATGCGTTGCAGTGAAAGTAAAGCGGTAAAAGGTCAGCCCGAGTTATTTTCACGTTATTTTTTTTTATGATTAGATAACGCCAGCCGTGTGTTTAGTGCAGTCCGATAAAGGTATTTGAAAATCCTATTTGGCCCTCGGTGAGAAAAAAGGTGTCCCACCCCAGCTTTAGGTGCTGGACTCAAGTCGCGTTCAAGCGTTGCGGCTCCCCACTCTCTATGCTGCCCGCAAGTGAGCCAGAACTGAGCCAGCACGGTTCATTACGACTGTAAAAACAAGGCGCCAATCTCTGTCTATGGGCCCCCTCCCTACATGGTAGGCATTAGACAAGGTGGGGGAGGAATGTGGACTTTGGGAACGCGTGACGCAGTCGACTTTATTAATGGTACGGTCGTATGTCATGCGTCATGACTCTGGTGGCAGCCTCCTTTTGGGTTTCTTTTGATCGTGATCGGATGACAAATGATTAACGTGTTTCATTTTTGGGTCGGTTTCGTCGCTCCGTTCCTCGAATTGGGAATCCGACGCTTCCCCGTTTGTCCATGAGGCGGAGAACTTAACTTGGTGGCAAAACACGAATCGTAACGATTTCTTTACATGATCAATAAAGGTGAATTAACGTGATAACTTTTTTCATATATGAGTTGCTTACGCGAGTGGTGTTTATAAATTCAGTTTTTTTAGGCTGTTAATTAATAACGATTAAGTTTTGCCATCACAGGTGGTAGCGAGGGGTGAAATAGTATGTGGGAATGTAACGATGCATGAATTTATCAATTAAAATTCTATTCTTTACACTCAAGCTTCATGCATCAAATCGTATACGTGTATGATAATGTCATTTAAAATCTCAAATTATACCATTGTTACATTCTTGAGTAAAATCGCTGCCCAAAATTCATGACAAATGATCGACTTCGCTGGGGAGGGGGAGGAGGGATGAATTGTTACACGACTTCTTGTCTGGTCCCATGGACTCTTCTGTTGCGTGATGAATTGTGATTGGTCAGCCCTAGACACCCTGGCCACATGCGAGGCGAGGTGATTCGACTGCTTTGAGCAGTGACGGAGCATCCTCTCTGGGAAGCCACTCTCACCTGGTCCAGTAGAGCCATTGCCCGCTCTATATTTGCGTCCAGGTGAAAGTCCATTGAGACGAAAAGTATATTTCAAGGGAGACATGGATCAAAGTATATCTATGAATGACGATTATACGTTACAGCAGTGTTCATTCACAGCAAAAGACCCCGGGGGGAGCGGTGAAAGCGTCTCATTAAATACAAAACGATGTGGCATCTGCTCGAGTTATGGCATAACATTTTTTTAAAATAAAAGTTATACTTGCTGTACCCTAAAACACGTGTTTTTTTTGTGTTCATCGGTGTCGGTTCCTGCTTAAGTGTAGGAGATCCAAACAGATATCGTGCACCCTTAGAGGTGGCCAGTTCGGAATTGGGATCTGGATTACAATTCTGCTGACAAGTTACACTCGGACTAATTTTGAAGCGATGTGCCCACACCCCTGACCTCCAACACCGACTTCGCGGTTAAGTCGTGGGTTTATTTGGTTCGTAAACGTGTCTTTGCTTCATACATGGTCACAGCCAAGGTAGGTTATGTTTAAGCCCAGGGGTGAGCTGTTCAGGTTATAGGGGATGGGCTAGCAGTGTCGTGAGGAGATCAAGTTTGCTGGATTTGATTTAACTTTGGCACGTACTATCGGACACAGCAGAATTTAAATGCTTACGTTTATTCATGAACAATATCGCTATTTCTCGCACGGGTCAGGTGACTGCGGACAAGCAGACTTTAACAAGACAAGAGGTGTGGGAGAAACTGCAGATTTATGTACTTCGGTCATGGGCTTGGTTCACATTGATTAAAACTGAGCCGTGGAAAATGTCAGCTCCCAGTAAACATGCAACGTTCGGCCAACGTTAGCCATCCCCAATATGCCAAGTAGGCCTCGGCAAGGTAAGGTAATGTACCCTTTTTACCAGGTAAAAGGGTAAAGGTGTCGACATACCATGGGGTAAGGTAAAGGGTAGGGTAAAGGTAGCTCGGAAGAATTACCCGATAGTGTAAAGGTAGTGCGAAGTATTACCCGGTAAATACGGTACCTTGTTTACCGCTAAAAGCTCCGTGGCGCAATCCGTGGCTTCCATTTAATAAGTAATATTTTAATAAACTTTTTTTTTAAACACGCTTTTATGAAATGTACTAGTAATGGCAGAACTCCACGACTCCAGGAAGTGGCCCCAGAAGCTTGCCATAACGTAAGGAACCGTGGACAATTACAGCCAATGTCAGTTGAGCCTGGACAACTAGACCTCAGCCGAACCATAACATATAAAAAATAATGTTTTAAAAAATATATATATTTTTATGACAGAATATAGTCTTGTCATCAGTATGACATAAGTATACCAAGTTTGCAGTCGATACCACATTGGGAAGTGGGTTAAAATTGAGTTACAAGATTTGAGGATACGACAACAACAAGCGTGTAAAATTGGAATCATCAAGAGTATTCTATGTGAATGAAGCGCTCTACCTAGCATTTGCCGTTATAACCCTTTTTCATGTGTAGTACCCCAGTAATTACCCTGTAAATCGGATAATTTGTATGGGGTAAGGGTAAAAGGTAGGCTCGTTGCTTTTTACCTTTTACCTTACCTGCTAAAGGGTAAAAGGTAGGGTAGAGTGATTGTATTGTGGTAAGGTAAAAGGTAGGGTAAAAGGTAGGCTCGTTGCTTTTTACCTTTTACCTTACCTGCTAAAGGGTAAAAGGTAGGGTAGAGTGATTGTATTGTGGTAAGGTAAAACGGTAGGGTAAAGGTAGGCTCGTTGTTTTTACCTTACCTTGCCGAGGCCTAATGCCAAGTATGGAATTTTAGTTTTCTGTTCCCTTACCCAGTCTCTGCGCAGAGCCTCCACTCGCTACTTCTTGCATCGTCGCGATAATTATAGCCGCTGTGGGCAGGACCGGATTATCCTAGTAGCAAAAGTAGCTACAGATGTAGCTACGGGCCCCGCACTTTCAAGGGCCACCGTGCTAAATGCTTTCAAGCTTTCAATTCCGGTTCAGTGATTCTGCACTTGCTCTATTACAATAGTACTATACCGCCTTCAATTTTTATGAAGCACTGGGTGTTTAAGGTTAGCGATTTGTCGTATTATCTGGCTGGAAAACAAATGAAAAAATACAATTACTTTACTATGCAAATAAAAAATTTGTGTAGTGGGGTCCTCCGCCTCTTCGAGTAAACGTGTCTCTACGATAAAGAAACCGTCTTAAGACAACTGTGTCAAGTCGTTACAATAATGATAATATAATGGGACCAATCGCACGCACGTGTGTTTGTGGGCACATACGTGGCTCTGCGGGTGAAACTCATTGTAATCATTAACGGCGACGCAGAGCGGGAAAGAAAACGTTTCCAAGGGCTTCAAGGTCGCAGCGTTACGCGGCTTCCAACCGCCAATACGCGCAAGAGGATTGCACGGAGAATTTAAGCGAAATGGGCCACGCAACATCCTCATTTTAAGTGAACGCGAGCGGCTATCGCTTCGATATAGTTGAACTGGCAGTGGACGGCAATAAGGGTGTAAATATAATGGTTAAACCCCCTCCCCCACTCCCCCTGTATCCACCTGAGTGTAGTGTACTAATTCACATACACTAGAAGGAGGTACTCTCTTTTATTCCGGTCTTCACAGCCTTAGGGGATGACTACATCCCAGATCGGGACAGTCGACATGCTGCCAGACCCACAGCTTGAAGAGGGCGAAGATCACGACGACGACCGCACGACGAGTTACACTCCAGATCGCAGCAGCCCCGACTGCGATTCGGAGCTCGCCTTTTATCCTCCCCAGCGTGGCCAGGCTCCGCCCTCAGCTCCGCACGCCTCTGGATCCCCCAGAGGGCTCCGTGCCTTGCCCACAGGTCCAACTGGTAGAACGGGCTGCTGCCCCTAATTCCATTGTCTACCAAACTCCCAGCGGCACGCACTCCAGTGACTTATTCAATATCACGGACACCTTATAAACCCCACTCTCACTATATAAACCCCACTCTCTATATATGAACCCCACTATATAAACCCCACTCTCACTATATAAACCCCACTCTCACTATATAAACCCCACTCTCTATATATAAACCCCACTATATAAACCCCACTCTCACTATATAAACCCCACTCTCTATATAAACCCCACTCTCACTATATAAACCCCACTCTCTCTATATAAACCCCACTCTCCCTATATAAACCCCACTCTCTCCATATAAACCCCACTCTCACTATATAAACCCCACTCTCTATATAAACCCCACTCTCACTGTATAAACCCCACTCTCACTATATAAACCCCACTCTCACTATATAAACCCCACTCCCACTATATAAACCCCACTCTCTCTAAATGAACCCCACTCTCTCTGTATAAACCCCACTCCCTATATAAACCCCACGCTCACTATATAAACCCCACTCTCACTATATAAACCCCACTCTCTATATATAAACCCCACTATATAAACCCCACTCACTATATAAACCCCACTCTCTCTAAATGAACCCCACTCTCTCTGTATAAACCCCACTCCCTATATAAACCCCACGCTCACTATATAAACCCCACTCTCACTATATAAACACCACTCTCCCTATATAAACCCCACTCTCTCCATATAAACCCCACTCTCACTATATAAACCCCACTCTCTATATAAACCCCACTCTCACTGTATAAACCCCACTCTCACTATATAAACCCCACTCCCACTATATAAACCCCACTCTCTCTAAATGAACCCCACTCTCTCTGTATAAACCCCACTCCCTATATAAACCCCACGCTCACTATATAAACCCCACTCTCACTATATAAACCCCACTCTCTATATATAAACCCCACTATATAAACCCCACTCTCACTATATAAACCCCACTCTCTATATAAACCCCACTCTCACTATATAAACACCACTCTCTCTATATAAACCCCACTCTCCCTATATAAACCCCACTCTCTCCATATAAACCCCACTCTCACTATATAAACCCCACTCTCTATATAAACCCCACTCTCACTGTATAAACCCCACTCTCACTATATAAACCCCACTCTCACTATATAAACCCCACTCCCACTATATAAACCCCACTCTCTCTAAATGAACCCCACTCTCTCTGTATAAACCCCACTCCCTATATAAACCCCACTCTCACTGTATAAACCCCACTCTCACTGTATAAACCCCACTCTCACTGTATAAACCCCACTCTCACTATATAAACCCCACTTTCACTGTATAAACCCCACTCTCACTGTATAAACCCCACTCTCTCTGTATAAACCCCACTCTCACTATATAAACCCCACTCTCTCTCTGTATAAACCCCACTCTCACTATATAAACCCCACTCTCACTATATAAACCCCACACTCACTGTATAAACCCCACTCTCACTATATAAACCCCACTTTCACTGTATAAACCCCACTCTCTCTATATAAACCTCACTCTCACTATATAAACCCCACTCCCACTATATAAACCCCACTCTCACTATATAAACCCCACTCTCTCTGTATAAACCCCACTCTCACTATATAAACCCCACTCCCACTATATAAACCCCACTCTCACTATATAAACCCCACTCTCTCTGTATAAACCCCACTCTCACTGTATAAACCCCACTCTCTCTATATAAACCCCACTCTCACTACATAAACCCCACTCTCACTATATAAACCCCACTCTCTTTGTATAAACCCCACTCTCACTATAAAAACCCCACTCTCTCTATATAAACCCCGCTCTCTCTGTATAAACCCCACTCCCACTATATAAACCCCACTCTCACTATATAAACCCCACTCTCACTATATAAACCCCACTCTCTCTGTATAAACCCCACTCCCACTATATAAACCCCACTCTCACTATATAAACCCCACTCCCACTATATAAACCCCACTCCCACTATATAAACCCCACTCTCACTGTATAAACCCCACTCTCACTATATAAACCTCACTCTCACTGTATAAACCCCACTCTCACTATATAAACCCCACTATCACTATATAAACCCCACTCTCACTGTATAAACCCCACTCCCACTGTATAAACCCCACTCCCACTATATAAACCCCACTCCCACTATATAAACCCCACTCCCACTATATAAACTCCACTCCCACTATATAAACCCCACTCCCACTATATAAACCCCACACTCACTGTATAAACCCCACTCCCACTATATAAACCCCACTCTCACTGTATAAACCCCACTCTCACTATATAAACCCCACTCCCACTATATAAACCCCACTCTCACTGTATAAACCCCACTCCCACTATATAAACCCCACTCCCACTATATAAACCCCACTCCCACTATATAAACCCCACTCCCACTATATAAACCCCACTCTCACTATATAAACCCCACTCCCACTATATAAACCCCACTCCCACTATATAAACCCCACTCCCACTATATAAACCCCACTCTCACTATATAAACCCCACCCCCACTATATAAAGCCCACTCTCTCTATATAAACCCCACTCTCACTATATAAACCCCACTCTCACTATATAAACCCCACTCTCACTATATAAACCCCACTCCCACTATATAAACCCCACTCTCACTATATAAACCCCACTCTCACTATATAAACCCCACTCTCTCTATATAAACCCCACTCTCACTATATAAACCCCACTCTCACTATATAAACCCCACTCCCACTATATAAACCCCACTCTCACTATATAAACCCCACTCTCACTATATAAACCCCACTCTCTCTATATAAACCCCACTCTCACTATATAAACCCCACTCTCACTATATAAACCCCACTCCCACTATATAAACCCCACTCTCACTATATAAACCCCACTCTCACTATATAAACCCCACTCTCTCTAAATGAACCCCACTCTCTCTGTATAAACCCCACTCCCTATATAAACCCCACGCTCACTATATAAACCCCACTCTCACTATATAAACCCCACTCTCTATATATAAACCCCACTATATAAACCCCACTCACTATATAAACCCCACTCTCTATATAAACCCCACTCTCACTATATAAACACCACTCTCCCTATATAAACCCCACTCTCTCCATATAAACCCCACTCTCACTATATAAACCCCACTCTCTATATAAACCCCACTCTCACTGTATAAACCCCACTCTCACTATATAAACCCCACTCCCACTATATAAACCCCACTCTCTCTAAATGAACCCCACTCTCTCTGTATAAACCCCACTCCCTATATAAACCCCACGCTCACTATATAAACCCCACTCTCACTATATAAACCCCACTCTCTATATATAAACCCCACTATATAAACCCCACTCTCACTATATAAACCCCACTCTCTATATAAACCCCACTCTCACTATATAAACACCACTCTCTCTATATAAACCCCACTCTCCCTATATAAACCCCACTCTCTCCATATAAACCCCACTCTCACTATATAAACCCCACTCTCTATATAAACCCCACTCTCACTGTATAAACCCCACTCTCACTATATAAACCCCACTCTCACTATATAAACCCCACTCCCACTATATAAACCCCACTCTCTCTAAATGAACCCCACTCTCTCTGTATAAACCCCACTCCCTATATAAACCCCACTCTCACTGTATAAACCCCACTCTCACTGTATAAACCCCACTCTCACTGTATAAACCCCACTCTCACTATATAAACCCCACTTTCACTGTATAAACCCCACTCTCACTGTATAAACCCCACTCTCTCTGTATAAACCCCACTCTCACTATATAAACCCCACTCTCTCTCTGTATAAACCCCACTCTCACTATATAAACCCCACTCTCACTATATAAACCCCACACTCACTGTATAAACCCCACTCTCACTATATAAACCCCACTTTCACTGTATAAACCCCACTCTCTCTATATAAACCTCACTCTCACTATATAAACCCCACTCCCACTATATAAACCCCACTCTCACTATATAAACCCCACTCTCTCTGTATAAACCCCACTCTCACTATATAAACCCCACTCCCACTATATAAACCCCACTCTCACTATATAAACCCCACTCTCTCTGTATAAACCCCACTCTCACTGTATAAACCCCACTCTCTCTATATAAACCCCACTCTCACTACATAAACCCCACTCTCACTATATAAACCCCACTCTCTCTGTATAAACCCCACTCTCACTATAAAAACCCCACTCTCTCTATATAAACCCCGCTCTCTCTGTATAAACCCCACTCCCACTATATAAACCCCACTCTCACTATATAAACCCCACTCTCACTATATAAACCCCACTCTCTCTGTATAAACCCCACTCCCACTATATAAACCCCACTCTCACTATATAAACCCCACTCCCACTATATAAACCCCACTCCCACTATATAAACCCCACTCTCACTGTATAAACCCCACTCTCACTATATAAACCTCACTCTCACTGTATAAACCCCACTCTCACTATATAAACCCCACTATCACTATATAAACCCCACTCTCACTGTATAAACCCCACTCCCACTGTATAAACCCCACTCCCACTATATAAACCCCACTCCCACTATATAAACCCCACTCCCACTATATAAACTCCACTCCCACTATATAAACCCCACTCCCACTATATAAACCCCACACTCACTGTATAAACCCCACTCCCACTATATAAACCCCACTCTCACTGTATAAACCCCACTCTCACTATATAAACCCCACTCCCACTATATAAACCCCACTCTCACTGTATAAACCCCACTCCCACTATATAAACCCCACTCCCACTATATAAACCCCACTCCCACTATATAAACCCCACTCCCACTATATAAACCCCACTCTCACTATATAAACCCCACTCCCACTATATAAACCCCACTCCCACTATATAAACCCCACTCTCACTATATAAACCCCACCCCCACTATATAAAGCCCACTCTCTCTATATAAACCCCACTCTCACTATATAAACCCCACTCTCACTATATAAACCCCACTCTCACTATATAAACCCCACTCCCACTATATAAACCCCACTCTCACTATATAAACCCCACTCTCACTATATAAACCCCACTCTCTCTATATAAACCCCACTCTCACTATATAAACCCCACTCTCACTATATAAACCCCACTCCCACTATATAAACCCCACTCTCACTATATAAACCCCACTCTCACTATATAAACCCCACTCTCTCTATATAAACCCCACTCTCACTATATAAACCCCACTCTCACTATATAAACCCCACTCCCACTATATAAACCCCACTCTCACTATATAAACCCCACTCTCACTATATAAACCCCACTCTCTCTGTATAAACCCCACTCTCACTATATAAACCCCACTCTCACTATATAAACCCCACTCTCACTATATAAACCCCACTCCCACTATATAAACCCCACTCTCACTATATAAACCCCACTCTCACTATATAAACCCCACTCTCTCTGTATAAACCCCACTCTCACTATATAAACCCCACTCTCACTATATAAACCCCACTCTCACTATATAAACCCCACTCTCTCTGTATAAACCCCACTCTCACTGTATAAACCCCACTCTCTCTGTATAAACCCCACTCTCTCTGTATAAACCCCACTCTCTCTGTATAAACCCCTCTCACTATATATAAACCCCACTCTCTCTGTATAAACCCCACTCTCTCTGTATAAACCCCACTCTCACTGTATGAACCCCACTCTCTCTATATAAACCCCACTCTCTGTATAAACCCCACTCTCTCTGTATAAACCCCACTCTCTCTGTATAAACCCCACTCTATCTGTATAAACCCCACTCTCTCTGTATAAACCCCACTCTCTCTGTATAAACCCCACTCTCTCTATATAAACCCCACTCTCACTATATAAACCCCACTCTCTCTATATAAACCGCACTCTCTCTATATAAACCGCACTCTCTCTGTATAAACCCCACTCTCACTGTATAAACCCCACTCTCTATATAAACCCCACTCTCACTGTATAAACCCCACTCTCCCTATATAAACCCCACTGTATAAACCCCACTGTATAAACCCCACTGTATAAACCCCACTCTCTCTATATATAAACCCCACTCTCACTGTATAAACCCCACTCTCCCTATATAAACCCCACTGTATAAACCCCACTGTATAAACCCCACTCTCCCCGTGTAAACCCCACTCTCCCTATATAAACCCCACTGTATAAACCCCACTGTATAGACACCACTGTATAAACCCCACTCTCCCTATATAAACCCCACTGTATAAACCCCACTGTGTAAACCCCACTCTCCCTATATAAACCCCACTGTATAAACCCCACTGTATAGACCCACTATATAAACCCCACTGTATAAACCCCACTCTCCCCGTGTAAACCCCACTCTCCCTATATAAACCCCACTGTATAAACCCCACTGTATAGACCCACTATATAAACCCCACTGTATAAACCCCACTGTATAAACGCGGCTATTTACCCCTCACCGTCTCCCCGCTGTCGCCAGCTGCAGGGGAGAGCGGAGTCGGTTGGCCTTTTAAAATTTAAAAGTCACGTGCGGAGGCGGCGACGAGCTCAAGTCTCGCGAGAAGTGGTCGCGTTTTGCGGAGCGAGACCAGACCACAACTCGGCGGAGCGGTTTTTTTTTAAATCCACCAATCGGTGAGCGCGCCGTGTCCTCGCAGCCAATGGGCACGCGCCTCGCCGGCCCTATATAAAGAGGCAGGCGACCATTCTTGACGCATTCTCCGCAGAGAGTTGAGGTGAGTGGTCGATGTGGCGGTTCGCGTTGCCGTGGCGCAGGGGTTTAGAAGGGGTTTCGAAGGGGTTCCCGTCTGCTGAAATCGTTGGCGGGGGAGGGGGTTAAAAGGATCTATGAGCCGGTGATCCTACGATGTGCTGAGCCCAGTCCGGGAAGCGATCGGCTCGGCTCGGGAAAAACCCGTGGCGCCCTCTGCTGTGCTGTATGGCCCACCGAGCCCGCGTGGTTCGCACCGGGCCCCGCCGTTCGCTTCTCTGCGCGGCGTGTTATAGAGGCGGATTTTAAAGGGCGAGTGAGAGGATACAATCGCGGGGTTTCAGGCTTGAGACGGGAGAACGCGGGGAGTCGTGCGGGTTCGGACAGGTTCTTCGTCTCGAGCGAACTTAACCAAGCGCGGCTCCCGTCCATTTGCAGTCTCCCGCTTCCCGCTAACGCCGCCATCTCCGACCGCCACCACCACCGCCATGGCTTCCAGCAACGAGAACTCGTCCCAGCGCATCGGGCAGTTCAAGAACAAAGGACGCGACGCCGCGGTGAGTGAGGCGGCGTGGGGGGTGGGGGGATGCCGTCCCCAGCGAGCCCGAGTGCCGGGCTGCGAACGAGGGGGCTGGACGGCAAAGCCGGCGAGATGCCGCCCCGGGGTATCGCGCACTCGCACGGAGAGAACGAGAGACGCTTTGGTCGTAGGAGTGACCGCAGAGCGGCATTGTCTCGTGTCCCATCAATTCGCCCGTGTTGGAGAAATCTGCCACAGTCGCACGAAGTGAATTCTGGCGCAGTGAGGGCGGCCAGACCACCCAGACCCCCCCCCCCCACATGCACACGCCTTGTTGGCCTGGTTATACAACCGGCTTGGGCACGGAATACTAACAATACGGTATAGGGGGGGGGGTGGGATTCGATCTCGCGAAAAGTGTTGGAATCAACAAATGCACACGTGTCCTTTTGCGGGTGGGATTTCGATTTCATCGCGATGTTATTTGCGTGATTTTTTTTGGTGATGAGAAGCGGTTACGTCATCAGGGCGGCTTAAAATGCCGGTTTGGGATGTTAAAGCCACCACCCGCGATGACATCGACGCCATCACATCCTCGTGGCGGTCTCTCCATCTCGCATCCCCACGTGTCCATTACACGCCCTCACCGCCCTCCATGTCTCCCATCGCATGTCGCATGTCTGGCCGCGTACGGTGCAAAACAATTCAACGTACGTGCAACGTCTCTCTGTCGCATCTCGTCATCACAAATTCTCATCCCCGGTCGCTCTTCCTCCGTCGACTACTAGTTCCCTGAACGTCGTTCATGATCAATGGATGCGTGACCCATCCTGTGTGGTCCCCGCATTAGAACGGGTCCCCATCCCTCCATCTCGCACGATCACGATGGCACACCGTCGCCACCGTGCACACCGCAATTTCTAAGTGGCAAAACGCCACCTCGGCCTATAGGCCCCTCAGAGCCTCATCCAATAGCCTACTCTTAACTAATGCTGCATTTCCCGGTACATAGTAGGTATTTCCCTTGCTAGTTATCTTGTTTTTAGTAATCCAGATCTTCGTGCGTTCCGAAACTTTCCTTTTGGGTTCCGTTGATGAATATCAAGGGATGCAGTTTTTCTTTACGTGTAGGGTTTATTAGTTAATATTAGAATCGTAGAGTTCGTACGTACTACTAATTTATTGGCACCAATTTGTGGGGGAAGCCATCTCAACGTCTTGCCCTGCCGGTAAATACCGTGGGCTCTAAGTGCGTCACACGTAGTTTTCTGTGTTGTGGGCAGCTGCTGGCGTCTCGCTGCTACCCCCTGTGGTTTTATTTTTCCCTCCCCACACTTAACCGTGGCGTGCTTTTCGTTTTGTGGGGCGGCGAGCAGGCTCTGCGGCAGCATCGCAAGGACCTGTGCCTGGAGCTGCGCAAGGCACGCAAGGACGACCAGATCCTGAAGCGGCGCAATGTGGCCGCGATGGATGACGAGCCGACGTCTCCACTGCAGGAGAAGCAGCAGAACGGACAGGTGGGGGGCAACATTCCTGCATCGCCGCCTCCGACGTTTTGACCCAGGATGAGAGTCGTGGGGTGGGGGGGGCACATCAATTATTGGTCATCCACGCCCCCCAATGAGTCTGAATTGTCACGATTCGAGATTGCAATTCAAAGAGAATTGTATCGTTTCTCGTTTGTGTGATTAGCCCTAATACAACAGCATATTTTATCTACAAGTGATCGATTCGCATGCACAATTTTAAGCCACGTGTCTCGCGTGTGTATTGATCGATGCATTACGTGATTATTGTCCAATGTAGCTGCCAACAATTTTCAAAGAATGCTTTATTAAACAGCGGCATGTATGTTGAACTTCTTTCGCAGCGTACGTAGCCAGCTGCTAATCGGACGGGTGCTTTCTTGTTGGTGTGTGCTGTGGCATTTGTCGACAGAAGGTGCAACAGATGTCCCTGGAAGAGATTGTCCGTGGTGTGAGCAGCAATGAGAGTGATGTGCAGTTGCAGTCGACGCAGGGAGCACGGTGAGGCCCTGCTTGTATTTTCTTAAATGGCCTAGAGCTGGGTCATTGAGACTCCAGTTCTCATTCAGGTGCAATTTATCATATCGCACTGCGCATGTCCTCTCGGTTACTTGTGCAGCCCGTCGACACACACCCACTCGCCCGACTGAGCCGCGTACGCGCATGTGCTCTCCACAGGAAACTGCTCTCTCGCGAGCGGCACCCACCACTGAACGAGATAATCAGCGCCGGGCTGATCCCACGGTTCGTGCAGTTCCTGGGGCACGAGGACTGCAGCCAGATCCAGTTTGAGGCGGCTTGGGCGCTGACGAACATTGCGTCGGGCACGAGCGAGCAGACCAAGGCCGTCGTGGACGGCGGTGCCGTGCCCGCCTTCGTGGCGCTGCTGTCGTCGCCGCACGCGCACATCAGCGAGCAGGCTGTGTGGGCGCTGGGAAACATTGCCGGTACGTGTGTGTGTACGCGCATACAAGCTGTGCGGGTGCCATTACTATTGGCATCAGCAAGGGTTAGTGGTGTTGTGGCTGCAGGAGATGGGAGTGGTGTTGGCTGTTATGCTGTCCCCCAGCTGTTGGAACTCGAGTGGCCAGGCTCGCCTGTACGCATGCGTTGGTTGTGTCCTTTGTGGTTGTACTGGTGGTATTGAGATTTGGCCTCTCGCACATTAAATTAACTTTTTCTCCTTTCGGTGTCAACCCGCAGGTGATGGACCCGTCTTGCGTGACCTTGTTATCAAGTATGGAGCTGTAGAGCCCCTGTTGGCCCTCATGGCCATGCCAGACCTGTCCATGCTGTCCGTGAGTTTCACTTCCCCCAACGCTTTCCCGACACTGCACACATCTTTGGCTTCTGATTGTCATGAGCTCTCGCACTATTATTGATAGTCAACTTGTGTTAATTGTTAAAGTGGATGAAAGCAGTTTAATGATGCGTATGCTTTCGCGATCAATATTATGGATGAAGTTGTAATGAATGTGCAGCTATTGAGCTTAACTTTGTCATTCGGTTTCCCCGTGCACAGGTGAGCTACCTGCGCAACCTGACGTGGACGATCTCGAACCTGTGCCGCAACAAGAAGCCCCCTCCCCCTGAGGAGGCTGTGCTGATGCTGCTGCCGGCGCTGGTGCGGCTGCTGCACCACGAGGATCGGGAGGTGCAGACGGATGCCACGTGGGCGCTCTCCTACCTGAGCGATGGCCCCAACGATCGCATCGAAATGGTGGTGGCGGCCGGTGTAGTGCCGCGCCTTGCACAGCTGCTCGCCTCGCCAGAGCTCACCGTGCTGGTGGGTGATCATAACCGCATACACCGTGTCACCACGTCACTTGCAACACTCGTGGACACTCCGGTTACTCGCCGCTTGCAATGAATGCAAGAATTGCTCGTACAACCAGGCGACACTTATGATTAACACTGCCGTTGATCTGAATAGACAAATAGATTCATAGTTGATTATATTTTTTATATATCAGGACACAATCCCTCAAGTTTTATTTTAATAAAAGTAGAGTGATTTTTTTTTTTAAGTTGGAGAACAAAGATGTCTGCTTGGTAGCTTCTGCTCGGTATCATGTTTTTTGCCTTTTTAGGAGTAACGTCACCACTCGTGTGTTTGTACTTTCTCCTCAGACTCCAGCACTCCGAACAGTGGGGAACATCGTGACGGGCACAGACCAGCAGACGCAAGCGGTGATCAACACCGGCGTTCTTCCAGTGTTCCAGAATCTGCTGCGTCATCAGCGCAGCAATGTGCAGAAGGAGGCTGCTTGGGCACTGTCGAACATCACGGCTGGGCACGCCGAGCAGATCAACGCAGTCATCACTGCTGGCCTCATCCCCCCGCTGGTCGAAGTCCTGCACAAGGTGGGGGGATACGTGCGTCGTGCGTGGGGGGAGGGTCCAATTCTCACTTGAGCGTCGTCTGTTTGGAGGCCATTTCAGTTTTAGGGTTCGCCTAATGGTTTGACTTGTACTGAGCTCTTTGTCATCCAGATTGTAGATTTAAATTCGACTTGTTTTTAGTATACGTGCAATCATTTTCAGGATCGGCTTTAAGTCCTGTTTACCATAATGGTGATTTGTATGTTTTCTGTCAAAATACTATAACTTGAAGTCGCCAAAACACAAGTGACTTGTATGTATACTATAAAAAAGTAATTCGATGACATTTGCATCTGATTACAGCCATTGAGAAATTGTATAATGACCACGCGTCCACACGTACGACTGCCGTGTAACGAACGTGACATTCCAGGCTTTTACCCAGAAGATCGACTGTCGATACGGTTTTAGCCGCAGTGCTCGAGTGGAGGCTAACCGATGTCTGTTCTTATTCCCCCTCGTACCCAGGGAGAATTCAAAGCCCAGCGCGAAGCAGTGTGGGCGGTGACGAACCTGACGTCGGGCGGCACTGTGGACCATATCGTGTACGTGGTCCAAGTGGGGGCCATGGAGCCCCTGCTGTCTCTGCTTGAAGTCAAGGACAGCAGCACGGTGCTCATCATCCTGGACGCCATCACCAACATCTTCCAGGTTTGACTTTTCTTCCTCAAAGCAGTTATCTGGCTTGGTTGGGAAGACCTTGAAATGGTGAATTTTTACGGGTGTTTCAAAATTTGTTTTAATTTAGTAAGGACCCCTAATGTCTGTCAGTCCCAATTAAAAATTACCTGCAGGGGTGCATAGAATAGTATATAGGATAAACCTGCAGAACTTTGAAAGCACACTTGATTGCGTCATGTATTATAAAGCTTAACGTGTGGCTGTTTCAAATATGCATTCTGAATGATTGCTTGCTGTCGGCTGGCATATTTTTGATTGCCTTGACAAGTGATGTCCCGGTGTACGTGGTGCGGTTTGTGCACAGGCTGGTGACAAGGTTGGCCAGACAGACAAGCTGTGCATGATGGTCGAGGAGCTTGGGGGACTGGATAAGATTGAGCACCTCCAGTCGCACGAGAACGAGGCAGTGTACAAGGCTGCCCTGAACATCATCGACAAGTACTTTTCTGAGGTGCGTCCTGGCGAAGCGCTGCTGGTGGCCGCGTTTGCGCTGTATTGAAGTTGTGGCCGATTTTTTGAAGATTTTGAGATGGTTTGGGCCCATAGTTTTTTTTCATTTTCACATCAATTTGTAAGACATTGTCGATGTTTTATCACTAAAAAAGCTAATTACAAATGAAGTTCTCGCTTGACATTTTAGTGCTGTGTTTTGGGTGCTTTTTGTTGGCAGGAAGACAGCGAGGCGGAGAACTTGGTGCCCGAGGCTGGGGAGCAGGGGTACAACTTCCAGGTGGCAGACGAGCAGCACGGCAACTTTGCCTTCTGAGCCGCCCTCCCTCCCAGTGCACCTCCACCCACCATTCTTCACGCTTCCCCTCCCCCCCCCCCCAAATTGGGAGTGGGGCGAGAGATTCCGTGCTTCGGGCATAATGAACTGCCGCAGCGAATTTTAAAACAAGATGCTGGAAATTAACGACTGCCGTGTCATTTCACCCTCGTCTCTGTGTTTTTTATGTGTTTCTTCTTTCAACTCTCTGGGCCTCCTTGGGCGATCGAGTGTAACACTAGACCGCTCGGGCACACGCACACTAGGCTCGTGAGGTTGCTGCTGTGTCATTGTGTTGGTTGTGCTCGTTTTGACTACCACTGCCGTTGTAGCAGCTCTCACATCCACTTTTAATGTGAATACGTACTGCAGTCTACTTGAATTTGGCTTCAAACTTTTTTTTGTACACAGTATTTCTTTAAATAAAAATGTGTGAATATGCAAGTGTGAAATATTTTTTCTGTATGGTGAAGTACCGTAGACTTTAATTTTCTGTTGGTGAAAGGTAATTCGTGAACACTTGTTAGAGAAAGCTTAACATGTATGTTTTCGCGACCAATACATTATCCATAAAGGTTTTTTGGGTTGGATTATGTCAATGGGGTGTTAAACCTGTGTTGGAAAGCAAATCCACAACATTTACAATCTTGCGTACGACGTTTTGCCAGTAATTACAACTAGCGTCATCAGGCGACAGCCAGGGGCAGTTTCTTCATTAGGGCGATTGGGCGACGCACCACCAATCTCAGCCGTCACTGTGCCTCTGGATATAGTCCAATCAGCGTCATGTCACGTTCTGTGGAGTACCGCCTCTTTTTGGGCGATTTCACTCCGGCTGAGAATCGCCCCGTGTGGTCCCATAGACTTACTTTCAAAGATGTTTTTTTTCGAACGGGGGGCGCTGCAATGCATTCTCTATGGCTTCCGGGAGGGCTCGCACTAACGTGCTTACGTCATCATACGTAAGCACGTTTCAGTCAATATTATTTAATAAAAGAAACTAAGTGGATTGTAATAATAGTGAGATAGAAACAAACAAGATGTATTGTAAGAGTCACTTTATTTTTCATTAATATTAAAGAAGTGAAGTTGCCTTTACATCAGTTTAACACGTAGGCTTTCGCGACCAATGTTATTCATAATCAACGTTTTTGGGTTTAGATCGCCAGAATGGCGAATTGCCCGATGATGCTGGATGCAATTTACCAGCGAAACGTACTCAAATTATAAATGTTGTGGCTTCAACACACCGGTGGGCTAAAGCAGTGAACTATTTGTCTTTTGTCAACGTGACACTTTTTTACTGATTGGCCGTGTCGGGTGGTGGAGGGTTACGACACATTTATAAATAACGCGATCTAAACCCAAAAACGTTATTTATGAATTGCCTTTACATGCTTAAGCTGTTAATTTATCCATTGCATGGGTGGACCTTATCAATCATCCAGACATTTGCCCCCCCTGAGAGATTTTGCAGGAGCCGCCACTGGCGACAGCCATATTTGTGGTGAAATCCTGTTTCATTCTTTGGAGGGATAATTGTCGCCTGAGCCATTTGGGTGGGAAGGCCAGAGGAGTGGGGGGGGGTTAATATATACATCTAAAGTACAATGGGTTGTAGGGAGATTGTGCTTGCACATACTGACAATTTTTTTTGGTGCACGAAGATTGCAATACCTGTTACTGTCGGCTCTCCAACACACCGGCGTGTTGTACCAGGAGCGAATTTATTTGTTTTACGTGACCAAGCCTTACGAATTGGCTGTCGTGATGGGTTTAACAAAAAACAAGTGCATTGTAACTACGTGGTAATTTGTGGCTCTTTCAGGCTGTAGCTACTCTAAATCACTTGAGTTTGTCTTAATGTGGCAAAAGTAGAAACAATTATCTCGGTTCACATTCTACTGGTATCCGTACAATGTGGGAGCTTAACCAATGTCAGCCTTGATCTACTGGCAACCCGAATGTTTTGACCATCTGGGTGACAGGAATTGATTTGTACCGAGATTTGATGGCATTGTAGAACTATACAGTATGCGGTACTGCTCGGTCTTAATATTACTGGGGCTGGGTGGAGTGGGGCTGGTCACTCCGTGGTGTCCTTATAAAACTCAACGTTTAACCTACTCACGCCGGCTTGTGTCCACCCTCAGTCGGGCATATTAGCGGAATACACCGCACCGCCGTTTACCCTGGCCATTGACCGAGCAACCCAACGTTCCTACCAGCTCCCTCCGCAGGAATTTGTTACAGGGAAATTGAGTTTTCAGGTTCATACGGGGTACAGCCATTTCAATATGGGCAACAATACTTTTTGTCTTTCTCCATAGTGATGGAACTTTGTAGGATGAATGGTGAAATGGCACGGGGTGACCAATAAGGTCTGAATTGGTCTTTCACTAGAAAGGCACCGATCAGGAATTGACTGCTATGATCTCCCTCGGATTAAAAAAAAATACATTCTCATTCTGAAGCTGTTCACGTTCGTCACGTGACGGCCACGTTGGAAAGCACTCTCCGCGCGCGCGTCATTTTCTCCTAGAAAAAAACGTCACGTGACACCCCTCCCCCGCCTCCCCCCCGATTTACACTGGCACCGTCGTCGACGTCATCCACGCGTGATGACGTCATGTAACCCCTTTTTTTTATGTCGACGCCACCGGACTCCATTTTAAGAAGGTCGGTGACGTCAGAGCGAAGGCAGGCGCCATTTTGAAGCTTGCGAGTGGCGTCGTCTCCTCTTCTTCCTCCTTCAGCGCGACGACTTCTTCTCCTCCTTCCACCTCCTCTACCGTCGTTTTCTACTCCGTCGTTGTCGCCAACGTCTCTTCGACATGCCGGGGTACAGCGATAGGGATCGCGGCGATAGAGATCGCGGCCGCGACAGGTTCGTTAGAGAACAACAACGCGAGGGGTGGAGTTGGGGGGTTGGGGACGCGGGAGATAAAACAACAACAACATCAATACTAATAACAACACACAGGAGTGGTTACGATACGTAATAAAGCAACGCAAAATAACGGGTTATTTGTTTTAAAAACGTAACGTCTTAATTATGTGAGGACATCGCACAAAGGGGGGGGGGGGGAGGTAACGGGTGAAGGTGCTGACATTAATCGTTAAATGCGTGACGAGGGCAGTGATAGTACACCGACACATTGCAACAATACTAACGTCTTTTATACACCAAACATGCTAACATTTGTAATAACTATAATATAGGGTTAGCGTTACGAGAGAGCAATTATAAAAGTAAGCATTTGACGACGCTGCGTGGTCAATAACACCGCGGGCCTGGCAATGATAACTTGTGCTACGTTAAGGCCCAAATGGCACTTGTTACTATAATAAAGCTTATTGATCGATACGCGGCGAGGGAGTTAAGTGGTTGGAGAATTAAAGAACCTCGGCGATAATGTAAAAGTTTCACGGCGAAACAAAAGTAAATTGTTACTGTTTGGACGTGACGCATCTTCGACAAACTTAAAATATAACTCGTGACTACGACAAGACGTTCAAATTTTAAATATATAAACGGACATGACGAGACAACATTCACAAACTGCTATTAACTTCAAAAGAGTTACTATATAAAAAAAAGTATTGTACATTTCGTGACGCAGCGCCAATAATGACCACAATAACAAATGTTGCAATCCACGACGCAGTGACGCATTGGGTAATCGAGTGGATCAATAGTTTCGAGTTTATAAATCCCCAGGGGTCAGCGAGGTTGCCCCTGGTTCAGATTTGCGGTACATAAAAGTGGGTTTATCGATTTAATCTGTGCGTTGGCCCTTTTTCCAGGTGCTCTCCCAATTTTTGTTTCAACGAAGTAAAAAAAAGTGAAATGTTGCATTTAAAACTAAACTAATTTGCTGTCTCGATGTAGGATCCTCAAACAAGTTTATTATATGATAATAGGTTTTCCCCCTTTTTTCTGGCAACAAAACGGGTGTGTTAAGACGTTAGAACACCGAACTGAAACCTTTTACAAGGATTCTAGATTTGAAGCTTTCGTGACTGCAAGGATTCATACTCTTAGGATGTTTCGGTAAAGTTACGTAGGTAAAAATAAAAATAAAAAATAATAAATACTTTTACAAGGAATCATGTCTGCATTAACCACAATACTTGTAATCAGAATGCAAACAAAAAACATACTCTGATAATATATTAATTGTCTTTGAAACTGATTGGTCCACACCAGAGACAGCTTTCTTTTGAGCCTAGTCTCCAACGGTGTTATATTGACCATGGCTGGGTGGATACATTACATTTATAATTTGCGTAATAGCTATAATTATAATTAAAAACTACGAAATAAAGTAAACATCTGTAACAAGCAGAACCACGCCAAAATATTTGCAATTGAACAGTTAACCATAAAAAGCAATAATTCTCATTGCTTTTATGCAAATAAACACACTGCCGACATTCTTTGTTTTTAGCTAAAAATCACCTCCACGACATTTCTCTTGGACAACAACGGCGATCAGAATACAACCACTGTCATCGATCTCGTAACCACACCGTAACGATCATTATCGACGAACGACTAAAACAAACAATCACTGGACTGTAACATCCACAGCTAAATCCACCATCATAACAGTCACCACTGGGGGGACAACTCGCGTAATGCGAGGTTGGGGAGCACGGGCACTTTGCTTTTTTACCCGTTGATGTTTACTTTATGCCATTGTCTATTCCAGTTATTGCCGTATTCTCCGGATTTTAGAGACGTTCTGGAAAGTAACTGCGCAACGTAAACTCGTGCCTTAAAATAAACCCAAAAGAAATCGAGATGCTCGTCAGCAACACTTGCATTAAAAAAACATCGGCAAGGGGGGGATGGTGGTGGGTGCGTTTTTAAATCCTGAGAATACGGTGATATAGCAACTGAAATATGCGGATTGATTATGCCTCAGCTGTAGATGTTTATGAGCAGTCAGATGCTGTATTCTGTATGCTATTATACACGGCTTGCATGTTCTGCAGGTATACTAATGAGGCTAGCCCCCCGTGTGTTTTTACGTTGTCCAAACCGCCCTCAACAAGTCGCTGGCAGGGGGTGGGGTGAAGGTCACAACGGGGTGCGGCCCGCTCAGCCATAGCCCAGGCCACGTGATTTCCCGTACATGGAGCTGTCGGTCCTCGGTTCTTTCAAGGCTGGTCCTGCCTGCCTTGGTCCGGCACCGTAATTTAGACGTGAAAACGTAGAAGCACATTGATACCCCGGGGTACCGCCATAAGGTTCAATAGTACCCCGGCTCTCGCGTAATATCCGTGATGCAGTAATTTTAGTCTGTTGATGGTCGGCGATGCGGCAATCGACTCATCTCGACGAGCTGTACACGATGCACTATTCAAAATTGAATTTTTTTATGCTGCTTGGCGTTTCGACATGGCTGAGTAACACTGATTTCGGATTGATTGGTACCCCAGTTGCGGAGTTAAGTACACCCCTGGAAAAAATAGTGTCCCAGAAATTAAATATTTAATTGCCTCGGGCATTTTGTGTTATTTGGTACCCCGGGGCACCGCCATGAGGATCATTTGGTCATGAATCCTGGCAGGGAGCCAGGCGCACTTGGGTGTGGGATGCACTCATCCTGGTTCACGTGAGCAAAGGCATGAACCAATGTCCCAAGTGAGTGTCGAGTTATACAGATGGTTTAACTGTGTAAATTGTGTAAATGTTATTAGTGAATGATGTATGGCACTAGGTGCACTGTGTTACTTAAACTGACATTTCAAAGAAGAAAAAACCTTGATATTTGTTAACTGTTAGTCTGTATTTCAGATTGAAGTTAGTGTCTCTGTCGCAAAACTATAAATGAGGTGGAATATTGTGGCAATTTCATATTCTTTTGGCAGGGGCCAGCATTGAATTTGCCACAAAAAGATCAAACCAGCTGAGCAAAACCCGTACTGGAATTTGAATTGTAATCCACAAATTTTAAGTGAAGCGATTTAACCACAGCACCACACTGCAGCCAATAAAACACATCCCTCCAATCCTGAATTAGGTGGGGTCGTGATTCCAGCCCGCGCTTCGGCAGCAGCCGCGGGTTCGGTGGGGGTGACCGCGGTGGTGGCGGCGGCGGCGGCATGAGGAAGTTTGGGCAGCCTGGCGAGAAGCTGCGCAAGGTCAAGTGGGACATGAGCAAACTCCCACGCTTTGAGAAGAACTTCTACGTGGAGAGTCCCAACGTGATACGCCGGAACCAGGTACGCAGGTGCTGTGCCACGCGAAGTGGAAAGCGGATGAAAGGTAAAAAGGAGGGGGCCATACCTGGAAAAAATGAGGGAGTGGACAGTGGTCAACCTAAAAAACGAGCCAAGCAGCCCTTAGCACAATTCTTAGACTAGTCAACCAGCTCCTATCGTTTATTTTGTTGCTTTCAAAGGCATGAGCAAAAAAACACTTGAGCTATTTTATGCAACTGGCCCTTGACGCCCTAGTTCAAAATGTTATGTTTATCCAAGCCGCCTTTTGTTTACTTATTCTATCTCAAGGACCCACGAGTTATATGGAATATTGATGTTTTTGTTGCTGTGCCCGTGCACCACGGATCTTGTAAAATATCTGGGAAACTGGCGAATAAAACTGAACTATTGTGTCGTCGTCACTTTGGGTGTTTACTGCTCTTGCCTCTCAGTATGTGGTGTGTATCTTGTGTGAGAACCCAACATCACGGCTTTTGTTGTGTGTGCAGCATGAGGTGGATGAGTACAGGCGGAAGAAGGAGATCACGGTCAAAGGGCAGAGCTGTCCCAAACCGGTTTTCAATTTCGAGGAGGCCAGCTTCCCTTGTGAGTAGAACCAATCAATAGCGTACACAAACAACTTATTAAAGGAATGTCGCTTATGTTATCATATTCGCAACTTTTTCCATGCAAAACCTTGCGCAGCATGCAGTAGGTTTCTCTACTTGTACTGGATATAATCTTTCTGAGAGTTTTGAGTTGCATCGTTGGCAAGTAGCTGGTGTTGAGTATGTATGATGTTACCTTTTCAGCCTACGTGATGGACGTCATTAAGCAGCTGAACTTTAAGGAGCCCACCCCGATCCAGGCACAGGGATGGCCCTTGGCGTTGAGCGGGCAGGACATGGTTGGCATCGCCATGACGGGCTCAGGAAAGACCCTGGCTGTGAGTGCTACCGCCCATTTCACCACTTCGCCAGTGACGTATGACTCAGATGGGCCCTCGCAGAGTTGTTTCTCTTGTGCTTCGTGCCACAGAAATCTAAAATACATGGTTGCTCTGTTTATTTGCAGTATTTGCTTCCAGCCATCGTGCACATTAACCACCAGCCCTTCCTGGAGCGTGGCGATGGCCCAGTGGTGAGTACTGTCTGAGGTGATTGTTCGAGATGAGCATGATCTGCATGTTTTACAAGCTCTGTTGGTGTCTTGTGTTAAGTGGACACAATGTTAGATAATGTGTTGTTACTTTATATTGTTATATAACTGATCAAATTAAAATTGTAAACATTGAGTGATTGAAGTTAAGGAATGTGAAATATGTACCTGTTTAATATTAGAGATTGCTGCGGATGACTTAAAACACGCATGATATCGGTGAAAGTGATGCTGAAATGGAGCAGGTATGGCTAATGGTGCTTGTTTGCAGGTGCTGGTGCTGGCACCAACGCGTGAGCTGGCACAGCAGGTGCAGCAGGTCGCGCAGGACTACGGCCGCTTGTCACGCATCAAGTCCACGTGCGTGTACGGCGGAGCCCCAAAGGGCCCACAGCTGCGCGACCTTGAGAGAGGTGCGCTCCCCTGTCATGCGTTCATCGTGCTCTGAAGCAGCAACGTTTATATTTCAGATTTATATTGTTCTACACATTTTCCCAGTTCATTAATCTTACTCGATTGCGGTCAAGATTGCTCGTTATTAAATTGTCCAAATGATCTTGTGGTCAGATGTGGCAAACTGTATTTTTTTTATTCCATTCCTAAAAATACGTAATGCTAACATACTCTTTTAAAAATGCTACGAAATCCCTTCTCTCGGTCGTACTAAAGTTTTTACACAATTGCTGGTACGAGTGTCTTTTCTGGTCCAACGGTGCCGAATGCATTGCCGTGGACATTGTGCCGAAGGTAGAATCGCGATGTGCTCCGTCTTTTCTAGGAGTTGAGATCTGCATCGCCACCCCGGGGCGCCTCATTGACTTCCTGGAGTCGGGCAAGACGAACCTACGGCGCTGCACCTACCTGGTGCTGGACGAGGCCGATCGCATGTTGGACATGGGCTTCGAGCCACAGATCCGCACCATCGTCGACCAGATCCGGGTATTATGTTATGATATATAAAACCATTTTAACAAATGAATTGGGTTTGTTCAGAATATAAGATTGTGTTGGACATTAGCTCATCATGAGCTGTGAAGTGTAGGCTTAACCAAAAGTCGAAGGCTCACAGATTACTGATGCTGTGCTCGGTGCTTGCATCGTACGTGCAGCCGGACCGGCAGACGCTCATGTGGAGCGCCACGTGGCCCCGGGAGGTACGACAACTTGCAGAGGACTTCCTGAAGAGCTACATCCAGATCAACGTGGGCTCCATTGAGCTATCGGCCAACCACAACATACTGCAGATTGTCGACGTGTGCATGGACAGCGAGAAAGACAGCAAGTGAGTTGATGTGCGTGGCCGACAAGGGTCCGCGTGACTGCTGGGACTCGCTTCTGCAGTTGTGCACACTGCTCGGGCCATGCCTTATCTGCCTATTTAATATTGCTGACACTTGTCAGCACTATTAAGCAAATAACTAGAAGGCGTGTAACAATTCTTACCCCCTGAGATTTAATATATCGTCAAGATTTGGTATTTCATTCACAATTTATACACTATAGCTTTCATTGGTTTCAATGTAACAGCATATCGTCGACAGGATAATTTTAATTGTAAATTCTCATGGAGGCAATGACCTACCCGCTGTGGAGGTTTCACCACTGGACGCAATGTGCTTGCGGTTGATGAAGAATGTGTATGTACGTGTCGTTAGGCTGATCCGCCTGATGGAGGAGATCATGGCAGAGAAGGAAAACAAGACGATCATCTTTGTGGAGACTAAACGGCGTGTGGATGACCTGACACGGAGGATGAGGCGCGACGGGTGAGCCTGCACTCTTCTCACGTCAGAACGCAAGCACACTCGCACCCAAGCACAGTTGCACATACCTCTTAATGGTGTCACAGTATGTTATTCGCACGGGGTGGGGTGTGGGTTATGGTCAACAGCCTGTGTTGGCCTTAATATAGGCGCACTAACGGTTTAGCCTTTGTTATTGATGTCTCTTAATTTTTTTAATTGATGGACTTTGTGTGCAGATGGCCGGCAATGTGCATTCATGGAGACAAAAGTCAGCCGGAGCGAGATTGGGTTCTGAGTGGTAAATGCTGCAATCAGTCACAAATTGTTAATTTGCCTCAAAGGATATCAGATAATTCCCATCATTTGTAATTTTACTAATTTTACAATGTTTTCAATCATTTATCATTACAGTTGGCATTGACTTTTATTTGTTGCAACTCCCTCTTTGCATATGTGTTCATATATTTATGCATGAACCCCATTTGTTTTCTTGCAGAATTTCGCACTGGCAAGGCCCCCATCCTCATTGCGACTGACGTTGCTTCCAGAGGACTAGGTCTGTAAATATTTGCAAATGTCGACTCTAATTTTTAAGCACATCTACTTTTTTTAGCATTGTGAGGAATTTGGGGAGGCTTGGCCGAACGTGCAATGTGTGATGAACGCCTGTGTATAATTGTGCTCTGTGTTAGTGTTCCCTGCGACGATAAGGTGCAGGAGTTTGGCCTTGCGCGCGGCAGGGCCTTGGCATGACGGCCAGGGGACACGAGCAAGCCGGAGAGGCCTCTAGGCGCCAGCCACCCGTCCACCGCCTAGCAGCCTACTCGCGTAGTCTGCCTCGGCTTAAACCGAGGGCCTCTGTGGGCGCCACTGTGGGCGCCAGTGCTCATCGCCTGCACTGCCGCCACTTGGGAAAATGCTAAGCTGCCTTAACGCGGGCTGTTCTCTCTAAGGCCTGCCCGCTGTCCTGCCGCAGCCCAATCTGCCGGCCAGTGACGCTGAAGTTGGCTGCAAAGCCAAGGGCGTGCTTCAGAAAGCAGCGTGTCCAACAGCACGCACACAACAGGTGGAACGCCTACGGCAGATGAACATGCTTCTGCCTGCTGGAATTGTGGGCCGACTTAGGCAAAAATGCAACGGAAGACATTGGTAATATGGGTAGTAATTGTTGAAAACGCGAGAGAGCAGCTGCAGCCTCCTACCTGGGCAAGCGTCCGGGAGTGGGGCAGTATTCCCAGCGTCCCATTGGAAATGACGGCGATGACCACACTGGCCCCGACAGCCCAGAGCCCTGAGGTATTTTAAGTTGAGCGGGTGGCTTTAGCCTGGCTGTGGAGTGCCTGGTTCCTCCCTTGCCGTGCAAGTCATGTCAGGACCTGCCACCGCCAAATTGGGATGTTGCATTCCATGTGATTTCAGGCAGTGCACTTGATAGCAATCAAAACCCTTTAATTTACTCAACTGCATTTTCAGCAGCACCCAGAATTTGTTGGGTCAGAGTGCAATTGGCAAATAGCAATGTCCCACAGTACAGAGGCACTGTCTGAGCCCTTGGCGGTAAGCAACCCTTGGTGACTGACCAGTGGCTGGTGCGACCGGCTTGGCTCAAGGCATCGGCTGGCTATTGTGACCAGCTGGCAACAGCAGTGACTGGTGCGATCAGCTGGCCAATGCGACCATCCGGCTATCAGAGTGGCTGGTGAGACCGGCTGCCTGGCCACTGGGGGTTGCCAACGAACGCTGGACACTTGCCAGCACTCGGCCGCGCTGAGTGCGACTGGCGCCCCTTCGTGGATTGGACATCCGAAAAGCGGGTGCCTGTCCGTCATGCCCGTGGCGGGGCACGATGGCGGAATCGTCTTGATAGGCACGCACGCACTCACAAATACGCACGCACAGGCATATGCAGTGGAATGTGTGCTCTCTTCCCACTGAACAACTCCGGGCAAAGGTAAGTGACTAATCCTTGCACGACCGAGTTTGACTTTGTGTGTGTGTGGCTGTCTTGCGGTGTGTAAATGGCGCCTTGCTGCGTCACCCTTCAGACGTGGAAGACATCAAATTTGTCATCAATTACGACTACCCAAACTCGTCGGAGGACTATGTACACCGCATAGGCCGCACAGCTCGCAGCACCAACAAGGGCACTGCCTACACCTTCTTTACTCCATCCAACCTCCGCCAGGCCAACGACCTGGTGAACGTCCTACGAGAGGCCAACCAGGCCATCAACCCCAAGCTGCTAGAGCTGGCTGGTGGGGCCCGTGGAGGCAAAGGTATTGCACAGATAACATTCATTTTCACTTTGCTAAATATTTTACTACTTGGCTTGCTGTGGCTGGTGTACACTGGAAATGAGATTATTTTGTCTTGGGTTTGAGTTCATTTTTCACACATTGATACAGTAAACAGCAAATGAATGTAGGTCCTTAACAGGGTGGTGGTGGTTTGTGCAGGCATGTGTGAACGCATGCTGTATTGACCATGTCCCCCCCCCCGACCCTTTTTGTCTATATACAGGTCGCTCCCGGTACCGTGGTGGAGGTGGAGGTGGCGGCAGTTACCGCGATGACAGCGATGACGATCGACGTGACCGCTTTGGTAGTCGCTTTGGCTCCGGCCGAGATCGCGACCGAGACCGTGGTGGTCGGGACCGCGATAGCGGGAGCAGTCGGGATCGTGGGTACGGGTTATCGGGAGGGAACAGAGACTCTGGCTCGAACCGAGATGCTGACAGTAACAGCAGTCAGAGCCAGATGCTGCAAAAAAGCCTGCTTGGGTTAGCACCACAAGGTGGTCTATCCCTAATAGGCCAGCCAGGTCTCCTGGGACTGATCCCTTCTTTCTCTGCTGCCAGGGACGGTAAGTTGGCCCAGGTGGGTGGGGACCAAAGCTCGCAGCAGTCGGCGCAGCAGCAGCAGTTTTTAACAGCGAGCACGCCCCAAATCTCAACCCTCCTTGCGCAGCAGTACAGTCAGTACCAGTCACCCATGCCGCTCATGAGCCTCAACTTTATTCCTGACTTAAACCAGGCTAACTTCTGTTTGCCTGCGAATGGTGTTGTGCCCCCTCCTCCCCCACCCCCTCCTCCCCCAGGAGTTAAAAATTGATTTCACTTTTCATTTCTGTTCACTTGTGTATTAACACTTCGAAAGTAGATCAAACATTTAAGGACATTTACTTACATATACTTTTGTTCCTTGATTTATAAAAAAAAATTGTGTAAAAGTGATTGTCCAACTCCATTCCCCGTGCCCCTCTATTTTGACAACACTCGTGTGACAATTGGACTTTCAATTGGTACTCGAGCAACATGGACTCGGGGTGGGGGGGGGGACTAGGAATGGCGTTAGGTTCTGCATTATCGGGGCAATCATCCCATGGTAAGTAGCATGTTTTTGGTTTAAAACAAAAAAGTCCTTGTGAAGGTGTTTTGACACATTCCCATTTATTTGTATAGTCTTAACCTTTTCAGAGCTATGTATTTGTAGTGTTACCTAATTATGGCGTAGCACTCGTATGTTTGTATCGTTTTCAATAAAGGCCAATGAGCACACGAGTGGTCCGTGTGGTGTTGTGCGACGCGTTTGTGGTCTGATCTTTGTGTTAAGCACAGCGAGACGAGGAGCCATTACGTCTTTGAGGGATCTTCTTTTCACATTGTCTATATTCTGCCCACGCTCAAATCTTCAGATCTCTAGGAAGCCTAAAAGAGCTCAATGTTGTACTCGTCTCGCATGACAATTCAAGATTTCATTTAAATAATTGTTTAGATCCCGCCGATCCTGAGCCTCTTGGTGGTTTTTTTTACTTAAAAATGTATTGCACACTTTATAAGAATGTACAAATATTTGTAACGAAATTTTCAAAAATTATTTGCATGATTCATTTTTGAAGTGTTTGGCAAATAAAATTAGAAAAATTCTGGGGTCAAGAATTTACAGATTCAATTTTAACTTATTACTGGTGGAGGGTCTCTTCACGCTGGTCAGTGCGGCGAGAAGCGAAGACGAGGCAGTGTGTACAGTTCAGGGAAGACTAATGAATATAATTGACTTAGAAACGTGCAAAAATACGAATAGATCTCTGCATGTCATGTAGATGTCATCTGCGGAACATGAGCCAATAGCATCTGCAAAACATGAAGAACCAGTGGCATCTGCAAAAAACAACCAGTGGCATTTACATCTGCAGAACATGAAGAACCAGTGGCATCTGCAGAACATGAAGAACCAGTGGCATCTACAGGAGATAATAAAAATGTTAAAGCCATTCCCCGTGTTTAGTGTACACGCCGTGCAACACGTTTGGAATCGACGGGGCGGTAACGTTGGACTCGTGAACAAATCGACTTTGGAACAGCCCTCTGGGACCCAACTCGTTCGTCACCAGTCCCTCTACAGCGGAAGAGCCACCACCCTCGACCCCTCCCCGCATGCTGCTTACAGCCAAATTTAAATCACAGTTCCTATGATTACTGCTATATTGTTTTTACAGCCTTATTTTGGTGATTTCGAAAACATGGGTAATCTAAATTGTATTATGGTTATTGTTTGACTTGCATCACACTGGGATTGTTACGCACAGCGTTTTTTTTGTGGAAGATTTGCTGGTTTATCCAGGATGTTTCTGTTGCGCGTCGTCGCTTTAAGATGTTCTCCGTTCATATTTTGTTTGTTGCGGTTGCCACCCGACTTCAAGTTATTAGGTATAGCCCTGTGAGCCATTCGGCTCTTGAATCGGGTGCAACCGCAATAAACAAAAACATGAACAAGAAAACATCTTAAAGTTAATATGTGACTAAGTGCAAACAGAAAATCCAAGAAAAGACACCAAAATATTGCAGAAAAAGCACCGTACACCAACGCTGTGTGCAAAAATCCCAGTGGGATGCAAGTCAAACAACAACCACAAGACAACTTAGATTAAGGCCATCAGTCTTCCTCCGTATTACAACAAACAAACATGGCCAAACCAAAACACTTTTCGAAATCACCAAAATAAAGCCATGAACGCAATGAAACAGTGATCATAGGAACCGTGACGGAATTTTCACAATAAACGACATAAACAACATGTACTGTTCATGTTTTTATTTTTTGTTTGTTGCGGTTGCACCCGATTCAAGAGCCGAATGGCTCACAGGGCTATACCTAATAAATGAACTTGAACTTAAGATTCTAGATTTGAAGCTTTCGTGACTGCAAGGATTCATACTCTTAGTTCTTTCGGTAAAGTCACGTAGGTAAAAAATTTAATTAATAAAAGTAAAATAAAAATCACGACGTTTCATCAGGTGGGACCGTCACAGCCAGATTGAACTTAAGAGCCACATGGCTCACAGGGCTCTACCAAATAAATGAAATTTGAGGCCACCGGAAGTCGCAAACACGTGCTGACCGACCACTTCCGGCCACTTCCTCCTCCCCGCTAGTCTCACGCCACCCGCTGACGCCTCTACGCAGATCGCAAAGCGCGGTAGTTTACACTGTCGAGTTAGGGAGGGGTGTTGCGGGAAGACTTATCGTCGAGTTACATACAATTAATATGTACAAGGTGAAGCCGTTCTATAGCTCCGCGCCGCTGGAGGATCTGCCCGGCTGCATGTACCGACTCCCGGGCGTCCACGCCGCGCCCGGGGTCGACGCCGCCGCCGCCGCCGCCGCTGCCTCGCAGGTGCGGTGGTGCCCGGCAGGGCTGTTAGGAAAATCGTGTAGGCTTGGGCCTTGCGCCGCTCGGGTTGAGGGGGGCATTTAATGCGAACACGGTTTAAATGTCTCCTGGGCTTCAGTCGCGGGGAGGTGTCCTCTGGCTGCCGTTGTTGTGGCGAGTTTTGTTTTGTTTTGTTGTTGTGGTACAATGAGAAAGTTTAATAAAATAGCGGTTCAGCGCCACCGTGCAACGCGGCGTCTTCCTGCAAGGCCATCGTAAACCGGCACATACCGTTGTCGCTAAAATACTGAATGAAATTAACGTGATTTCCAACACTTGGCAGTCCCATTGCACGTCCTATCGTTGTAAATTCGGCTGTGTTGCACTCTTATTTTTTGTTTTATATTCGGGGGCTTTGTGTTCATTCTTAGATTCGCGTGGTCAAAGGCACCTGGAAAGTGACTGTCTTGGGGTGACACTCGGCTGGGCGATGGGGGCTCAATGTGGGACTTGAAGTGGTTTTGTTCATGGCTCTTGTCATGGTTCTTGGTGATGACATAGCCTGTGAACACACACGGTCGGTTTAATCCAAGGGGAAATTGAGTTTTGAGGTCCATACGGCGTACAGCCGTTTCAATTCGGGCAACAACAAAACATTTGTATTTTGTGTCTTTTCCTTGTGATGGCACTTTGTAGGATGCTCGTTGCGATTAATAAGGGCACGGGGTGACCAATAAGGTCTCAGTTGGTATCCTAATAAGGTAAGCACTGACAAGGGGTTGACAGGTATGTGATGGGGACTCAAATGGTAAGATGATTAGTTATGACTCGCGTGAGACTGGTTCCTGGGTTATTGTGCCTAATTTCAGCCCACACCATGAATGCCAATTACGTTACATGTGTATATTTTTGTACAGTATGTTGAACTTTTTTCGCACCCTACGTAACCATCCGTGCTAATCGGAGGTTGCGGGGAAGGACAACAAATTAAACACAAAAGCAGTTCTAAAGAAATGAGCTTTCAATCTAGATTTAAAAGTGCATTGCTCTGGTGGCTTCCAAATACTGTATCGGAATGGAAGAGCGTTCCAGATGGCGACAGAAACGCATCTGAAAGCGTCAACGCGGTCGTCTTTGTTCGATGGTTCGCCAAAATCCACTGCGAGGATGACTGGACTTTGCGTGATGGTTTATGCTCTTTGCTATGGGACGACAATGGAGAATCCGGTGGACACTCACGCAGAACAGGAAGAGAACATACACACGCCACAAAGACGCCCGAGTCGGGAATCGAACCCAGGAACTTCTGGCCGTGAGGCACAAGGAACAAGTGTTACTATTGCGCCACCCTGCCGCATCATTATGCGTACAGTACGTTGTTACCGCAAGTCGTGTCGAAATTGAAATGCCGTTCTTATTTGGAACTGTTAATCAGCTTTACAAATCGTATATCACATTTAAACATCAGAACTGAAATAACCAAGATAAATAACAATCGTGTGTTATCAGACATGGGTAGTGGTAAAACAGCAAAGGGTAGTAATTTAATATACAAAGAGGGGCTCTCAAAATACTGAACCCTAATAAAGCTTCATCCAGCCCTGGCAATAACGCAGCACAACCCTGGACCAACAAAGCCACGTCTGGGTGGATGAAACCACATGAGCCCAATGAGTCTCAGGCAAGCCAGGCCCCCCCATCACCAACCAGTTCTAGGGGTAGACAAGACAAGCACTTCATCATGCCACAGTTTTTCAGTACAGAAATCAACTTTGCTGGAATGTGCGGTGCAGGGGGAGGATGCCACCCTGCTGGAGCTGGAGCAACGGCAGGAGGCGATGCTGCGCCGGCTACACAAGTTGCGTAACGAGGTGGATGATCTGGTGCGAGCCGTGCTAGTGCCCAGCGGGCCCCAGAGCTCAGCTCCTGCAGCCGGTGCCAGCTCCTCGCCGCAGCTTCGCTCGTGCCCTGCTCACCACCACCAACACGATGGGCAGCTCGACGCTATCTTTGGCATGGTACGTCGGTGCGGAACCATCAGCGTGACAACTTTGACAGCTTTTTTTGTATTCTTTGGGTCTTTCGGTAAAGTCACGTAGATAGGTTCAAAGAAAATAAAAAATTACGACGTTTCGATCGCAACACAAGCGGTCGTCTTTAGAGGAGGCTGGCGATTCTGAGACGGGGATAATGCGTGGGTTAAGATACCAAGGCAGCAATCTTACACAGGCTGACAGGGTCACGTACAGACGCAGGCACATGAGGCCAAACTCAGAAATTGTGAAAGAGATGGGTACTTAAGGACAAACATATACCCCTTTTCCACTGGCATACCCAAGCCACACAATTGCACCCATGCCATGAGGGCTTTATTTTCTGTGCCAAGCCAGAGCCATTATCCTCACAAGACTTATGAATTTGATTCAGGTCAACCAGAGCCAGAGGCGGGTTCAGTCATTTTCGTCATACGTTGCATCAGTAGCATGGGCTCGGGTTCTTCAGTGGATAAAACTTGACACCTCCTGAGCCATGCTGGGTTGACTCGACATGGCCCCGGTGTGGCTCGGTTGTACCAGTGGAAAAGAAGTAATAGACTCGTATAGTGACATTGACCCCCACAAACAAACAAAAAACAGACGTACACAATACGACATGAAGGGGCAGAGTCAAAGAAAGAGGCGCCACGTTTAGCCTTGATTGCTATTATTTATCACCAGGTAAGACCTGATCTTTATTGAGATATGCAATAATGTTCTGTAGTTGATTTCCATTGATTGTTAGAATGACTATTGCATCAGAAAATCTGAGATGGTTAATATATTCTCCACGTGTTTTTTAATAAAAGCAGAAAAGTGCACAGAGAAGCCATGGGGAAGTGCACGTTTGGAATTGCACATAGAACGAGGAACGCATGGCTTAGAGAAAATATGCAAGTTAGGGAGACATCGTATTGACTTTAAAGAAAACAAATGGGCTTGGGCAGGACACATTGCTAGAATTTCACCACTAACTACAGCACTTCTAGTAGTGGCAGTATGAACTAAACTAATCATTGGCGATATCTTTGTCATCAGTCTGAATCATCCATTTCTGCCTGAAGCTGTGCTAAGAAAATGGCAACAACTCCCAAAGTATTGAAGGGCACACTTTCAAACTTGCAGAGATTATTGGCTAGTCGATGTGCTGCAATATGCGATATTTATAAGACAATCTGAGGTTGCGTTATTTGATTGTTGCATTTATAAGGTCAAGGTAAAAAGTAACATACTTATTTGTTCTTTATTTTCTTCCATTTCCCTTCAAGGGATATTTTTCTTCCAAGACTAATTCAGGAGTTTTTAAATGACACCTGACTCACCTTTCTGCATACACTTCGAGGGACTTTACAATACCTGGAAGTCCACCGAGTGGTCTGGGTCTGGTCAAACTTCATTAACCTACATATGAACGGGTGGTCAGATTTGACCTATAATTAATTGGGCCAGTATCTTTCTTGGCTAAATACAAATATGTCCTCCAAATGTTATCAAAATTGGGATTGATGAAGTACAGTCGTGACTGAATGGGCCTGGCTCTGTGCCTCCAGGGCGGTGGTGTCGTGCGCGACATTGTGGTGGTCGCCAGCCCCGCACGGCCGCCCCTGTCCGTGATTGTGCTGCACGAGCTGCTGCGTCACCGCTACCGCGTGCTGACCGCTGTGCACGTCCACTCCAACGCCACCACACTCGTGCCTCCTGCCCTGCGGCTCTGCCTGGGGCCGCCCAGCGCCAACGACTCCCGCAGCGACCACCAGCTCGTGCTCACCATCATCTGGAAAGATGGTGGGGGAACAGCACACGCACGCACGCACGCACGCATGCACGAGCGCACAAACTACATGGGTGTCTAGGGCCTCCGATTGATAGGACAACGATAAAGATAGGCCATGTAGAAGTTTATCCCGCGTGCTGGAGTATAATGTTGGGCATTATGCCAAACGACATGCGGGTACAACTCAAAAACACATCAGAGAGCGAAATCCTTTAACAGACTGTTGGAAAGACCAACATATGGCGCACAACGTGGTGATGTCGCCAGAACCACACCCGACTGTCTTCGCTTCCCAAGTGCTAATGTTTTTAACACTTCATAGGTACTCACTTAAGGCTGATTCAATCTGGGGAAGGCCCAAGATAAATTTAGATATCATTCGCCACTGATGTTAACCGTGGCCACGAATTGAGATAGAAGGTCACAGCACGGTGGATCAACCAGTGCACCACTGCTCTAAACTGGTGGCGTGTACACACACACACATGCACACACACGGGAGTGCGCAATTTTTCAGTGGGGTGGGGCATGCACGTACACACGCACGTACACACGGGTGGCTTGGAACCTCTCTGTGAGATGGCGTTTAGTGAGATGGAGCTCAGCGAGACTTGGTGCTATTAGTAGTTCTCTCATTTCACGTTGACATCGGTCCTTTATTTAGCCACGTGAGAACCAGCTGAGATTGACTCCCTCTTTTGCCAGGGGGCTGTAATTTACTGTGTCCACACAGCAGCATCTCTTGTTATTTATTTGAGATTTGCACTCTGGGGTTTTCCTTTTAAAGTCTGGCGATATCTCCGTTGCTACCAGTGTATTTTGATGCCACTATATTTTGATTAAAAACATCTGATGAGAGTAAGCCATCGTTAAGTTAGGAGTGATACTCTATGACTCGCGCCACCCTTGCGATTGGCCACTTTATAACGTGTTACGCTTATTTATCCAGGAGAGCTTCACTGAGTTGATACTATTTTTTTCAGGAGTGTTCTGCTTTGGGAAGTTTGGCAAATGGCAGCTTAATCCGTGTTTAATACGATCTTTAACATCCACTTCAGTATTTTCCATGCTGCACGTACATTTTGTGATGCGGGTGCAACAATGGCACAGTGGTTTGTGTACTGCAATTCCTGAGCACAGCTAATGTCAGTAGTGAGTGATATCTGAACTCAAAATCTTTATTTTGTTTAGACTGGATGAATCCGATGAGCTATGAAGCTCTTTGTCACAGATGTCCAGTAGGGGAGGGTCAGAAAGTTACAACAACAAACTGAACTGGTCCTGCATCCCAGACCCCTGCCCCTACCTCAACTCCCCCTTCATCAACCTGCATTGATTGGCCAGCTTTGTGAAGCATGGTCAAACCACACCCCCCCCCCCCCACATGATCAACATGGTGTTGGGTGGCCTTCATCTCGCAGTGGATCGAACAATGACTCGGACGTTAAGTGAACGTTGTTCGTAACATTCGAACTGCCGACTCGTCGGTTACTGACTCGATGACGAGCGTGCCGCCCACACGGCTGTTAAGCCTCGTGTCGAACATGAGAAGACATTGATTTTCCCGACCTCAAGCCTCAGAGCCACGACAAGGAAACCTCAGCTGGGTTTACAAATTCCGAGTATCCGGTGTGGCCAGTGGATGAGTAAGCAGACACCTCGCGCACACTTCCTCACATTGAGGACACGGTTACGGCTGCGCCCTTTGATGCTGTTGATCATTTGGCTTTGTGTGTGTGTATGTGTGTGTAACCATGTGTGTTTGTGCAATCGCATGTCTGTGTACAGCTCTGTGTGTGGATACGTGTGTGTAGCGGTTAGCGCACTGCGCTATGAACCTGGCGACCCGGGTTCGATTCCCGCTCACGGCTAACACCAGTGACGATTATCTGAACCCGTCCTGGGCCTCCCCTAGGTCGACTCAGCCTTAAATGAGTACCTGGTGCGGTGTGTAAACATCGCCACAGGGGAGACAAAGGCGGTCGGGCATGGTGTTGGCCACCTACTGTGTACCCCCCTTTGTGTGCTGTGCCGCATTTCATAGGCGCTCGCTAACGGCACTTGCCCCAACAGTCTGTTAAGGCTACACGCGCGATCTTTGTCTTTGCAGTACCGCGGCCCGAGCTGCGCGTGAACGTCACTCACGCGTGCCCCGTGCACGGCGAGGGCAACGTCGCTCGCTTCCTGTGGGCGCTGGCAGGCGCCGCCCCGAGCGACCCGGTCGCACGCACGCAGGATGACGCCTGGGTGGACGTGGCCGCGCTGCAGCTGCTGCCCGCTAGCCCCAAGGAACGGGCGTCTGTGCTCAAGGCCCTCAACGCCGAGCTGGGCCGCCCTGGCCGACCCTGGCTGGGCGGCGCCGAATTCTCGCTCGCCGACGTCGTCATGTGGAGCGCCCTGGCGCAATCGGGAGGGCCCGCGGCCATGGGGGGCCCCCCGCACGTGGCGCGCTGGCGCCTGGCATGCGAGGCACACCCTACCTTCCAGACGGCGAAGGGCCTGCTCTAGCGGGGGGGGCGCATAGAGGGCTCCGTTCCCCTACCCCCATGACACCCCCCCACGATGCGTAGTGCAGAGCTCCTGTCCATGGGACTGCATCGGCGCGATGCCACCCCAACTCCACCTCCCCTGCCCCCCACCCACCCCTCCACTACCTCCGTTCCTGTCCCACTCCTGTCTGCAATTTTCATGACGGATTCTCTGTGGGAGTGAAAATGCGCTTCTGCTTGGCCGCGGCTTGCCCTTGCATTTCCCCCATTGTCCGTGCATTGGATAGAAAGCCTCTTGATTGTGCAAGCGAGTGTCATTCGAGAGTCTGAAATGTTTGTTTAAAAGAAATAAAATTATATTTAAAAACAAAATCGCAACAAAATGACTCGACTGATAGCGTGGAGGCCATGGTGTGTGGATACAAAGTGTGCATTGCACGTGATAAGTGGCTAAGTCCGTGGATAATTTGGTCGGTGTTGTAGAATGAGTGAATAGGTAGATGTTTGGGCAGGTAATAGAGCTAGTAGGTGTGTGAGTTTGTAAGGAAGCAAGCGAGCGAGTGAGCTTATGAGTGTCTGTGTCAGCGAGCAAGCAAAGCGAACAGGGTCAACTGGCTGGACGACTGCACAGAAGATGGCACGGTCGCCCGTCGCGTCGGCCCTTAAGCGGAGCTGCTGCTGCTGCTGCTGCATTATTAACGAGAGCCTCTCTCCACCACGCTCCACGCCGTTTATTGGCGTTCTCTGTAGGTTGAAAGGTTGCACCGTCCCGGGCGACCAGGGCGGTGGGGGGGAGGGTTAGGCGATGGAGGGGGACTCCCCCTCCCATCCGCACCTCGCTCCTTCCCCCCACGGAGTCTGTCAAAGTGTGCCCCCCCCCCCCACCCTAAAACCCACCATTCCCCTTGGAGCCTTATCTCACAAAGCCAGATTAATTTTAATAACCTGAAAAGATGCTCGCTTTAATTATTTACGATCGTATCAATCGGCGCGCAGATGAAGCGCGGCGCGCTGGGCTGCTGCCACTGTCCTCGGGCCTCCTGGTGAGGGCCCTTCCTGTGGGCCTTCGGGTGTCACTGGACCCGGGGCTTTTATCGTCGGTGGCAGAGGCTGCGTGTGGGGGAACTTTTACTCGCAGGCGGTTTTGTTTTTGTGCCCATCCTGGAAGTAAATGTCAATAATTTCAACGTCTTCTTCATCTTCCGTACGTACGGCTGATGTACAATGCGGGGGAGGGCAACAACTACGATTTCACATTCAGGTGGTCAAGCCAGTCACCTGCGTCAAGGAGCAGCGGAGTAGCGTATTGCCGCGATGTCTCCTTCGTGTTTGTGGAGCGGGCATCGCTTCGTTTACACCCTTGCACGGTCTGTTCTGGATGACCACAGTAGCACACTGGAGAATTGTACATTTTCCACCTGTGCATCGGGTATCCGCATCTGCCGTGGTTTGTGCGGATGCGGTTTAGGGTGGACCATGACCTTTGTGGAAAATCAAACCCAACTTGTAGTGCGCCGCCGCACAATTGTCGCTCTGGCAGCGTGAGGACGACGACTCCAGAGGCAAACGGGAAAGGCAGCAGCCACACGGTGATCCAGCTTCAAATCCCCCCCAGTTCTGCAGTCCTCTATATATTAAGGTGTTCTCGGCCAATTAAGTGATTACGTGTGTGGGAGGAAACCGGTGTGCGCATGGAAAACCCCATGCATGCAAGGGAGGAAACGCGAGGTGACATGAAATTAGTCCGTGCTTTGCTGTACCACCTGGTGAGCCAGGGTATGGCTTCGATTCGACATCCTTCGGAAAAAAGTTTCACAACATTTGTGCAATTCAGCAACTCTCGCCTTCACGGTGCTGGATTGCCAGCATGCGCGCCACCACCCTCTAGTATATGTTGCCGGTGTGGCTTGATTGAACCACGTTGGAAGAGTGGAGATTGTCATCTTTAGTGGCGAGAGATGGATGTTTGGAGCAAGATGCAACGTCTCTGCTACTCCGTGGGTCAAGAGAGTCGTTCTCCGACAAAGAAACTAGAAAGCACAGTAAAACCCCGGTCTACATGGGGGGGGGGGGGGGATGCGTTCCTGAAAGGCGTGACGACGAGTTTCGAGACGGCGCAAATCAAAGCGATTGACAGGGCAATAGGCGGTGAAGGTGAAGGCTGAGAGGCGACGGATAACGATGCTGACAGCGACGTCAAAGTGTGTGGTTTGGGGCGACGCAAATCCGGTAGCGGTGTTAACAGAGTGACGACGTAGTTGCAAAACGAGGTAAAAAGGGTGAGACGCAAATCGTCGTATTGCTCCATAACAGGTTTTTTGGGTTAGATCACGTAAATATATAAATGTGTCGTGAAACTCACCACCACCCGACACAGCCCATTGGTGAGGTTTGTCACGTAAACAGAAAATGCCAATTCGTTACTGGAACAGCACACCGGCGTGTTGGAGAGCAAAGCCACAACATTTACAATCAGTACGACGTTTCGCCAGTATCAGGCAACACCCAAAATCTGGCTGTTGCCTGATGAAGCTAGCTGTAAATTTAACGACACTTTTATATATTTACGCGACCTAACCCCAAAAAACGTCATGGATATTGGTCGCGAGAGCTTACGTGTTAAACCGGGATATTACTGTAATCCTCTGGCTTTTGAATACGGGTGCAAGTGAAAAGTAATGCAGAACACATTCAATGGATGGCTCGGGTTAACAACGTGTAAGCTGGTGTGTGTGTGAGACCAGATTTGTAGACTTCAATCGACACCGAGCACAAGTTTGCAACTGCGTCTTACTTTCCAGGGAGTCCTGATAATCCGGTATTTATTTGGCCGTGAGAAGACGACCGTCAGTAATCCGATGCTTTGTATTTAGGCGCTAGGGGGCGCTGCAGACCCTGAGAGTCGGGATTGGTGTGGCGTGGGGGACTGGCACTGGGGATGTTTAGAGGTAGGGAAAGGACACCGCCTCGCACGTCGATTGGTCGATGGCTGTAGATGGCAACAGCTGCTCCCTTGAACACGTGCTCCTGGTTAATAATGGCCGACGAATGGTAGATAATTTACTTTTAGGATTGTTTACCCAGGAGAGTCTCAAAGGCTTGTATGTACTACGTATGTTGAACTTCTTTTGCACCGCACGCAGCCAACTGTGTTAATCGGAGGTGTGGACTCATAACGATTTTTTTTGCTAAGTTTTCGCAGTAGGAGCCGATGATCGTTGTACCGTAGTCCAATTTCGGAATTTGCGAGTCGCTGATATAAGATGTCCACTGTCACCAGTAAGTTTACATTTTACCAACTTTGGGCGAAACACTTAAACATAGCACATTCGCCCAGGTTGTGCTATGAATATACAGGATCCCGCCATAGGAGGTCGTGGGATCGATCCCGACCCTAACACTTGTATATTTCAAGTTTGCATGTCTCTCTCCCCGTGATCGCGTGGATTTTTCTCCGGGGCTTCCGGTTTTTACCTCCACAGTTAGAATCAACGTGCCGATATAGTCATTTGTTTGCTATACATTTCCACCTGATAAGCCGCTTCATTGAGCTATCATTTGTGGCCAGGTCGCTTCTGAAAAAGAGCCATATAGCTCAGTGGGCCTTACCTAGGATCATTGTCTAGCGTAGTACCGCCCATTAATTTTTCTTCTCAAGACTTTTTTAACCTCGCGGTCACGGTTACCAGGACTGGTCCCACCACCCCCCCCATCCATGCACCGCTACTGTGGTGAAGGCTGCCCCCCCCCACCACCGAAGGGTAAATGCAACGGTAAATGCGCAGCCACAATACCTTGCTGATCTCGTGAAAGGAGCACAAAACATCACGCGAAATCCAGTCATCATCATAGCAGCAGCTTTTGAGGCTGGCCATCGAACAAAGATGGTCACCACATCGCGCGCTTTCAGATGCACTTCTGCGACCTTCTAGGTCCGCAGAAGGGTGACGAGCGAGACGTCTGGGTGGACATAAGGGTGACGAGCGAGACGTCTGGGTGAGTAGAAGGGTGGACAGAAGGGTGACGAGCGAGACGTCTGGGTGAGTAGAAGGGTGGACAGAAGGGTGACGAGCGAGACGTCTGAGTGGACAAAAGGGTGACGAGCGAGACGTCTGAGTGAGCAGAAGGGTGGACAGAAGGGTGACGAGCGAGACGTCTGGGTTAGCAGAAGGGTGACGAGCGAGACGTCTGGGTGGACAGAAGGGTGACGAGCGAGACGTCTGGGTTAGCAGAAGGGTGACGAGCGAGACGTCTGGGTGAGCAGAAGGGTGGACAGAAGGGTGACGAGCGAGACGTCTGGGTGGGCGCCGAGGCCCCGTTACTTCCAATGACGCGACGCCGGTTAATTCTCCACCTCCCCCCACCCCTCCGCCCCCTCCCCCCTCACAATTCGATTGTTCCTGCTTGTGCTGCCGCTTGACTTCGTTCCGCCCCGTGATTGCCTCATCCATTACTCCTCCTGATGTGTGTGGGGGGGTGGGGTGGGGGTGGTGGGGTGGGGGGCACGGGCGAGGGGAGGGGTCACCAGCAGAGGCGAACAGAACCGGCCGACAACGATTGGCCACTCTGCATCTGTGCTCTCAGAAACATCCCAAAAAAACCTGCCGTTGTTTTAATTTCCCTCGTAATTTTCAACACTGTTGGGTTGTTGTTGTTATTATTATTACGATTATGTGGTTTTTTTTTTTGGGGGGGAGGGGGGGCTCTGTGGGGGTGGCGAGATGGAGGAGTTCATGCCTCGAACTCTCATCTCTCATCAAACCACGAGGTCATTGATTGTCCAGGCCAAGCCTCGCTCAGTCTCGATGTTTCTCGAGTCCTGCGCCGCACCGGCAATGTTCGGGACAATTCCCATTTTAAATCGAGAGGCATTTCGTTTCGTGTGGCGCATACGAGGGGATGACACTAAATGGTTCGCTTCGTTCACGAGCCCACTTGCTGTACTGCCACCTCGTGGTCACCCACCTCGCAGCCCCGGCGGATTTGGGAGGTTTCAAAAAATCTGTCCGTGGCCCACCAACCCTGGCTTACGAAATTGCTGGATTACAGGCGGGTTGCCACTCCCCTCCACCGCCCACCAATCACCAATTACCATCACTCTTCACCATCACCGATCACCCATCACCATCGCACCATCAGCTTTCGCCGTCGCTCATCACCAACCTGCCACCGCTAGAACCACATCGATAATTACACTCAACCATCACAGCACCAGTTCACCTATTACTCCTCACCGATCACTCATAACCCATTACCAATCGTACACCCCCCCTCCCCCCAGCCATCACCAGCACACCATCGCTAATCACCAACACACACCATCGCTAATCGTCATCACCAACACACACCATCGGCAGTCGCCATCTCACACGAATCACCCTTCACACCGGGCACCCATCTCTGGGTCGCCTCGTCCCGCCAAGGGCAGCTCGAGGACGTGGACTGGGCTCTTACCCCTCCCCCTCCCCCCTCCCATCCCCCGGCCCCGCCCCTCCCCTCCCTCTGGGTGTCGCTAATCTGATTGAGAATCGCTTTGCACAAAACGGGGCCCGATTGTTCCTGGAAAGCAAATGAGTGTGGATCGGCCACCCGCACATCCCGCGGTCCCTCCCCCCACCATCATATCCCCCCCACCATCATATCCCCCACCATCATATCCCCCCCCCCCCACCATCATATCCCCCCCACCATCATACCCCCCCCACCATCATATCCCCCCCCACCATCATATCCCCCCCACCATCATATCCCCCCCCCCCACCATCATATCCCCCCCACCATCATACCCCCCCCACCATCATACCCCCCCCACCATCATACCCCCCCCCCCCCACCATCATACCCCCCCACCATCATACCCCCCCCACCATCATATCCCCCCACCATCATATCCCCCCCCACCATCATATCACCCCACCATCATACCCCCCCCCCCCACCATCATATCCCCCCACCATCATATCCCCCCACCATCATATCCCCCCCCACCATCATATCCCCCCACCATCATACCCCCCCCCACCATCATATCCCCCCCCCCCACCATCATACCCCCCCCCCCCACCATCATACCCCCCCCACCATCATATCCCCCCCCCCACCATCATACCCCCCCCCCACCATCATATCCCCCCCCCACCATCATACCCCCCCCCACCATCATATCCCCCCCCCCCACCATCATACCCCCCCCCCCACCATCATACCCCCCCCCACCATCATATCCCCCCCCCACCATCATACCCCCCCCCACCATCATACCCCCCCCCACCATCATACCCCCCCCACCATCATACCCCCCCCCACCATCATATCCTCCCCATCATCATATCCCCCCCCCCACCATCATACCCCCCCCATCATCATATCCCCCCCCCACCATCATACCCCCCCACCACCATCATATCCCCCCCACCATCATATCCCCCCCCCACCATCATACCCACCATCATACCCCCCACCCACCATCATACCCCCCCCATCATCATATCCCCCCCCACCATCATACCCCCCCCCACCATCATACCCCCCCCCCCACCATCATACCCCCCCCCACCATCATATCCCCCCCACCATCATATCCCCCCCACCATCATATCCCCCCCCCCCACCATCATATCCCCCCCCCCACCATCATATCCCCCCCCCCCACCATCATATCCCCCCCACCATCATATCCCCCCCACCATCATATCCCCCCCACCATCATATCCCCCCCCACCATCATATCCCCCCCCCACCATCATATCCCCCCCCCACCATCATATCCCCCCCATCATCATATCCCCCCCCACCATCATACCCCCCCCACCATCATATCCCCCCCCCCCACCATCATACCCCCCCCACCATCATATCCCCCCCCCACCATCATATCCCCCCCCCACCATCATATCCCCCCCCCACCATCATATCCCCCCCACCATCATATCCCCCCACCATCATATCCCCCCACCATCATATCCCCCCCCCCCACCATCATATCCCCCCCACCATCATATCCCCCCCACCATCATATCCCCCCCCCACCATCATACCCCCCCCCACCGTCATACCCCCCCCCACCATCATACCCCCCCCACCATCATACCCCCCCCCACCATCATATCCCCCCCATCATCATATCCCCCCCCCCACCATCATATCCCCCCCCCCCCACCATCATACCCCCCCCATCATCATATCCCCCCCCCACCATCATACCCCCCCACCACCATCATATCCCCCCCACCATCATATCCCCCCCCCACCATCATACCCACCATCATACCCCCCACCCACCATCATACCCCCCCCATCATCATATCCCCCCCCACCATCATACCCCCCCCCACCATCATACCCCCCCCCCCCCACCATCATACCCCCCCCCACCATCATATCCCCCCCACCATCATATCCCCCCCACCATCATATCCCCCCCCCCCACCATCATATCCCCCCCCCCACCATCATATCCCCCCCCCCACCATATCCCCCCCACCATCATATCCCCCCCACCATCATATCCCCCCCACCATCATATCCCCCCCCACCATCATATCCCCCCCCCACCATCATATCCCCCCCCCACCATCATATCCCCCCCCCACCATCATATCCCCCCCATCATCATATCCCCCCCCACCATCATACCCCCCCCACCATCATATCCCCCCCCCCCCACCATCATACCCCCCCCCACCATCATATCCCCCCCCCACCATCATATCCCCCCCCCACCATCATATCCCCCCCCCACCATCATATCCCCCCCACCATCATATCCCCCCACCATCATATCCCCCCACCATCATATCCCCCCACCATCATATCCCCCCCCCCCACCATCATATCCCCCCCACCATCATATCCCCCCCACCATCATATCCCCCCCACCATCATATCCCCCCCATCATCATATCCCCCCCCCACCATCATATCCCCCCCCACCATCATATCCCCCCCCCCCACCATCATATCCCCCCCACCATCATACCCCCCCTCACCATCATATCCCCCCCCCCCACCATCATACCCCCCCCCCCCACCATCATACCCCCCCCCCCATCATCATATCCCCCCCCCCACCATCATATCCCCCCCCCCACCATCATACCCCCCCCCCACCATCATATCCCCCCCACCATCATATCCCCCCCCCCCCCCACTTCCATCCATTCACTTCCACCATCCTCATCCCCTCCATTGTCTCATCATCCTCACCATCCCCACACCAGCATCCCACTCACCATCGTCATCCCACTCACCATCGTCATCCCACTCACCATCGTCATCCCACTCACCATCGTCATCCCACTCACCATCATCTCGATGCCGTCTTCCCTCTCTCGTTGGTAACAGCTGCGAGTGAATATTAATCTTGTCCTGATGGGGTCAACGTGGAGTCGCGTCTCCCTTCCCCCACCTACACCCCCTCCCCCCTTTCATCTTTCACCCCCTCCCCCTGCACCAGACGATGTAATCACAGCGCAGTGCGGGGGTCGGCATGATTACCAGCACCCACCATCATGATCATCATTCATGATCATCATGATCATCATCATCGCGCTAATGAGGATGTGGGATCATGAGACACGCGTTGGTGTGGTACCCAATCACTTTACACTGCACACGATACACAACGCACACTACACACACACTACACGCACATTGCAGCTTACACACACACACTGCACCTTACACACCGTGCACATTATAGAACTGCACTTTGACACACTGAACCTCACACCTACTGCACCCTATACACAAAGACGAAGATCTCGTCTATAGTCTGAACACACTGTTGGGGACAAGTGCTGTTAGGAAGCACCTATGAAGGCCGGCACCGCACACTAGCGGGTGGGTGGCCAGCACCAGGTAGTGATTTTAGGCTGAGTCAACCTGGGGACCGGTTCAGATAATCGTCACTGGTGTTGGCCGTGAGCGAGAATCGAACTCGGGCCGCCAGGTGCATAGCGCAGCGCGCTAACCGCAGCACCACCGCTCCCCAGGATACACATTGCACACTGCACACGCACTGCACACCACACATCCATACTGTACACGGTATAAACTCCACTGGGATCGCCCCCCCCCCCCCACACACACACCCCCTCCCTCCATTTCAATGAATACACTCCGAGAGGAGATGACGGAAGAGATATCGACTCGCGATAGAGATGCAGCGAGATGAGCGTAACGTAGACAAAATATCGAAGGTGTTACGAGATGGTTACGATATGTATACAGATGAGACACCAGTGGATTGAATACAGGTGCAAGCGAAGAGAAATGTGTGACGAGAGAGAAGCTGAAGACAGGATCGAGTTCAGATGAGAGACATTAATTCATTAGCTTCATGGCAATTGTCTCTTCAGGCTCTGAATTCGAGATGATATTCGTTGCATCTCCGTTGTTGTCGTGATTCCGTGGTTCCCTTGAGCTTATCGGGTCTCTACGAGCAAACGGCCATAGGCGGAGTTTGACTTCTATATTTGGGTGGTGGGGGCGGGTTCGCTTTGTCCATCATATTAGGAATCGCGGGTGCATTTAATTAATTAATTTTGCTCTTCATTGTGAACTACTGAAAACTCCGCCCATGAGCAAACCCCCTGCCGTGCGGAGTGAGCTGCGATGCCAAACGCTGAAAAGTGCGTAAAGACACGTGGAGGAGGGAGATGCATTTCTCGGAATCACATTAAGAGACAGACAGGAAGATGGAAAAAAAACCCCAAGGAAGACGCGGATTAGAGAACGTACAGAGCAGGTGAACGACATCATTGTAAGCCCGATAAGAAAAGTCGGTCTTGGCTTGAGTCAATCTGAAAAGGAGCTAAATATCTCAGTGGGCCTTTCCTGGTAAAAAAAAAAAATGTCAACACAAATAAGACACGTCGCTTACAAGGGCCGATGGTCAACACGAACAAAGGAGTGGCCATCCACACGTGATGGGAACATATCCGAGGTGGAGCGATAACGGCACCTCGCGTGCAGGTGCTGTCGGTGGACTGCTCGTATCGCAGAGCCGGGAGGGGATTGATCACGGCTGATGCTGACAGACAGATGACGCCAATAATACCACGAGAGCGGTCATTGGAAGTGTGGAGTCTGGCAGGTGGAAGGAAGCGATGGCGAGGTGCGGCGACATCAACGATATTGCCCTGATGACCTCTTGACCTTGACCGGGTTCCACTGCTGTACGGAGTGGAGGGGGGTTTGGCTCAGACAGGGCTGGAGGGGGACCGAGAGTCGGGGGAATATTTTCCGGAATTCAGACCTGGATAGCTCCGGCTGATTTATCAACATAACCATCCTCAAGAGTCCCGTGCCTCCCATCGTAAACGAGCAATGGGGCGGCGCTCATCTTCGTTGACCACTCGAGGCAACAACTGGACGTTCCACGTTCCTATGGCGGCTCTTGCGTCCGTATTATTGAGTGCATTGTATATTGTTCCGCTCCTCCAGCCCTCTATTAGATACCCTTCGTTCTTGGGCGCGGGGAGACCAAAGTGGACTTTGATTTGCTTTGCAAAACAGCATCCATCCACATCCCCTCCGCCTCCTCCCCTCTCATTGACGCGCTCTCTCCTCCTCCCCGCACCCCCCCCCCTCTTGGAGCGGCCGCTCCCTTTGTCCCGCATGCACGCGAGCAGCGTCTAATTAACCAGGCTTGGCGCATGCGCACCCCGGGGTTTCTGTTAGCCTGATAATACCACCTTCTTGCGCCAATGACTCCCCCCCCCCCACTACGGACACGAACCCGGACCCCCCCCGCCCCCCTATCAACTCAGAACCAAACTCTTTTCCTATACACGCCCTATACCTCCTGTACCCCTAGCCCCCACACATCATTCTGCCTATCCCCTACTCATCCCGCCTGTCTATCCCCTATACGTCCCCCTGTCTATCCCCTATATGTTCCCCTATCCCCTGCACGTGCCCTATTACGATGCCCGACGCAACCCCGTCTATCCCATATGACCCCTGCATCCGCCTGCGATATCCGTTAATGACACCGTATAGAACAAAACAAATTATGGAGATAAAAAAAAACTCTCCGACAGTGTGCGGAGACTTTCGTCACCACCAGGCAGAACAGAACCGTGGGACGTCGATAGAAACTCAATGCCGGATTCACAAACACGGACGAGGATGCATCATCAACTACGATGCGCCACTCCGCTGCTCGTGACGCAATTATTTGGCTCATCCACCTCAAGGTATAATTATCACTGTTGCTCCACATCAAAGACAGACTGTTGGGGCAAGTGCTGTTAGCGAGTGGCACCTATGAAGGCCGGAACGGCACACGAAGGGGGTAGGGTGGCCAGCACCACGTCCGACCGCCTCTGTCTCCCCAGTGGCGATGTTCACACATCGCACCAGGTACTCATTTGAGGTTGAGTCGACCTATGAGAGGCCCAGGACCTGCATTGCCCTCTCCAACACCTCCTGCACCACCAGAGAGCGAGGAGAAAGCCAGTAGAGAGATGGGGAATAGAGAGAGTGAGAGGAGAGAGACAAGGGGGAGAGAGGAGAGAGCGAGGAAATAGATCAAGAAGAGGAGGTAGATGCAGAGCATAGTCAGAGGAGAGGTATGGGAGGGAGATGGGAGAGCGAGCAGAAAGTGCAAGGTAGAGGGAGGAGATGATGGGAGAGTCAGAGGAGAGACAAGGGAAAGAGAGGGGAGAGACGATGGAAAGCGACCATAGAGGAGAGGCGATACAGGGGAGAGCGAGGAGAGAGACAAGGTGTTGGGGGGGGGGGGAGATGAGAGTGAGAGGCGAGGCAGGGGAGAGGTGGAAGAGTGAGAAGGCAAGGTAGAGAGACGAGAGAGGGAGAGTCAGAGGAGAGGCAAGGGAGAGAAGGGAGAGAGAATGGGGGAAAGACAGAGGGAAGGGAGAGTGAGGAGAGAAGCAGAGGGGTAGAAAGTCTTGCTGCACGTGTGTGGGCTCTCATTTCAGTGGCCCCCTCCAAATCCTCTCAGTTGCCCCCCCCCCTCCCGTGACCCCTATCTCCAGTGACCCCCCCCCCCCCTCCAAAAGCAAAAAAAAACCCTCCCCTCCATCTCGGCTCGGAACATTTCGCACCCAGCCCCTCCTCTCCGCCAGCCGCGCCTTGACGTCCCCCACCCCCTCCTTTCTCCCCACCTCCTCTCCCTCCCTCCCCTCCCCCCACTACGTCCCCCCACCCTCTCCCCGAGGCTGCTCATGGAATCGGGAGTGAGATTCTGGAAAGGAGGAACCGGGACGCGAGACGCGGAGACGCGGGCAGAGCTGCGGAACGGGGGGAGATGCTGCCGTCGGGCAAGATGCTGTAGAGGTGATGTGTGTAGCGTCGTGCTATAGAGAGACATAGCATAGAGCGTGATGCTATGGGGGGGGAGAGTGGCTGTTCGAGAGAGAGAGAGATGAGACAGAGCGAGAAGGTGCGGTGATGATTTAGGATGCGGATGTTATAGAGGGCAGCTGTAAGGAGATGCTTGCTACATTGCGAGATGATCTGTAGAGGAATATGCTGTAGGAGTGACACGCTATGGAGACAGCAGCTGTCGAGAGAGACGCTGTGGGAATGAATAGAACGGTGCCATAGGGAGGCGAGAGAGAGAGAGAGACGGTACGAGGTTACGAGATGCTGTGAAAAACAAGGAGACGATATTGCAGGGAGAGAGGGATGCTGTAGATAGGACATTGTGGAAGGCTGTAGGAGGAGAGAGATCGAGCCACAGAGCGAGGTGGTATGGAGGAAGACAGAGGCGCTGTAGAAGGGATGAGAAGTCATTGGGGGAAGGAGAGAGAAGAGCGCTAATGTGCAGGGAGCTTTTTGCGGTGCAGAAGCCGCTGTAGAGAGACACGACGAGAGAGACAAGGCGAGAGAGAGAGACAGAGATACCAGCAGGGAAACACAGCGAGTGAGACACGGGGGAGAGACGCGGAGACAGACGGAGGGTTGCTGTAGAGACACACGGCGAAGGAACAAGGAGCTGCTGTTGATGGAGGCGCGGAGAGTCAAGGAGAGCTGCTGCAGCTGATGCAGCTGATGGGGGAGAAGACGCATTCGGCTAGTGGCAAAGAGGAGGGAGACGCTGCCGTTGTAGCGAGAAGGGAGATAACGAAGCAAGGGGCTATTGACGCAGACAATGTAGAGTGCTGATCCTGCTTCTGAGACGCAGAGAGACACAAGCACAGAGACAAGAGAGCGAGAGACAAAGACGCAGCTAAGGGACAGAGGGCTAAGAGACTCGAGAAGAATCCAGGAGTGTGAGACAGGAGACAGGGGATACACAGACTCGCGAGTAGATAGACACGCAACGCAGTACACACCTAGTAAGACACAGACAGCAGACCCCCCCCCCCCCCCAAGGGAGACAGACCCCCCCCCCAAGGGAGACAGACCCCCCCCCACCCCGTCCCCGCTTCCTCCGGCCACCGGGGGCCCCGTAGAGGATGCGGCAGCAGCATGGGAGTGGGCGCGGGTGAGCGCGGAGGGCGGATGCTGCTCGCGACCCTGGGCGCCTTCGCCGCCTTCAGTCTCATGACGATCGCCGTGGGCACCGACTACTGGCTGTACGCGCGCGGCCTGTGCCACAGCAAGGACAACGGCGACAATGACACAGGCAAGAAGATGCAGGAGGTGCTCACGCACTCGGGCCTCTGGAGAAAGTGTTGCCTCGAAGGTACGCGGTGGGGGGGGGTGAGAGCGAGGGTTGTTTGTTGGTGATGGCACCGGGTGGGGTGGTTGAGGAGGGGTGGTGAGGATGAGGGCGGTAGGTTTGATTCGGCGGCAAAATGTTGGTGAGATCTTGAGCGAGCGGTGAGGCTGGTGATGGATGGTGAAGCCGATGGTGGGTTGGTGAGGCTAGCAATGCTCGTACGATCCTGAGGGATGCGTGAGGATTGAAGGGTTTAGTGAGAGTAGTAAGGCAAAATAAATATATAGGTGAGGTCTTTCGGGATGGTGAGGGTGGCGATGATGGAAATGTAGGCGCAATCCTCAGGTTTGTGTGAGACCGGTGAGGGGCTTGGTGAGACTTGTGTTTGTTGAGGCTGGGGGGGTTGGTGAGACTTGTGATGTCTGTCGGGCAGCTGAGCCTGATGAGGCTTTTACAAGTTAGTGAGGCTAGTTGAGTTGGGCGGTTGGAGGAGCCACTGAAACTGGTGAGGCTATACGTGTGGGGGAGTTGATGAGGTTAGTGGAGTGGTGTGAGTTGGTGAGGCAAGTTGGGTGGGTAATTTTGTGAAGGTTAGAGGTATGGGTGAGTTGGTGAGAGTAAAGGTGTGGGTGAGTTGGTGGGGCTCGAGGTGTAGGTGAGTGTGTGAGGGTAGAAGAGTGGTTGCTTTGGTGAGGCTATAGGTGTGGGTGAGTTGGTGAATCTTGAGGTATGGGTGCGTTTGTGAGGTTAGAGGGGTGGTTGGGATTAGTGTCGCAGTTGTGGTGAGCGTTGTGGTAGATATTTTGAGGAGTGTTGTGGATATGATGAGTCTTGTGGTTGTGGTGAGGATTGTGGCTGCACTGAGCGTTGTGGTTGTGGTGAGTGTTGTGGTTGTGGTGAATGGTGTGGTCAGTGGTGAGGCTGTGATGTGGTTGTGGTGAGTAGTGTGGTTGTGGTGTTAGTTTTGCCGTGAGTGTTGTGGCTGTGGTGAGTGTTATGGTAGTGGTGAGTGTTGTGGTTATGGTGAGTGTTGTGTTATGGTGAGTGTTGTGGCCGTGGTGAGCGTTGTGGTGAGCATTGTGGTGAGTGGTGTGGCTGTTTTCAGTGGTGTGGCTGTTTTCAGTGCTGTGGCTGTGGTGAGTGTGGTGGCTGTGGTGAGCGTGGTGGCTGTGGTGAGCGTTGTGGTGAGTGTTGTGGTAGTGGTGAGTGTTGTGGTTATGGTGAGTGTTGTGGTTATGGTCAGTGTTGTGGTTATAGTGAGTGTTGTGGCTGGAGTGAGTGTTGTGGCCGTGGTGAGCGTTGTGGTGAGTGTTGTGGTGAGTGTTGTGGTGAGCGTTGTGGTGAGCGTTGTGGTGAGTGTTGTGGCTGTGGTGAGTGTGGTGGCTGTAGTGAGTGTTGTGGCCGTGGTGAGCGTTGTGGTGAGCATTGTGGTGAGTGGTGTGGCTGTTTTCAGTGCTGTGGCTGTGGTGAGTGTGGTGGCTGTGGTGAGCGTTGTGGTGAGTGTTGTGGCCGTGGTGAGTGTTGTGGTGAGTGTTGTGGTGAGTGTTGTGGTGAGTGTTTTGGTGAGTGTGGAGGCTGTGGTGAGTGTTGTGGTGAGTGTTGTGGTGAGTGTTGTGGTGAGTGTTGTGGCTGTGGTGAGCGTGATGGCTGTGGTGAGTGTTGTGGTGAGCGTTGTGGTGAGTGTTGTGGTGAGTGTTGTGGCTGTGGTGAGCGTGATGGCTGTGGTGAGCGTTGTGGTGAGTGTTGTGGTGAGTGTTGTGGCTGTGGTGAGTGTTGTGGTGAGTGTTGTGGTGAGTGTTGTGGCTGTGGTGAGTGTTGGGGTTTATGAGGCCGGTGCGGCCGGTCACTGTGACCCACAGCCCCTGCGTGAAGGCGGTGATGGCGGCACCGGTGAAATCTCAGGTCCATTGTTGTGTCAAGCGAGTGCGAGGCGCTCGGGAGGTGGGGGGGTGAGGGGAGGGGTTGTGGCGGGTGAGGGGAGGCGGTGGCGTGCATGGGAGCGAGGGGGGCGGCTGTGTCACCAATAGAATAAAAACTGAGATTAGAACCCGGTTCACGGTGGGGTTTGGGATTGTAACGTCACACATCGGCCTCACGCTTTGCCTACCCCTATCTCTATTCTATCTTTACCGCTATATCGAATGCCTATACTTATATCTGGATTTGAAGCTTTCGTGACTGCAGGAATCCATACTCTTTGGTTCTTTCGGTATGTATTTCAATCCCTACCCTGATCTCTATCCCTATCGCTATCTTTATTGCGACTCCTATCCCTGCACAATCTCTACTCGTATCTCTATCCCTGCCCCTATCTATACCCCAACACCTATCACTCTCTCTACAAAAACGCTACCCCTACCCCTATTTCTATCCATACCCTTGTCAGCATCCCTAGCCCGATCTCTATTCCTACCCCTATCTCGACCCCCACACATAACACAATCTCTACCCTATCTCTACCCATACCACCTGCTCTACCCCATTCCTACGCCTATCTCTTTCCCTACCCCGATCTCTATCGCTGCCTAAATCTCTATTTATGACCCGATATCTATCTATAGACACATCTATTTTCATACCCCTGTCTATCCATGTATCTTTACCCCTATCTCTATCCTTGCTCCTACCTCGATGCAAAGCTGCTCTTTCTGTTTTATTGGCGAAATAATAACCATCCCAAGGTGCGTTTATACTCCCGGCTCTTCGTCCAGACGTTTCGAGCGTTCTCCTCTAGCACGCGTGGGGTTTTCTCCGGTCACTCGTGTGTCCTCATCATAAACACTCAACCAGGAATTGGCGACACAGCCCCACGCGGGACGCTCCTGAAAATGACCTTTTGAGGCTCAGTGAGGCCTTTATGGAGAAATAAAGGATGCTCGGTTGATATTGTTGTTGTTTTGAGGGGTAGGGTAAGAAGGGGTGGGGGACAAGGGCGAAGGGGGGGGCGAAGGGGGTTAGGACCCCCTGGGGGTTGCGGGAGAGATGCGCGTGCACAACAAGATGGCGGGGGCGTTGGGCGCTTTCACGGGCGTCGCGGGCACGCGCTTTGTTAGGGAGGGAGGGGACATGGCTGGCTTTTGCCTCCCTCCCCCTCTCTTCTGCGCCTCTCACTCCATCTCCTTCCTCTCTCTCACCCCAGCTCTGTGTCTCTCTCCATCTCCCTGACATCTGTGTGTTTATTCATCGCCCATACCTCTCCCCGTGTGTCTGTCGCTCCATCTCTCATTACACTGCCTTCCTCCCTCCCCCGGCCTCTCTTAAACTCCTCCTCTGCGTGTGTTACTCCATCTCTCATCCCCTCTCCACTGTGTATTTCGCTGCATCTCTCACTTATTTCCCCATCTCCGACTCTCTCCATCTCTCATCCTCTGTCTCCATCCATCTCCATCTCCTCTGCGCTCTCCCCCTCAACCACTGTCTCTTCTCTTCTCTCCTTCCAGACTCTCTCCTTTCTTTATTCTCCACCTCTCTCTACCTTCTCTCCACCTCTCTTTCGCCATCTCTCCCCATTCCCTCTCACCGTGCCGATCTCCATCTCACTCCATCTCACTCCATCTCACTCCTGACTACCCAAGAGGCAGTGGAAGGACCGTAATTTGCGCTTAGCCCCATGGCGCGGTGTGCGTGACTGTCCACATTACAGTGCCGGGATTCACAGCCACTGATTTGCGTTTGTTGAGCGATCTCGACTACGATTTGACATTCGCTGCACTCGCCATGGCTAAAGTAGTGCGTGTGCATGGTGTAATGTATGTATTGCCCCTTACTGTTGCGGGAAAGATAATGTGCATACCCTATGACATCGCCATCTGCAAGAGAATACCGTTGTGGGCTGCGGGTGTCATCGATGAAAATGATATGTTTGAAAAAAAATCCAACATCAAAATGAAATTAGCACGCGAGTCTCTGTGGACGCGGATTCCTGGTCTCCCGTTACAGCGATAATGCATTTTAAACGACTCTCAAACGGAATAACAAGATTCGTTCAATTTCAACGAGCTCTCACTTTGTTAAATAGACGGAGTCGATACCAAAGGCGATTCATATCTCAATGAGCAACTCGCCTACTTAAATTATGTCAACGTCAAGTCACAGGAAAAAGGCATTGAATCTCGGTTGGTAAAATAAATGGCATCGATCACGATAGAATGGGATTTTTTTTGGAACGCTTAAATACGTGACTCAAATCGCACGGGATAATCTCAAAACGAGCTTGCATTTTGCTAAATAAAGATGTCAGCACAAAGGAAGCAGTTAATCGCAGCGGTCTCTCTAGGGGCTGCGGTCGTCCTTGTAAAAGAGCCGCTTAGCTCAATGGGCCTTAACCAGCTGAAATAATAAACTCCGAGTCTCTCGCCTACAGCAAGTTGAAGGGCGTCAATGGCGACGGACAATGGCTCGCACGGATTTTAATAAAGACCTAACGCACGCGAATCGCACGAGATAGCGATTTCTCAATGGGCTCGCTCGCGCTCACGTGGCTTAAACAAAGGACGTAAATCACAGCGGGTAATTAATCTCAAAGGGTCCTTCCTCGCCTGGTTAAATAACGGACATCGCCCGGTCTCTGTTCGCTCCGGGCCGCCCTTCAGCACCGGCGCGCGTGGACAGCGGCCTCAACCCCCACCCCACCCCACCAGACGTGTGACGTCATCACGAAGTGAGGGAGGAGAGTTGGGTCACAATGAGTGGCGTCATCGCGGCTAGCATTAAACACGGTGACGTCATCGCCGATGAATCACGCGGATGACGTCGCCGCGAATGAAGCACGCTCGGTGACGCCATAGCCCAGGAGCCACAATGAAGTAAATTGCCGTTAAACAATTGATGCGGCAATGCTGCTGTTGCTGCTGCCAGTGGTGCACAAGTACAAATCTAACAACAACAAAAAAAACTGAACACATGTTCAATAACACAGTGGGGTCAATGGGCGACGTTTCGGGCAATGATCTTTGTTTCAAAGTACACGAGGCATAAAGAAATGTAATTTGACAATGGGTCGTCACGGTGGACCTTAAGCACAATGTTATGCCCATCAGCCAATCGATATGCGCCTCGTTTGTCAATGCTTTCCAATAGCAATCGTTCAAGCAACACGATTCATAGTCAATGTTTGTTAATAACGATGGTGCTGATAGTTAATGCTGAGGTAAACTTAGTGCTGATGTTAATGATGGTGATACATGCTAAGGGAAAGTCAGTGCTGATGTGAATGATGATGATGGTAAACTCAGTGTTGATGTTATGATAAATGCTGAGGTAAACTCAGTATTGATGTTAATGATGGTAAATGCTGAAGTAAACTCAGTGTTGATAATGGTAAATGCTGAGGTAAACTCAGGATTTATGTTAATGATGGTAAATGCTGAGGTAAACTCAGTGTTGATGATGATAAATGCTGAGGTAAACTCAGTGTTGATGGTAAATGCTGAGGTAAACTCAGTATTTATGTTAATGATGGTAAATGCTGAGGTAAACTCAGTGTTGATGATGGTAAATGCTGAGGTAAACTCAGGATTTATGTTAATGATGGTAAATGCTGAGGTAAACTCAGTGTTGATGATGGTAAATGCTGAGGTAAACTCAGGATTTATGTTAATGATGGTAAATACTGAGGTAAACTCAGTGTTGATAATGGTAAATGCTGAGGTAAACTCAGGATGTATGTTAATGATGGGTAATGCTGAGGTAAACTCAGTGTTGATAATGGTAAATGCTGAGGTAAACTCAGGATTTATGTTAATGATGGTAAATGCTGAGGTAAACTCAGTGTTGATGATGGTAAATGCTGAGGTAAACTCAGTATTTATGTTGATGATGATAAATGCTGAGGTAAACTCAGTGTTGATGATGGTAAATGCTGAGGTAAACTCAGTGTTGATGATGGTAAATACTGAGGTAAACTCAGTATTGATGTTAATGATGGTGGTAAATGCTGAGGTAAACTCAGTATTAATGTTAATGATGGTGGTAAATGCTGAGGTAAACTCAGTATTTATGTTAATGATGGTGATAAATGCTGAGGTAAACTCAGTGTTGATGCTAATAATGGTGAATGCTGAGGTAAACTCAGTATTGATGTTAATGATGGTGGTGAATGCTGAGGTAAACTCAGTGTTGATGATGGTAAATGGTGAGGTAAACTCAGTGTTCATGTTACTGATTATGGTAAATGCAGTGTCTCTGTGTCTATGACAGCCGTTATTGATGATTTTAAATGCGGTGATTATGTTAATGATGGCAAATGGTGAGGTAAACTAAATTGTTGATGTTAATGGTTTGTGGCAAATTATGAGGTAAACTCAACGTTGATGTTTTTGATGAGGTAAACTACTTACTGTTTTCAGTATTGACGACGATGATGATGATGACGATAATTTCAGTGTTTTTTCTGCTATAGATGGCAATGGCGCTGCTGCTGTTACGTCTTGGGCTGTTATTGTTGCTGCTACTGCTGTTATCGCCACTTCTGCTCCTGCCGAGTATCACTCCGACTGTTGCAGATGCTGTTGCTGATGTTGCAAAGAGTTGTGACACGGCCTGTGCTGTCCCTTGCTCTATCCCCCAGGGGAGCTGAAGGGCGCTTGCAAGAAGATTGACTACTTCCCTGACGACCAGGACTATGAGAAGGGCAGCGCGGAGTACCTGCTGCGTGAGAGAACGCACACCTGGGCGATCTTATACACATACACACCTGGGCACACCTGGGCGATCTTACACACATACACACATGGTTGATCGGTGATCTTATACACATAATACCTGGGTGATCCTATACACATACACACCTGGACGATCTTATACCCATACACACCTGGGCACACCTGGGCGATCTGATACACATACACACCTGGGCACACCTGGGCACACCTGGGCGATCATATACACATACACACCTGGCCACACCTGGGCGATCTTATACACATACACACCTAGGCGATATTATACACATACACACCTGGGCATACCTGGGTGATCGTATACACATACATACCTGGGCGATCTTATACCCATACAACCTGGGCACACCTGGGTGATCATATACACATACACACCTGGGCACACCTGGGTGATCATATACACATACACACCTGGGCATACCTGGGCGGTCTTAAAAACATACACACAGGGGTGATCAGTGATTTTACACACATACACACCTGGACGATATTATACCCATACAACCCGGGCACACCTGGGTGATCGTATCCACATACACACCTGGGCACACCTGGGTGATTGTATACACATACACACCTGGGCACACCTGGGTGATCGTATACACATACACACCTGGGCATACCTGGACAATCTTACACACATACACACCTGGGTGATCAGTGATTTTACACACATACACACCTGGACGATCTTATACACGTACACACCTGGGCACACCTGGGTTATCTTATACACATACACACCTGGGCGATTTTTACCCAAACTCACCTGGGCACACCTGGGCACACCTTGGCAATGTTATACACAATCACATCTAGGCACACCTTGCCATTCGTATACACATGCATACCTGGGCACACCTGGACAATCTAATACACATACACACCTGGCGACACCTGGGCACACCTGCGCTATCTTTTACACGTACAAACCTGTACACACATGAGCAATCGTATACACATACACACCTGTACACCTGAACATTCGTATACACATCTGGGTACACCTGGCCATTCGTATACACATACAGACCTGGGCACACCCTGCCTGGCTGTGTAGGCTGTAATAGGGATCTGTGTGTGTGTTTGTGTGTGGGGATTGGAAGTGCAGTAGTTAGCACACTGCACTCCGAACCTGGCGCCCTGAGTTATATTCCTGCTCTCGACCACTAATCATGTGACGAATATTTCAACCGGTCCTGGGTATCCCCAATATCGACTCAGCCATAAGCGAGTACCTGGTGCGGTGTGAGAACATCAACACTGGGGAGACAAAGGCGACCGAGCGTATGCTGGCACTTTCGTTGCTGGAGGGCGACTGCCAGAGGGAATTGTCTTGTTTTTACATATGTATGTTTGGTACCAGCGTTGTCAAGATCGACCTTTGGAGAGGAGGTTCGTGAAGGGCACTTCCTTGGGAGTTTGTGGCAGTCGCCCTCCGGCAACAACGGAGAGTGACGCTCACAACAATGAGCAGAGCGCCGGGTGGCTAAAACGCAGACAGTTGGCACAGTAGGGACCACAGTTGGTGCATCTGCCAGTCACCTCAGGCAGAAAACCCATGGGTCTGTTCCGTGACTTGCCAGCGGGCCTTTTATACTTCACCTGGTTTTAAAGTGCACCTAGCATGGCACAAGCGCCACGATGACATCACTGCTACTTAACAGTGAACGGCGGTTTTGTTGTTGTCGTCGTCGTTGTTATAGGCGTGGTGCGAGCGTCCAGCGCGTTCCCCATCCTGAGCGCGACGCTGCTGCTGTTTGGCGGCGTCTCGGTGGCAGCGAGTGAACTCTACAAGCGGAAGCACAACATCCTGCTGGGCGCCGGCATATTCTGCGTGTCGGCGGGTGAGCACCGCCAGCTCCGGCTCTCAAACTCGAGCACTAACACCACACTGCCCACTTAAATCTCCAACACGCTCGTCATCAACACTGTGGGCCTTTGCAGAAAACTAAATGTATGTGTGTATTTTCATATATTCGGCGACGTTTCAGGCAATGACTCTTCTTCACAGCACAAGAAGGGCCATTACCCGAAACGTTGCTGATTACGTATTGTCTTTTTCTATTTTATGGCCAGTGTTGTTGACGAGTGTTTTGAGTATTTTTTGTTAATTCTGCGTTGTGCACCAGTGCAGCAGCAGCATCACCAAATGCTTAGTTTACTCCCTGGATAGGCACAATTAATAAACAAAACCTCAACACATTTATTCGTCAATAACGCAGCCTTAATTAGGGCTTCATTCTGCTGAAGCTGGTAGCTGTCCTTGGCTGAGCTCCAGAAAATGTTTCCTCAACCACCTCCTGGTGCTGGTAGGGGCGGAGGGAAGTCCAGGTGGTTGGGGTGTCCTTGGAAAATATTTCACCCCTCCGTCGTGTCTCTCCCGCGCGTCTCCCAGGCCTGAGCAACATCATCGGCATCATCGTGTACATCTCGAGCAACTCATACGACCCGGCGCAGAGTGACTCCAAGAAGAGCAGCTACCAGTACGGCTGGTCCTTCTACTTCGGCGCGCTCTCCTTTGTGCTCGCCGAGGTGGTGGGTGTCGTTGCCGTCCACGTCTACATCGACAAGACGCGGGTGGCCCGTGCACGGGCCCGGCCGCACCAGCTGCAGCACCTCAAGCGGCCCGTGCCAGCCCCGGGGCCCTACTCCACGTACCGGGCGCGCTACCGCCGCCGCTCGCGATCCTCGTCGCGCTCAAGCGACCCCGCTCGCTCCCGCGACGCCTCGCCAGGCCTCCTCGCTCCGCAGTCGCTCCAGCACCAACAGCAGCAGCACCAACAGCAGCAGCTACTGCCCTTGGGGGCACCGAGGTTGACGCAGGTGGGACCTCCCATGCCAATGGCCGTCACGGACATCATCCCCATGTACGCGCTGCAGGCCACGCCAGGCCGCGATGTGTCGTCGGCCTCCGCCTACAATTCTGTTCGTGGGCCACCCGGGCCCTTCCTGCAGCCCCACGCGTTCTCGAGCAAGGACGACTTTGACGACTCGACGCTGCCGCTCGCGAACCGACGAACTACGCCCGTGTGAGCGTGGGGTGGTGGGCGGCAAGGAACGTGGGGTGGGGGTGAGGGGCGCCCAGGACGTTCCCACGATGGCGTGATGCTGGTGATGGAGGTCATGATAGGAAACTGGCAATGATCAAGGTGATCGTAATGATGATAATGATCGTGGTGATGATGAAAGCCACAATGACACACTGGCGGAGATGGTGGTGATGGCTCATGTAGACGAAGGTAACAAGGATGAAGTGGTGGAGATGGTGGTGATCAAATTCACGATGAGGAACTAGTGGTGTTGATGGTAATAATTGTTAGCGGTAGTGTCTCAATGATGTAGAGGGTTGTCAAGATACTGGACTGGCAGTGATGGTAGTCATGCTCACTGATGTTGGTGGTGGTGCGTCAGTCATGATAATGAACTGGCGGAGGTGATAATGATGATGGGGCTGAAGACGAAGATGATGTTGATAATGGTGATGATTACGATGGTGGTCACGATTTTGTTGGTAGTAGTCGTGTTTACGATCATGATGGTAGTCATGATGATGATGGTAGTGATGATGGTAGTGATGATGGCGAAGCAGCCGGTGCTGGTGATGGTGCTGGGGGAATGGGTCAGGGACCAGATTTCAGTGTTTAATGTTGTGATGTTTGTTGAAAGAAAATGTTTTAAAAGGTGCACGTGGGCAGTGGCCCCACACATAGCTACATATACATAGCTACACACACAAATAGGTATATACACATCACCCACACACAGGCATATAGATACACACATATATAAACATATACTGTACAAATCACACACATATAATACGTACGTACAACACGCATATACACACTTCAGGATCACACGGAGATACGTACAGGTACATAGCGACAATAAACACAAATTAAAGAACACGTACACAGAACACACATAGGTACTTAACGACGCACACACGTACTGACATTCGCGCACACTCATAGATATATTCACAAATAGAGATGCGCGCACTAACACAACACACACGTACATACATACAACACACGTACATACATACACACATCGATACAAACGTAAATAAAATAAACCCAGAACACGTGTATAAAGCGACCTCAATGAAGACGTCATGGCCATTTGAGACGGCCCACGCGCCGCGTCCCAGTGTACACCTGGGTCATCCCGTGTGCACCTGGATCCCTGTCTGCCCCTACCCCCCCTAGGGTGGTCTCCCTCTTTCACTCCCCCACCCCAATGCCCCCCCCCATACCTTCCCCCCCCACCCCGCGGGGCCGCTCGCAGCGAGCCGCGTCTCTCAGTGCCATTAAGCGACACTCGTATGAATGAATGCCTTACTTCACACCCGTGTTCCACTCGTGACCACGGTCCGTCTTGCCTAGGGGAGGAGGGAGGGAGGGAGGGAGGAGGGGAGTAAATTCCACATTCCCATGACTGGGGCGGGAGTGCGGAGAGCAGTTCAACCACAGTGGCGATGATGAAACGCGCTGCTAAAAATAACGGGGCGACGGGTTCAGAATCCGCGTCCTCACAGGGAGGTGTCACTCGGTTCGAATCCAGATGAGGGGGCGAGGTGTGCCAAACTGTTGCCCAGGTGTGCCTAGGTGCTTATACGAAGTGATGTGTAGAGATATTTACGTAGAGAGATGTAGGATGAATTCGATGCTGTTCTCCGCTCTGTGTCTGACTTTCGCCACCGCTGTAAATTCAGGTGCAGCAGCTAAATCCGCGGAAGTTCCGCCTCTCGCTACTCCATAGCGCAACAAGGAAAAATTGAACTCTGAATTTACAGCCGTATATATAGCTACAACCACAGCCGCAGATCTGTGTCAACGCATAAACAACCGAGCGAGCGTAACTTTGTTTGTGTGAAGGTGACTTCCGCGGATGTCTATTGTCTCGGGACCCAAAGTGATGTAGCCCCCCCCTCACCTCCTCCAGGTGTCAAAGTGGGGACAGCCGTGGTCACGTGTTCAGAGAATTTATTTCCCAAACCTCTCTGCGCGCGAAACATAATAGTATTTTATTTATATTTGTACCGTGTATTTTTTGTATTAGTTTTTACATTTATTTATGTATTTATTTGTATACCGATTTATTTATTTACTTAATTACACCTGAAAAACTCTCCACGCCAGGTGAGCGAATGGGTCACGTGTCTACCAGCAGAGCGCAGTGTCGTTTTGTAACAGATTCCCTAGCCAATCACCGCGCATCTCCTAAACCGCTCCTCACACCTCCTCTCCTTCTTGCCACTCCTCTGACATCTGCTCTTAGTTCCACTTAACTCCTCACTTCACGCCTCTCATCTTATTTCCACCCACCTCTTCTTCACTTCGTTACCTCTCCTCCCCTATTCTCTCACCTCCTCACACCATGACCCTCTCCTGACCTCTCTTTTCTCACCTCTTCTGACTTCTCTCTTCTGAAGCAATAGCGTCGCGACCTACGCTCATGGTTGTCATCACGCCTCCGCGATTCGACCCGACCTGTCCTTCATTCATTCATCATTCATTCAAAGTCCGATGTCAATCCACTGCTGAATGAACGCCTCCCCAAGCTGTGTCGGTCATGACATTACCCGACATGATATGACCTGACCCGACCCCCCCCCAAACCTGATGTGACCTATATGACCCTACCCCACCAGACCCGATCAACTGTCGGCTTGTGACTCCAGGTTGAGGAGGCTGCAATCTCCATCTCGGTTTTTCCCACTATCAGCTGTCAGCACGTACAGGTGGGTTCATGGAGTCACTGGAATGCGCTGTCAGTGGCTTCATCATCAGCGCTTTCTCCGCAAGACGTGAGAGCGCGGCGGTCTTGGTGAGAGCCCAACACTCCAGCATCTCGTCATCCACCTATTCACCACCACCATCACTCGATCCCTGTGTCAATCCACTCATCAATGAATCTACCTACACCTCGCGGCATCCGAAACTTGAAAAGCCAGGGCGCACCAGTGTTGATTCTGGTATCCAGTGAACAAGGGGAGAGTCTGGACGGCGGAATCGATTTGGGTGTGGAGAGGCAACCATATCCACAGCCTCGGTGTAGAACTCCGCAAGTGGCGTGAGACCGCGAGAGCAGACTTTGGAGGTCACGTGCTGCCTGCACTCCCGCTGCGGGATGTGACAGAAGGAAACGATGGCGAAAGGAGTGGTAGCATCAGTGGCCGTGATGATGATGCCCTCTTTAATTTGTCAATTTGAACTTGAGTGCCTCCCCAGCCACCTCGAGGAGCTACCTCTTAATTCGGGGCACAGAGTGGTTAGTGGGGGGGCATTGCTGTTTATTAGGGGGCATGGAGCGTCCCCCTACCCCGCCCCCCCCCCCCCAATCCTCTAGGATCGCCACAGACTGGAGCCACGCGCCGACACTGACCCTATTCCTTGTTGGGCACAGCCCCAGAAGCGGCTGCCCGTTTTGTGCAAAGAGCTACTGTCCATTATTAAATGTGCCGGTGCCAGTGCCAGCTCGTTGCCCATAAGGCCTCGGAACACTGAGCCGCGTTTGAGTCCGGGAGTGAGTTTCTCTGCTGCTGTGTCGGTGTCATCTGGGTTTCAAACTACAAACCCAGAAAGCTGGATTTTTTTTTACATAAATAAAAGTGGCCGGTTGCATAAATAACTTAAGGGTAATTCTTACTTTGTGTAGTTTGACACTTAAAGCAATATATGTTACTGGGTGGAAGGGATTACTCGCGTTTTATGTAACCGGACACTTAGGCTTTGGAATCAGGGGTTTCATTTAGCATTTATTATGTTGAGCTGATCGTGACCACGTGATCAGATTCATTGCCTCCCTGTACAATTTGCTCGAAATTTGAGTAACAACAGCTGTCTCCTTATTTAACGAGCAGCGGCTGCTTTTTGTACAGAGTATCTGCTTAGTGTACAGCTCGTTGTCTGCTGTGTGTACCTCTGTCTAGTCTGTCAGCCGTGTGTACAGCTCCCTGGTCTGCTGTTGCGCATACAGCTGTGGTTTATGTGCTGTGTGTACAGCAGTCTGCTCTGTCTGTTGTTCGTACAGCTGCCTGGGCTGTCTGTTGTACGCACAACTGTTTGGTCTCTCTGCCGTGCGTACAGCTGTCTGGTCTATCTGCTGTGTATTATAGCTGTGTGTAACGACAGCTCCCTAACCACCCCCACCCCCATGCGGTTGATTTATCAGCAGGGAAACTCGCTTCCAGATGAATCCGCACGCGTTTTGCGTCCTAATGTTCTGTGTCCGAGTTGCGGTAAACACCTATAGCGGAATTTGATTCCATTACTCTTGTCGTTTGTGAAAGTGTAACAATTTCAGAGTGAATCCGTCACTTTAGGGGGGGGGGGTGTTTAAAAACCAATCGGCCACTGAGCCTACATAAACCTGGTCCACGCGAAGCGATTTTGGTTAAATCAGGGCGATTAACCGAGCGAGTGTCGCACGGAAGAGTCGTCGCGCCGCGTTTCGCGCGCGACACCGGGCGCCTTCCCACGCACGTGTTGCCAAACTCAGCTATTTATTTGGTCGCTATTTCTCGGCTGCCACTTATTGGGTTTCTCGAGTGCCAGAATTTTTTTTGATCAAATTGGGTCTAGCGACACATTTTGAACGACTTTCTCATGCAAATGCATTGTTTCAGATTTCGGAACGGCTACGGCTATGTATCAAGGTTCCCGCATCAGTTGACTGTGTGTTATAACTCCGGTAAGTTGTCTCAGTGGCTGATTTAACGACTTTACAAGCTATATCTACAGCGACATCTAGCGCCTTTTTTTTAGGTTTGTTATAGTGGGCGACTTTCCTCATCTCGGGAGTTGGCAACGCTTCTTATTCCAATGGAGAGAGACGGATTCAGCTCGCTCGGTTGTTTCCGAGTAAAACTGTGGGTTTTTTGTTGTTGTTTTGTTTAATCGCTTGCGTTGTGCGACCGGCCGTCGAAGCGTCACGTGTGCGTCGCGGCTCCAAGACGCTGAACCTTGCGCGGGTTTAAGAGCCATAATTATCATATTTAAAGGACTAATTAATTAGATTATTTTTTCTAATGCTCAAGCAAAAGGTGGCTTGGTCCATGCGTCGCGTTTCTAAGTTGGTCTCGGCTCGGGGTGGAGAGAGAATAAAGGGAACAGCGTGGAGGGAGGAGGTCCAATGCAAGCATCTGCGTGCTCACCACCACGTGATCCTCCTGCGTGTGCGAGTCAGGAGAATGGGTGATGTGATGGCGTGATTGTGGTGGACAGTTAAGTGATGTTATGGGCGATGGTGGTCGACATTGAGTGATATGGTGATGGGTGATGATGGCAATGGGCACTGGATAATGGTGGTGGTGAGAGGTAATAGTGATGGGCATTGAGTGATGGTATTGAATGATGGCTATGGGTAGTGGTGGTGTTAATGGGTGAAGACCACTGAGTCATGGTGATGGGTGATGGTGAAGGGAGATGGTCAGTGAGCCAGAAGTTAATTACCGATTAAACACATCCAAAATCAAAAGATGAATCAATCGATGATTCTCCACGTGGTAATGCGGAATTTCCACCACCATTGGCTCAGATCCCAGAACACCCCCGGCGCTGGAAATAAACACATTCCTTGCGGGCATCGAAGCCCATTGATTGATCCCGCATCGTCAATTAAAGCCCAAATGCTCATTACATATTATCCGGGCCTCCTACCCACGGGACACTGCCCGGGATCAGATACAAACCCATGGGTGGGTCACTTGCACGGTCCCCTCACCATCCCCCTTGCAGTGGGGGCGGGTGTGGCTATGTCTGAATCTTGGGTATGGGTTTATGAGTCATGGGTATTTGTTGCTTACAAGTGTCACAACAGCAACCACGCTAACCTCTAAACGACCCAACCAACGCTGCCACCCGACCAAAACTACTCTTCAACCACCCACCCATCCACTCAGCCACCACATTCCCTCAACCAGAGGGCGGATCTAAAAACTTCCCAAAGAGTGACAGTTCCAAATGGTCAACCTTTATAAATAGGACCCTAGAATTAATCAAACAAATTCAAATTTATCCCCAAAATTTCAGGGCCTCACTGGAGGGGGACTGGGGGGGCAATCGCCCCCTCCCCCACCCCATGGATTCGCCACTGCCCTTAACCACCCGACTACCCCTCAACCATTTCAGCAAAACCACCCCTCACCCTGCTAACTACCACAATCACTCAACCGCCACTACCCAAACTTTCCCCTTTCCCTCCCTCCTTCTCCACCACCTCCCACGCATCGACAAATTTGTCCGAGGTTTCGGGTTTCAAGAGCCCCGCTGGCCCCCCAGAGGCCATACCTTCCCCCTCCTCTCATCATCTCCCTCCCCCCGAACACAAAATCCAAGTTCACTTCACACCCAGAACTTCGGCGCAGCCACCACCACCAACACCACCACCGCCGCAATCACACAATCACCACCGTGATCCGGTGGCAGACGAACGCAAGGATGTCGGAGGGCAGCGAAGGGAAGATAAAGGCGGCCGCGTTCCTGGCTTTTGCTGGCTGCGCGCTCATGGTGGTGGCCATCAGCACCAACTACTGGGCCGTGCTGGAAGCCACGGCGAGCGCGGCCAACGCAAGTCTGTGCGAGTCGGCGCACCTCGGACTCTGGCGCCTGTGCCGGCAGCAGGCGCCCCGCGACCCCGCGGTGGAGGACGGCGGCTGTCGGAAAGCACACTTCCCCACCAGCGGTACGAGGAGCTGTGTGGAAGAGTTGAGTTGAGTGAAGTTGAATGGAGTTGAATTGAGTTGAGTTGACTCGAGTTGAATTGAGTTGACTCGAGTGGAGTTGAGTTGAATGGAGTTGAGTTGAGCAAAGGTGAATGAATTTGAATTGAGTACAGTTGAGTTAAGTGGAGCATAGTTGAATGGAGTTGAGTTGAATTGAGTGGAGTTGCGTTAAATGGAGTCGAAATGAACAGAATTAAATGGAGTACGATTGAGTGGAGCTGAGTTAAACGGAGTTGAGCAGAAATGAATGAAGTTGCGTTGAATCGAGTGGAGTTGAGTTCGAGCTCAACAGAGTTCGAGTTAAACGAAGTTGAGTGAAATGGAGTTGATAAGAGTTTCACTGGATTCATCTGAGTCGAGTTGAACGGAGTGAAGTCGACTTGTGAGTCTAGTTACGTTGAATTGCCGCAACACAGCAGCAGCGGTGATGGGGTTGGTGGATTGCTCAAACCTTCCATCCCGCTGGACTGCGGAGGGCCGCCAGGAGATGGCGGTACAGCAAGTGGGTTCGTGGACCCGTCTGTGCGGACGTTTGAGTGTTTCCTCTCGTCGATGCGCGTGCTGTGTGTGGTGTTCTCCGGGTTTCCGTTTCTTTCCACGGCAATCAAAAGTTCATATTTTTTTTTCTCTTTAGAATGGACTTAGGCAAAGATCACAAATGCAGGCCAGGACTCTCTTGATAAAGAGTCCGAGGTAAATGAACGTTTTGGCGGTACACCGGTGGTGCACGGTATTTATAAATAAATAAAAAAGCCACATTTTTCGCAATAATTGTTTTTATTTTCCCACGATTCGCAACCCCGGTCAGAAAGTATTGCAGGGTGGTGGTGGCGCGGTCAAAATCAGTTCTCGTGATGTCGAAGCAGTCAGAAAACTAATGTTTTATGAGCAGCTGAGCACAACGCTTCACAGTATGTTGCCGTATAGCAGCACCCAGTCTGATGGCGATTGGCTGGCTCCGTGTTCCAAAGGCAGATTTGACTGATGCCAAACACTTGGTCGGACGGTTCCTCGATTCAAAGGACCCAATTCAACGGTCATTATTGACCCTTTTGGTTGTTGCAAGTCTCAGGAGAGTGAATAAACTTGACGACAGGGTGAATAAGCAGATTCAAAAATGTTATTCGAGACTTTTATGAGGCCCGTTTGTGTTACGCTGCACCAGTGTACCGCCGATACGTCAAAACACATAACACTGCTGTAATTATGATTATTATTATCCGATATTTATCTGTGGTCAAGACTAACAACGGGATCGCAGCCGAAGGGGCGAACGCATCCGAGAGGACGTCTCCACCTCGAAAATGGAGCGATGAGATCAGCCTCGTGAAACCATGAGAGATAGTTACGCCTTGGCAAATCCTTCACCTAGCAGTGGATAGATCATGGCTGATTACCTCGAGTGACACCGTGGCTAAAGCAACTTGACTCACAATCGGAAGATCTCAAGTTAAAATTATCATCATCATCATCATCATCCTTCTTTGGTAGTTAAAGCGACGAGTAGCAAGTGTGCAAGCTAATATCGGTCGCCCATGGGGAGAATGGCCCCAGCCATAGTAATGTGGAATATCCCCCACTGGCTCGTGACTAACCAGTGGGGCATGAGTGGCGCCTCCACTCTCGGTTGAGTGGTGAGAGTGTGGCTAGACACTTCAACCCACGCACAAGGAATCCTCCTGTCATCATAAGCATCAGGAGCAGCATGATCCTGTTGTGATGAATTGGGCCGCGTGTAGAGTTTCAAAGGCGTGTTGCATCAAGGGGTCGCTCAGCCCTCAGTGCAAGATGCAGGCAAATGGAGCAAATCGACTGAACAGCTGTAAACAAATACTACACACCAGGAACTTCACTGCCGTTATTTCATAAAAATGGATGCTGTCGGATTACTTTTTGTTGTATACAAAAAAAATCGCTTGCGGTGGAAAGGGATTTTGCGATTTGTAACGAATATCTAGCCATGTCATATGGAACTCTCGTGTCATCCCATACAGAACCCTCCCCTCACCCAGGACAGAAACCTTGCCTCATGCCATATAGAACATTGGTCTCATCACATACGAAACCTTTGGCTCATACAATTTCATAGAGCCCTTATCTCATCCGTTAACTCTCTTGCCGACCGGCGCTCTTGCCCTCGTGTCGTTGGGACGTCTTAATTTGGAGCAACGAGCGTTAGCCAATTCAGCTGAGTCACAGACAATAAAGTTAGACATAATAACAGAAACCACATAATAATACCAGGCAGAAACGATGCTTACACGTATTTATCATCATCCATCTATTCACTACCATTATCCTACATCTGTTCGCCAACACCATCATCTATATATTCACCACCACCACCATCCATCTATTCACCACCACCATCAAAATCATCCATCTATTCACCATCATCCTGCATCTATTCACCACCACAAGCATCATCCATCTATTCACCACCATCAAATTTGTCCATCGATTCACCATCACCATCCTCCATCTATTCACCACCATCACCATCATGTTTATACTGACCATGATCATCAACAACCTCCGTCATCATCATCACATGGTGAGCCGACATTAACCGCTCAAACGCGCGATGTGGCAATGCTCAACTTCAGCTGCGCCCCTCCAGCTGCCGATGCCAACGCCACATTGCTATGACGGGGCCCACACACACCCACGCGCATGCCATGGGTGCGGCACCAGCTGTTCCCGTCCCAACACCAATCAGGCGGTGCTCAGTTGTTCATTGACTCCGCGGGATGATGACGACGAAGGCAATGATGACAGTGTTCGACAACTGATTATTATGTTCAGTGCTGAATTCCAGCCGCATCCATCGCAGCTTATTTTACCTTCACTATAGATGTGTTTTGTCCTCATAGGAGTGTAAGAGTGGAATAATGTCGCATCAATATAAATGTGCGTACCTTGTACTCGAGTGACAATCCTTACTCCAGGCCTCTATAGCAGCACAAGTGAGACAATGAAACCCCGGTGATGATTATTGCAAAATACTTATTTTGATTATGACCACGGTGGTGGTGATTAATGGTGATGACCATGATGGTGCCACCCTTTCAAAGTACCACCGTTTCAACCCCGCACGTCGCTAAGGCGGCAGACACGGGGTGGGCTACAGAAATCGGCCTCGCTCGCGTGAAACGAGCCCGATGGACGGCAACAGCTGAGCCGAGCTCGGGGTAAAATTAGCGCGGGGGGCGAGAGGGGACGAGGGGGGTGGAGAGGGGTGGGCACGGGGCGCACGAGGGGACCTAGGAACGGCCAAAAGCGGGTTGACAGGTGGTGGTGGTGCCCGTCCACATCTCCTCCAACTCCTCCAGGTCCTTCAACTCCATCACCATCATCGTATCATCATCATCGTCTCCTCCTCCTCCTCATTCAGCTGCTCCGACTTAACTCAGCTTCCATTTATCAGCACCTTCATCGAAACCGATGAATGGGCTGATAAAGGGCAGCCTTCCTCCACTCCCACCTCTCCGCCCCCGACCCACCCACCGTCGCTACCGATTAGGGTCTAAACATTGAACACAAACACCGCGTAGGAAACGCTCGCTCTGCGCTGCGAGGAAATGCGAGGAATGTGGCGATGAGAAGCAAAGCTGGGAAAAGGGAATTTGTTACGGCGACAAGAGCCTGGGGCGAGATGCGAGCGAGGCTTTCCTCGTTGTCATGTGCGCGTTCTGAAGTCCACCGACAGCGCTTCGTGTGTGTCTAATCGGTTGTCTGTCAGTCGTTTGATTCGTGTGTCGGTCTTATTATTTTTCTGAATGTATTTGTCCGTCTGTCGGTCAATCAGTCTGTCCGCCTGTCTGTCTGTCTGTTTATCATTCGTCTGTCTCTTTGTCTCTGTCTGGCTGGCTGCCTGACCGTATTTATGTCTCATTGACTGTCAGTCGTCTGTATGTTTGGTATGTTTGTCTTTTGTGTCTTATAATGTTTGCTTGTCTGTTCGTCCGGTTGTCTGTTGTATTATCTGTATCATAACGCGTGTCCTTATCTACAAACTGTCTATCCATCTGCCTTGCTGCCCACTCCCTCTCTGTAGAGATCAAATGCGCCTTCTTCAAGCACTTTAAATTGGGAGCCGGAGATGACTTTGAGGTCGCCACGCAGAAAGGTGAAGATGCCGGGCTCTGTGAGAGAAAAAAAACAGCCCCGCGCCATCACTCGAAATCCGCGACCCCACGTCTCCCCACGCGCCACTGTGACCCCTCGAAGCTGAACTCCATGCCTTCTGGCCTACGTGATCTCCTCTTTCCCCGCTCCCCAGTGACCCCTCAGAGCTTAACCCCTGTGTGATCCCTCTGAATCTCCATATCCTATCCCTTAACAACCCATGCCATATCCCATTATCCCAACCCATGCCCTAACCCATCCCATAACCCTATGCCCTGACCTTATGCCACGGTCCTCCGTACCGCGACCCATGGCTCTGACCCATTCCAATGACCCATTGCCTTAACCCATCCCATGACCCATGACCTGATCCTCCACCCCGCCCTATCTCTCGCCCTGACCACCCAACGTGCCCCCCTAACGCCTTCTCTGCAACCCGCAGAGTACAGTATCTCAGCGGCGGTGATTGGCCTCCTGAGCTTCGTGCTGATGATCCTGGGCGCGGTGTGCGTGGGCGCGGGGCTCAGGAAGAACCGCACGTACATGATGCGACCCGCTGGCCTCTTGTGCCTCTGCGCTGGTACGTACACACACACACGTACACGCACGTACACGCAAAAGACAAAGATCCCCCCGATAGCCTTAACAGACTCTTGGGGCAAGTGCTGTTAGCGAGTAGCACCGATGAAGGCCAACACGTCACACGAGGGGGTGGGTGGCCAGGAGCCACGCCCGGCCGCCTTTGTCTTCTGAGTAACGATGCTTTTACAGACAAGTACTCACTTGAGGCTGAGTCGACCTAGGGGAGGCCCATGACAGGTTCAGATAATACACAAACGCACCTCGTTTTTCCGTCCATCTGTCAGTCAGTCAGTGGCAGCGCCTACTCGAGTAACTTTGCTCTTAGAGAGTCGAGTTAGGGCTCGTTTTGCCCGCAAGGAACAAGAGGCATAGGGTATTGAAAATGAGCTATGTATGATAAATAACAAAGGTTGATAACAAAAAAAACATAAATACAATTTACTTTACTAGCCACTGCGTGGAAAATATGGCAGAAAAAAAGTCGGTGACCGCTTTTCTACACGTATAGAAATGTCTCTCCATAATAAAACATTTTAACTGAGAAATCAAGGGATCTGCCACAGTGGTGGAATGGTTCGCAGCGCACTGGACTTGCCACCCAGAGATCACCGGTTCGATTCCATCTCCCAGCACGGCAGTACAAACAATGGTGGCGAGTTTCTTAAATCTCCCGTAACCGCCTCTGTTCAACCAGCGGTATAAATGGACGCGCCGCAGTCGATCGTAAGATCGCGCGTGGTGCGGCAAAATGTGGGTACCCCCCACACACTATCTAGAGACCTCTGGCTAATCTAAAAGCAATTCTGCGCGGTGGAAATAACAACCCAGTAAACATGGCAACGTTGGGCCATCGCTGACATGTGCTTGGAACCGTTATTGAACCAACAACGTCCCATGCTTAGAACGGAAGGATACATGTTTGCAAGCTTCCTCGCTCAGCATTGCTTCGAAGTGTCATGCAGAACAATTACGTGGGTTTTTTTTCCCGTGCACGAGAAGCCATCCCACACGAAAGATAATTCACCAAGAATTGTTTTGCCTTTTGGGCTCGACGTCCAGTGCTGTAGCAAATACGGAGCGAGACAGGGTGGCGTGGCGGCTGTCCCAGACGCCCTCCCAGGGGGTTGGCGGGGTGTGGAGAGAGGGTATGGGCACCGCCAAGATGTGTGGCCGTATAGTGGGGTCACGTGGCAAGCAGTAGCAGCTGGTGGCTCACATGTTTTGTGGTGCGGTGCTGGAGGGAGGACAGGAAGATGGCACCTTGCCCTAGATTCCATAACATCGAGCTGCTACGCCTCTTACGACGTCTGCCGCGCGTGCAGGCCTGTGCGTGGTGGTGTCGGTGGAGGTGATGCGTCAGTCGGTGAACCGCATGATCGACAGCCACGCCACCATGTGGGAAGCGGTCACCTTCTCGTGGTCCTTCGGGTGCGCCCTGGCGGCCGCCACCATCCTCTTCGTCTCCGGGGTGGCGCTGGTGCTCATTTCCCTGCCCAGGATTCCGCGTAACCCCTGGGAGAGCTGCCACGACTCGGACGAAGTGCCCGAGCAATAGTCGCGCGTCGGTTCGACTCGACGTTGTCACCGACAGGAAGACGACAACGCGCACGCGGCGATGGAGGAATCGCCGTTTTGCCCGGGTATAGAGCAGGGTTAGTCGTCGTTTGAAGTCGACTTTTAACAGGCGGATCGACGGCTTTGAGATTAATTCTGAAGTCGAGAAAACGAGTCTCGTCCCATATCGAACCCCTAACGCATCCAATGTAGAGCCCTTGAGAATCCGTTTATTGTTGAAAAGGGGTTATGAAAATGATAAACTACATCACACCATCCCATAGAGAAGCATTTTCTCATCCCATATAGAAGCCTCGTCTCTTATACAGAATCTTAGTATCATCCAATTATCGAGCCCTCATCCCATACCTTTGTCGAATCCCATACAGAATCCTTGTCACGTCCTACTACATACAACATCCTCATCTAAAGCCCATACAAAACCCTGTTCTCATCTCCTTGTCTGATAAGATACATACTTCTACATCTTGTGCAATACAGAACCCTCATCCCATTCATTACAGAAAGCTCGTCTCATCCTACACAGAACCCTTGTTTCACGAGGATGAAAGTTGAGCTCACAGTGTAAGCCACTTTGCAAGGCGAATATTGATTAATCGAATCATCGACTGAAAGCGATTCTTACGCTGTTGGTGCACGCATTAGATTGTGCCACTGAGTATCATTTACAATGTATTCAAATGACTGTATATGCAAATGCGACAATGCATTTGACAGAAGCAGAAAGCGAGAGAAGTTAAACGGGACGAGAAAACAAACCTCAATGTTAGAATCGTTACTCTGCTCCGGCAAATTCCGCCTGCTCTATCCTTGCGAATCACAAACTCCACGGCATCTTCCCCAATCGTTTAAATGCAATCTATAAACTTAAACTAAAATATTTTTTTATTTTACCAGGTAAGTCCCACTAAGCAACCTGGCCACAGACGATAGCTCAACGAAGCGGCTTATCGCGCGGAAATGTTTAGCAGCCAAATACTCTAAAACGCATACTCAATGCGTTTAAGATGCCAAATACTCAATCACATTTGCACGCACCAACTTTAGCGACTAATTGCCTGCCAAACAAGCCTGCGTCGATTGCACGATTAATCGATAGGTGGAGCCTTAGCTGGAATCGTTGTTTTTTGTTGTTGTATTTTATATGCACGGTCGTGTTTCCCTCGACGCGAGCGGTTGAAACCCCGCTCCAGCGATCGACGCCAAGTGACGGAATCGCTCTGTAGGGGGACCCCCCCCCAGGAGGACCCCCCCCCCCCCCTTACGGGGATCGTCGAGTGGGGACGTGGGGCACGCGGGATGTGGGGGGTGTGGGGGGTGGTGGTTGTGGGCAAAATGTTGGGATTCGTGTGACCGCGTGTTGGTGGAGTGCTCGCGTCGCTGAAAACTTCGGAGGGAATGAGGTTGAGAAGAGGGGAAAAGCCACGTTTGGCTCGAGTGATGGAGATTTGGGATGTTACCATTTTTTTTAAGAATGTGAAAAAATCGCTAAACTGCGCCTCAATATGACATTTTTCAAATGATGCGGATTTTTTTTCTTTTTCGGAATATTTTGGTTTGATGAGAAAGTTTGCCACAACTTCACGTCACGTGACATCGGTCGACATTACTTTTCTCGTACGAAGCCACGTCACGTGATTGCATTGTGATCCAAACATCTGACGGTCCAATTTTTGTTGTTGTTATCCAACATTGACCTTAACAAACAAAAAATCCCGAAATCAATATTTGTTTTAACATCTGAAAACCATTTCTAATTGAGATCAGCGTCAGGGGGCGAAACACTTTCTCCAATTTGTTGTCCTTCCCCGCACCTTCGATTAGCACGTTTGGCTACGTACGGTGCGAAAGAAGTTCAACACACAGAGCATTGCAACATGATCTCTAACCACGATGGCCTAGCACAATCGCTGTCTCCTGGCCTCTTATCTTCTCTCCAACCCCCCATTTCACTTATGATTCGCTCACCCGTTTTGGAGCTCGCAGCGATGAAGTTTGTCGCATTATATTATACTCGTGTTATCCTGCTGGAATGTAACCGAGTGTTCAGTTATCGCCTTCGTAATTTTCCACCCCGTTTATAGGCGGCAAGATCTGTTATGAGCACGACGACCGACGTTGGAATTAAAGCGCAGGCCATTGATTGTTCTTTTTGTGGTGTCACTGCGTAGCTGTACGGGGCATGTAGTGACCCCAGGGTTTGGGCGTGAGACAGAGACCAATTAATAGAACGTGAAATCTATCTGGCACCAACTCGGAACCGTCAGGGGAAATAACGCAAGTGCTGAAAACTGGTGTCATTTTTTTTGTATCTAAACACCGATGTCTGTGATGTATCTGGTAATACTGCTGCTGCGTTGGCAGTGGTGCACAAGCAAACATAACAAGTAAAAAAAAACTATCTTCGTCAATAATATTGTGGCCTAAAAATAAAGAGTATATAATGTGATGTTTTAGGCAATGACTCTTCTTCAAAGAACATAGCATACCTCTCTGGCCTCTCTGTGTGCTGTGAAGAGGGGTCATTGCCTGAAACGTCGCCTATTATATATACGTTTCGATAATACGTGAGGCCAAGCCAGTCAAAAAACTCTAGGGCAGTCCTCGACGTACGAACATAATTCGTTGCCGAGACCCGTTCGTAAGTCGAGCGGTTTGTAAGTCGGGACACAATAATGTACTGTATTTAAATTACCACACACACACACTCACGCCCAGCACGAGGCTGACTCATTACATCTCGCGGAGGATCGCTCAGCTGAACAAAATAGTTCCGCGGTTCAGTTTGCAAGCTCGAGTTCGCGTTTTAAGTCAAAGTAAAAAAAAAAATCGAGTTTTTATGGAAGCTGGTTCGTAAGTGCTGGTGTTTGTAAGTCGGGAGTTCGTAAGTCGAGGACTGTCTGTACTTGTGTCTACTTGAACACGCTGCTGTAACCGCTCTTGGTCTCCAGTCTACTTTGTGTGATGAGGGTGTCCGGCGGATTTTGCGTCTTGTTCATACCTCGGGATGTCCCTTCCCACCCAAAGCTTTGGGAATTGTCTAAGCACGCATTTGAAGAACCAAAGTATGGCCATGCCCAGTGGTGGATCCAGGATGGGGTGGGGGAGGGCGATGGTCACCTCCCCGCCTTGGGAAGTTTCGAGAACTGTCTCTGCCCATGCCTGGTATGCACGTTGTATTATAGGCTCCGCAGCACCAGCGTAGATTGGCGGCTAAACAAAGAATTGAGCGAGTGCTGAAAGTTGCTCTAACATTCGCGACTCCGTGTGTGTGTGTTATAAACTTGTTATGAATCATACCACTTTTATTTTACCAGATAAGGCCCACTGAGCTATATATCTATTTTTTTTAAGTTACCTGGCCACAAATAGCAGTTCAACGGAGTGGCTTATCACGTGGAAATTTATATCAGCCAAATACCATAAACGCACGTTGATAATTATAAATGTGGAAGGACAAACCGGAGGACCCGGAGAAGAATCCACGCGACCGCGGGGAGAGAGACACGCAAACTCCAAATATACAACAGGCGTCAGGGTCGGGTTCGACCCCACAACGATCCCCTGTATACCAGGCGATGTAGTTAACATATTGCCACCGTGTGTGTGCGCTGCCTGTCATACGCACGCCGTACGTCGCCTCCCTAACGCGAGCTAAGGACTGTAGCATTCTTGGCCGCCCCTGAAACGGCTTAGCGTCCTTGGATGGCCGCCAACAATTGCCCACCCCGAATGAGTGGGACAGAAAGAGGTGGTGCTGGGGTGATAACGATGTGAGGTGTGCAGGAGGGATCAGACGGAGATGTGTGAGAGATGTGCATCGGCGTTATAGTAAGACTATAATAACTTTTTTCTATTTGACCAGGTAATGTCAAATTAGCTATATAGCTTTTTGTCAGAAAGCCACCTGGTCAGAAATGATTGCACAACGACGTGGCTTATCATCACGTGAAACAATGTATAGGAGCTAAATACTCGAAACGCACGTTGATTCTAAATAGGGACGAAAAAAACGGAGGGCCCGGAGAAAAATCCACGCGGCCACGGGGAGAGGGACACACACACTCGAAATATCACAACAGGCGCCAGGGTCGGGATCGAATTCACGACCTCCTGCATACCAGGCGAGGTAGTTAACGTCTCGCCACCGCGGTGCGAGAGAGACGGTGCGCGTGTATGAGTGCGGGAGAGACGGTGTGGGTGTGTGAGTGCGGGAGAGGCGGTGTGGGTGTGTGAGTGCGGGAGAGGCGGTGTGGGTGTGTGAGTGTGTGAGTGCGGGAGAGGCGGTGTCGGTGTGTGAGTGTGTGAGTGCGGGAGAGGCGGTGTCGGTGTGTGAGTGCGGGAGAGGCGGTGTGGGTGTGTGAGTGTGTGAGTGACGGTGTGGGTGTGTGAGTGTGTGAGTGACGGTGTGGGTGTGTGAGTGTGGGTGTGTGAGAGGCGGTGTGAGTGCGGGAGAGGCGGTGTACGTGTGTGAGTGTGTGAGTGACGGTGTGCGTGTGTGAGTGTGGGAGAGGCGGTGTGGGTGTGGGAGAGGCGGTGTGGGTGTGTGAGTGACGGTGTGCGTGTGTGAGTGAGGGAGAGGCGGTGTGGGTGTGTGAGTGTGTGAGTGCGGGAGAGGCGGTGTCGGTGTGTGAGTGCGGGAGAGGCGGTGTGGGTGTGTGAGTGTGTGAGTGACGGTGTGGGTGTGTGAGTGTGGGTGTGTGAGAGGCGGTGTGAGTGCGGGAGAGGCGGTGTACGTGTGTGAGTGTGTGAGTGACGGTGTGCGTGTGTGAGTGTGGGAGAGGCGGTGTGGGTGTGGGAGAGGCGGTGTGGGTGTGTGAGTGACGGTGTGCGTGTGTGAGTGAGGGAGAGGCGGTGTGGGTGTGTGAGTGTGTGAGTGACGGTGTGCGTGTGTGAGTGTGGGAGAGGCGGTGTGGGTGTGGGAGAGGCGGTGTGGGTGTGTGAGTGACGGTGTGCGTGTGTGAGTGAGGGAGAGGCGGTGTGGGTGTGTGAGTGTGTGAGTGACGGTGTGCGTGTGTGAGTGAGGGAGAGGCGGTGTGGGTGTGTGAGTGTGTGAGTGACGGTGTGGGTGTGTGAGTGTGTGAGTGACGGTGTGGGTGTGTGAGTGTGTGAGTGACGGTGTGCGTGTGTGAGTGTGGGAGAGGCGGTGTGGGTGTGTGAGTGTGTGAGTGACGGTGTGCGTGTGTGAGTGAGGGAGAGGCGGTGTGGGTGTGTGAGTGACGGTGTGGGTGTGTGAGTGTGGGAGAGGCGGTGTGAGTGTGTGAGTGTGAGAGAGGCGGTGTGGGTGTGTGAGTGCGGGAGAGGCGGTGTGGGTGTGTGAGTGTGTGAGTGTGGGAGAGGCGGTGTGGGTGTGTGAGTGTGTGAGTGTGTGGGTGTGTGAGTGTGTGAGTGACGGTGTGGGTGTGTGAGTGTGGGAGAGGCGGTGTGAGTGTGTGTGAGTGACGGTGTGAGTGTGTGAGTGTGGGAGAGGTGTGAGCGCGCGAGGTGAAGTATCTCTGGGAGATGTGTTTCAGAGAGAGAGATGTGTAAGCGTGAGAGAGGAGAGAGCGAGAAAGATGTCACGGTGAGAGAGGTGTGAGTCGGGTGTGGCGGTGAGGGTTGTGAGATGCGACAATGTGGGGATTGGCAGTGGAGCGGTTAGCGCGCTGCGCTTCGAATTCGGCGAGCCAAGTTCACAGCCTCCCCGAGGTCGACTCAATCTCAAACGAGTACCTGGTGCGGTGTGTAAACATCACGTGTGCCGTGCGGGCCTTCATGTGTATTCGCTAACAGCACTTTCCCCAACACCCAACAGTCTGTTCAGGCTATACGGGGATGATCTTTGTCTTTGATGTGACAATGTGAGAGGTCTGTGTCTGTGGGAGAGAGAGAGAGAGAAGTAGCAGCAGCACCACCACCACGGCACGGCTAGCTTGGTGCCAAGCTAGGTGCATCCATATCCTGGTATAAATATGTTGGTGCCCCGCTTCAGGGCCCCTAATCCGTGGCTGGGGGTGGGCAGGAGGGGAGGGGGGAGAGGGGACGAGAGAGACAGCGTGGACATAAACGAAGGTCGCCTTGGGACTCCCCCCCCCCCCCCAAAAAAACTACAAATAGCAACTCTCCCAGCTCCTACATGCTTCCTGCTTGTTAGCGAGCACCTATTAAGGCTGCCTCTGACTGACGGCTGGGAGGTGATCGCCTTCACACCACCAGTGTCGGCGTGGAGACGCTGAGTCGACACGCTGCAAACACACACACGCACAATACACCACACGTATAGTATACAGTCTATATACCACGCACGGATTCACACACACGTGCAAACACAACGACACAAGAGGTCACTCACATGCATACATATAAAGCCTTAAGACTTTTGATTTAAAGCTTTCGTGACTGCAGGGAATCGTATTCTTGGTTCTTTCGGTAAAAGTCACGTAGCAGGGAAATACAAAAATAAAAAAAATATTACAAATATAAAACAATAAATAATTTTATTAACAATAATTAAGAAACAATTTTTTTATTGTTTCTATTATTTTATTATTTCCCTTCTACGTGACTTTAGCCTTAAGACTGTTGGGGCAAGTGCTGTTAGCGAGCACCTCTGAAGGCCCGCAACGGCACACGAGGGGGGGTGGGTAACACCACGCCCGGCCGCCTTTGTATCCCTAGTGGCAATGTTTACACATCGCACCAAATACTCATTTGAGGCTGAGTCGATCTAGAGGGGGGGGGGGGCGGCAGGACCGGATCAGATAATCGCTGTTACCGGGGTTGGCCGTGAGTGGGAATCGAACTCAGATCGGCGGGTTCGTCGCGCAGCGCACGAACCGCTACACTACCGCTCCCCACACATACCACACGCAGCCACACGCACATATATCACAGACAGACACATGATAATGAGGAGGAAGAGAAGACGAGTCAGGGGGGGGAGAGTAAAAGGCACGCGTTGTGGGCCGCGGGCATGGGTCGTGTCGGATTGATGTGGCGAGACGGACCCAGCCACGTGGAACGAGCTCCCCTCTCCTCTCCCCACTCCCCCACCGTCTCCGTCCCTCCTCTCTGCCTCTTTCCCAGCGCCGATTCCCTGTTCTCCGCCTTATCTCTCTCCCATCCTTGTTTCTTTCTTTCTCCCACCCTGCCTCTCCCTTTCTCTCTCTATATCCTCCCCATCGCGAGGTCGCCTATCTCCATCCCTTTCAATATCTCCCTCCCGCTATCTGCCTCTGCTCAGTTTCTCCTCCCTGCATCTCTCGTCCTCTCTCTCTACCACTCTACATCCCTCCCTGTAAGCACCTCTCCCTCTCTAAAAATCTATATCTAGCTCCACTCCCTCCCTTCCCTTCTCTCTCCCTCTAACGCCTATCTCTCTCTCTCTGTCCTATTCATCTCTCTCTCTCCTCCCTGTTGCCTCTCCCCCGCTCTCTCCCCACTCTCCGCGCTCTCTGCCCTGATGGTCTCTCACCAGTTGTTCCTCATGCCTCACTGAAGCCGCCACGCGCTGCGGTCAAACATATTTACACCGCAAGGCATTACGCAGAAACCCCGTCCAAAATTCCATCCTGGTCCACCAGGGCAAATATAACAGGAGCCTCAGGATTCTGGAGAAGTGCCCAAGGCTCACGGAGCTAAACTAAAGCATGCCCGACAAGATGCATAACATCATGACACGGTTCTTAGCCAGTGCTTTGGAGGCAAGGGCTGGTTAGTGGCTCACTAACATTTGTGAAAGTCCGAAACACCACGAGATCACAATACAGGAAGTAGATTTATGAAACCATTTGTGCGGATCTTTAAGTGTTTTTTTACCTTCTTCTCATCGTGGTGGATTTTCTTCTGGTACTCACTGCACTACTCCGATTTTCTATCCCTTAGACCAGGGGTCTGCAACCTTTAAGACATAAAGAGCCACTTGGACCCGTTTCCGAAGGAAAAAATAAACTGGGAGCCGCAAAACCATTGCAACATTTAAAACAAATATAACACTGCATATATTGTTTCTTACCTTATTGCTATATACAGGATCGTGCAGTCAGCTGTCAATCTGAATAAAAAAAGGACTTTTTCACTTAACAATGTAAAATATATTTTTGCAAATTAATAGCTAAATTACCTGGTTAATGGGATTTTTGCTCCTGAACCTCAGTGCACAGTGTCTGCACATCAGGGCTGTAAGACGTCACCTTCATTTTCACACAGGCTTGCAAGCTGTCATCTGTGAGGCGTGATCGATGTTTGTTTTTAATATAGTTCATGTTGGAGAAGACCTGCTCACATACATATGTGGAGCCGAAGATCGACAGGACTCCAAATGCATACTTTTTCATGTTTATGAAAAAGTATGCATGTGTTGGGGATGGCATTCCATGTTTCGAATACAAGTTTGTCCTGTTTGGGAAGGTTTTCAATATCACTCCATTTATGATTCTGAGCCAGAATGGCCTTCTGACGGGCAACATCCTCAAGAGTAGCGGTCAAGCATTTGAACTTGGACACCCATATATCTTTGTCGGCTATATCGGCCAGTTCCATCTCAAGATCAGGTTGACTTACACCTGCAAATGCAGTCATATTCAATAGGGATGGATCGATCGCCAGGGGAGTGACAGGGAAGGATAATGTCGTTTTTTCCTCTCTGAACTCACAGAATCGTTTCCCAAACGAACTTTGCATTGTGGTGATTGCAGACTTGAAATATTCCAAATTTATCGTATCATGACTTTGTTTGAACTCTCTCAAAGAGGGAAAGTGAGACAGTGTACCTCTCTGTAAATCTTTGACAAACACTGTGAACTTGCGCTCGAATGCCAAAACCTCCTCCAGCATGTGCAGGGCTGTGCCTCCTTTCCCCTGAAGGGTTGTATTTAGCGTGTTTAGATGTGCTGTCATGTCTACCATAAAATGTAATTTTTCCAGCCACTCTGGCTGTTCCAGCTCAGCAAAGGTGAGCTCTTTGCTGCCCAGGAAGGTTTTTACTTCTTCCAAACATGTGACAAAGCAACGGCAACGTTATTGCCTGTCACCGGGCGGGCAGTGTGGAGCGGAGCGGCGACCTGTCAGCAGCGGCAACGCCAGAGCAGGTGTCACAGTGCGCCTCCTCCCCTCGCTAGCATCCGCCCCGGAGCCGCGGTCAAGGTTCAAAAGAGCCGCATGCGGCTCCGGAGCCGCAGGTTGCCGACCCCTGCCTTAGACTGTGAGGCTCTCCGAGATAAATTAATGAATACATTGCATTATTGTATAAATGATACAACACACGCCAAAAAAAATCCCTGAAAATGGTATGTTTCATAGTTAATTTATGAGGCGTATACAAGTAGATTAAACCACTTATGATCCTTTGGGTCACATTGTTAAAACTTCGGCTCACGGGGACACATGGAACCACCAGAATGTGTCGGCTTAATTTGGCCTATTAAACCTTGAGGCTCGGACAGCCAAGCTGACGTACCCAATATTCTTAGGAGTCACTTTGAATCCCCAAGATTCCAACCCAGACTGCAATGGAGATATTCTGTAGGAGCCGATGTTAATTCTCAAGGCTCATGGAGTTAATGTCAGCGGAAGATATGACACAATTTAACTCATTAAGCATCTAGACGCAAGGACATCTCAATATTATATACACTGAATACACAAGCGGTTTGTTGAATGGGAAAAGCAGTGAGCTTTGCGGTAAGATAAAAACAACTACCTGTATGGAAGAAAGCTGCATCGGTGTCTCAGGAATAGTTTTCAAAAGGGCCAATTTGAATGTTTGGACAATTCTATCAATGAGTGTTTGGCGTGACGGAGGAACGTAGCGGATGGATGTGGCAGCCACTCGTCATGGGTGGAGTGGACAGAGGTCTTCAACATGCACTTTAAAATGACGATTGAATTAGTAACTTCATGACTGCCTGTAACCAGCTATATTAATATGCACAAACTAATTATATTCTTAGGTTTTTTCGGTAAAGTCACGTAGGTAAACCATCAAAATTAATGAAAATAAAATAAAATAAAATGTTGTTTTATTTTATTTTATTTGACTTTACCGAAAAAACCTAAGAATATGATTCCTTGCAGTCACGAAAGGTTCAAATCTAGAACAAACTAATTACCGAGTAAACATGCCACGTTGGGCCAACGACGTGTGGTTGGAACCGTCGGGCGACGTCGGATGAACGTTGGTCTAATATTCTATGTTTACTGTGTCAGCATCACCATGGACCACAATGGGGAAGTATATTGCTTAAATTTCGATTTAAAGCTTTCGTGACTGCAGGGATTCATCTTCTTGGTTCTTTCGGTAAAGTCACGTAGAAGGGAAGTAATAAAATAATAAAAATAAACATAATAAAATAATTCTCACGACGTCTCGGCCACAACGCAAGCAGCCGTCTTCAGGTGGAGAACAGGTCTGTCAAGTAGACAGCGTGCCATTCAGACTCTGTCTACTTGACAGACCTGTTCTCCACCTGAAGACGGCTACTTGCGTTGTGGCCGAAACGTCGTGAGAATTATTTTATTATGTTTATTTTTATTATTTTATTATTTCCCTTCTACGTGACTTTACCGAAAGAACCAAGAAGATATATTGCTTTAATCATATTGGCGTATTGCATAGGTGGGACAAAGTCATTGGTATGCAAGTCCAAGTCGAGTCGCAAGTCATCAAATTCATGACTCGAGTCTGACTCGAGTCCAAGTCACATGACTCGAGTCCACATCTCATAGGTGGGACAAAGTCATTGTTATGCAAGTCCAAGTCGAGTCGCAAGTCATCAAATTCATGACTCGAGTCTGACTCGAGTCCAAGTCACATGACTCGAGTCCACATCTCATAGGTGGGACAAAGTCATTGTTATGCAAGTCCAAGTCGAGTCGCAAGTCATCAAATTCATGACTCGAGTCTGACTCGAGTCCAAGTCACATGACTCGAGTCCACATCTCATAGGTGGGACAAAGTCATTGTTATGCAAGTCCAAGTCGAGTCGCAAGTCATCAAATTCATGACTCGAGTCTGACTCGAGTCCAAGTCACATGACTCGAGTCCACATCTCATAGGTGGGACAAAGTCATTGTTATGCAAGTCCAAGTCGAGTCGCAAGTCATCAAATTCATGACTCGAGTCTGACTCGAGTCCAAGTCACATGACTCGAGTCCACATCTCATAGGTGGGACAAAGTCATTGTTATGCAAGTCCAAGTCGAGTCGCAAGTCATCAAATTCATGACTCGAGTCTGACTCGAGTCCAAGTCACATGACTCGAGTCCACATCTCATAGGTGGGACAAAGTCATTGTTATGCAAGTCCAAGTCGAGTCGCAAGTCATCAAATTCATGACTCGAGTCTGACTCGAGTCCAAGTCACATGACTCGAGTCCACATCTCATAGGTGGGACAAAGTCATTGTTATGCAAGTCCAAGTCGAGTCGCAAGTCATCAAATTCATGACTCGAGTCTGACTCGAGTCCAAGTCACATGACTCGAGTCCACACCTCTGGCGTATTGTATACGGAGTGCTCTTGCCAATAACAAGCCTAACTCTGCTGATGAGACTCAGAAGGTCGAACCGCTCCATCGTTCGCTTGTTTAATTGAACAAATGTTGCTTGGTAATGTGGGTCTGGAAAGCCAATATTTAATTACTTACCCAGTAAAAATGCAAACGTTCGGTCAACGTTGGTCGTTGCATTGGCCAGACGTCATACACTGACTTGGATATGCTTATTTATTCCAGTCTATCAGCGAGTCAAAAATAATTCAGATAAATTAGCACTGGTTAATAACAAAAAATGCATGTAATAAGACGATTAGCCCATCATCCCACCAGGGTCGAAGAAAGTTAGTGCCACTTTGAGGGGGGTGAGGTGGGAGTCAAGAGCCGCTGTCCTATAGATAGACTCAAGTCTGCCATAAAAACGTGGACATCCACAACTGGCTTCAGGGCTTTAAACGGGAGCCGCTAAGCACCGCGTGCTAATTTAGAGCGAGAATAAATCGCCGACTTGTTTTCAATACGTGAGTGTGCAGTGTTTGAAGTGCGGTTTACTCGTGGCTGCGTGAGAAACCAGCGGAAATGATAACCTCTGCATTTTCCAAACACTCTTGGGAAGCCTGGCCGAGATGTGTGTACAGTATTATGTGATGGGTAATTCTCACGCACGGGCAATGCGTGATAATCTGCTGTGGCATTGTGGCGCGATATATCAACTATGTTTTATTTTTACCAGGTAAGGCCCACAGAAGGGACCTGGCCATCACAAATGATAGCTCAACGAAGTGGCTTATCATCACGTGGAAATGTATAGCAGCCAAATGATCTAAACGCACGTGGGTTCTAAATGTGGAGGGGAAAACCGGAGGACCTGGAGAAAAATCCACGCGACTTACGGGGAAAGAGACACCGCAAACTCCACATACAGCAGGCGTCAGGGTCGGGATCGAACCCACGACCTCCTGTATACCACGCGAGGTTGTTAACATCTTGCCACCGTGGCGCCCGGGATCTAGCATGGGGTCGAGCGTGGAATTTGAATCTTAATAATGTCTCTAAGATTCCCTTTTCCTCAACTCCGTTCTATCACTTTACAGCACCGTGCGAGCTACACTGAGAGAGGGCACAGCAAGTCGGAATCTTAACATTTTTCACAATAATATATTTGAATATTTAGATTCTGCATATTTTTTCAGAATCAGAATATTCATTTACACTGGATGAATCCGATGAGCGACGAAGCAATTTTTTGTTATTTTCTTCACAGATGTCCCAGCAGTGAGGACTAGACCAAAGTGCCTCGAGACACACGCCTCATGCGTGAGATGTGTGTGAGACGCACATCACCGTTGTTGTTGGTGTTGTTGTTGTTTGTTGTTATTAGTATTGTTCAGTGTGTGTGTGTGAGAGGGACGAGAGGGATCACGATCCCAATGTCGGGGTTTTGTTTCCCCGCTAAAGAAAAAAAACGTTTCCCCGCCCGCGAGTTACGAGCATCGCCCGCCCGGCTTTTATTGCCGCAATTGATCTTGATTTTGTCCGTGAGAGGTCGGGACCCAGGATAGGCGGTGGGGTGGTGGTGGTGGTGGGGGGAGGCTGTGAGGAGGAGGCTGAGCCGTTGATGGATGATGATGGGGTCTGCCTGTGCGTGACTGGGTCTGTGTCTGTGCGCGTGTGCGGGGAGCGGTGGTTGTAGCGGTCAGCGCGCAGCGCTACGGACACCGACGAGCCGGGTTCGATTCCCGCTCACGGACTCAGCCTCAAATGAGCACCTGGTGAGGTGTGTAGTGGGCATCGCCACTGGGGAGACAAAGGCGGCCGGGCTTGGTGCTGGCCATCTACCCCCTCGCGTGCCACAGTGCCAGTGGCAGTGGCCTTCGTAGGTGATACTCGCTTAACAGCAATTGCCCCAACAATCTGTTCAGGCTATACGGGGGATCTTTGTATGCTTTTACCACGTCACTTTTGTTAAAGTCCACCTAGCCTGGCATGAGTGTTGTATATTGTGGCGTAGAAACATTCCAGCCAAAAATATCAGCCGCACCATCAGCTAAGGCTAAGAAGCTGTTATTATAATGACCTAAGCTTCTGAGGCGTTGTTAAGAACACCGGACTATCACATGTGGACAGATCATCAACGGCACACGCCATCACATGCAGATATAATCAACAATACACCAACCATCACTCACACACCATCACCGGCAGAGATCATCACCAATACCCGCACCATCACTCTGACACCCTCACCGGCAGAGATCATCACCAATACCCGCACCATCACTCACACACCATCACCGACAGAGAACATCACCAATACTCGCACCATCACTCTCACACCATCACCGACAGAGATCATCACCAATACCCGCACCATCACTCTCACACCATCACCGACAGAGATCATCACCAATACCCGCACCATCACTCTCACACCATCACCGACAGAGATCATCACCAATACCCCCACCATCACTCTCACACCATCACCGACAGAGATCATCACCAATACCCCCACCATCACTCTCACACCATCACCGACAGAGATCATCACCAATACCCCCACCATCACTCTCACACCATCACCGACAGAGATCATCACCAATACCCCCACCATCACTCTCACACCATCACCGACAGAGATCATCACCAATACCCGCACCATCACTCTCACACCATCACCGACAGAGATCATCACCAATACCCGCACCATCACTCTCACACCATCACCGACAGAGATCATCACCAATACCCCCACCATCACTCACACACCATCACCGGCAGAGATCATCACCAATACCCGCACCATCACTCTCACACCATCACAGGCAGAGATCATCACCAATACCCGCACCATCACTCTCACACCATCACAGGCAGAGATCATCACCAATACCCCCACCATCACTCTCACACCATCACCGGCAGAGATCATCACCAATACCCGCACCATCACTCTCACACCATCACCGGCAGAGATCATCACCAATACCCGCACCATCACTCACACACCATCACCGGCAGAGATCATCACCAATACCCGCACCATCACTCTCACACCATCACCGACAGAGATCATCACCAATACCCGCACCATCACTCTCACACCATCACCGGCAGAGATCATCACCAATACCCGCACCATCACTCTCACACCATCACCGACAGAGATCATCACCAATACCCGCACCATCACTCACACACCATCACCGACAGAGAACATCACCAATACCCGCACCATCACTCACACACCATCACAGGCAGAGATCATCACCAATACCCGCACCATCACTCACACACCATCACCGACAGAGATCATCACCAATACCCGCACCATCACTCTCACACCATCACAGGCAGAGATCATCACCAATACCCGCACCATCACTCTCACACCATCACCGACAGAGATCATCACCAATACCCGCACCATCACTCACACACCATCACCGACAGAGAACATCACCAATACCCGCACCATCACTCTCACACCATCACAGGCAGATATCATCACCAATACCTCCACCATCACTCTCACACCATCACCGGCAGAGATCATCACCAATACCCCCACCATCACTCTCACACCATCACCGGCAGAGATCATCACCAATACCCGCACCATCACTCTCACACCATCACCGGCAGAGATCATCACCAATACCCGCACCATCACTCTCACACCATCACCGGCAGAGATCATCACCAATACCCGCACCATCACTCTCACACCATCACCGGCAGAGATCATCACCAATACCCGCACCATCACTCTCACACCATCACCGGCAGAGATCATCACCAATACCCGCACCATCACTCACACACCATCACAGGCAGAGATCATCACCAATACCCGCACCATCACTCACACACCATCACAGGCAGAGATCATCACCAATACCCCCACCATCACTCACACACCATCACCGGCAAAGATCATCACCAATACCCGCACCATCACTCACACACCATCACAGGCAGAGATCATCACCAATACCCCCACCATCACTCACACACCATCACAGGCAGAGATCATCACCAATACCCGCACCATCACTCACACACCATCACAGGCAGAGATCATCACCAATACCCCCACCATCACTCACACACCATCACAGGCAGAGATCATCACCAATACCCCCACCATCACTCACACACCATCACCGGTAGAGATCATCACCAATACCCGCACCATCACTCACACACCATCACAGGCAGAGATCATCACCAATACCCCCACCATCACTCACACACCATCACCGGCAGAGATCATCACCAATACCCGCACCATCACTCACACACCATCACAGGCAGAGATCATCACCAATACCCGCACCATCACTCTCACACCATCACAGGCAGAGATCATCACCAATACCCGCACCATCACTCACACACCATCACCGACAGAGTTCATCACCAATACCCGCACCATCACTTTCACACCATCACCGGCAGAGATCATCACCAATACCCGCACCATCACTCTCACACCATCACAGGCAGAGATCATCACCAATACCCGCACCATCACGCACACACCATCACCGGCAGAGATCATCACCAATACCCGCACCATCACTCTCACACCATCACAGGCAGAGATCATCACCAATACCCCCACCATCACTCTCACACCATCACCGGCAGAGATCATCACCAATACCCGCACCATCACTCTCACACCATCACCGGCAGAGATCATCACCAATACCCGCACCATCAATCACACACCATCACCGGCAGAGATCATCACCAATACCCGCACCATCACTCTCACACCATCACCGACAGAGATCATCACCAATACCCGCACCATCACTCTCACACCATCACCGGCAGAGATCATCACCAATACCCGCACCATCACTCTCACACCATCACCGACAGAGATCATCACCAATACCCGCACCATCACTCTCACACCATCACCGGCAGAGATCATCACCAATACCCGCACCATCACTCTCACACCATCACCGACAGAGAACATCACCAATACCCGCACCATCACTCTCACACCATCACAGGCAGATATCATCACCAATACCCCCGCCATCACTCTCACACCATCACCGGCAGAGATCATCACCAATACCCGCACCATCACTCTCACACCATCACCGGCAGAGATCATCACCAATACCCGCACCATCACTCACACACCATCACAGACAGAGATCATCACCAATACCCGCACCATCACTCTCACACCATCACAGGCAGAGATCATCACCAATACCCGCACCATCACTCACACACCATCACCGACAGAGATCATCACCAATACTCGCACCATCACTCTCATACAATCACAGGCAAATATAATCACCACCACCCACACCATCACTCTCACACGCACACCATCACAGGCAGGAACCATCATCAACACATCATCATCACACACATTTTTATACACGCACCATCGCAGTCAAACACACCATCACCAGCCGCTTACACTGTCACAACACCGGCAGTCAGGCTGTCAACAGTATACACAGGTTGTTACAGTCCAGTATATATAGTAAGTGGTCAACGCTGAGGGTTTGTGAGTACGGCGCCATATGTTTCATTGCGCCCTCTGGCGGAACATACACCCAATACAGTATATGTCCAGGTATTGGCAAATCAGATTTTTACTGGTAGGAACCTCTGGTTACACCAGCCCACAGGAGATTATTATGTCCGTCCGTCGTGCAGGGAGGGGCTGGGTGGGCAGGGAGGGGCTGGGTGGGTGGGGAGGGGAGGGGAGGGTGGGGAGGGGCTGGGTGGGGTGGGGAGGGTGGGGAGGGTCTGGGTGGGGTGGGGAGGGTGGGGAGGGGCTGGGTGGGGTGGGGAGGGTGGGGAGGAGCTGGGTGGGGAGGGTGGGGAGGGGCTGGGTGGGGAGGGTGGGGCTGGGTGGGGGTGGGAGGGGTGGGGCTGGGTGGGGAGGGGCTGGTCACCCCGTGGTGCCCTTATAAAACTCAACGTTTAACCTACTCACGCCGGTTTGTGCCCGCCCTCACAGTCGGGCATATTTGCAGAATACACCACGCCGCCGTTGACTCTGGCCATTGACCGAGCAACCCAACGTTCATACCAGCTCCCTCCGCAGGAATGTGTTTTTTTTTTATCAAGCCCAGGGAATCAGCACCGATATGGCACCGCTGAGATCATGGGTTCTATGGTAGGCAACCGCCAATTATTCTCAATTGTTGCGAGCTGATGGTCTCAGCCTGGTAACCAACGATTAAAAAAAACCCTCTAAATATTTACTTTTTGCACAAATCCGGTTTGCGACCAACATTACTCCGTGTAGCAGGGTGGGAGCGGAGAGTGAAGAGCCCTTGAGTGATCAGACGTCGCTTGAATTTATACCACACGGTAGTTCTGTGATCTTTATAACACGTGTCTCTCCGAGAGTCCCGAATTTAATATTTGTCTCATGCTATCGTATCGATAGTACAATTGAGACAAAATTGGGGGAAACCGCTACAAATTAAAGAAACGTAAAACAGGCTTGTGTAATCAGATTGCATGTTACCTTGCTTGAATTTGTATGGAAACCTATTGTGTCTTAATCACAAGGGTGTATTTTTCCACCAAAGATAAAACATTTAGATCTATTGGTAGGTGTCGTCTGGATCAATATACATATCCCAGCAAAGTGTATATAGTCATTAAACCCCAAGACCAGATTAGACATCATCTTGGTTCTTTCGGTAAAGTCACGTAAAAGGGAAATAATAAAATAATAAAAATAAAACATAATTAAATAATTCTCACGACGTTTCGGCCACAACGCAAGCAGCCGTCCTCGGGTGAAGAACAAGTCTGTCGGGAAGACAGCGTCTGACAGACTTGTTCTTCACCTGAGGACGGCTGCTTGCGTTGTGGCCGAAACGTCGTGAGAATTATTGTATTATGTTTTATTTTTATTATTTTATTATTTCCCTTCTACGTGACTTTACCGAAAGAACCAAGATGATGAATCCCTGCAGTCACGAAAGCTTTAAATCCAGATTAGACATGTTGAGTCTTCATCAGCATTGTTGTGGCCTCCGAGCAAGTAAAACCCAGGCCACGACTTTCCATTAAATCAAATGCTGCTGGATAACTTTGGCTCCAAAATTTGGATAGGTTGATGAACCAACACGGTATTTGATTTTTTGGTCGCGGAGCAGAGCATTGCATATTATTTATTACAACAATAAACTAATGTTAAGACAGCACATTTTCTACAATCCTTGGCAGTGGAATGACATTTTGTGTGTTGACAAGTGTCACAATTCTGGAAACAGATTGCGTGTTGGCAAGCAGGATCAGACCTCATGAATTGTCACTGTAAATTGTTCATGATGCTGGGCTTGTATCTCCCAGATATTATGCGGCGCATAGGGAATTGCGATGCTAATTTCCAAATCGTACAAGCTACGCACGCTTATGACCACATCAATTGGAATGCACCCAATCCCGTCAGATTTCGCAAGCTAAGCATGTGCAAGGCAAGATAGTGGTTGGATAGGCGACTATCATGCATAACAGGTGTTGTAGATTTGAAGCTTTCGTGACTGCAGGAATCCATACTCTTTGGTTCTTTTGGTAAAGTCACGTAGGTAGAAAATACAATAAATCCCGACGTTTCGACCGCAACACAAGCGGTCATCCTCAGGCGGAAAACAATATAATCCAGCAGTGGAACTGCTATACCTACGCGACTTTACCGAAAGAATCAAAGAGTATCGGGTGTTATAGAGGCTGCGGGCCTACGTGGTGAGCAGAAATGCAGACACATGTATTGTTGTACAGCACTGAGTAGTATTGCTATGCTCCCACATCTATGATTAGCACCTGCACCAACCTGCACCTGAACAGCGTGGCGAAGTTTGGTCTAATAATTCCCACGACTCACACGGTGTGAGAAGGCCCTAACACGGCACGTAGTGGATTAACATAAATGGATGCATATGTACACAAGCTGTAATGCGTTCAGTGTTCAGATGTTGTACATCACGTGAGTAACGCCGTCTATCTATTCCCCCAAATCACGAAAACAATACAGGCTTTGCATTTCGCACAACACATTCGGGAATAGGGCATCTCTGCGTTTGTATTCAGCATCTCTGCGTTTGTATTCAGCATCTCTGCGTTTGTATTCAGCATCTCTGCGTTTGTATTCAGCATCTCTGCGTTTGTATTCAGCATCTCTGCGTTTGTATTCAGCATCTCTGCGTTTGTATTCAGCATCTCTGCGTTTGTATTCAGCATCTCTGCGTTTGTATTCAGCATCTCTGCGTTTGTATTCAGCATCTCTGCGTTTGTATTCAGCATCTCTGCGTTTGTATTCAGCATCTCTGCGTTTGTATTCAGCATCTCTGCGTTTGTATTCAGCATCTCTGCGTTTGTATTCAGCATCTCTGCGTTTGTATTCAGCATCTCTGCGTTTGTATTCAGCATCTCTGCGTTTGTATTCAGCATCTCTGCGTTTGTATTCAGCATCTCTGCGTTTGTATTCAGCATCTCTGCGTTTGTATTCAGCATCTCTGCGTTTGTATTCAGCATCTCTGCGTTTGTATTCAGCATCTCTGCGTTTGTATTCAGCATCTCTGCGTTTGTATTCAGCATCTCTGCGTTTGTATTCAGCATCTCTGCGTTTGTATTCAGCATCTCTGCGTTTGTATTCATCATCTCTGCGTTTGTATTCAGCATCTCTGCGTTTTTATTCAGCATCTCTGCGTTTGTATTCAGCAATTCTCAAATGTCTCACCTGGGTGAGCGGTGGCGCAGTGGTTGGTGCACTGCGCATTCAAGTATAAACCACACTGTAAAAAATGTGACCCATTGTTACTTAAAAAAATTATGGCAACAAAGTGACACGTAATATAATTGAATAGATTTTAAGCACTATAAATTTGAATAAAAAGTGTTGAATAAATTAACTAAAAAATAATAATTAAAAATAAGTACATGGTAATAAAAGCAACAGTTAAAATGTGTTGGATTTAGTAATAGGATGCCAAATGATGAGTTATATAGCCTAAAAAAATTGTGTGAATCCAAATAGATTTTACAAGGAAAAGTGATTTATATTTACTAAATATCTGAGCAATGATAATTTAGATTTACTAAATACCTGGTGGAATCTGATTAATATGTATTAATGATCTGGGTGAAATTGATTTACATTTACTAATTGTCTGGGTGAAATTGATATAAGCTTACTAAATATCTGGATAAAAATGATTTGGATTTACTAAATAAAATACTTATATTGAATGTCTGTTGCCATAACTTTTCTATTTCTAATCCACTCAATATCATGCCTTCGTGGTGCCACAATTAACTTACGTTAAGTCAACCGATCACCATGAAAAAGATAAGAACCATGAAAAGGAACAGCAGGTTAACATGTATTGGTGCAATTTTGTCTCAACATGTTTATCCAACATATTACAAGTACAAAACAAAGACAGAAATCATGTATGTGTACAATAGGGATACAATACTGGAATTATTTATAAATTGTGGGCATTACAGACACAGATTCCTTTTTTTGGATGTGATTCAAGGTTTAGTCTTGTTAGCGCATTTAAATTACGACAATGTTTATAAAAAATCTGTAAAAATACTTTCATATTATTTCTTTTTTATATGCGCAAATTGAAATCCTAAGGGCCAATATGTTTTTCAAACAGCTAAAAGAGATTCAAACATCACGTGAATTTACTTGCATTGCCTGTACTTATACTAGTAGCCATAATCCACAATCCGGGTGGACCTATCTTTTTTAACATGCATAATTACAAGCATGGCTTCCTAACAAGTAAACTAGCACAGCCTACAGATGTTCTATGCATCTTACATCTATTCCTTTCGAACAAACACTTGCAATGGCCTATCAAAATGCGCAACTTTAAATACATTTCGACAACACGTTCTACTTAATTAAATATACTTTTTTTAATCAATGTTTTCTCCTACAACATCAGAGTGCAGCGGCACATTAAATACGCACTAAAGTGACAATAGTTTAAAGCGATTTGAAGCATGTTTCATATATTTTATTGGGGGGGGGGGGGCAGAGCTTTGTGACGTCATATTTGAGGGGGGTCTGACTTTTTGTGACGCCGTGTGACGAGGGGGGGGGGTGTCAAAAATCGTCCAAAATCGCGTGACGTCATTTATGGACGGCCCCTAACCCCCCAAAAAAACCTGTATTAAGGTTGTAAGAAGTGGGGGGGTGGGTTGTTGTTATTTTTTGTTTAACACACAAGAGCCCCCCTCCAGTGGAAAGGCCCTTCCCGCCGGCAGTGCTGAACGCGAGCAACTTTCGGGGGTTGCGCCTTCACCTGCCAACGCTCACCACGTGCTGTGAAACCTCTCGCGAGTCACGTGGGCACGCTGCCCCGCCCTCTCCCGCCCCGCCCACACCCCCTGCGTCTCGAGCTCCGGAAACCCCGTCGCCCCCGCGCCCGCCATTTGCTTTTTTTGGCGGCGCCCGCAGTTTGCTTGCGAGCGGCACAATACAATCAGAGGAAAAAAAATTGTCGCCCGAGCGATTCTCGACGTTCGCTTCTATCCGTCGCCGGATGGATTGAGTCTCACTCGTTATCGTCGCCGCTGCCGTCGTCGTCCACAAGAAGAAGAAGCGTGGACCGCAAGCACCGGAGCCGGCATGAGGGAGGCGCGGGGTGCGGAGGCCTGCGCTAGGCCGCAAGCCTTGGCCTGGGCAACACCGCTTCCGCAGCACGCGGAGAAGTGACCCCTTTCTTATCCTGTTATTATTATTATTCATAACACTTATCAGTAACTACCATTATAACCACTGCTACAGTGTGAGTGCTTCTTTAGAGCGAGACTACAAACAGTAAGCCGAGCCCCCGTGACGGGAATTGGGCCTCTTGAGGCCTCGCGACGTCGGACTCGCGAACCCCCTCAGGGGTGCGTGGGGTGGTGGAGACTTGAGGGGGTCCTGAGGGGTCTTGAGGGGGTTTGAGTGTAGAGGTGTGAAGAAGGGTGTGCAAGGAGTCTTGAGGGGTTGTATGTAAGGGGGGTTGTGTGGCTGGTTGGGTCGGGTTCAGTGATCTGTAGGGGTGTGGTGCACAGACATAGGGGTGTGCGTAGGGGTCTTTGAGGTGTTAAGGGTTTCTGTGGGCTTGGTGGTACAAGGTGTAGTAGGTATGTGAGGGGTTCAGGTGTCCGAGACTTAGGTTAGGGGTTGTGTGGTTGTAGCAGTCTTGAGGTGGAGGAGGTGTAGGAGGGGGCACATTGGTGTGCGATCGAGGGGTGTGGGGTTCTCACGGGTCTCGTGAGAGTTGTAGGTCTCTCAAGGTTGACGCTGTGCTCAGCATCAGACCGCACATTCACACGCAGCGCCGCTTAACCCGAAGCGGCCCCCACAGCCACGGACTCCCCATCCATCGTCACGGACACCGCTTTGACCACTGGACTCCCCTTATTCGATCGTTCCGCCCACCAGCGTCCCGAAGACCCCTCGTCTACGAAGAGGCTCGTCGTCTGTCCCAAACCCGTACATTAGGTCCGCAGATCGGCCTGACATAGCCGCTACATCGCACGCACCCGCCCGTCCGACCCTTGCCGCTCTCCCGCCCACTCGGAGCCATGTCTTGCGTTCACTACAAATTCTCTTCCAAGCTCGACTATGACACGGTCACGTTTGACGGTCTGCACATCTCCCTGGCCGATCTCAAGAAGTCCATCATGTCCCGGGAGAGGCTCAAGGCTGCCGACTGCGACCTGCAGATCACCAACGCACAGAACAAAGAAGGTAATGCCTCAATTCCTCTGTTAAATGAGGCAGTGACCCCTTTAGAACAGAGGTGGCATTAAGACTGGCAATTGGATGTCTCGGTCGGAGCTTGCGTCGGTTCTAATCTGAAAGCTACGGGATCAAATAGTGGGCGAGGGTCCACTGCCATCACTTGGGTTGAGATAATGAATACTACTGAAAAGTCAACCGGTCAATCAGTAGGTTGACTGATATGTCATGCCATTTGGAATATGGAATTTGCATCACAATTTAATATTCATTTCAAACCAGGTTAGATGTTTGTTGAGTATTCTCGGACTTTGCAAAATGGTGTTCTGATGCCCCCAAATATCTTTGTTCCCTGCAGAATACACGGAAGACACTGCACTAATCCCCAAAAACTCGTCTGTGATCGTAAAACGCATCCCCATCGGAGGGGTGCGGGCTGTCAACAAGGGTTTTGTGTAAGTAGCGTCCCCAGCACCCTGTGCCCCACTCGACGTGATGCCAAGCAAGGCAAACATGAGTCGTGCCGTTTCTACCATGAGAATGACAATACAAAAATAATTTTACCCAATTAACACGTTTGACGAATTCTCACAGATCAGTCCATTGTACACTGTTCGTACATTGTCAGTTAAAATGTATTACTGATCGTATAAATAAAACCACGTAAGGCAATTAACCAGACGGCCTTCCAGAACAACATTTGTTTAAAGCAGTGGTTCTCAACCCTTTTAGTATAGTGCCACCCCCCCCCCCCCCCCATCAGTACCACTGGTCCCCAGACTCCCGAGACCCTAAAACACTTAAAACCAGAGTACATTAAGGTCACAAGACCATGCTACTGCTCTACGGGGTGCTAATAAGAAATGTGTTTAATTAGCGTGTTTTGTCGCCGTGACATGGCGCTGACGTTCCCCGCACAGTCTACAGTTCTCCAGCACGGTATCTATGCCGCAGCCTGCGCCCCCATAACGATCGTTTCCGTTACCACTGGGGGAGGGGGATGTTCATCACGGGTTGAGAACCGCTAAGTTAAAGTAACGACTTGACAATTTCCAACTTACCTGGCTTTTTTTTAATCAGTCAGGCATTTCGGTTTTCCTGACAAAAAGGCGTTTGATTCAGTGAAAGTTTATGCAATCATCGAAGTTATCAGAAACCAAGACTTCAATATAATATAGAGGTATAGAAATGATCAAAACCGTTTACAAATAATGTACGGTAATCACTCCACTGAGATTGCATGAGGAAAGTAACAAGGAGTTAGCCAGTGAGGTATGCTGTCACCAAGGCTATTCACAAAGGCAATACATTTTTGGAAAACTGGATTAGAGAAATGAACTTGGCAATACAAATATTAAAATGTTGGACTCAATATAAATAGCAAAACAAGAGTAACGTACAGTAATAATAAAGAAATTCATTGTTGGAGGGCCACGATTGGAAAACAACACAATTTATAGCTAGAGCAATTATTAAAGTGAACCTTGATACCAATGAAAACAAACATTATTTGTTGACTGAAAGTTTTTAGTCCTTATGTTAACTGCTATGACATGGGTCACACACTTCTACACTGGCAAAATAAAGCTGAATAGTATTAAGTAAAAGTATGGGGATTTGTATATTGTGGAATATCTGTAAATTACACATGTCACATTATCAAGCAAAGCAGGTGGGCTTGGGTGCAGGACACATTGCTAGAAGGGAGTATGACGACTGATGGATGAGACTGGTGACAAAATTCCATCTCAATGAGATTGAGTGATGAGATTAGATCATACAGGAGTGTGATGAATTGACATCGCAAGACCGCAGGGGTTGGTAGTAAATGAACATCTTCATCCAACAATGAATAGACCATGGCTGATAATGATGACTTTAATTACGTTGTGGTCCAGAATGTCCATTGACTTAAATATGACTTGTTTGACATAACGAAACAGACACATTCATGATTAATTAATGTCCCCTTTGCGGCGAACACGCATTGATTTTATGCTCTGTGCACGTTGTGTAAATGAATGTAGACCGAATCCTACGCTATCAGTATGTGGGCACAACTATTGAATTGGCCATTTAATGGCTTGGGTTGTCCCTAATAACAATCATTTAATTTTCCAGTGTGCGGATGAAGTGTGTTCAAATAACTTCTAGCTACAACCAATTCTCTTTAACTTGAGGCATTGTTGGATGGAACCCGACCTTACTTGCCAACCCCTATCTATTATGTAAACACAGTACACTCTCGTAATAAATATAATTACATGGTGCCATGGGCATGTAACGATTTGCTTCCTTCGTATTTTCATTGCCCATAAGTCAGGGTTACGATTAAATTCAATAACAATTTGCCGTTGCGGTACATGTAATTTTTAGTGGTTGCAGGGCTTACGAGACCAAATTACAGCATTACAGCAGAAAAGAATAAACCCTATTTGTGTGCTGTATCGTGAATATTTTAGACCCCCTCCAGTCACAAGAGGCTGTCGGGATGTACCACAGTATTAAAAACTAATTGATTCTCAAATTGAACTACAACATTGAAATGCATCTGGGGGGGGGGGAATTGTTACCCCACTCGTAGATGCTTCGGCTGTGTACTCCTGCCCATGATAATTTTTTTTTCCTAACGTAGCTACATTAATAATTCGCGCGTGTCCTCGTGCTTTCATTCACCTGTTTCCACAATGTTTACCCCTCCACTTCTGTGTAGTCTTGGGATGTTGTATTTTCGTGCTTAAATTAATACGTACAATGTGATGTTGTAGGTGTAGAACCGTGCATTCCCTGACTTCCAAGACACATGCTGATTCGATTTTTTTGTGTTTTCTAGAGAGCGATCAGATCCCGGCCCAGCAAAAGCAGTATGTAACATAAGTATTTTCTATTTCTCTTTACCTCCTTTGCCTATACTCACATATAGTCACATGCTTGTGAGAACATCACGCACACTGGGAAGGGGGCTTTCAATATTGTTTTTCCTTTAGGAGTTGAAGACCTGAGTGTGACCCACATTTTCAAATAAATGCTATCATGACATAAGGTTCTGTGTCAACAAAAGCATCTTACAGGACTAATTGTTTTTGTTCTCTCTTAAGACTGCAGTTTATTTTAAGTTGCAATCTTAATGTGATGTATTTATGAGTAATCGCATGAAGATCTAAACATTCCATTTTGATCTTGATGCTGTGCTACCAATGCAGCTTGTGGAATTCCTGTGAGCTGTGTTGTGCAAATACCTGATTTCCTTTGCAAGTGAACCCCTCTGTGTATGTAATCCTGCAGCAGGATACCGAGTACTCTTAATGTTGAATTCCAAGAGCCTAACAGGAGGTTTTTGTGTTGCTTCAAAACATTGGTAAAAAAACAACATGATATGAGATTGCAGTCTATATGGTTTACTTGGTGTGGAAAAAAAATAAAGATTATTGAGAGTGGGTTAATACTTGAAAAGTATTCATAGAATTACCCAATGACTATGGCGACTCATTATCTGCCTGCCTGAACCTAGAAGCACTTTATCAAACTGACGTTTAATCATAACGAATACAGTCGCATGACGTCAAAAGTATGACTTTTACCGATGTGTTCTCTTGCACGGGGATGGGAGGCTGGTGGGAACGTTTTGTGCTGACACCATTCACCTTCATGTGTACCTTGGGCACGTTCTAGCTTTTCGACGAGACGTGGCCTGAATTTGGTAACCTGTACCGTATGTGTTGGGATGCGTGCTTTTATTTAAATCACAGTATGCACAAAAGTGCCTCGTTTATTTACCTCGCGCATTTTGTTGCCGTGCAAATGTAACGTCCAGTGTTTGCGTTCACGAAGCGCCGAGAATGTTGAGGTGGCTCTCGTGCACGGCGCTCTGCATGAGCCACACTGATCACCCACAGCTGTTGCCGCGCTGAGACGCGTGCGCGCAGTTCCCCCCGTCTCATCCGCCTCGTCCCAGCCCTGCCGATCGCAGTGCAGTTGTGAGAATGCCGCAGCCAAATGTGCCTCCCCCCTCGCCACTGTATGACTGTTGCTTCATTGCCCGTCGCGGTCAATCACGGGGTAAAAAAAAAACCCGACAGTACTGTGTTGTGTCACATGCAAATAAAGTAATAAAGAGTCGTGGAAGGGTGTCTTTCCTGTTGATTGTCCTTTGCTGAGGCCAGGGCTTGTTTCAAAAAGAAGCTAAAGCTATTCCCGCAATGTTCTCTTGTGAATGGGACCACTCAAAATTGCAGTGTAGGAATTTCAATGGTGAGCATTAGGCGAGCATTTAGTTGGGTGTAGGGACTGAGGCTGCCGTCATCATTTGTCATCGCCAGCATTTGTCACGGGCGAACATGTGTCGGTACAGCGGTTGCTATGGTTGGGGTGACCCCTTCACAATCGTGAGGCTGTGTGCAGTGGATCCCCACTTGTCGCCACCACCTCTGGCACTCGCTGCCTGGTGCTGCGTGGCATCACTCTTCTGTGTGCAGTGACGAAGTATTCCTTGGTTGATTGTCGTGTCGTGCTCACACCACGGCTTTGTCGCAAATGCATATACAAGCCCCATAAATATATTTATTAAGAGCGATCTAATTAGTAGTTGTGGCCATCTCTGCTGCTATATTCGCCTAAAAGGTGTATATTGTTATGTTCCAGTGGCACAGATGCTGCATGCCTTCAAGTTTGATCAGATAACCTCAATCTAGAAACAAGGATAAAAAGGATCTGCACAAGTTGTAGAATAAGTATACTTGTTCGGCTGTTATTAAATGTAGCTGAACTGATGCAGCACAGAGCCATTTGCTAATTTGGATTTTTTGAACAAGGCATTGTTCACGTTACTCTTCAATAGAAACCTGTTTGTGTCCGCAGCCTTATTTGGGTGAGTGAGCGTGTTGTGTGCCTGTGTTGTGTGTTTTGCTTGATGTCTGAGTGGTGATTCCATGTGTATGCCTTTACGTATGCTCACCTAGCAGAAACATAATTGAAGTAATACAGTAATAGCCTTTTATGTAATTTTGAGTGGTACATTATTGGCATATTGTAAATACAAATACGCTGTGGTTACTGCCTAAATTTAGGCAATGCCGCACGCTTGAAACTGGAAGAGTATAGGGTTGTCCACACAAGACCGAGGTGGGTGTTTTGGCTTCTGGGACTGCATGCCTTGCAAAACCACCACCGGAACTGCAAAACCGAAGGTTGCATTAAAAAAAATGTTGATGTGACGACGGACGCACAAGTCGACTTGGTAGCTCTGCGTGCAGTGACGTCCACAGGGTACTGTGTAATGCAACTGGTAACCGACTCTCACTTTATGCAATTCCTTCAACAGATCGATGATCCTACGTCATCATTGTCGATGGCACGTCTCATTAAGGTACATCCCAAACGCGCAATAGCAGCCTTGTTCGTTACATCACCGGAGTTGCACCGCCACTCGCCACACCCGAAGCTTGTCCAAAACAGCCGCTTTGTTACGGAGTAGGGCGGCCACTGCTAACACACTTTAACCAGCGAGAGCTGGTAGGCATGGCCAATGAGCTAGTTCCTGTGGTGAGCTGGGGTGCCCGGTCAGTGCAGTGCGGTGCCACTGGGCAGCATGTGGCGGATTGTGCCATCCACACCACCACGCCTGCACTAGACACGTGTGTGTTCGGTTGCTCGTCAGACTGCCAACATCGCCGAAGCCAATGCGTCAGAAGAGGACAAAATCAAAGCCGTGATGAACCAGTCTGGCCAGGATTACGATCCCGTGAAGTAAGCGATTGCAAATACGTGTTTACATTTCTCACACCTCTCTTTGATTTGTCTCGGGGAATGTGTCGAGTGGCCGGCTGTGTTTGAAACGATTCTTTCTCCACAAACAGCTACGTGAAGAAGTCGCTAGGCCCTCCGCCATCCTCCTATACTTGCTACCGGTGTTTGAAGCCAGGCCACTACATCAAGAATTGCCCGCTGAACGCGGTATGTGATGGCGTGGCAGCGCTAGGTCTGATGAACTGAGTTTGGTTTTGGTCATAAATATGATGCTTTAACCTTGCAAAGCAAATGCACGAATGTGTCTTTTTTACAGATTAGAAGAGTTTTTTTACAGGATTCTATGTTGAAATCAAAGATGATTTATCTTGGTCTGCTGTTCAGTCAGATGAGTGGTGACCTACAAGTGTAGCAGCAAATGTGACTTAGTGGGAGCCGTCTTTTGTACTATTTGACTTTATTGATATGTTGGCAAAAAGGCAGTTGGTAGCTATATTTTATAGAAACTGTTATGCTCCTTTTCATGTCATTGTTTTCGGATATTCCAACAATTAAATTAAAATGGGTGTCCGCCAACACAATTGACATGCTAGGAATTGAATGCGAAGACTTGAAGTGGGAAATGCATCATATAAATGTTATAGATGATTGCTTAAAATAAATGTATACTAAAGCTTTATATCGATTGAATTATAAAAGTCAGAATTGGGTCCAAATTTGTATTGCAATTGGGTTGATTGGAAAGTTTGAAATCTGTATTCTTCTTGAACCACAATGGCAAAACAATCTGTGAATCATATAAAGCCGAGCCGGGATCTAGACAATGCATCGAAACGTGTGTGTACGTGGCGTGTGCAGCAGGAGAAGAGCTATGAATCAGTACCGAGGCTCAAGAAGAGCACCGGCATTCCACTCAGCTTCATGACCGAGGTCAATGACCCCAGTATCAAGGGTGTCATGCTCACCAACACGGGGAAGTACGCCGTGCCCACCATCGACGCGTGAGTGCTGCACAGTCGCGCACATTCACACTCAGGGGTGGCAGGGATGGTTGGCATCTGTGCAGTGTGGAATTGAAGTATGAGAATCAGTTCCGTACTCCACACGCTGGTATGAATTTGCAGACATGGTTACTTGCATTGAAGACCCCATGAATGTGCGATCTGAAGGCTTCCTGGTTATGAATATTAGGTTGTGTTTTAGAAGCTATTAATAGCTAGGTAGGGCAGTGCACAGGCTCAAAAATGCAGGGAATGAATGCTTGCCTTGGCTGAGGTGTACACTAAGGCACCCTTATGCTAACATGTAGGCATTGCTTTCCCTGCCAATGAGAAGTTAGATTGGGATACCAAGCTATTGATTAGTGTACTCAAATTTCCATTTACAATTTGTATACAACATCAAATTGCAGCTGTATCTCAAGATGCTGAAATGCTGTTGGAAATTTAAGTTGTTTATATTTTTCAGAGGAAAGTGTGAATGATACTTGGCATAATGATTCGCCACTGAGCTCTTCGATGAAGTATGACAATTTAGGGTTGTGATTCAATCCAAAGTCAATTATTTGTTGTCTCGTGTGTTTTCTCTGTTAATGTAACATACCGTACGTGAATGTAATTTGACTGGTTTAAAAAAAGTCATAAATATTCGTGCATGCATTGGGCACTGCAGCCAGGCATATGCTGTGGGGAAGAAGGAAAAGCCCCCGTTTGTCACTGAGCAGTCGTCCTCGTCATCGGATGAGGACCCCATCCCGGACGAGCTGCTCTGCCTCCTGTGCAAGGACCTCATGGTGGACGCCGTCGTCATCCCTTGCTGCGGAAACAGTTATTGCGACGATTGTGAGTGGTGGCGCGGTGATCGCGCGCTCCCTTCCAGGCTCCACAGTTACCCCATGGGACAAAATATTTATCGGAACTATTGCAGAGCAGTGCGTTACCCCCCACCGTTTCTAAGAGCTCATGGAAGAACATCATCACAAAACTACTTCTGACATGCATTCAAGTGACCTCTTTACCACACTTCCGTGATGTACATTCCCACGGAGCCTACTTCAGAGATAAGTGCGTCGTATGGCGGTCAAACTGAAATGTTTAATTCTCAGATCGGGAATTCACTTAATTGAAAGAATATAGATTTCATAAAAATAGATATTAATCACGGTCAGGCCTGTCATAGCACTGTAGTGAAGGCTATTGTGGAGAGCACAGCATATGTCCTTCCATCATTGTCAAATGGGGGCAAAACATGGACTCTAGGGAGGGCAGCTGGTTGCCATTGTTGGCTCATGTTACCAACTCCATGCAGTTCTTGCAGCACGCTCGGGCAACTGGGTGCAAATTCAAACCAGGATCTCGCATATTTTCCCACGTCAATGCAGGTAACGCCATTCAGCCCACTGACCATTTTTCCGTTGCAGGTGTTCGCACAGTGCTGCTCGACTCGGAGGATCACACGTGCCCTACGTGCCACCAGAGTGACGTCTCGCCCGATGCGCTCATCGCCAACAAAGTATTGCGCCAGGTGAGTGTTGCGTAGGTGCGTTACAGTACGTGGAGGGCCCTGCTTTGTCTCTGTCGGGAACATAGGTGCTACTGCTGTTCATCTCACCCATAACAGCTCGATCTGTCTCATGACCTGCCAGTAAGCCTTCGATAATTTTCGTGGCCTCAGTGCAGCTAGCCTGGCACAATCGCTGCGGTAACGTCACTGGCACTTAGTGGTGAATGGCGACTTGTTATTTTTGTATATGTCGGAGTGCGCCGTGGCAAAGAGAATAATACACTGCTAGGAACCCATCGATCTGGGTTGGGATCCCAGCCATGACTAATGTCGGTGGCAATAATATCTGAACTGGCCCTTGCACCTCAGCTTGTTTGACTCGACCTTAATTGAGTACCTGGTGCAGTGTGTAAACACGAGCAACTGGAGAGCCAAAGGAGACCAGATGTGTTGGCCACATCGCTCCCTCGTGCGCTTTGCCAATCTTCCTAGATGCTCACAAATGGCATTTGCCCTATCAGCCTGTAGGCTTTATGGGGGATCTTTTTGTGTGTATGGGTATGTTTACATGTGTACATACTAATCTGTACGTATGTATGTGAATGTTTACCCTCAGGCTGTCAACAACTTTGGGAATGAAACCGGATACATCCGAAAGATGAGGCGGCCTGGCCTTCAGGGCAAGGGTGCCCAGGCGGCCGTAGCCTCTGCAGCCCCACCAGCCAACCAGACGTCCCAGCCGGGGAGGCTGCCAGCTGGCACAGGAGGATTGCCTTCTTCGGCAGCTCCAGCAACCGTGTCCGTGGCGTCCACCACTGCTGCCGCCAGCAGCAGCAGCGCATCCTCTGGAGCAGTTGCTGCCAGTGCTATGGACAGCGATAAAACGTGAGTCCTTTGTGTCTTTGAATCTCTAGGCTGTTAGCCCTTGTTCATTGCCTTTTATCATAACCAGGTTAAGGAACCCATGCATAGAGGTGTATGCTTGGATGTATTACTTCACCTGGTATACAGGAGGTTGTGGGCGTGATCCCGACCCTGATGCCTGTATATTTCGAGTTTGCATGTTCTCCTCGTGGTCACGTGGATTTTTTTCTCCAGTTCCTCCGGTTTTTCCCTCCACATTCAGAAACATGCGTTTAGACTATTTGGCTGCTCTAAGTTTCCACATGATAAGCCACTTTGTTGAGCTATCATTTATGGCCAGGTTGCTTCTGAAAAAGACTATATAGCTCAATGGGCCTTACCTGTTAAAATAAAAATAGTATTTTTTTATAGTTTTAAATAGGAACACATTGGTCAGAGAACATGCGTAAGTTGTATGCATTGTATTTACTGTCAAGTAAAGTGGGCTTGAGTGTGACACGTCACAAGACCAGCACGTGGAAGGTTATTAATTGAAATGTTGGTTGGGAGTAGACACGGGTCATCATTTTTTTATGGTCGGTAAATCGAGTACTGCTCTACGAGAAGTTCCAGGGTGGTTGTGCTTTGATGGAGAATAAACCTTGCCATTCAAATGTGGCTTTGACGTTTCGCGCTTAATTGTTGTGACCCAGCGATGTGGACAGAGGCCGCCTTGGCTCTGCAGCTTCTGCGGGACCTGCTGCCGCCAACAGCATCTCCCACGGTGCATCAGATCGCAAGGTAATAATCTCAGTCATGTTACATGGTGCACAGTGACAAATATTGTTTTATAGTCATGGGCATTTAAGTAGTTCACACCTTTCCATGGAGACCAAAGTGGGTAAATAATGTGGCTCCAGTGAACGTGCAGGTTTGCTAGGGCTCGCATGTTTCTATGGGTTTTCTCTTCAATGGTATGTGGTCTATGTAATTCACATCATCGTACATCCTTCAAAATATGAATGGTGCAGAGTGTTACGTGCACCGTGCTACAATCTTAGTCTTCTTTTCAGTTCCAGACTGTGTGCCAGAACTTCAGTGCAAAAACTTAGGTAAACCTGTCTTAGCCCTTCCCGATATCAGCCCAGCCGGAAATAACTGGTGTAGTGTCTAAACATCAACACTGGGGAGGCTCTGTGTAGGCGTTGGTGATTACACCATCCTCTTGTATGCCGCGCTGGCATTATAGGTACTAACATGTCCCTGTGGTCTATAAGGCGAAATGAGGGATTCCTGTGTGTGTTCTTTGTACAGTTGCCTATGGTTGTGCACCATGGACCCTCTGGACAGGGACTGGCTCACCACCAAACCATGGCGTACACTGCAGGTAAATAGGCTCCGTGTAGTCGTACGGAGCAATGAGACAGTCTCCGTACCGCTGTGTGTTAATGAATGTTTTTGACAAGCGATTTTAAAACTGAGGGTTTTGTGCTGCAGAGGAGCACAAACACTAATGATAAAAAAACTTGGCTCCTCGTTCCTGTTTAACCTTGCCTTAAAATAGAAAACACCAGAGTAAATTTGTTATGAACACTGCCTTAAAATAAAAGGGGGTTATTCCACTGTCTTATGCAAACGGTCACCGATGTCACTTATTATTAAGGTTCTCACCTGGTATAAATTGAGGAACTGACTGAGTGTAATGTAATCTGTGTTTAGTGCATCACGGCAGACCGGGCATGACCATGTTGGGCTCCGTCCAAGCCCCTTCCAGGCTTGGGTAAGTTTGACTGCATCCCGTACACTGATAAACTAATTGATATTTATAGAGCGCTTTCACTCAAGGTGCTTGGCATATTTTACAAAATGATGACAGAATGGAATGATGATGTAGTTGACAGGGGTGTACAATGTTCAAGAATGAGTGACAACAATAGAGGGTACTTATGGATCACGTAAGGGCAGAGGAGGAATTTGGAAGGAGTGGAGGACTGAGAGAAGGGGAAGATCATTTTCCAATAAAAGAAGAGGTAAGTTTAAGGAGGAGAACTACTTAATGTACAAGGGAAGTTTATTCTAGTGGAGGGGTGTAAGGAGACAGAAGGACTGAAAACAGAATTGGGCACAGGGAGACTGAGGGACAGAGAGAGACAGAAGATTGTGCACGAAGAGGAAGAGAGGAGGGGACATGGAAGGAGATGAGAGGCGAGACCATGAAGAGATTTAAAGATGAGCGTCAGGTATTTGAAAAGACAGCATTCTAGCAAATGTGGTAGCCAGTTGAGTTGAAAGAGGAGAGTTGAAGTGTGGGAATTAAAGGGGAGCTTGAAAATCACTTATGCAGAAGCATTTTGAATTTGTTGTAGGGGAGTGAGGGCAGAGGCAGGGAGACCAAGAAGTCGAGCATTGCAATAGTCCAGATGGCTAAAGATCAGAGAATAAACCAGGAGTTCATCAGCAAAAATTTAAATGAGAGGGCGGGTTTTCCTGTTTAACAGATGAAAGCGGCAGATGCAAGCGAGTAGTGGAGATGTTGGTGGAAAAAGTGAGTCGAAGGTAACATCAAAGTTGAGGGCAGAGGAAAGAGGAGTGAAAGAGAGAGGAGGGAAGGAGATGGTTGGGAATGGAGGAGGAGAGCGAGAGGCCGGAAAGAAAAAGATTTTTGGAAGGATTGAGAGAGAGAAAGTAAAGCCCCATTATTATCGAATGGCCGCCAGGCAGGAGGAGATACGAGAGGAAAGGTCAGGGGTAAATTAAGGAAAGGAAAATAAGATGTGGGTATCGTCAGCAAATTAATTATGAGGAAAGCAGAAATATAGTGATTGAAGGAGAGAGGAAGTATGAGAAAAAAGCATCTGAGACTTGAGCCAGGAGAGGGCGGGGGGGCAGAGATGCCGGGTTGGAGAGTGGGGGGAAAAAGTGGGGTAATCAATAGTGTCAAAGGTGAAGGAAAGGTCAGGAAGAATGAGAATGCAAGAAAGGCCGGCCTGGAAGGAATTTTCAAGATGGTTCGGTTCATTGAGAAGGGCTATTTCAGTGGAACGAAGAGTGCGAAAACTGAACTGAAATTAAAGATCTGAATAAATGTGGAGTGAGAGCCGGTTATGTAAAAGAGGTTATAGAATTTTAGAGAAGTAAGGCAGATGAGATGTAGGGTGATTATTGCCAGGATTATTAGTCAAGGAAAGGTTTTTTCCAGAGTGGAAAAATAATAGATTTGAAAGTAGAGGGGAATGCACCTTTGGAAAGGTAGGAGTTAGAAGGAATACAAGGTAGGGAAGGATAAAGGGGAGGAGTTTGCAAGGAACAAGGTGGCAGGAATGGGGTCAAGGGTGGAAGAGGTGTGGTGAGTTTTGGAAATGACCATGGATAGCTCCAGATGAAGATGTTGGGGTGAAGGCGGAAAGAGGAGGTACCCAGGTGGCGACAAGTTCACAAAGGCTGACAAAGGGAACAAACATGTCAGGGGCTGGGCAGAGCGACGGAGGCTGAGGAGAACGGCCCGCAGAAGGGAAACGGCCAACATTTTGGTGGATTGTTTGTTCTTGTGAGACCTGACGTGCCTTGCAGTGCGCAGCAGCTGAGCATGCCTTGTGTTTCCCGCATGCCCGGACTGTTGCAGGCCTCCGCTGAGGATCGTCCCATCCAACGTTGAGAGGCCCATGTTGCCTCGGATGCCGCAGGCCTCCCTCCCGATGGGTCTCACGCCGCAGACGATGTACCAGCATCTCTTGCCACCCGCACACTACCAACAGCCGCCCCCCATGGCCCTCCCGTCAAATTTGCCGCCACCGCTCAGCTACCCGCACTATCTGCCGCCGGGACAGCACATGGTGCCGCCGGGCTACGTGCTACCTCCGCAGCCTAACGCGCCTTCATACCAGTCGCACGTTCAGGGAATGATGCCTGTGATGCCGCAGTGGGGTACCCCCATGGCGCCGCCACCCCCTGGGCCCCTTGTCGCGCCAGGCACCGTGGTGACGGCCCCCAGCGCCCCAACCCCGCCGATGCTTAGCAAGGAGGAATTCTACCGCGAGCAGCGGCGTCTGCTGGAGGAGTGCGTGTTCACACATGCTACCATCATCACTCATTTTTTTTCTAAAGACATATCTCGCTATACATCCTTTAAACTGGTAGTAGTGAGTTTAAATATCGATTGCGGGTCAACTCGGCCCAGCACAGTCTCCCTGCTGCGGTTTTAAAAACGAGCGCTGCCTGTGAGGCAGCCACTGTTGGCGTCGCAGCCTAAAAAATATGTTTTACCCAGTTGGAAGAATCGGCCAATTTCCGCTCTGTTTTCTTGAACAGCAGTTCTCAACCTGTGGTCCACGAAACCCCCTGGTGGTCTGCGAGGCTACTGTGAAAAAGATAAATTATAACATTCTAGAAGATTGCATTACCATTGCACAAGCATAATTTATTTACTGACGATACCCAAATGTTATTTTCCTTTCCTTCGTTTACCCCTGACCTTTCATCTCGTATCTCCTGCCTGGCTGCCATCCGATCCTAATGGGGCTTTACTTTCTCTCTCTCTCAATTCTTCCAAAACATCATTTTCTTTCCGGCGTCTCGGTCTCCTCCAACTTTTATTAAATTTACTACATTTTGTTGCCTCGTGAATGGAATTGTGTAAAAAAATAGATTTTGGATTATTCCAACTATATGCAAATTATATGTTAATGTTACATTTAGGCTTACAAAATCGAGAAAGCAATAAAAAAAGAAATAGAAACCAGATGGTTACAATCAGTATAGAAACTCAATTATTTGAATATAATTGTAACCGCTGAATCGTTATGAGTCAACATCAATAAGGAGGTGAATAATTACGTGGCTGCTTATGATGGCCTGATGAATTTCCCATGCGTACACTCCACTTTCCAGAGAGAAGAAGTCAAAACTGGATGAGATGACCGACGATTTTGCCAAGCAGCTGCTTGAGTACAAGAAGATACAGCGCGACCGGCGTAGGTCACTGTCCAGGTACGGGGCTGATGCCACACTTAATTTCTGCCACGTGCCACTCTTTGGCGGTTTTGCGGTTGCAGGGTGTGTGTTTGGGATTTTACACACAATCGGTCCTTGAGTCCAGACCAGATGTTTCACTTGTCGGTGCCACCTGAGGTGGCAGCATAACCTTATTGCTTCCAACGTCATTGTGGACAACAATAGTGATTCACGATAACATTTTCAAATAAGTGGGTAATCAAATAATCCACTCTTTGCTTTATAAATTAATGAGTGCTGCTAATATTTGGTATCAATTTTTTCTCAGGCCCATGGACTAAATGTAACATCGGTTAATGTCGATTCTTAATCCTCATGATACATGGCTTGAACTCTGCAGATTTAGACATAGGTATATCACAATAGATATTGCATCACGATGAATTCACATCACTGGAGGATTGAGAAAATGCGATGCAGAAAAATGAGGAAATCTCGTTTGTTGGATTTGTCCTCGGAATTATTTGATTAGCGATAAAAACGTTAACTGTCCAGCCGCACGAGAAGTTGACGTCACAGCCCGTGATGCATTGTGTCACAGGATGATGTTACGCGTCGTGACATGGGGAGGCACGGTGCACGTGACATCGCTCTTTGGCTAAAATGTCTTATCCATTTCGCGGCCTATTTTTTTTCCGCTAAGTTTAACAAAAAAACTTTTATGATTTGGCTGGTGTTCTTTAAGGTATGTCCCGAATAGCAATACAAATTTTGTACTTTTTTCTTATGGCAGGATTGAAAAGAAACAGTTGTGAAAGATGTTATAGTTAAAAGTTATTTTTCTCTCAACCAATCCAAGTAGGCAGCCGTAGACTGGATTTCAGCAACACCACCAGGATCTGCATGGAAGGTGCAATCGTCAGTGAAGTTTGATGATTTGGACTTCACCACAGCACAGCGATTATTTGGCCTTCCATTTGTGGAAGGTGTAAGCGCATCTCCCAAGTTGATCTTTAACCAAAAGTTTAATGTATCTTTACGAGTGCTGTGGTGACCCAATATTACAGATACTGATAGCTCGTTCATGTTGGAAAGCATAAAAAAAAGATTTGATTCGCAACTTGCGTCTTTAAATCATGACAGTCGTTATAATTCCAAAATTTATGGTCCGGAGATTTTGTGTATGTGAGAAACGGTTTTGGACTAATGCTATCTGAACGTATTGTGTGGCCTTCGCTGAGTACCTGATGTGGTGTGTGTAGACAGCGCGGCAGAGAAAGAGGTGGTGCTGTACTGTGCTGACATTTAGAGTAGTTGCTCTATTACAGCCTTTGTCATTGTTATTTGAGTATTGGAGTGGAGCAGTGGCACATTGGTTAGCGCATTGAACCCTATGAGTTTGATTCCCAGCCACAGCTAAAATCAGCGGTAATTGATATCTGAATCTGTCCTGGGCACTCCCTTCACTAACCCGCACTCGATAATTTGTTGAAATATGGCCAAACAAACTCGACGAGCAACTCTGTGTCGGAAGGCAGTTATCCTGCAGTGGATTGAAAAGCAGTGCTGTGCATGTGCATGAGAATTAATGGGGAATGTGTCTGTGTGTGTGTGTGCTGCAGGTCGAGGTCGCGGTCCCGCTCGCGCTCCTACTCGCGCTCCTCGTACTCGCGAAGTTCATACTCGCGGTCCCGGTCCCGGGCTCGCTCCCGTTCTCGCTCTCGCTCGCGCTCCCATAGCCGCTCGCGCTCTCGCTCGCGTTCCCGCTCGCACCGCTCGTACTCTCGCTCACGCTCCTACTCGCGCTCCCGCTCGCGCTCCCCGGCCTACGGGCGCCGGCGGGGCGGGCGTGCGTACCGCTCTCGCTCGCGGTCCTTCGCCCCGTACCGCTCTCGTTCCCGCTCGCCCCCGCCGCCCCGGCACGGAGCCTACCGCTCCCGCTCGCGTTCGCGCTCCATGGGGCCTTCCGGCTTCCGACCACCGCCCATGTTGAGGGGCGGGCCTCCTCGGGGGGGCCCCGTGCGGGGTGAAGTGAGGGGTGATGTGAGGGGAGGGGGCCTCCGAAGAGGAGGGGGTCCGCGCGGGGGTCCCCCTCGGGGTGGTTACCGGCGGCCGCCGCCACCGCCGGGGCAGTACGACCGCGCGTACTACGAGCGCTACCATGACTACTACGAGCAGCGTGCGCACGAAGCGCGCAACGAACCCTACAACCGTGAGATGCGCGAGTGGGAGCGAGAGTACCGCGAGTGGTACGAGCAGGTCAAGGACTACTACGGCGAGTCATTCCCGGGCCGTCGCTCACGATCTCGGTCTCGCTCCCCCCGTACGCCGCCCACCGCCGGTCCTGGCCCCGGCCTGGGTCCGGGGCTGGGTCCGGGCCCCGGTCCGGGGGGCCCGGTGCCCCCGGGGGGACCCACTCAGCAGGGCGGGGGTCCTCCAGGGAGCGGCCCCTTGCCACCGGGCGGGAGCGGAGTGGTACCTGGCAGTGGTGGCGGTGGCGCTGTGCATCGCGACCGCTTCCTGGAGCTGCCGGAGCACTACTCGGGGCTTGTGCCGCACAATCAGCTGATCCGGCGTGAGCGATCACCACCATTTCCGCACGGCCGGCGAGGGGACCATGGCCCCGAGGCTGCTGGGCGCATGGGCGCTCTGGGAGGCGGAGGGAGGAGTGGGCCATCCAGCATGATGCGCGGCGGAGTGGGGAGCGGACCGATGCTCCCCGGGCGTGGAGGGGGCGGAATGGGTGGAATGGGCATCCTTGGTCCCATGAGGGGTGGAGTAGGCCTGCCTAGTCACCTTGGTGGGGGGGGCATGGGAGGGAGGGGAGGAGGGGGTGGGGGCAGACTCTTTCACGCAGAGCCCCTCATGTTTCGGGATGGACGTCTGTGCAAGGGCCCGCTGCTCCCCCTGCCCTCCCTCCTGAAGCCGCCGATGGCACCCCCGGGACAGGGAGAGGTGCCCAAGCTAGTCAAACCGCTCATGGAGCCACCCAAAGTCATCAAGCCACTGATGGAAGTGACAGTGCAGGTGGCGCGTGAAAAGTCTGGCATGACTATGATCGGTGGAGGTGGGGGCGGTGGAGGTGGTGGTAGTGGGGGTGGTGGGGGGGGGTGGTGGTGGGGGTGGCGGTGGGGGTGGCATCGGATCCAGTGGGGGAAGTGGAGGTGGTGGTGGTGGCATCGGTGGTGGTGGAAATGGCAGTGGAGGAGTTGGTGGCAGTAGCAGCAGTAGCAGCAGCAGCAAAAACAAGAAACATCACAAGCGCCGGAGTGGCCGAGACGGAGAGGGCAGTGGCACCGACGCAGGAGGCGGCGGCGGCGGCGGCGGCGGCGGCAGCGGTGGCAGCAGCAAGCACGGGCGGTTGTCGCGAGGAGACGGCCGCCGCTCAGGAGATGGGCACGGAGACAGCAGGGGTGGTGGTGGTGGATTGCTCCTGGCACCAACCAGCCGAGATGCTACGCCCGTGCGTGATGAACCGATGGACGAACGTAGCTACAAATCATCCTTTGACCGAGATAGAGAACGTGACCGGGAACGTGACCGAGACCGCGAACGGGACCGCGACAGGGACCGCCGGGACAAGCAACCCAAGTCAAAGTCGGACAAGTCCAAGCGCAAAGTGAGCAGTGAGTCATCGAGGAAAGATCGATCGGGAGCTTCGGGCCAAGACAAGTACTCAGACAGATCATCTGCCAAACCATTCGACAAGGAGGTGGAGAAAGACAAGAACAGCTCTGGCTCGCGGCGGGAGGACACCCATTATAAGAGCGAGAACTCACGGTCGCAGCTGGCGCCAGCTGTGAAGGGGGAGCGCTCCGACACAGGCAAGAAGATGGGAGGGCGTTATGAACGCGAGGGGCAAACAGTGAAGCATAGCTCGGACGATGTGCGCAAGGAGCACCACGCACCCAAGAGCGACAAAACCAAGAGCAGCAAGGACAGTGATAAGAAATCCGGCACCATCACGGAGGATGTGAAGGCAGTGAGGAGCTCGAAGCCCGACGCCAAGGCAGGAGACGGAAAGTCTGAAAAGCGCAAACGCTCGCCGGAGGAGAGGAGCGCGTCGTCCAAGGAGGCAGCGGTGGGGGCGGCATGTGGCCCAGGGTTCCAGGGAGGCCCGGAGAAGGCCCGTGGCCCGACTGGGGAGGCAGGTGAAAGGCTGAAGGGCTCTGTTGTTGCTGACGCACCGCAGCCGAAGAAGATCAAGATCAACCGTGACACTGGGCGCAAGCTCTCCAGCTCAGCTGAAGGGGCACCACCGACGGACGGCGCCTCCGAGGGGAAGGAGAAGAACCGCAGCGCCAGGGCAGTGGTGGCGGCGATCGATAAGTCCAGGTAAGCACCATCATGTTCTTTAAAACTTCGAGCGTTTCCCCAACCCAGCACGCCCCAGGGTGGCGCTCATATATGTTGGTCGTTTCATTCTTGTGTAATGTGAATAGTCCATATTCCTGTGGCAAGAGGTTATTTTTGTACGTACGACGACCGCTATTGACTTCCCAAAAAGTAAGTCGTCTCTCTCACCGACCCTGGAGGGATATGATTGGCTTGAGTCAAGCTGACCAGGGTTTTTGAGCTTATCTCTTTGTCGTTGGAGCACTTTAACCCAGCTTGGGTTGAACACCGAGGCCATAAACATGATCTAAGTGAGGCGGGTGTCTCTTTGTGAAGGGCCATTGCTCAATGGTAGGTGGAGAGAAACTAAACAAGCAAAAGTTGTGGATGGTTAAAAAGTATATTGAGATCAATACAGCATTAATGCTTGTAATTGTCAATAGGGCATAATAATTAGGTTGCATGAAATTATTTTAAGAAAAAGAAATACCCCATCTGTCGCAAATTATGAAGCAATACAATGCTGTTTTTGACGTGTTTCACCCGGCGTATTCAGGTTTCTTTATGGTAAGTGTTTTGGTTTGACATGTTTTTTGTTGACTTGTGCTAAGGAGTTACTCTGATATAACTTTGAGTGATACATGTTGGTTATTAAAGGGTTTGTAACTACTAATCATTAACTTCATATAACAATTTGAAAACTGTTCATTCAGAAACATTTTTTTAATGTAATTGTTATCAGGCCTCATGTTGTATCCACTGTCTGTCTCTATGTTCTATGAAGATGGGCCATTGTCCGAAATGTCGCCTATTATATATTTTCCCTTGTTAGGCAATGTTATTGATGAAAGTTAGTAGTTTTGGCATGTAACGATTCACCTTGTGCATTATTATTAGATGAACTGTCACACATCTGCCTCGGTATGATACTCAATTCCTCTTTTGTCGCAAACTACAGCAGCTACATAATTTGCATGAACCTTTATGGTTGCCATCAACCAGTTTGATACAATATTGTGAGTTGGAAGTAATCGATTCTCACGTCCAGTTTGATGCGTTATATTATGACCATAATAACATGTATTTAAAAGCATCTAACTACATAAGCATCTTAAGATGCCATACAAGGAAACCATGTGAACAGAAATTGTTACCACAAATATGTTGAAAGTGGATGATGAATGGATAAAGCATTACATTAAGCTGTTCTTCAACGGGCGAGTACATATGCTTGTGTAAATGACTGGTACTTGTGTGTGCCTGCCCATGCCCACCCGTGTGTGAAACTGCAACAGTGGAGACAGCAGCCCGTGCAGGCATGAGGACATTGCTGCTGCGGCGAGGCGTGTGGTGGTGAAGACGATCGAGGAGTTCAACAACGACACAACGGCGCCAGCGGCCGATGAGATCGTCATGATTCACATCCCGCGTTCTAAGTGGGAGCGTGACGACTGGGAGCCTGACGAGGAGCCGCAGCGCAGGGCCCTCGGTGCCGTGGGCACTGCTGTCCCTGGGCTCAACCAGGGCCGACCAACAGGGGGGGCGCTGCCCCCGTCGCGAGCGAGCGGGCCTTCCACTGGTGGCCTAAAACCCACCGAAGAGTCCTTGGTGGTAACAGTAGACAGGATTCCTGGGAGTGGTGTGAGGGTTCTTCCGGCCGAGGCCATCAAACAGGAGGTGGACGTAGGTGATTGCAAAGGCACTGGGGGTGGCGAGCGAGTTAGCCAGCCTGGTGGTGTGGATGCAGTACCTGCCCTGCAGGGTGGTAGGGGTTCCAGCGAAGCACTACCCGAGGACCCACAGCAGGACGCGGCCAAGGATGTTGCCGAGAAGCTATCCTCTGGTCACAGAGATGACCATGGGGACTCCAGATCCGGCTCCAAGGAGCTGGAGAGAGAGACTGATAGGATGAAGGTGTCCAGCCATGATGGTAGGGACCGGCAGCCGGAGGGGGTGGTGATAAGCGGCAAGGGCACCGATTTCGGTGATGCGATAGTGACCGATGAGGGGCAGGAAGCTGAGCGGAGGCACGATGTTGGCCAAGTCGACCGGGCCTTACCTCCCCATACGGAAGAGCACGGGGACAACCCTGCCAGGAGCAAGGAACCAGCAGAGCAGGGGAAGAGGATGACGGCACCCGCTGCGGAGAGAGTGGAAGGTGCTGAGGGGAGCAGCAAACTGGGGTCGGCCGTGCCAGAAACGACTGAGGGATTGGAGAAGCTGGCGAGGAGGGACAGCGCATCTGCCAATGGGGGGCACAAGGGCAGCCCAGACGGCAAGAGGAGGGCACAGCCAGAGGAGGGGGGCAGGCCCGAGCGCAGTGGGAAGGGCCGGCCGCGAGAGGGGTCGACACAGGAGCTGAGCCGTCTCGACGAGGCCACGTTTGAGCCCGATTACAATGAGACGGAGAGCGACAGTAGCTCGGAGAGCGAGGATGGGAGGGGAGGCGGCAGGGATGGGAGCGGTGGGGAGCGCGGGGTCACGGGGGTGCGGCGCAAGCGTAGTGCCAGTCCGGGTGGCGGAGGCAGCCCCAGCTCGGGTAGCCTAACTCAAAAGCGTCGCAAGAAGGAGCGCAAGAAGCACAAGAAGCGCAAGCGAGGCCGCAAACACAAACGGCAGCACGTGGGAACCGACTCGGGCAGTGACCGGAGCCACAAGCACAAACACAAGCGGAAGAAATCAAAGAAAAACAAAGATCGAGAAAAGGAGGACGTAGAAAAGGACAAAAAGGACAAAGACAACAAAGAGAAGGAAAAAGACAACAAAGACAAGGACATCAAGGACAAGGAACGGGACAAGAAGGAAAAGGACACCAGGGAGGAAGTGGAGAAAGCCAAGCGGGAGAAGAGGGAGCGCGAAGAGGCGCAGCCCGTGTGAGCGTCGAACCGTCGTCTCTTGCACTGTAAATATTTTTTTTGCGTTTGGGAGGCGCGGGAATGCACAGTACCGTGCAGTCAATGTCGGATATCTACGCTTGAGTCCAAGTGGCCACGGTTGTGTAGATTGAGAAAATTGGCACCCCTCTTTGCGTTGTTGTAAGGCTGTTTTCTTTAGGTTTTTAAAATAAATTTCACTTCCCCCATGTGCGTTCAAAATAATAATCTTAATTTGCGAAGTATTGCGGCAGTCTCATCTGAGGGCATTTAATCCGTTTCGGTTGCCGGAGAAAAAAAGCCCCTTGCGTGTAATGCGCGTTACTAGTGGGTCAGAATTATTGACCACCACCTCTACCCTGGGCTCTTTGTGTGCTCATTTACTGTAGGTGGTGGAGTCTGTGCTGTAATTGCTGCGATTTCCCAATAAAGTGAGAGATTTTTATTTTGCACCTCACCTGTAGCCCTGCTTTGTTTTGCGTTGTTGCCAATGTCCGCTGGTCTGGTTGATTTAGTCTTATTGTCACATCACCCATTTGGTACCAGTACAGATGCCACGAGAGAACTATTAAGCATCTGTTTAGTGACCACTCACTTCCTTGGAGATCTGTTGGCTAACAACCTGCATTAACTTTTATTTGAGATCCGTTAGCTGAAGCAACCTCAATTCACGTTCTTCCATATCAGCTAAAGCGATCTCCATTAACTCGAATAGATGTGTTTTGCAAAGCAACATCCATTGCCTCGAGAGATCTGTTCACGAATGCGACTTCTGTTCACACTCAGAGGTATGTAAGCGAAAGTGACCTTCATTGACTGACACAAATAAGTGACATTCTTGACTTAAAGCTTTTGTGACTGCAGGAATTAATAATCTTTGGGTCTTTCGGTGAAGTCACGTAGATAGAAAAATAATACAAAATCACAACGTTTCAATCGCAACACGAGCAATCGTCTTCGGGTGAAAAAATACAGCAGGGTGGACTGCTGAGGCAGGAAGAAATATAGCGAGAGAGCTACAGCCAAAGGTTATATAGGTTTGAGATGGGTACAACCCAAGGGTAAGTGGGCAGGGCTAGAGATGGAATTTGCAAGTAAATGTAAGATCGCAGAGCTAGGTATACCTCGGCCATTGTGTTTCTAGAGATTAGCATGTTAATCTGTTAATGTAACCCCACGGCTACGGTGCTGAAGAAGCCATTGTATTGCTCTAGATTAGAGATTAGCATGTCAATGTGAGACGGCTCCCGCAGCAGCGGCGGTGTTAATGAGAGATTCAGTCTATTACACAATGAGTGCCACCGCCCCATCGAGGAAAAGGGAGCAGCAGCTATGCAAGACATTTAGCCTGTTAATGTAAAGACATTTAACAAGGTAATGTAACTCTGAGAGTTGTAAATAACTGCTAGCATATGCAGGTAAGATGGAAGCATCACAGTCAGTTATGACTTTACCTGATTTATAATATCCTTCCAATGATTGCTCTGTACCCATCTCGGTTGAAATTGTGTGTTTATATATCTGGATGGCTTCATGAACAAATCTCTGTTGAAACCATCACCTTGCCATACATAGCAGGGGTCACCAAAATTATTTCCAAAATCATGAGCAAACAAGATCCAGGTCGGATTCAACAGTACATAAAATTTGTGATCTGATCCCATCTGTGAAGGATGTTATCCCTGACATACAATACCCCGGCGTCTACAAACTAAGCTGTGCCTGCGGCAGTAGTTACATTGGGGAAACTAAGCGACATGTCTCAGACCGTGTTTGCGAACACAAGGCGGATCTGAAACACGTTAGGACCAACACCTTTGCCGTTGCTGATCATTGTTTTAACGCTGTGGACACATTGAATTTATTTCTCCAAGACGAAGGTACTATGCAAACCCACTGGCTATCAACAAATATTTGTTCATGAAGCTATTCAGATATATAAACAGACAATTTCACCCGAGAAGATGGGTACAAACTGAGCAATCATTTGAAGGATCTTATTAACCAGGTAAAGTCATAATTGGCTGTGATGCTTCCATCCTACCTGCCTATGCTAGTAGTTATGTCCGACTCTGAGTTACATTACCTTGTTAAATGTCTTTACATTAAAGGGCTATATGTCTCACATAGCCGCTGTTCCTCAATGTGGCGGTGGCGCTCGTTTAATATGCTGAATATCTCTTATTAACACAGCCGCTGCTGCGGGAGCCGTCTCACATTGGCATGCTACTCTCTAATCTCGAGCAATACAATGGCTTCTTCAGCACCGTAGCCGTGGGGTTACATTAACAGATTGATATGCTAATCTAGCAACAATGGCCGAGGTATGCCTGGCTCTGCAATTTTACATTTACTTGCAAATTTCATCTTTTGCCCCGCCCACTTAGCCTTGGGTTGTACCCATCTCGAACCTATATAACCTTTGGCTGCAGTAGCCCTCGCTATATTTATTCCTGCCTCAGCAGTCCGCCTGCTGTATTTTTTCACCTGAAGACGATTGCTTGTGTTGCGATCGAAACGTGATTTATTATTTTTATACTGCTAGGAACCACCTGGTTCCACCAGCCCACAGGGGATTATTGTGTCTGTCCGTCGTGCATCCAAAAATGGGATGGGAGGGTCTGGGTGGGGTGGGGAGGGGCTGGGTGGGGTGGGGAGGGGCTGGGTGGGGGGTGGGAGGGGTGGGGCTGGGTGGAGAGGGGCTGGTCACCCCGTGGTGCCCTTTCCAACTCAACGTTTAACCTACTCACGCCGGCTTATGCCCGCCCTCACAGTCGGCCATATTTGTGGAATACACCACGCCGCCGTTGACCCTGGCCATTGACCGAGCAACCCAACGTTCTTACCAGCTCCCTCCGCAGGAATGTGTTTATTTTTCTCTCTACGTGACTTTACCGAAAGACCCAAAGAGTATAAATGACATTAACTTTCAACCAGGGTAAATTGGCTGAAGCAACCATTATTTGCACGTCCATTTAACCAGATGAGATCTCGTCAAATTAGAGACATTGTTTAGAAAAATGCGAGGTTGGCCAGGCGAGAAGGGCAGACGATTAATGGATGAGACGGGGAACAGAATGACAGCCAAAGGGAATGGACAGAAGGTCGAACACCGTGGCGATGAAAGGATGAAGGCGTGTGTGCGGGACGGAGATGGCTTGTGGCATCACCGGGCCATGGAAGATGGTGATGGGCATACGGAGGCATTCAAGCAAGCGGATAGACGTGGTGGTTCAAGTTCAAGTTCAAGTTCATTTATTAGGTATAGCCCTGTGAGCCATTCAGCTCTTGAATCGGGTGCAACCGCAACAAACAAAAAACAAAAACATGAACAAAAAAACATCTTAAAGTGAATATGTGACTAAGTGCAAACAGAAAATCCAAGAAAAGACAGCAAAATATTGCAGAAAAAACACCGTACACCAACGCTGTGTGCAAAAATCCCAGTGGGATGCAAGTCAAACAACAACAACAACAACCACAAGACAGCTTAAATTAAGGCCATCAGTCTAACTCTGTACTACAACAAACAAACATGGCTAAACCAATAAACTTTTCGAAATCACCAAAATAAAGCCATGAAAGCAATGAAAAAGCAATCATAGGAACTGTGACAGAATTTTCACAATAAATGGCATAAACAACATGTACTACCAAAACCCTGCAGCCATAGCTGGCTGCATGAGTCACTCCACCTTTAAGATCAGCACACTAAATCAAAACACAGGTCATACTTTGTAGCGATCATCTGGAGCGAAACATTTTATTTTAGGTCACTGAATAGCACTGGCAGCTAGGGGTGTACAACTCCTCTAGAGCAGTTTTGAGTGAAGATCTCATAGGTAGTGACTCAAGTTTCAATTTATTGGCAACAGCATTCCAGACCCTGGGGGCATCAATAGCAAAGGCCCTTCCTCCAGTATATGTACGGCAATAGGGAATATTAAGCTGGTAAATGAGTGTAGACCTTAGGTCAAATTTGTTCTTTGAAACAGAGATGAGATCCAGCAGGTAATCTGCAGATTCTTTTGCAAGTACATCATGAATAAATAAGATCTGGTGCACAAGCCGTCGAACATTCAGAGATGTTAAGTTTGACCCAATGTAGAGGTCACAGTGGTGAGTCCTATATGGGCAGTTCAATGCAAATCTTAAGGCCGAGTGATACATTGAGTCAAGCTTCTTCAGTACAGTACTTGGGGCTGATTTATAAACAATGTCACAGTAATCAAGTAGAGGCAGTATGGTAGCTTTAATCAATTCCAAACGGAACATAGGGGGGAAGCAGTGCTTGTGTCGATATAGAAAACCAATTTTAATTTTTGTCTTTTTCCCAATATAATCAATGTGATCTTCAAAATTCAGTTTTGAATCCAGGATGATCCCAAGATACTTATAGATCTTAACTTGCTCTATTTGATCATTATTTAAGGAATGTAATTTGGGGAAAATAACTTCCCGCTTTAGTCCTGGTGAGAAGCATAGCACCTTGGTTTTGGCAGGATTTAGGACTAGTTTAAGAGCAACTAGCTGATGTTGTAGTTTGTTGAAATCACTCTGGAGCTTAGCAATCACGTCATCCGGAGAGCGGCCAGCAGTAATTAGTACCGTGTCATCTGCAAAAAGATTTACCCTGGAATAATCCAGTTCAGTGCCCAAGTCATTTACATAAAGAGAGAACAAGAGGGGGCCGAGAATGGAACCCTGTGGAACCCCTTTTGTTATCTTAACACTGTTTGACCTCCAACCATCTGTGAATACAGTTTGGGTGCGAGAAAAGAGGTAATTTTTTAACCATTTTACTGTGTTTTCGGAAAAACCGAGGCAACTTATTTTACTAAGCAGGATGTTGTGGTCTACTGTATCAAAAGCTTTGGACAAGTCAAGAAAAAGACAGGCGCAGTACTGCTTATTATCAAGGCTACTGTAAATGTGATTCATAGAGTCTAATGCAGCAGATGTGGTGCTGTATTTTTTTCGGAACCCAGATTGTTTTAGATGTAATAGATTGTTGGCGGACAGGAAACTGATAATTTGGTAGTTCAATAATTTTTCAAAAATTTTCATCAACGGGGACAAAATTGAGATAGGTCGGTAGTTATTTGGATCATCTTTAGGGCCCCCTTTGTGAAGTGGACGAACATAGGAATGTTTCCATTCTAGAGGAACTGATGCTTCTTTGATGGACAGGTTGAAAATATGGGCTATAGGTTTGTATATTAGGTGACCAACACTTAGTAGAGCAAAGACGGGAATACTATCTGCTCCGGTAGAGGAGGACCCTTTGAGGAAGGACAGTTGTTTCAGAACATTACTTTCGTGGATTGGCTGAAAACTAAATTCGCTTAATGTTTGGATAGGGGTGTAGGAATTTGCATGAGCAGGGGTGACTCCCAATAGATTATCAAATAGGGTACCAGCTTCAGAAAAATGAAGGTTAAAATTGTCAACTATTTTTTGGGGATCTGAAAAATATTCCCCATTTCGGTTAAGCTGAACGGGCAGATGATCTGTTTTGGATGCTTTTTCGATACATTTGATTGTTTTCCAGAAAATCCTGGCATTTCCATGAGATTCAAGGAGAGTAGAAGAGAAGTAGTCATTTTTTGCATGCCGTATTTTTTTGACGCATCTATTCCTTAAAATCCTGTATTCTAGCCAGTCATTAACCAAATTACTTTTCTGAGCACATGCCCAAGCCTTGTCTCTAGTTTTCATGAGTTTTGTAATCAAAGGATCAAACCATGGTGGACGATTGCCTTTAGTTTTAAATTTAACCAACGGAGCATGTTTGTTAAGAATTTGTAGAAACGTGTACCTGAAGGTCTCCCAAGCCGTAGTCAGGTTTGGAATATCACAGACCTTGTCAATATCCGAGTGAAGCACATCATTAGTAAATGCCTGTATGCTGAAGTGTCTCATGGAGTGCTTCTCAACCAATTTAGGGGGGGCTTTGTGTCTGGCTGATGATCTCACCCCAAAAATGAAGGAGTGATCACTAAGGTTATTACCTAGAACACCAGTCAGTGCGAAATTGTGAGGGGCATTTGTCAATAGGACGTCAAGCAGAGATGACTGTCCCGGATTTTTTAGGTTGGGTCTTGTGGGGACATTTATTAATTGAAACAGGTTAAATTCATCTGCAAAATTTGTGGCCACGGCCGGCGGGTTTAGCCAATTCCAATTTAGATCACCCACTAAAACTATTTCACCTTTAGGGAGGCCCCCAAGAAGCTCTCTCAGTGCAGATGCAGCTTCAACATCCTTACCACTAGGCGGTCTATAGCAGCACACTACCAATATGTGTTGATTATTAGGGAGAGTTATTCTGAGAGCCAGACCTTCAAAGCAACATTTTTTAAACAAGGAGTGAGCTGGTGAACATGCAATAGTATTACGAACATAGATGGCAATTCCACCTCCTTTAGATCCTCGGTCAAGCCGAAAAAGGTTGTAGTTGTCAATCGTAATCTGCAAGTCATTGACGGCAGGAGTGAGAAATGTTTCTGTTAGGCAAAATATGTCCGGGTCAAGATTTGCTACTTCTAGTTTTAGTTGACTTAATTTAATCAAAAGCCCTCTGATGTTGACATGTAGAACACCAACACCTTTTCTGCCAGAAAAATCTACAGAATTATATGAGTTCTTTACATTTGGGCCAGGATGAAGCTCAATACCACCCAGAAATAAGAAAAGTAGAATTAATAGTTTGCACAGGTATTTTCTGTGAAAGGATGAAGAGCGACGAACCTTGGACGAATAGCAGCAGCTCACAGATGGTGTTATTTTTAAGAGCAGAATGAAGTTTGGAAGGAGTGCTGGTGAAGTAATGGGACAAAGATAGGGTTTAAAAGGATACAATGATGGAGTGTAGAAGTGTCTATAAGTTGTTGTGGTTAAAGTTCATAGTTGCTGTTCAAAGCTGGAGAAAGACATGCCCGCAGCAACAGCCACCTCTGACCCCTGGTTGGGCTGAAATGTTGAGCGGGAGTGTGTTGTGGTACCAGATTGAAAGCTGCGTCGTGAGCGGCTGCCAATAGATTTCTCCGAATGCAAAGACGTCATCACAACTGCGCGACATGGTCCCGCCTACTCGATTGCTGTTTGCACTGATTGGCTCAGCCAGGGAGTTCACCCACAGGCTATTTAGTTGGGGATGTTGCTGCTGCTGATGCGTTGGTAGTGGGAGTGCAAGCACAAATAACAACAAAAGCTCAACACACGCTGTGGCCATTCGAGGACAATGTAATATAGCTGACGCTTTGGGCAATGGCCATTCTTCGTAGCACAAAGGGCTGTTTTCCCGAAACGTGCAATATATAATACTGTCTAGTCGACGTTTGGGACAATGGCCCTTCATAGCATATGAAGAAGCGCCGTTCGTCCATGTGTTATGAATGCCCTTGCTGGAAACGTCGCCTAATTTATACAGTACTGTACAGTACGTTTAACACTACAGTATTTCCACTATAGTACGGTACAGTACTTTTCAGTACAGTACAGCAAGGGGGCCCTACATAGTACTGCACAGTACCGTACAACCCTTTTGAGGCCACAGTGTTGACGGACGTGTCGAGATCGACGTCACGAGGTGGGCGTCGTTGAGAAGGCGACGCTCGCCAATTGGACGTGGGCGGAAACGGGTGTGGCTAATCGAGAAGTGGGCGTCGCCCTTGATTCGTGGGGGGGATGGGCGTGGCTCGCAGGTAAGGCAGCGCTCTTATTGGAGCACGGCACTCGTAGGGCGTGGCGAGCAGGAAAACAGCGGGTGGGGGTGCGCAGAGCTTTAAGCTCACTGATTGGCTGTAGAAAAAAAGTAGGCGTGCCTTATGCTTGTAGGGGTAGGGGGGGGGTGGCCGAGCCTCACGACAGTCGCCGTCACACGCAGAGCGGGAGTCGTCGTGCGTGGCCGCGTGGTCGTCTTCGTCTAAGGGCGCCGAGTGTAAGCGGCCCGGCTCCCAAGTCAAGCCAACCAGGCGTGCGACCGGCCACTGCGAGGCCCTCCCCTCCCGGGGACGAGGCGCGGCAAAGACGAGGGGACTAGGCGGCCCCTTGGAGTTTCGCCCGGAGTCAGCGGCGGCGCCCCCTGCCTGTGGCGTCTCCCTGCCGCGTTCGGCTGCGCGGAGACGGCGTCGGCAGCAGAGCAGGTGGGGGTCGGGAGTTGAGGCTCTCGGTACCGTGGCGGGTGTTGCGAGAGACCCCGGCTCGGCTTGAGGTAGAGGGGAGGCCATGAGTGAGCTCGTCGTGTTTGTGCCGTCGAAACGCGACCCCGACTCCAACCCCCGCACCTCTCCCACTTAGCCCGCTCCCAGGTCCACTTCTACAACTCGATGTGTCGCTACCCTCTCACCCGGCCCCTCGTCTCCCGTGCTAATTATAGCTGCTCCCACACCTGTTTCCCTGTTTCGTGCCTTGGATCCACGTTGGGGGGTGGGGAGTGTGGAGGCCTGGGGCGGGGACCCCCTCGGGAGGTGCATTCGGTAAGGGGGCCCTGGGTAGGGATACTGGAGAGGGTTGTGGGGGGGGGGGTCTGTGGTTGGAGTTGTACGGTGCGAAAATAGTTCAACATAATACATGTGAAGAGGGAGGGGGGGTGTAAGAAGTGTTTGTTAAGGGGGGTCCCCGGGTAGGGATACTGGAGAGGGTTGTGAGAGGGGGGGGGGGGTCTGTGTTTGGAGTTGTACGGTGCGAAAATAGTTCAACATAATACATGTGAAGAGGGGGGGGGTGTAAGAAGTGTTTGTTAAGGGGGGTCCCCGGGTAGGGATTCTGGAGAGGGGGGCCCTGCGTAGGGGTAGTTGTGAAGAGAGCTCTGGTAGGAGATGTACGATGCGAAATAAGTTCAAAACACGTGTGAAAATGAAGGGGGGTGGGGGTGTATGAAGCGTTGGGTTAAGGGGGTACCCTTGGTAGGGATCCTGGAGTGGAAGGGTTTTCAAAAGGGGCCCCTGTAACCCTAGCGGGGTGGTGAGCCACCGGTGCCAGTCACGGCCTCCTCTACAAGGGGCCCCCCTCTGCAAGGGGCCCCCCTCTAAGTCAGTATAGGGGTCACGCGGAAGTTCCTCTCTCTCCTCTTACCCCTCCTCGTGGTGGCGGTGTCTAAGGTGCCCCCCCCCCCCCCCCCAGTGGCGAACGTGGTGAACTCGTGGCTTTCACGAAAATTTCCGGCATTAAATTGGCAGAACGCTTGAAATGAGGGCCCCTCGGTGTTGGTGTGTTGAGGGCTTGAGGTTGGAGGAGGTGACTGGCTTATTGAATGAGGTACAAACCTTTCATTCTCGGTTCGTGAGACAGGCATGAGCTGAAGAGCACAAAGACAAAATATCCCTCCGCATAGCCTGAACAGACTGTTGGGGCAAGTGATGTTAGCGAGCACCACGCCCGACCGCCTTTGTCTTCCTAGTTCCGTGCGACGTTTACACACCGCACCAGTTACTCGTATGAGGCTGAGTCGACCTAGGGGAGGCCCAGAACCGGTTCAAATATTCGCCGCTCTGGTTGGTCGTGAGCGAGAATCGAACTGGGGGTCACCGGGTTTCTAGTGCTGCCCGCTAACCACTGCGCCACCGCCTCCAACAATGGTAATTGCGCACACACGCGCACGCACTTGGCCAAAAACACACAAACACAGCTGGGTAAAGAAAACCACACAGGAGGTGTCTTTGTCAGCAGTGCAAGAAGATAAAGGGGCCTTCACTGCTGGTTGAAGGCCTGTGTATGCCGTGCCAGTTACTAAAGTTGTTTGACCATATTTCATTATGCAGGTGAGTGCAAATTGTGTAATATAGTGTACCTGTATTTTGTTTGTGACATTGTGTTTCGGTTATCTTTTTTGGTTGTTATGGCTGTGTTTTTCATGCCCTGAAATATTGTACTTTGTCTACACTCCAGGTCTTCCTTGCTAAGAGGATCCTGCCTTAGTGTGGGATCTCACCAAGAGGCAAACTTCATGTGTGTATGTATTTACAGTATGTAGTGTGTATGTATATATATGTAGTGTGTAGGACAGCGGTAGTGTATGTATGTTGATCTTCTTTCGCACCGTACGTAGCCAACCGTGCTAATCGGAGTGTAGCGGTTAGCGCTCTGCTCTATGAACCCGGGGACCTGAAATTCCCGCTCACGACCAACACCAGTGACGATTATCTGAACCGGTCCTAGGCCCCCTCCAAGTCGACTCAGCCTCAAATGAGTACATGGTGCAGTGCGTAAAATCATCGCCACAAGGGAGACGAAGGATGCCAGGCGTGGTGCTGGCCACCCACCCCCTCGTGTGCTGTGCCGGCCTTCATAGGTGCTCGCTAACAGCACTTGACCCAACAGTCTGTTTAAGCTATACGGGGGATCTTTGTCTTGCCTTACATTTAGGAGAGCGGTATCTTAGTAGTTCGCGTTCTGTGGCGGCCCAGTGAGTGTACGCCCGGTGAGTGTGTAAATGTGCTAGTTTGGGGGAGACATAACCCCATGTGTACGTTCTTTGCAGAAGTGATGTGCCTGTGTATGCACACTTTGTGTGGGTGGTGTTGTGGCTATCGCACTCCGCTATGAACCCGGCGAAAATAATTTTATTCCCAGTCACGCTAGCATAAGTGACAAATATCTCAACAGGTCTAGGGCCACTTGTAGGTAGACTCATCCTGATGTAGGTACCATGTGCGGTGTGTAACATAAGCACCTGAGAGGCTAAAGTGGCCACGTGTGTTGTTGACATCACCATCCCCACATGTGCCGGCCTTAATAGGTGCTCACTAACAGCACTTGCGCCAACAACCTCTGTAGGCTCCATGGGGGTTTTTGTTTTTGTATGTGAGTGTGTGCTTGAGTGAAGAGGTAATTGATTAGTCCACAGCCGTGCGTGTGTGTCTGTGTGATTTGAGTGAAGAGGTAATTGATGAGTGGACGGCCGTGACAGGATGAGAGCCCGGTGGGTTGACGTGTCTCCTTCACGAGGGTAGACGTGTACAATGCGGTGTAGGGAACGCGACAGTGCAGCTCGGCTTACATCAGAGAAAGCATTCGCACAAATAAAACATTACCTCCTGTGACACACAGGGCTCAGAAATGTGATCAATGACAAAAAAAAATAGAGAACAAAAACTGAAAAGCGTGCCACAGAAGTGTGGAGAGAGAAACGCTTGAAATTGTGTTGAGAGAAAGAAAGAGGAACCCTTTGGATGAGAAAACACACTCAGGTTGATGACATCATTCAAATGTAAGAAGAGTGAGTTGTGCTTGGGCAGGACGCGTCATGGCTAGAAGGGGTGATGGGCGACGGCCAAATATAATGACGGAGTAGTGGCAGCCAAGGAGCGATAAGTTCAGTTCACGGTGCTGTATGGATCGTTGCATCACAGCATCGTGAGAGGTGGTGTTGGCTCAGGGAGGCCTGCATCCAGCAGTGGATTGATCATGGCTGATGTTGATGATGAAAACATGAAACCTAGAATAATCACTCGAAAGTAAAATGACTTGTGACAGAGCAATTGCCACAGGATTTGGCAGGGATGGGTTTCAGTATCAACAGTTTTAACAAAGGTTACATAATATTAACTAATCCCGACATTAAGTAACAATACATTACTTTCATGCCTGTGGCAATCCTCTGCATTCAGTCTTCAATAATGCAAGTTCAACCCCAATGAAGCTTGGTGAGCTGAATAGAGTTCAAAAGAACTCACAAACATCTTGTGAAAGAACCATCGCAGAAAAACCTTCAATTTGATCTTGCAGGGAGTTCATGGTCCACCCTAATCCACATCTGCACAAACCATGGTAGATGCGGATACCTGATGCACAAATGGAAAATATATAAACAGTGTGCGACTGTGGTCATGCAGATCGGACCATACCAAACATAACTATGCAATGCCCAATCCACAAATGTGAAGGAGACATCACGGCAATATATTCTGCTACTCGTGACATGGTTATGTGGCTTGACCACCTGAATATGAAATTGTAGTTGTTGCTCTGCATCTACATCAGTTATACAAAAGAAGACGCCTTTCATAAGGGTTGTTAGACCATACTTCACCATGCTGGTTAGTGAAGGGGGAGGTGCCCAGGGCTGGTTTAGATATCGCTCACCGCTGGTGTTATCCGCTTTGAAAAACGTCCCACAATGACCGGATTTTTCACTTTGCCAACTTGTGGCACGCGGTCATGGATAAACCCAGCTTAAAGCGTGGATGCAGCGATTGAATAATCCGTCATGCACGCCAAGGTGAGGGCGAACGCACCCATACGTGGAGAGCCATCGCGAAAGATAAAGAGAAAAATCCCTCCTATAACCTTTAACAGACTGTAGGGGCAAGTGCTGTTAACGAGCACCTATTAAGGCCGGAACGGCACACAAGCGGGGGTGGGTGGAATGCATCACGATGCCTTTGTCTCCCAAGTGGCTATGTTTACACATCACACTACGTATTAATTTGAGGCTGAACCATCACGCACACATGCACCTTCCACAGGGCCTTGCACAGCATTTTGGGGAACGGTTTTTACCACCCAGCATGCCGTGCGGCGTAAGTGTTGCCTGCCTCGACCCTGTGTTTTATGGTTCGACATTTTAATCGCGGTTGGGAATGGGGCGGCAGTGTCATCTCGTTGAAGTCCCCTTTGCCCACAGTTACCCTGGCTACCTGTGGGTTACCGAGGTTACCCGGACGCTAGGGGAGTGGTCATGCCCTACCCGTGATCCATTTCGCTCTGGGCCAGTGTGGGTGAGGCCCAATTACAGCAGCAACGACAGAGCTAAGAATAACTCGGCAACAGCCGCCTACACATTCACTGCTCCCGGCCTCCCTCTGCAGCAAGAGAGGTCACTCGTCGTGTGCTGCTCCTACTGCCTACAGCAGCTGTCTCTTCACCACTCATATTTCAGACCTCGACCATTGGTTGAACTCTAAAGCTCTCTTCAAGGTAGCCAGGGGATGATATTAAGCAATGGATTGTTAAATCTATCTGTGTGGAGCTTTGATTCTTACCCCACGGCAAACGGTCATTAATGGAAGAGTCCAACATCCCAATTTATCAGGAACCTCCTGAAACCAAGTCTTGAGACTGGGTTAGGCTTTCCTTGGTAAATTGGGATATTTCTATTTATTTTGTAATCAATTTTAGTTTCACATCCATTAATTATCTCTGCTCCAACGGTGTTTATCTTCACATTGGTACATATTTTCAAAACGTAGCGGTTGTTTTTTGCTCCAAGTCTCCCTTGCAAAAAAACGAATTGTCTCAATTGACTCTCACCTCCCTAAAGACATTGGACACTGATTGGTTGATTGAACGATGTTAACGAGGTGACTGAGGGGGGCTGGGGGCCGTCCTCACCGCACGCGTTTCCAAGCGCACCACGACGACCGTCTGCAGCTCCGGGCGGCCCCTTCCCTTCCCCACCATCCCCCATCAGCTGTTCTTACCTGGAGTCGGCGGGGGGGGGGCAAGCCAGGTGTATTCGCACTCGGCAGCTGCTGTGTGCGTTCATCGCGTCTGTGAAGTCACCTCCTTGCCTGTTGCAGTCGGCTGTTAACGAGAGACTGGAGGAGCGAGCGAGGATGCTTCCTTCTCCCTTGTCCGTGGCTCGTAAGCTATTGTGAAAGATGCAACGTGTATGAACGACAGCGCGATTACAGTATATGAAACCAAAACATGAATATTAAACATGAAAAAACACTTTCACGCAGTGTCCGGTAAAGATTGTGAAGGCTTGTTGAAGACCCAATTGGGTTGACATTTTTTAATGTGGTGTAGATGCCATATCAGTTTCGTGTGTTCATGTGTGAGGGGCAATCAGCAGGTGAGAGGATTAATTGGCCTTAATTTAACCAGGTGTGAGCCCACTGGGATTAATTACCTCTTTTCCAGGGTGATGAGGGAAGCTGTTGCAAGCTTACTAAGTTCGGCACAATTTAAATAACGTCAATTTCCAAATTATCAGCTCATAATGGCCTGCTCATGAAAATGATGATAGCATATAGTCATTTAGCATCCATCGACAATATAACAGAGTTCAAAGTGGGATTTGTGAAGTGACAAAATACGATGGAATGCGTCTCGAGACCTTCGCATGAAGTCACTCGCACGCAACCTCTCGTCACCGATCATGATCGTAAACATAATAATGTATCCTGGAAAATTATAATTTAGTCTCAGTACAGTTTTCAGGAGAGTCCTGTCACATTGAGGTCTATTGGCAATTGCTTAATCGCTTAAGTATCGGGAGAGGGCCCACGTATTATGAATAGCCAACGCTCAAAATCTATACAGATAGGTCCGCAATACATTTGCAGTACTGCCACCACCTGGTCACCTGGCAGCAGGGGGAGGTCTCATCACACGGTGATCCCTGTGTGATCTACCAAACCAACCCTCATCTCCTAAGGGCTGGATCCCAGGCGTGCTCCACCATACCCAACTATCGTCACCTCTTCTCTTGTGTCAGTCATCCCATGGTGGTTGATATTGAGGTTGTTCGAACTTATTCCGCTCCCTTTCTCCGGTCATGGCGATCGCTTGATCTCTTTTAAGTCCTCCGTTAATCCGGCTCTTGTGTGGACAGCATCTCCTTGCTGCTTGCATGAGGCAGTTGAAGGCCATTGATGATGGCCATCTCTTGGTCTCCATCCTTTGCACCAAAGTCTCCTGCTGTGTTAGCTTTTATTTGTCTTATTTCTTATACACCCACCTTTAACTCGATATAAATCGGTCACGCGTCTGAGGGGAATCTTCACTCAAAAAAACACGGGGCAGTGTTCGCCTCCACTACCAGCAAACTGTTAAATGGAAAAACCGGACACCAGGGCACCAGGAACCCCCATCTTGACGGCACTCCCTCCGTCTGCGATTCCGTCGGACCGGCTCCCACCTCACCCCTCCGTGTGCAGGTGGCCACCATCACTGGCGTTGGAGGCCATCCGCTATGATGGGAGCAAGCGGCTCTAGTGGTGCCCAGGGCTGAGAAATGGCCGGGGCGTGGCAGCAGGAATGATCGGGGAGTGGCGGCAGGAATGATCGCGCTGGCCAGCAAACAAGAAATGTCGGTGCATTCCTTGTGAAAAAGAGACTTTGTGGCCCCGGGTGGCGCTTGGTATCCCAACTACTTTCACCATGGCCACAGAGCCAGACCCCTCACCGTTTGGGCTGCTCGTTACACCGGCTTGGTGTTGTGCAGCGATTGGGTTGCTCTGTCCAGCTGCGAGCAGCAGTTGTCGATAGAGCGAGTTCAAATCTCCTCCATCCCTCCTGAGGTTTGTAAAATGAATACAATTTAACGGCAAAGTCACCATTGGCTGTCCTGTGTGAATCGACTCGCGTCTCCACCGTAGGAATTTCCAGCACTGGCTCTGGGCTATGAACTAGAGATGAGCACCGCCCTATGCTGGTTTGAGCAGGAAATCGCTTGAACTCCGAGACCGCTCCCAGAATTTACAAGCGTGTTGTCGGCTGTGAATCGTGCGTTAGAGGGGCCCATGAAGTCGTTCGCAAGAGTTAGGCCTCTTGCGTGTCGCTCTGCAAGTCCGATATGACCGGAAAAATCCCGTAATATAATGATGATGTTTTCCCTTCCTCATGATGTTTATGCTGTCCCACCTGATGTCCCCTTACCCTGGCGATCTGAGATCACAACCTCCTGTAGTAAAACATATAAATAAACGTCGACGATACCGCTGCTGCACCGGCTCTGATCTCAAGAGCAGGTCCTTGACCTCTGGCAAGATCTAACCACCTCCTACAACGTACACCCAAAAGTGTTGAGCGTTGAACAGAGGAGGACTTAAGACACGGCAAGTTTGCCACCAGCGTGGGTAAGACATCAGAGAGCAAGGAGCTCCTGGCTTTGGTGGCGTGGGATGTTAAGAAGGAGGCCGAGAGAGAGAACGCGTCGAGAGGAACAGCTCGGCTGTGAGGTCACCCTCTTGGTCCACCTCCTTTCCCACCACAGTGACTCCCTCTGTGTGAGAACCAGGCTGGGGAGTGCGTCGGGGTCGGGGGTGAAATTGGGTGCCTCGCTCTCCTTATCTCCGCCCCACATCGGAATGTGGCAGTGTGCCACGCTTTTCACAACGTGGATATCGCGGTGGGAGCGTGGGCGTTATTGCTCCGCACGTCTCTTCCTGCTACTGCTGCTGTTATGAGGGATATCACGGCTTCGTGCGCAGCTCTGGTGAGCGTCGCCAGAAAGCTCTTCACTGACGAACACGGAATGCGGTCCTTCGCTGTTTCTTCCTGTCTCTGCCCATCTCTCCCCATCCCTTGCTGTCTATCTGTGTCTCTCCGACTCTCCCCGTACCTCTGTCCCTCCCTGTCTCTTGCTTTCTCTCTGTCTCTCCCTGATCCTTCCCTGGCATGCCCATCATTCCACAGCTTGTCCTGTGCCCGTGGGTTCCTGTCAGTTCCTATCTATTCTGGGTATGTCTCCTATCAGTCCTAAACCTGTTTTTCCCCTTTTGTCCTTCCGAGTTTTGACCGACTTGGCCCATGATGACTGGATCGGTTTGGATTGGTTGGTCATTTCTCATGATTCTTGTTTTATCATAACTTGTGTGAATTAACTTGCACATTGTAGTGTGAAAGATGCTTGAAAAATACATTTTATTTATGACCCTGTATTTAGCTGTGCAAGAGTCATTGTGACTAAAACTTTCGCTTTCTTCCAAGCAAGACCTGGGCAATATTAGTCCTGTATTGGCACGGATAGTATAATGTTAGGGGCAGGGGTACTGTTAGGGGTAGGGTTATGGATAGAGAGAGCGTGGTTATTGTTCAGAGTTATGGTTATTCATAGGGGTAGGATTAGTCGAAGAGGTAGGGTGAGTAACATTATTAGGTTTATTGTTATAGATGAAGATGGTGTTGGTAGTGTTTGCGGTCAGGAGGTAGTTTATTGTAGACCACAGACAGATCCCTGAAGTCTGCAGCGCAGTTCCAACCCTCACAGCACCGCAAGGCAACAGCGCTGCCACCCACTGGGATTTTTCTTGTGTGTGGCCCCTGGTTGTAGTGGTGAGGTTGGGGTCGGGACAATGTGTGGGGCTGGATTGTGGTGTTGCGAGCTGCGAATGCATCCCTGTATTTCGAGGCCCCAAGACTTGACGTCTCTCTCCCCGCGCCGCTCAAAGCTTCAAACGCAGAGAGACTCCCTTGCAGCGCTGTCCATCCTTGTGTGCAACACAGGTGTGTGCGGGGAAGAACATCCGTCGTGTAGATGGAATGATTTTCTCACGGGAAAAGCTTTCATAATAAATGTTTTTTTTATTATGCCAGAATTGTCGCCCGATGATGCTAGATGTAATTACCAGCGAAACGTATTCAAATTGTAAGTGTTGTGGATTTACTCTCCAACACACCGGTGAGCTGAAGTAGTAACTAATTGGTACGTTTTGTTTAAGTGACAAATCTTACTCATTGGCTGTCGGGTGGTGGCGGGTTAACGGCACATTTATACATCTGCGATCTAACCGAAAAAAACCTTTACTATGAATTATATTGGTCGTAAAAGCCCACGTGTCAAACCGACTCGGCTCAACCGTTGTGAGTTTAAATCCCCAGTTGGCGGCTGATTCGACCCATAATCCCTTTTGAGGTGGAGTCCTTGTGGAAAGTCACCGTAGATTGTTTTACGTCTTACGGGGAGACTGGGCTCTGCCATAGAGCATATTTAATTTCCACAACTGGTTTGTGGGAAATCGCCCGCGTTACGAATTTTTGAGCATTGATGCACTTTAACTTTTGCTTCATAATTTGTTTAACTTGGGGAGTACCATTGAGAGTCAACACACCTCTCCTGCACAGCAGATCTACCAACGTGCATGGCAGGGTCAACAAGTGGTAAGGTCAGCCCGTGGTAGTATAAAGCCTATCGAAGGTTCAACACGTGGAAGGAGATCACCACATGGCAGGGTAATGGTCTGCTTAGTTAAAACTCTAATTTGAACGTGTAATGGAAGACTCAAGAGTGGCCGGCCCTTCTGTTGATGTGGCTGTTCAGTTCGGAGCCCTTGTTTGGTTTTTTTGCGGCTGTCGTCACGACCTCGCAGAACTGGTATTTTAGGTCTCGCTTGCTCGGCTCAGGGGGTCCACGGCCCCCCGTGGGAGGGCATGATGGGGCAGCCGTCGGACCTGCCTGGGATGAGGCGGGCCATGCTGAGATGGCCGGTGTTGTTTTGGCGAAAAACGCAGCAGGAAGGGGGCCCCCGCAGGGGTCTGAGTGGGTGGTTCGACTTCGGCAGGAGGGGGGGGCAGGGAGGGGGAGCGAGGAAGGGAGGGATGGCGATGAGGGAATGGCGAGTCACGAACATAGGTGCCGCAAATCCTATCCAGTTGCCTGGCCCTGTATCTAGCCTTAACACTAGCCCTCGTCTTTATACTGATGACAACACTAATCTTAGGCTTAATGCTAACACTGGCTCTAACACTCACCCTAGTTTTTTACATTAATCTAAACACTAACCCTCGGCTTAACGCTAAGGACTCTTTATGTTCCTGCTAACTCCAACACGAACCATCGTACTGACCATAGCCTTTACAATAACGTTTGCCCTTGTGCTGAAACTAACCCAAGGTAGCTGGGTGAGAGAGAGAGAGAGAGCGGCACCTCGTTCAAACGAGCAAACGTCTCTTAGCAACTTGCACTTACAACAGGAAACAGAGGGCCGCAACGGCATTAACAACAGCAGCAACAGAGGAGTAGCAGAGGGAGCAGCAGTTGTAGAAATCACAAATCCTGTAGCAGCAGCATCCGAGGTAGTTGGAGTAGAGGCGGCAGTAGCCTGGATGGTAGCGGCAGCATCAGAAGCAGCAGCGAAATCGGCAGCAATTACGGTAGCCACAGTCGGAGCAGGGATAGCAGCAGTGGTAGCCGCAGAAGCAGCAGCAGAAGCAGAAAAATCAGTTGCAAGGGTAGCATCAGCAGCAGGAGGATGAGCAGCGTGCAGGTTTTGTTGCTGGTGTGCGATGGTCATCAAATATTGGCGTCGAGTGTTTCTGCAAAGGGCGGAGAGGAGTGAGGAGAGACGAGATTTGAATCTCGAGGAGGGTGTCGACACTTCCGGAGAGGTTTACACAAGCACGGCAAGCCGGGTCCAGGGTACTCGGTGTGAAGATCCCGCAGTCCAACGTTACCCAACGACAGAACACTTGCTCGCGTGACACGGCGGTGCGTGGCGAGTTTGTGTATAGTACGCACAAACAAGGGAGGCGGCGGTGGATAAGTTCGCATGCCTGCGTTACGATCCTGGCTACTATCCAGGGCTACGTTCCTCGCCACACACACCCCCACCAGTGTTACATGGGATCAGCATCTTGCCTGGGCTACCCCTCAAGTGAGTAACGAGTGCAAGTGTGTCAATGTCAGCAGTAGGGAGACGAATGTTGCCAGGTGTTGCATGGCGGGGTGGTGTTAGTAACACCACCCCGTCATGTGCTGTGTCGGCCTCTGAGTAGGTGCTTGCAAACTATTTGCCATAAGAGTCTACAAGAATAAGTGGACATGTGCAGTTTAGCGACCCGAGTTCAATTCTCGCTCACAGCCAGCACTAGTGTCGGTTAACTGTACCAGTCCTAGGCCTCTCCTAGGTCGACTCGGCCTCAAATGAGTATCTCGTGCGATATTTATCAGCACTGGGGAGACAAAGGCAGCCGGGAGTGGTGTAGGCCACCCACCCCCTCGTGTGCTGTTCCGACTTTCATAGGTGCTCATCACTTGCCAAAAAGTATCTTGAGGCAATTCGGGGTGTTTTTGTTTTATATACACACGCACCCATAAAATCCACTCAGTTGAATTGCAGTGAAATTGTCGTCTACTGTGACACATGGCGGTTGTGTTGATTGTGCTTCACCACACTGCTCCGGGCGGGGTCTTATTATAGCAAAGTGTTTTTTTTATGTTGTATTGTTTTTGAAGTTTCTCATCCAGACAGGGTTCGCTACAGGCAGAGCTGACATGTACATGTGCCTCCCCCCCCCCCGCCTCCTGTCCTCCACTCCCCCCCCACCACTCTCCCTTCTGTCCCCCCCCCGTCCCCACAGGCGATCCCATGACACGGGGACGGAGCACGACGAGCAGTTGATGGAAGAAAAGAAGAAAAAGAAACAGGAAGAGCGACACAGGAAGAAGGGCGGCTGCTCGCAAAGGGCGGTAAGTACCCACAAGCACCCAACGCATGCGCAGACACAGACGGACGCACTCTTACACGTATATATGAGCGATTGTTCATATGCTCATTTGCCTGAACATGTATGCATCTGCACACACCTGCCTCCATTTATTCACCTGCAAACACTCGCCAGCATTCTCTTGCACGTATCTATACTCACTCACCAAGCACATGTACTCATCTGCATGCGCACACCTGCACACAATCACCTGCCCATGTATGCAACTACAACACCGCCATTCGCCACTAAGTGGCGGTGACGTCACCACGACGCTTGTGCCAGGCCAAGTGCACCTTGTGCATACACGTACCTGCACATATCCATTCACCCACAACCCATTCATCTTCACCTGCTCGCCCGCATGCACGCACTCACACCTACACTGAACTCACCCAATCACTTGCACACATGCATTCATTCACTCACCTGCACTCATTCGCTCACTCACCTGCACACGCATGTGAGCTGTCTAACCGCCGATTGTCTCGTGTGTCGCCCTCACTCCCCGTCCCTAGGCCGCAGGTGAGGATGCACTGAGAGGTGAGTCTACACCTGTGTTCACACCTGGTCACAGGTGACCACGTGTGTAGGCTTCCCGCAAACATGCGGTTGTGGTAAAGTGTGGTTGGGCACGAGTCGTGGTTGAGTTGCCGAGTGGAGAACAAATCGCAACATGGCAGGGGGGGGGGGCGGTGTACAGAAACTCCGCGGACAGAAGTCCTGAACCCTGTGCTCCTGAGTTTAGAGGAGGGGCGGGGGGAGATTGGATTCGCTGCGATCGACGTAGACTTTGAATGATGGACGATTAAAATGTGCTCAACTTGTCGCTTTTTTAATCCTTTATATTAAGTTCACTTGCTTGCTTGCACGCTTACGACCGTGCAAATCTTTCTGTCGTTTTTTAACCCACTTCCCGTGATCCAATCGAGCTGACATTTTGCACACAGACTCGTTGTGCGTGACAATTTATTTTCGTGAAAATTTTTTTCCTACATTTTACACTTTTTAGGAAAAAATAAATAATATTTAATTACCAATTGCTTAATGGTGGCAGGCAATCATCTGACCCATAGGTGGCAGGCAATCATCTGACCCATAGGTGGCAGGCATCTCAAGCCAGAGGACGAGAGGACTCTAGCCGCCACGCATATAAAGGATTTATAGTGAAAAACTTTGTTTTTACGGGTTAATTTTTTATATTTTAAGTCTTGCGCAATGTTTAAGTGAGATCAGTTGTCATTGTGAGGGCAGGATTTTAGGTTTGAATGTAACTTTGTATTTGGCCAAGTTTCCCACTCAAGGAGGATGAGCCTTCTTGCTCACGTGAATAAACCAAGTTATAGTTACACCTTAACACCTAACCCAATGTGTCAAGTTAATCAAGATTAGGATTATGGCTGAGTCCAGCTAAAGCCTCAAGTAAGGTTTAAGGTTGCACCTGAGTTTAGCCCTGGCCTTAAGTCTAACCTAGACATAGCAGCCCCATACGTGCCTGGTTTAAAGTTACTTCTGGGTCAATCCTTAAACTGAATCTCTACTCCTGTGGCTATAGCCCAGATCTTGTCATCGGGACAGAGTCACTTGATTATTTAATAAATTCTATAGCACAGCACTTGTTTTATGCGCATTCCTATGTTGTTTTCTATGATTATCCTTTGTGCTGTTTATTTTTTCCGTAGTAACAGTATAATTTTATGAAATCCAGTAAAAATTCGTTTGATTCACGGCCATGGATTACATCAATGACAGGTGATATCTGTAAAACTAGACTGACCAGCGTGGTGAAGAATAGCCAAACAATTGTCATGATCGACATTGCTTGGGAGGGCCTTTTATCCAGCAGTGAATTGACAAATGGATGGAAATAACTATTGATTACGCAAGTGTATCCCGTTTGGTTTGTGCTACAATTAGGGTGACTGACGCACATTTGCAAGGTTACAAGTCAAAATCGCTGTCGGGGATTGACTTTGCCCATCATTGCTTCCGGGGTCGATAAAACGATCACTGCTTTGTGTTGATGGCAACTGTAGAATAATTTCCAGCAGTGGCAGCGGCCGCGAGCAAACCTCCTTTTTGCTCTTTTGAGCAGAGAGACGCTTCAACTCTTGAGTTAGTTCCGCGCCACATGTCGCGCACGTCTCAGCCGCGCCCTCGCCTGGTTCTAAATAAATCTCGCCGATTGATGTTTTTGTCTGAGAACCGATTTGAAAAGGAAACCGACTTGTTGAGACCTTTCGCTTCCCGGGGCAACCTCGCGTTGTAACCGGTCTCACAGGCGCGGGTACCGGTTCTGGAGGGAATTTGTGTTTATTTTCGTCGCAGTGTCACAGGTTTTAGTTGACGCCGTCTCACGTGGAGCGGACATGCGCCACTGCACGTGCTCGCTTCAATCACGACCCTGTTTCTCGGGGTCACAAGCATTTGTGTGTGAGTGAGTGGACGCGTGCATTTACTGTAGTGTCGGGAGCGGTCGTGCTGACCGCTCAGTGTTTGGTGCGATATTTAAAACATCGCCACTCGGGAGACAAATGCGGCCGTGCATAGTGCTGGCCAACCCCCACCCCCTTATGTGCTGTGCCGACCTTCATAGGTGCTTGTTAGGAGCACTTGTCCCAAAAGTCTGTTGAGGATATTCGGGGGACCTTTGTTTTTATTTTGTCTTGGTAGTTGCTCACAAACAGCACTCGGCCTGACAGTCTTCAAGGCTAAACAGGAGTCTTTATTGTTGCAATTCTACAAGTGTGGTATAGTGTTTTTGTTAAGTGCATGACACAATATGTTCATGGATTTTGTGGATGCACAACTCTCTAGTGTCTTGTGCTGTGTCAGACTTAATAGGTTCTCATTGACAACATATGCCCCAAAGGTTTACAAGGCTAAATGGGGCATGTGTGTGGTAGCAGTCCTGCCCTAGGTCGACTCAACCTAAAATATATACCTGGTGCGGTGTGTATCAGGACGAGAAAGGCAAAGGTGGCTGGGCGTGGTGCTGGTCACATGACTCCCTCGTGTGCGGTGCCGATCTTCATAGGGGCTCTCAAACAGCACTTGCCCCAACAGTCTCTTCAGGCTATGCGGGGGATATTTGTCTTTGTGGTTTCATCCTCAGTGCTGCAATCCTTGTAACCTGGGTGTCTTCCACCAATAACATCAGTGGCATGTGCAACGCGACTTGGCCTTGTCCTATGTTAACTCGGCCTTAAAAGAAGTACCTTATTCAGTGTGCAAATATCAGCATTGGGGAGACAAAGACGGCTAAGCGTGTTGCTAGATGCACCATGGCACCGTGCTGGCCTAAATAAGTCCTTGCTAGCAGCACTGGCCCTCATCCGTGCATGGCCTGCACTGCTAAATGGGGGGGGGGAGGGCACTTTGCGTTTATAGTTGCCAGTGCCTTAATTTTTCCCGCAGTATTTTGGCATACGCGGTATGTGCATGTGGGTGGCCGCCTCTCTACTCTACACACAGTCTCTGCATTTAGAATTATTGCAACAGTGGGGGACGACGAGTTTTGGACATGCGCCTCAATCTCTGTTTCTTGTCATTCCGTCCAGCCCAGATGTCACCTGGCCAACTCGTACCCGTCAACCCCTTATCAGTGCCTACCTTATTACAGACCAATTCAGACCTTATTGATCATCCGTGCCCTTATAAATCTCGACGTTCATCCTACAAAGTCCCATCACAAGGGAGAAACACAAATAGACAAAAAAATGTTTGCCCGTTTTGAAACGGCTGTTCGCCGAATGGACCTGAACTCAATATCCCTGTACAACAATACGGGTAAACCGTTTGGGTCGACAGCAATGGATCTGTCAAGTCTTCTCTACACCCACAAACAGGTCCTTGGAATCTTATGTCAATGTTGCGCTGCTTCCCGTCATCAACGAACCTTCATCTATTTCTCAAACACCAATTGCGGTCAAGCAACAACAACAAAATCACCTCCACGCCCACGTTTTCAAGATAAGAGAGCGTTATCGTGCACCTGCAATTCGCTTGCCAACTCATTGTCTGATTGGCTGGGCGTAGGGGCGCGATCTGACACTTTCTTTTATTTGTATGGGTCCGCTAGACTATATGGGGGTGTGTGTGTTTATGGTTAGAGAAGGGATGGAGTGATCTGGTACGCGAGAGGATGTGGACTTGCCTATGACTGGCACCAGCGGTGTCAAGATCGGCCTCTGTGGAGGAGGCTCGTGAAGGACGCTGCTACTGGGCAGTTGGAGGCAGTCGCCCTCCAGCAACAACGGAGGGCAGAGTAGCGACTCTCACAACAACGAGCGGAGCGCCGGGTGGCTAAAGCGCAGCAAGTTAGCACAGTAGGGGGCACAGGTGGTGCATCGGCCAGTCTCGTCTCAGTCAACCCATGGCACCACCTGGGTCTGTCTCGTGACCTCCTGCCAGCGGGTGTTTGACACTTCACGTGGCCTTAAAGTGCACCTAGCCTGGCACAAGCGTCGTGGTGACATCACCGCCACTTTGTGGCGAATGGCGATTTTTGTCATTTATGGTTGTGTGGGGAGCGGTAATGTATTGGTTAGCGCGCCCATCTAAGAACCTGACCACCCGAGTTCGATTCCCGCTCACGGCCAACAACAGTGACGAGATTATCCAAACCCTAGGTCGACTCAGCCGCAAATGAGTTACCTTGTGCGATGTGTTAAACATTGGCACCTAGGGCGGTGGTGTTGGCTACCCCCAACCCGTTCTCGTGTGCCGGCCTTCATATAGATAGGTGCTTGTTAATGGCACTCTTCCCCCAGCAGCCTGTCAAGGCTGCACCGGGGGAGCTTTGTCTTTGTTATCGTGAGAGATGCGTGCCACAATCTGAATCGATGTTCTTGCGTAATTAAATAAGGAGTCCCTCGGTTGGTGAATGTCGAATTATGGCTTGTGGTCACCGAGCCGAGGGACCTATCAGACGGATTTTTAAACCGCGTAATTTTAAAACAACAAAAATAAACGCATTGTCGTTAGTTGAACATTTACGGTCTTAACCAGCAAAGCCCCTCGGTGTTAATTCTAGATTTGAAGCTTTCGTGACTGTAAGGATTCATACTCTTAGTTCTTTCGGTAAAGTCACGTAGGTAAAATTAATTTTAATTTCATTTTGACTTTACCGAAATAACTAAGAGTATACCCCTCGGTGTTGCCACGACTCGGTTGTGATTGGTCGAACTGGACAGTGGGCGTGACTTCTGTCCTCTTCGTCGTCCTCTCTTCTGATTGGTCCGCTTTGAGTGGCGGCTGGTTGGGGCCCCTCCCATGACTTCTCCCCGAGTACCCTTCGCTGATTGGTCGAATTGGGTGTCATGGGGGAAGGTGGGGGTGGGTGTGTGAGACGGGACCTGGGGGGTCGTGGGGGATGGGAGGGGGTGAGAGGGGCGGGGGTAGGGTGAGTGAGAGCCCCGCCCCCTACCCCCCCTCCCCCCGCCTCCTTCCCCCTACCCCGCCCCTCCCCCGCTTCCTTCTCGCGAGATTTGACGAGGAAAGGTCGCGGCCTCCATTTTGTGGCCCCAGGGCAGGAGGAGGTGGTGGTGGTGGTGGTGTTGGAGTAGAATTAGCGTCGTGTAGAGGCGGAGGAAGAGGAGAAAGAGGTTGGAGACAGACGCGTGGGGGAAGAGGAGCGCAAAGGAGAGAGGGAGAGAAAGCAGGAGCAGAGGGAGAGGCGGAGGGAGGCGGGGATTCTGGCACCACCGCGGCTGTGTTTACCACGGTACAGTGTTGCGTACAGTGCACGTGTTATGTAAACTTTAACCCCCCCCATCTCCTATCTGTGAGCGTGGCGCTGTAGACGGTGTTGCCGATGGATTTAGACACAAACGCGGGACACGTGTTGTGCCAGGATATCGCAGGCGTCGTCGTCGCGAATGTTGACATCGCTAGGGGGGGAGGAGGGAGCTTTGTGCCCTCGCCTCCCTCGGGGTTGACCCTTGGCGTTTTCAAAACAAGTAACTTCAGCATCACGTAAAGTGTACATCGATGAGAGTGATCGCATCGTGAAAACAAAACTATTTTAATTAGATTAATGACAGGCTTGTTAAAGTGGTCGCGAAGTATAAGCTCCAAAGCAATATCGCACATTGCAAAAAACTAACATACGGCGAAAATTACGCGATTAAATTATTGTATTAGAATTTACGAAACAACGATATGTTGGACTCATGAACATAATTCCAGCACTAAATAGAACACGTGCACTAAATAACGATAATAATTGTTCATTTTTTTTTATTCCGTTTTGTGTACTTGGGAAAGTCTGAGTATCAATGTTATTTTGTCACGAGGGTCTTGCCAAGTTGTCCCAGAATGGTATGATTGTTGCTGTCAATAATACTGGTAGGAACCTCCTGGTTACACCAGACCACAGGGGATTATTGTGTCCGTCCGTCGTGCATGGAGGGGTGGGGAGGGGTGGGGTGGGAAGGGGCTGGGTGGGAAAGGGTGGGGAGGGGCTGGGTGGGGGGTGGGAGGGGTGGGGCTGGGTTGGGAGGGGCTGGTCACCCCGTGGTGCCCTTATAAAACTCAACGTTTAACCTACTCACGCCGGCTTGTGCCCGCCCTCACAGTCGGCTATATTTGCGGAATACACCACGCCGCCGTTGACCCTGGCCATTGACCGAGCAACCCAACGTTCCTACCAGCTCCCTCCGCAGGAATGTGTTCACAATTGAGTAATTTGCAGGTATATTTTAGCGTTGGGACGTTTGATCCAATACCAATTACATTCTGATGGTGTTTTTTTTAGCGCCGAGAGGAAACTGAGAACGAGCAGGAAACCCATGCAGAACAGGCGGATAATATATAATCTCCACACAGAAAGGCGTCAGAGTTGGGTAATCAAACCGATAATTTTTTTCTGTGATGCACAAGCGCTACTTAACACTGTTCCACCCTATTGATCTACCCTACTCTAACGTCTCATGGTAAAAAAAAATTGACAGGCTTAATACGTTACCCCTAACCCTGAACTCTACCTGTCACGCCCAACCCAATGTTTGGTAGTAACTCGCATCGTTAACTCCGTGTTTATTAGCCGTACCTCTGACACTCGTAACACCCGCTATTGCCCTACCAGTAACAACGTGGGTTCTGACTACGGGTAGAGAGCGTGAGGCTCCACACACAACCCAACCATTTTATATCTAGCCCGAGATCTACCACCACTAAGCCTTGGTCCTAATCCAAAAACTGCTTGCTCACTCTGGCCGTGACTAGCCGTAACCATACAAATCCCACCTTTCCTCATGCTGTGGTTGTGTACAGTGCCCACTGCAACGGTCGTTGAGGTTTTGTGTGTTTGTGTGTTTCTTGGCGTGAACCAGTATTTGTTCACAACGTTAGTGGTTTGAGCCGAGATGGGCGACCACCCACACACGCCAGATATGTCATAGGCGGCTTCGGGGCTATGCTACGTGCTGGTCAGCAGAGGGCAGGGCAGCAACATACATTGTACTTTCTATGATCCCACCATAGGAAACTAAACTGTTCATTTTACCAGGTAAGGCCCGCTCAACTAAACAGTTATTTTTCAGAAGCGACCTGGCCGCATATGATAAGCTCAACGAAGTGGCTTATCACGTGGACATTTACAGCAACCAAATACTCAAATCGCATGTCGTTCCCACCCCCCCCTTTTCAGAAACACTCACTGACCAGCGTAGTAAAGTACGGTCAAAGAACTCCCTTATCGTGTTGGAAGGCCATCAAAACCATACCCGGGCGTTATACGACACGTGTTTAGTTGACGATTCTCCTTGCAAACCAAACCCCACACGTGTAATGGAAAGCGGCATATCCAGGACTTTTAATTGTACCCGGCAGTTACTCGCCTATAAAAATACCCTGGGTAGCGTCTAAAACGGGCGGGGGTGCCCAGGCTACTTTCTCCCTCCCCCACCACCAGCACTTCGGTCTCAGCCGCCTCCATTCCCCAAGTAAAATCGGAGCCGACCTCATGAGTTTATTGCAATAACTACGTGTGCTTTATTAAACCACTTGGGGCGCGTGGTTGAGACTCATCGCTGCTTAAGAGAGACATGGATAACAGTAGCCATGAAAACTCACTGTTATTGACACGCCTTTTTTGTTTTAGAAGTGGAGATAAAATTCAAAAGTAGGGTTTGGCCCATAACACCGGGACAGTGGTGGTATGCTGTTTAGACAATATGAGATGATTAAGGAAAATAAGGTTGCACTGGGTAGGAGACGGTGCAGGCTTGTGGAGGACTCGTTGCAGAGATGGGAATTTGGAATGGTCTCCCAAGTATCCGGTGACCAAGGGGAACACCTACGACCATATGGTGGGATGATACTCTTTAATGCCTTTCGTCTGCTTTATAATATTGGGCTCACTGTGGTAATGCACTGCTGTAATGATTGGGCATCTGCATCAGGAACAGTGGCCATGTTTGACGTCGGGTCAAGGACGAGCTGACTGGTTGTGTGGTGTTTGCGGGGAGTAAAGGCAGTTGTGGATTTACAACGCTGATGGTAAATTTGGTGGTGAACGTTTTGCTACAGTCACTTTTCGGATGCAGGTTCTGGGGTCTGGCAACTCCATGGAGACCTCACTGTATCGAGGCTTTTCACTAGAGCCCTGACATTTGGATGTTTGAGAAATTTCTTGTTGATCTTGTTTTATTTGTGCGAGTTATCAGAGTAGTACAAACATAATTTTCAGCCCGTTTTGTCAAGGTTATATATGTGGCGATGGGCAAGCATATATAACCTTGTTGTGACAGCTCTCTCGCTGGTTCAGCAGTTCCACTGCTGGATAATTTGTTCTGCCTGAGGACGACCGCTTGTGTTGCGATCGAAACGTCGTGATATATTATTTTTATTTTGTTTTATTTTTCTACTTTACGTGACTTTACCGAAAGAACTAAAGAGTATGGATTCCTGCAGTCACGAAAGCTTCACATCAAGATTGAATCTGTATGGGTAGAGTAACATTGTCTTTTACAGCTGGTGCCTTGAGCCAATATAAATAGACTACTGAGCTGTGGCTGGATTTTGATATGACTTTTTTCCAAACCCCAAAGTTTCCTTCCGCCTTACGAAACATGGTACAGTACTTTACTTCCAAACGCAGTTGACCAACTATCCAAAGGGGGTCGACCCTCCTGAAGGAAACACCTTGATTGGTCGTCTGCTTGCTTTATTGCCATCTACTGGCCACCTGCAAAGCTGGTGGTCTCGGGCACAGAGGGAAATGTCTACTATCCCCACCCCCTCCTGCAAAGCACTGGATCTTCTTGGCGGCAGCACCCTCTGTTCTGATCCAACAAACACAAATGTGGGTCCAGTAGAGCTGTGGAGCTTGCTAGTGAACACTGCCCTTACTATTTATAGCCAGCGAGAGCTGCCAGATGGGAGGTGTCGTGTGCGGCAGTGTGTATCGCTGTTTGATTTTTAATGTGTATTTTTTAGTCATCTGCAAATTACAATGTTAGACTGCGTTGGCAGGAGTTCCTTTATCCATTAACATTGCCTTGAGGTTTTGGGCAATGGCTCTTATGTAGAGATTACAATCCATAGTTTAATCGAGGTATTGAGGGCCGAAATACAAAGCAACTGTTGGCAACGGCAAGCCCTCTTAACGATAATCAACTGCGGTTGGTTGCAAAAATTTCACAGTGATGTAGTGTTTTTCCCTATCTTGTGCTGCTTTGAATTATGCTGAATGGAAAATGTATCTTAAGGATTCCCCATTTCACTTAATTTTATCTGTTGGTGATTTTTTTTTGGTGACAATGCACTGATGTCTCCAAGACGTCAGCAGCATTAGGCAAATGGCCATCTCTTCTGGCCTATTTGTCATGACTGATGTGAATATATTGCATCAAAATGCCACCACATCTGAAGATGCTGTACAGAAACAGCATGCATATTGTATACAGTAATACCTCGATATGCGAATATTCGATGTATGAAGTTTGAGTAAAAACAGACTTTGCTTTATTATAATTTTATAGGAAATATGCATTTAAATAATAAATAAACACTGAAATCACGAAATAAATAATACATTTGCCGATCTCTGGTACTATGTAAATGAGAATAAGAATGTCTTAGATTTATTTTATTTATGTAAATTGTAATATAGTACAATGTAACTTATTTTAATTATAAGTTGTTTTTGTTTACAATATGAATGGAAAGTTACGAAGTTTTTATCGTATGAAATAGTATGCTACGAAGGCTGGGAATTGCATCCTCATAGTACTAAAGGTATAAGTTATTAAATATATGAAGTTTCAATATACGAACGAAGCTGTAGGAGGTATTATTTTACACCGAAATAGGCAAGTCATAGGCAGAGGAAAAAATTAAGGATTGGACTTGAACAGTGGCAGGGAGTCCAGTGCACAGATGGCTGAGGAAAGGGGAGTTCCGGACTACGTAGGCAGCAAGATATTCATCTTGTCCAATTTCTTTTAGCAACTGCACATGGATTAGTGACTTGCAGCTGCCCTTCATACAATGACAATTGTGAAAGCCCTATGTGTTTTGACCTACTTGTCGTCGTAAGAGCAGATGAAACCAACTTTAACCCCCCTTCTGGCAGCCTCGGCCACATTCATGTGCAGACATTGCGAAGCCCCCTGCATGATGCCTCTGGAATCAGGTGGTGTTTCTACTCTGCGTGGTGCAGTAACACCCCCCCCCCCACTGCCTTATTTGCCTGGCAGGGGGGGGGGCCACGGCAACCTGTGCCGTCACCATCTTCACCTCGTCCTGGTAACAGCTGCGTTTCCTAGGCGACGAGCGCAACAGCGGTTGCCTGTTTCCCAGTGACCGCCCATGACCCTCTCCTGGGTTTTGCGCAGCTGCATGTAGTCAACATCTCGGCGTGAGTGTCTGGGGTCTTAGCGTCTCTCCATGCATTTTCACTGTGTTCATCGCGGGTTTGACAACGTTCTGCATGGCTGGGGTGGTTATATGTTGACGTTTTGATGGAAAGTTTGTTCGTTAGGCTCTGCTGAGTTTGACGCTGAAGTATGACAGCTAAGGTTACGTGCTTGTGTTATCACGCATTTGCCTGACCTGGTGTGTGTTTGTGCATGCTGCTTAATTGCAGCTTGGGTTTTTTCGGCAGAATGCGCTGTTGTGCAACTGTGTGTGTCTGCATAATGTCTCTTTACGACCATAGCCCGGTTGTATAAACCAAATTAAGTGAAAAGTTCCCCCGACTACTATTTCAATCAGTGGCAATTTTACTTGAGGTGTTTTATGCTGCTGACTACAGGTGCATATGCACTCGTGGTTTTAGTGTCGTGGTATATGTGTGTTCTAGTTTGAGCGGTAGTGTAACGGTTAGCGCGTTGCGCTATAAACCAGCAACCCGAGTTTGATTCCCGCTCACGGCCAACGCCAGTGACAAATATCTGAACTGGTCCCCGGCCTCCCCTACGGCCGCTCAGCCTCAAATGAGTACCTAGTGCGGTGTGTAAACATCGCCACTGGGGAGACAAAGGTGGTCGGGCGTGGTTCTGGCCACCCTCTACTCCCTTGTTTGCCATGACGGCCTTCATAGGTGGTCGCTAACAGCACTTTCCTCAAGTCTGTTAAAGACTATATAGGGCATATTTGACTAGCTTGAGTGTACTGGCGCTTGCATGTGTTCTGTGCAAGTGTATGAATATTGCTGTACAATGTGAGTTTGTGACCTCGTGAAAATGTATGCATGGCTTCTCTCCAGCTGTTTCTGACTCCAAGCTGTGTGCTCAAGTTTGTTTTCATATCATTCAGTCTTTCCAATCAGGATTCCAATTGATTCGTTTTAATAAAATTAGATGGCATTTGGTGTGTCATCCCTTTTTGCAGCATGGGTAATGGGTGAACTCTTACTGGTGTGAAAGTAAACTGTTAAATGATGCGGTTGAGCGAATGTTAGACATGTAACACCCTTCCATTTGATGCATTTTCAAGATTCTCAATGACAGTCTCATTTATACCTGTTTATTGTACTTGTTTGTTCCGTTTGACTTAAAGTAGAAATTTTTACGAATTTTTGCACAATTATAAATATTCGCTGGTCACGTGCACATTTCGATGCACGTGTTGTGAGCCCAAGGATTGATTTCATTTGAGGTGGTGAGTTATTAGAAGCCTAACAGGTATGGGAATACAATAGTACCTCAACGTTTTTTAATCCGTTGCACAAAAACTACTATTAACCGAAATAATTGTTAATCGAATTCACTTATAAGTTTAAAAATAAGTAAAAATCACAGTCTGCAAGAGAGCTGTTTCCACTGCCAAAACAGAAACCATAATGTAAACAAAGCCAGTCGTCTAAACGCTCATAAATAGGCATTGCTGATTGGCCGAGGGCATGGCTCGGCCCCACTTGCGAGCGCTCGGATTGGACGAAATTGGCGCCCGCGTGCATAACGTAAACATGACCGTAAAGTATATTTTTTACGTTAGTCAACCATGGGTTCCTCTGGAAGGCGAAACGTTAACCGAAAAACCATTAACCGATCTAACTGTTAACCGAGTGACTACTGTACATCGTTATCGATATTGGACTTGCTTGGGTCGCTGCCATTTCACTGCGGCTCTTTGAGCACTGCCCCAGTCTATCTTCTCGGAGTCTTGCTTTGTCTGCTTGATTTTCCAGGCGCCGTACCTCCCACCAACTCGCCCTCATCACAACTTCTCGCATCCACCTGAACCCTCCACATGCTCCCGTTGTAGGTGTTGCCCACGCTGTTGAGCATTAAGAGGCCAAGCCAGACAAATGTTGGGTGCGCAAAACATGCTATTTTTTTTTACAAACTAATTGTTTTCCCACCATCACTTATTCTATGTTCTTTGCACCATGCCTCCGATCATGCCGCATCTTCATTCGGACCACTAGCATCTCACTTCATCCCGGCGCTTTTCCGGTGGAGGGTAGCGGCAAGGCTTGCGGGGACACCAAACGTCCTTGAGGCCTGGGTTGAGCGTTCAACGAGGAGGCATGAGTAGTGCAGCAGGTGCGGTGGATCCTTGTGGCGCTAGCCGCTTGTAGCATTTACCAATCTCGTTGATTAGTCTATCGCTTGTTGGTTGGAATCTGACAAAAACAACTCGTGACGACAAAGATTGGTTTGGAAAAAAATTCAGATTAAGTGTTAAGGTAGATGTTTTATGCAAGAGTAGTGTCCATTTTGCTATATGGGTCAGTTGCTTTGATGTGGAGGATGCCTAAATTGTCATGGAGTAACGTTGTAAACAACATGGAAGTGTTTTTTTATGGAACGTGGAAAGAAACTGTTGCAGATATAATCAGTATAAGGAGGCTGTGATGGGTGGGGCACTTGTGCAGGGTGGAGAAGGCAAGTTACTGAGACTGGCATGGCAGTGGCACCCAGAGGTCACTGACCAAGGGGAAGACCTTACGTCAATTGTTAGAATATGGTAAGAGCAGACGTTGAAGGTCAGATGTACCACAAATATGGCATCTGGCAGAACAAAGAAAATGATGTGTGGTGACACCTTTACGTGACCTTGGCAAAGACAGTTTATGGTGAGGGCTTTGGTGTTGCAGAAAACCTTAGGACTTTAGAAGTGTGCAGCAGCTAATGTGTGTCTGGAGACTCGCATTGATGTCTGTTTTAAGTTTGGTTTGGTCTTCAGGTGGCGATATTGCCATTCGTCCGAATGATTTTCTTGGAAAAAACTTGACTTGCACTGGCATGCATAAAAGTTAAATGACTCGCATTAGTAGCCAATAAAAAAAATCACCTGCTGTATTTTTAACACAATTTTTTTGTCCTGGACGGTATTATTAAACACGGGGTTGTGTCTTTATTAGATAGATCGTAATGAAGTGCTCCATTAAAGTTCCCAACGGTGATAATGCTGGAGAGGAGAGGTTATTGACCTTCAAAGATATTATAAATAATGTCCAGACATCAGTCCACTGCTGAATGAAGGTATTCTCATGCCATGTTCGTCATGAAAATACCTCACCACATATACATTTTTCTCGCTGGTCCGGGTAGGTTTCTAAAGCGGGGGACAGCTACGGATATCACTTGCCACTGATGTTTGCCGTGGCCGAAAAATCAACTCATCTCGCCGGATTCATAGAGCAGTGCACTTACCTTCACATTGGATGTTGAGGACAAGTTTTAACTGCACACACAAGTATAATTTGTGCTGTTCACAAATGTAAGCACCCGTAACAAAAAAAGTGTATATATATATTAAAGAGGCTGTGTTGGCAGTTGTGCACAGGCGCAAATAAAACAAACTGGCACATTCATCATTCTGAAGGGTCACTGCACAAAGCATTGGTGTATTATGTTTTCCTGTCAAAGGGCAGTGATGAATGTGGTGATATTTTTTATTCTACTTAAACACACCTATCCTGTACATACAGCTCATGGGAAGAAGAGCACTCAGTATGGTATTTGCTAAATTTGAAATGCTACGGGTTTGCTCTACAAATGTAATTACTTGAAATATGTGCAGTATCTTGTTTGAGCCAGAAGACACTTTTGCTGAACCTAATTGTAAATATAATTGGCTTTGGGCTGTAATGTTGGCACGTAATTACCTACTCGTTCAATTAACATCACAGAGGATGAAACATAAAAAAACGTGGTACTTATATTGTAGATTTGTACGTAAAATTTGCGTCACTTGGAGGTTAGCGCTGAGCTACCACCGCCAGAATTGTGGATTCAATACAGGAGGCTGTTCTCCAGTTTAGCTAGTTGATAGTCCGGTCATTGGAACAAAAACAAATCACACTTAATGTATTTTTTTCAATTTGCCAATCATTCCAGTTGTGAGAATTAAAATATATTGGATTGTCTGCCATTTCTTTCTCTTGTTAGGTGTGTGGGAAAGTGCACCCTCTAGTGTATGCCTAAAAAAAGGTCACTCGAAGAGATCTCGAAAGCAATTCTGCAGTGTCTTTTTCTGCTGGTCATTCTCTGAGCGTGGAGCAAAGTGAAAAGTATTTATACATACACTTTATCTCATGACACCGATAGGACGAATAAAAATAAAACTTCAAAAAAGACAAACATCTAAACTGGGTCAATTTCAACTCTCTCCTGCTCAGCAGAGCTTGTGGCAGTGCTGCTCACCTCGCGTCAGACGGTGCCTTTGGGAGCCTGCTTTTCCGTGTCCGGATCACGGCGTGCACTTGCTTGTACTGTAACCCACCACTGGTGCCTGCGTGTCGCATGCAGCAGTGACGGCCGGAGCCAGCGACCCTGAGCGAGGCCGCGACCCGGGGGTCGGGCGTGGCGATGCCAAGGCGCCGTCTGGAGTCCCAGACAAGCAGCCGAGAGCGGCGCTGGCAGGGGGTGGCGAAGGGACAGGAGGAGGGCAGCGTGACTGGGCGCCGTCCGACTCCGCTGCTCCACTGCCTGCTGCAGCGGCGGCGCAAGAACGCGGAGCGGACCGTGGCGTGACACTGGTGCCACAGGCCCGGGACGCTGTTGGGCAGGCCGCGGGCAGCGACGAAGAACGGCGAGGGGCGTGCGGTGAAGCCGGAGTGGCCAGGCTCCCTATTCACCAAGGTGCGCCAGCGTTCCTGTCACTCGTTTGCAGAGCACACAGGGGTTAATGATTGCTCGCGTACTGGAATGGTGGTTTGGCTGGTGCACCCATTGTAGTTTGTCTCGCGTGTTTGCTGTGTTTTTGTATATGTGCGTGTATGTAAATGGGAAGTGTGCTCTCTGGTGTGCCTTTGTGTGTGTGTGTCAGTGCGTATGCTTGCATGTGAACGTTATGATTTGTGTTGAATTTTTTTAAAGATTGTTTATTCAAATTGCAGCATTGAATGTAATGAGGCAAAGGGTATGTTTGGTGTAAACATTAATAGCCAAGTTCTGCGAATGCATTCGTGCGTGTTTGTAAGGGCAATTGTATCTGCGTGTCCGAGTGTATGCATATGTGTGTTTGCGTATTTTTGTGGGTCTATTTTCATGCTTGTCCTCTGCGCATGCATGCCTGCTCATATGCTTGTGTGTACATACGTTTGTACATTTCTTCGTGTGCTTTTCCTTCCATACGGATGCTTGGGTGTGCATTTGTGCAGGAATAGCGATGGCTCCAATCCGAGACGCAGGATCCCATTCGTCAACCCAGGCTGGTAAGTCTTCGCTCTGCCATTCTACACTCCGCTTTAATTACCTCCCTCTGTCTTCCACTGCGCCTTTATTTATTTGTGTCCTGCACTCTTACTGTAACCTCCCCCATCCCCCCCCTTGTTAGAAGTGGTTCTCACGGATTAACCAGCCAGACACCAGACAACAACACAAGGCAAATTTTCACACGACTCGACAGCAATGACCTATTTGCTCAAGGGATAATGCACAAGCCGCTGCCGCCATTAAAGGCGACGAAGCGGTTTGCATCGACGCTCTTGCTCAGACGTCTCGTCGTCTCTCGCCCCCCACCCCGCATCGCCCCCAGACACGCGCCGTCATGACGTGCGTTTGTCGAGCTGTAAAAATACAAGTGCAGTCACGCGTAAGGGTTGTAAAGAAAGGAAAACGGGATAGGGAGGGAGGGAGGGATTGAAGGTTTGAATGAAGTGAGGGCGAGTGTTTTTGTACTCCACCTCGCTGTACCCGCCTCTCCGTCACAACGCCTTGGGTTTTCCACTGTTGGATGTCCGTTGAAATATTCGTGTAAATGTGCACACATTTGTATACGTGGGTGCATGCGTGTGTATAAATATTGTTATGTGGATGGGTCAATTTATTGATGAAGATCGATTCTTCTTCAGCTCATGATACATGAGTATAATCAGTTATGTAAGAATTGATCTTTTAAAATCTATACACGTATACAATTGGTGATCGTTACCTCTCCAGGTTCTAGAAGAGCATTCAAATCAAATGGATTGCTGTATCCCAATACTTGGTAGAGACTGTTAATTGCATTGCAAGGGCTGCAAATTGCCCGAACCCATATTGGTTACAAACTGGCATTTATGCAATCCAATTTTCATTTACACAAAATACGCGTTAGACCTGTGCTTCAAAAGATTTTCAAGGCCGAAAGACTCATCCTGGCTCTCTGTACCTGGAGACGTATGCACGTGAGTGGAAACCTCGACTTTGGCCTTGTTCGTGCGGTGCATCGCCCCCATGTGTCTTATTAAAGTGAAACCACTCCTACCCATTTACATGAAGATGCAATCCAAAATAACCAGCAGCACTTGTGGACACACAATGCACCCTTAAATCTTCATTCACGAGACGATAGACTTGACTTTGACATTTGGCCATGCGGTTATGCTGCGATAGTGCTATCCACTGCATTAACATTAAAATGTGCAAGAGTGACGTTGCTCGATCCTACAATTAAGCACCTGTCTGTAACTTTAAAAGATTTTTTTCTCCTTCACGAAGCTTCAAACTTGCCAGACAGCCAGGAACTTTGCCACACCGTCTTCGTCTGCAGTGCTCGGTGCTGTCATCCATTTAGTCTGGTCAGAGGGAAATCAATTCCCCTCCTCTCCCGTACGTGCATCACAGTCCGCACCTGTCTGCTTTTACACTCTGGGCTAACCCAGATGCCCCATGGGGCCTCGTTGGCCACGCATTGACCTTGTGCAGAGCCCCCATGCACGGCAAGGCTGCGGGTGGAAGCCTGGTTGGCAGGCGGCGGTGGGGTAGAAGCGCGGACCACAATGGGTGTCGTGTGATAGAAGTCGAGCACAAGGGTTAGGTTCACACATTACCGAGGTGTGTATCAGCAAGTTGAGAGCTTGCTTTGGGTTGTGTATTCCTTGAAATACCAGTTGCCTTCCTCACTCGCGCACGCACATGTGAGACTGGCATCCATCTCTGAATCAGAGGCTCCATGGTGTGAGGTGCATTCTCCATCCTCACCGCTGCCTCTTGCGAGCTCACCCCCCCCTCTTAAACATTACCACACACCAATATGATTGCTCAGTCTTAACGTCGGCACTGTTACTGCCACAAACAATACAAAAACATGATAGTAGTGCAAAGTACAAGAAAGGAAACATACAATTAAACCATCTCCATCCTATCAGGCAAACACCACTGAGGTATTAACTTATTTTTCAAAAGTGACCTGGTCACCAAATTATAGCTCAACAAAGTGGCTTATCATTTGGACATTTATAGCAGCAAATTTATCTAAATGATCTCAATGCGTGTTTCTAAATGTGGAGGGAAAAACCGGAGGACCTGTTGAAAAATAAAATCCATGCGACCACGGGGAGAACATGCAAATTCCAAATATACAGGCGTCAGGGACCGAACCCTTGATCTCCTGCATACCAGGCAAGGATTCATTTCTGGCTACAAACGGGTGCCGTCTGCAGGAAAGTCGACGATGACGACTCTACAAAGACATTGTAAGGCCATCCTGAGCTTTTTGCTTCGCCCCCAAAATCCCAAATGTGAAATCGTGCACATCAAAAATGTCCACAGTTATGTTGCGTGTACAAATCGTTTGTACCAATAGCGGTTTACTGATACAGAGCATGATGAGCATTATAGCCACGAGAGGTTATGCCACAGGTTTCACCTGCACACTACCCCACTTTGGTAAAAGCAGCAAGATTTGAAAAGTGTTGAAATCAAGGACGCGATGAGCTATTGCAACTGTCTAAATAGAGCCAAAAACCAGGAGAATTCATCCCTGGTTTAACCTGAGAATCTCAAGAATGTGCCAATGAGGCCGTCAGTAAATGACAGGCGCCAGTGAGGTTCTGCGCTGGTGGTAGTTACGTGGAACCCTTGACTAGGCCATTTATGTTGCACGAGACACCACCAGGCCAAGGCCTCCCCAATGCTGTCATAATAGTGACTGGGGAAGGTGAATGATGTTGTAAAGCCGCCTCATGGCTTATGTAGTGACATCACTGTTATCACGGCACACATTATACATTGCCATTGTATTTACATCAGTGCAGTGCTATGGTGAAGCACCTGATTACATTTTTTACAGTTTTTTTTTCTTAACATTAACGAACGATCAAACTCGTGATGGACAGCCTGGGACGTAGACTTGAGTGCATAGGTACAAAGTGAGATGGGTTTTTTTCCTCATTGCATCATTAAAGGACGCAGGGCAACATTTAGCTGTGAACACCAAAATGGACTGCTGGGAGGTTTGAGCCGGTGGTGACATCACACTGGTGGGCAGGGTGTGGTGATTTGGCTTTCATCGAGGTTCACAGTGGCCGTTCTGGGGGCATCAGGGCATTTGTAGTGGTTTCCGTGCTTCCTCTAACTTTGCCGTCCATTCAAACCCTCGCACCTTATCACCACTCACTGGGGTTGCGCTCCTGTCTACGGACGTTCTGGTTGCCACAGCAACGGCATTCGTGGTGGCTGCAGTGTCTCGCTTGCTGGCGGCTGGAACACGGCTGGGTGGGAGAAGTCAAGGTGTGACTTTAGGGCAGCATCTTTGCTGCCAGATTCTCTGCATCCTTGCTGCCCTGGCACCCGTAGGTGTTGTCTTAGGCAGCATTCTGCCTGCCATATCCTGGTGGGGTAAAAACAGGGAATGAGGTGTGAGGGTGGCATCGACGGCAGCCAGGTGGCCTGTCGGGACCCCACCCACAAACCCCCCACTGGCTTTCCTTTAAAAGGGTTTATTTTAGAGCTGGGCTCTGGGCCAGGCTGCTGAGGCAGTCAGCCTTCATCCCACAGAAAGGAAAAAAACACCAAATCGAAGCTGTTTTATTTCCTTTAAAAAAAAAGTTTGCAAATAGAATTTTACAAAGTGATCATTTTTGCGAGCAGGTGCCCATTTGGGTAAAAACAATGTCAAATACTAGCGATGCCCAGTGCTGGATGATTTTTGGTGCCGTCCTAATTTTCCTCGCGATAGCGGTGGATGAAGACATCATGGTGCATGTAGCCGTGCCCGTCACACGATGACGCAGACATCGTGACAACAGCGTGGATGCGGGGGGCCATACAGGGGGGGGGCCCCCTTCATGGCCTTGCCCTGCCGTGGAGGCCCTTTCCGTCTGCTCCTCTTAATTAGCTCGCCACCGTGTTAATTATTTCATGAGCCACACACACACGGCGTGTTGGCACGCGGGTCTTCCAGCCCGTGCGTGTCTTCGTACGTGTGTGCTCGTTGGCCTGCTTGCCGATTTGTGCATGTGTCTATGCGCGTGTGCGCGCGCCCTTGTATGCCTGTGTGTGTGTGCGCGCACGCACGCGTGTGTATCCATGTGTGTATCAATGCGTGTGTCTGTTTGTGCGTATGTGAGTTGTCTCTGCCTGCTTGTTTCAGCGTGCATGGCAGATTGGCAAAGGGGGGGGGGAGGGGGTAAAGTGGGGCAGGCGAGGGGTGGGGTTGGGGCGCCGAGCACGAGTTGGCATTGCTGCCAGTCCATCGTGACTGCCAACGCTCCCAGCGCGTGCTCCTGCATTTTTAAAAGCTGCTGCTGCTGCCACCCCGTGCCTGCCAAACCTTGCCGCCCCGGCCCCCCCCATGCCCCCCCCCGCTCACGCTGGGCGTCCCCACCCTCCAACCCCGCGATTACTTCCCAAGCTGCTCTAGTTGCGATCGAGCTGGCGGCGGAATGTACAGTGTGCTTTCTGCCGTCAGCGGGCTCTGGGCCGGGACGCGGCCGTGACTGTGTACGGGCCCCGGCAGCTGACGGGAGACGCTAATATCCTTGGCCGCCTTTCAAAAGGGAACGAACGCTCCCTGCTAAACGGCCTGGGACTGGAGGGGCGAGGGCGCCGGCGGGTGTGTGTCCGCCCGTCCGCTCGTGTGCGTGCGTGCGTCTCGCCTTTACGTCTGCTTCCATGCTTGTTGTTTCACGGAATTGGGCAGCGAGCAGGGGTGGGGGGGGGCGGCCGCGGTTGTTTGTGATGTTTTCCATTATTTTGGATTTATTTTCTTGGCCCTGTTTTTGTTTCTTGTTTACGTTTTATTTCATCCAAGCAGGGTAGAGGAAGCGGTTTTTTTTAGGTAGAGTCTGAGCCTGCTGCCAAGCGCTGTGGTTTGGCCGGGTTAGGAAGGCCCCGTCAAGGGGAATAGGAGCTCTGTTTTCCACGAGAGGTAGAGTAGACCGGGGGCGGAGAGGAGGGGGCGCTGTCGCAGCAGCTAGCGCCGCGGTGTAGGCTTGCGCCCGGCGGCACGTAACCGTGCTGGTGAGCGTACGCCATGCTCCCCGACTCGCCCTGGTTTTATACAGACTCGCTCGCCGTCCCTTTTGCAGTGCGCCGCCATCCTCTTTTCCCGTTCACGATTGCTCCCTCCCTGCCTGCACGCGGATTCGGGCGACTCTTTGGCAAGCCGTCAGCACGGCAGAGCGCAGGGACGGGGCATGCTGCATGTGTGTGTCTGTGCGCGTGCGTGTACGTGCGTGTACGTGCGCGTGCGGTTTCGCACTCGACGTGGCTGCTTTGCTTGGTGCCGTCTGCATGCAAGCTGCGTGCGGCCATGTTGGATCGCGCCAGCTCCGGGTGACGGGATTTTGGCCGCCCGGTTTGGGGGACTGCGACCCCCACCGCATTCATAAATGCACCTCCCCAATAAAGTGGGAGGATAAAAAAGGGGAGTGGGGGGGAGGGGGGGGGAGAGGCGGCTGGCACGGGACACCCAGGATCTGTAGGCCCCGTCCTGGCACAGGATCTTCTGGAAGAATCGCGGTATGTGTGGACTCGCGTCTGCGCGCTGGCTCTCCTCCTGCCCGGCCATTTTTCCCTCTTTCTCTTCGCGTCTCCGTGTCCGATTCGAACTGCGCCGCTCTCTTATCCGGTTGCTTGCTCACCCGGCTGCTCGCCCGCTTCGCCCTTCTTATGTACGTGCCGGAGTTTATGGAGAGGCATTTAATATTTTCTTGCAATTTTTTTAATGTTTTATTTTCTTTAGTTTGATGTCGTCGTGTTTTTATTTGTCGTGTGCCGGATTCCGGCCGTGGATCATGTCGCCGAGCCGCAAAGCGATCGCTCTCACAGTTAAGATGGCCGCTGTGTTCTTGCACAGCCGCTCTCCTTGTTGCGGCACTATGTCCGCTACACTAATTTTTTATTTAAGTCAAGAAAAGTACATAGAGGATTATGGAATTATTATTGTTTTCATTATTTTTCTGGTGGTAATTGTTTTTTTTTTGTGGCACTAAGCCGGATACGTACGGTGGTTGCGTAACGTGTGCCGCACGTTGTTTCGGAGACGGGGTGGTATGGGTACGCTCCTGGTGGCGAGGTCCACACTGCGTTCAGCCACAATTGCCTTGCTTGGCTATGACGCTACCAAATCCTGATTTTACCGAAAATTGAAATTTAACAGACCCGCGAACAGAAGTGAGTTTATGCTGGATTGGGTGGGAGGATATGTCTCGTGTTTGAAAGAAGTACGGCAAGGCCCTGGCTAAATCGACTCATTCAGGCCATGATAGTGAGGGAGCATTTCGTTTAGTCAACACGAGAAATAAAAACAATTGAGCTTGGGCGTTGTTCGGTACCCATGGAGGGCCGGCGAAAGTGGCGCTCATCAGTCCCAGCAGCCCTGACCTGGCTCCGCCTCTCACCATGAGCAGCGTGAGCTCGAGATGGCGCTGGCTGCCTTTTTCCCGTCGCCGTAGCTAACACAGCGGTGCCTGTTCCCTCTCTCTGTCGCCCCCCACCCCTCCTGCATGGTGCATGCTGCAGGGCTGAGCCAGGGTAGCGGCGGCTCCCAGCGCGAGGGCTCGCCCCCGTGGGGGTCCCCGTCCTCCCTGTCATCCCAGGGGGAGGGGGAGCCCAGCCTGCGCGCCGTCTGGGAGTCTGTGATCGTGGACGGCTCGGACCGTGAGGCCTGGCCGGCCCTCTCTCCCCAAGACGCGACGGCAACCGGAGACGGCAAGCGGCAGCCGGTTCCGGCCGACACCACAACAGCTCTTGCCACGACGTCCACAGCATCGGCGACAGTGACCTCGGAGCGCGTCGCCATGGAGGGGCGCAGTGACACGGGCCACTGGGATGCATGGGATTCCGCCGATGCCGGTCCCTCCGACCCTGCCATGTGGACGGCCCCCACTGGGTTCAGTAGTCGCCACGGCTACAGCCTCAATGGACGCAATGAGCACCGAGAGAAGGGCCGGCCAGACGGGCCTGGGCGGCTCTTCTCTAGCGATGCGTGGGAAAGGCCACAGGCTCGCGGCTTGGACGGCGTCGAGGGGCCTGGTCCATCGTCCTGGCGCCCGGGCAGTGAGGCCGAGCTGAGCTCAGGCTGGGGGGCAACAGAAGCCAGCTCCGCCACCACCCCCTGGAGTCAGCAGCAGCAGCAACAGCCATTTAGCGCGACTGGACAGGGAGATGGCAGCGATGAAGACGACGACGACGACGATGATAATGGCAACGTGAAGCCAGAGGGGGAAGGGACGCAGGTAAAAGCAGAGGGCACGGCTGCCGCATGGCCCGGTCAGGGCTGGGCTTCAGAGCCGGGCCCGGCCGGTACCGTGCAGGGCAAAGAACCCGGCGAGGAAGTGGGGTCGGTGACGGCGGCGGAACAACCCTCCGATGCGCTGGTGCCCTCCCGGGACTATGACCCCCGCGTGCTCTCTAACCTGGGCTGGGGTCAGACCCCCGTGAAGCAGAACGCTGCCTGGGAAGCCGAGGAGCTGCAGAGGAGCCAACAGGACGCAGGCGGCTGGAAAAGCCCGGATGAGGGCCCGTCAGGCACTCTGGGCCATGCTGGTGGGACCGGGGGTGGTTGGGATGAGGGAGGCGGGAGCGGAAGGGGGGGCCCTGCCTGGGAGGAGAGCAATTGGCGGGGTGAGCGAGGTGAACGGGGTGGATGGACAGGAGGAAATGGCGGTGGTGGCCGTGGTGGCGGTGGTGGCGGTGGTGGCTACCCAGGTGCGATTAGTGGTGGTAGTAGCCGTGACAGCCCTAGTTGGGACTCGGAGTCTAAGACAGTCGCGGCGAGTGTCTACGGAGCCAGAGGTCGGCAGCAGCGACCTAGCTGGGGTGCATCTGGTCCCACTTCCACTCCCTCTGGGAACTGGACTCAGGACTGGGAGAACCGGCAAAGTGGCGGCGGCGGTGGTGGTGGTGGTGGCGGCGGCGGCGGCGGCGGCGTTTGGGATGGAGGGGAAGACCGCGAGGTCCTGGGTGGCGGTGGAGGTGTCATCCCCAGCGGCGTGGGTATGGGGAACAGTCCCTCGGGCCAGGGCTGGGGGGAGGTGGAGGGGGGCACTTGGAGGCCCCCCGGCAGCTGGGAGGAGTCACCGGCAGATTCTCTACGACGCCGGCCTGCGGTGGACGACGGGACGTCTGCCTGGGGTGACCCAGACGCCTACAACTATAAGCCGGTTAACATGTGGGGAGGCCGTGGGGAGGCCGGGCTGCCGGGTGGTGCCAAGCAGGACCAACAGCGGCGCTCGCCTATTCCTGGCGCAGGTAATAGCCCACACTGCACGCCACCGCCTTCCTGTGTCGCAAAGTTGGACTAAAATGAAGAGTGAGGGAAAATGGAAGGGGCTAAGTCATGGTGCCAGGTCATTGTTACCATTCGGCTTGGGCTAATAACGATAGTGCAAATGGTTAAACAGCGAATCTGATTGGCCAATTTTTGATCTTTATAAAGAAAGGGTTGACTGCTTTATTGGGGCTAATATTTGGATGGTTGTGGGTTTGGTTGCCACTAACAATGGCATGATAATTTTTTGTTTTTTTGGTTTGAAACCGAACCCATACCAAAGCAGAGCCGTGTGAGCGGTTACACACCGCCACGTAAAAGGCGTGCGAGTTAACTCGAGTTCTCTACTAAGACCATGAGGTGGTGGTTATCCACTGCAGTTTGCACTTCAATGCCCCGAGCATCCTGATACCTAATTTCTGGGTGACATTTGTGATGCACACTTCTTGGGTACCATGACAGAAAATGTTAAATATTTCCGACAACATAACCAGGGTCATTGTTTTGTCTGATGCATTTTATAGAACTCATCAGCAAGGCAGTCTTGAAATGCTCATATGAAGAACAATGTGGACGATGTAACCTGGGACACATTTTATAGAATGCAGAAATAACTGGGAAAAGAGCACTTCGAGAGAAGCGTGTTGTGCCGTGGGGGGGGGTGAGAGAACGCCAGATGCCTTGTCTCTGGAATGAAGCCATAATTCTTAATTTGTGCATGCCCACTCCATAGCCTAGAACCTGCTGTCCTGAAGCTGAGTCTCAATCGAGATTCCGATCGCGAAACCCCCTCTCTGTGGCCCTGAGTCTCAAAACATTGAGCCTCAAGCCTGCTCCACTAATTTTGAAGATTTTTATAAGTGAATGCACATTTTGGGAGTTTCAACTTACAATGTTACATGGTTTATGTTATCGGTGATGGGGTGCGACTTAAACAAAAATCTTTCAATTTTTCTCTTCCAGGACCCAGGATGCGACGTGATGGTTGGGAAGGCCCAGGGGGTGGCCCCCGCCCCGGAGGTACCGGGGGGCCGCGAGGCTCGAGCTGGGACGAAGACGAGGCCGAGATCGGCATGTGGGGAGGCGGCAGTGATGGCGGTGGCCACGACCCGGGGTTCCACTACCAGGGCTCGTCGGGGTGGGGTGGCCGCAGAGCTCCTCCACACCGGGTAACCACCTCGAGCACATGTGCAGCTCGCACGTGTTGTTGATGACGCCGTGTCACCATTATTATAACCACACTATAACACGTAAACTATGCCGTGAAACGCGTTAACCATTCCGTATAACGCGCTTCAACCACTCGCCAAAAGACGTGTTAATCACAGCATAGCATACATCAACCACTCACTGGACCACATTTTAACCTCGCAGCACACATTAATCGCATGATTTAATGCATGTTAACCACACGGTGTAAGACACATTAACCAAACTGTCTTAACCACAATGTGTAATTCGTGTTTACTGCACCTTGTAACTCATTACACTTTGTAACCCACACAAGCTAAAGAGTACAACACTTGTGAACCATACCGCGTAACACACGTTAACCTAACCGTGCCACATCACTCGCATAAAGCACTCCTGTGATTGTGTTTCTGAATCCGGGCGTGTGTGTTTGTGTACGGGGATGTGTATTGGTGTGTCTAGGGTCCTCCGCGGGGCATGAATCGCCATGACGATGGGAGGATGCAGAGACTCACTCGGCAACTCATGGACATGGGCTTCCCCGTGAGTCCCACGCATGCTTTGACCTTTTAGCTTTTAATTAAGAAATAACCTCTATGTAACTTGATTACCCATGTCACTCATGCAGCAAGAGCCACTGAGACTCATTCATCTCAACAGCCTGTCACCTGTTTGTATAAAGACTCTCAGATATGGGACAGACTATTTTGACTCTTGGCTCTGTAAAATCATATTTGAATATCATTCTTGAGTCTCTAACATGAAAACATTCTAACAACGGTTACTTCTCGGCTGCACATATAGTAATCTCTAGGTAAAGAAACATGACCGTTTTTCTTCTAACTAGGACATTTAAAGCAGCTACCATAGTGGTGTAATTCTAAGCACACTGGGCTTTCAAATCCGGAGATCATTGGTTTGATTCTGTCCCGGCATGGCAGTTGACCTAATGGGACAACTGATGGTACCCAATTTCAATGGTTAAACACCACAGTTACTCCAGGCAGATGACATGTGGTGGGGTTAAATTACGGGTACTCCGACCTCGTCAGCATGGAAGTACACTAGAGCTTCCTCCAGTGGAGGACCTTCCACCAGCAGTGATATGAGCAAGCAAGCAATTGTACAGTTGAAGATTTCCCACTAACTGAGAAGCCAAGGCAATCGTTGCTTTGATTACCATCATGAGGAGAGACGTGTGGCTCAATGCCAATCACTCCGATGAATGATGAGGGTACAAGATGCTAAGTCGGAGTGCGTGTGCCCTTCTTACCGTGGGCACAAGCTAATGTTTGTGGTGACGTTCGTTTCCTGCACCTGCAGCGAGACCCGGCAGAGGAAGCTCTCAAGACGAACAGCATGAACCTAGATATGGCGCTGAGTGAGTATTCCAATTACTATTCCACCGTGTATGAACTCTGTTGACAGTGCTGAGGAAGAGGGGGCTGTGGATAATAGATAAATGCATGGCTTTGTGTGATAATCGTTTTTATTAAGTAAAGTAGCTGTAGACCCTGCACATGCTGTTGTGTGGAAATTTGTTTCTTTAGTTAACATCTCGCCATCGGTGTACTGCGCTGGTGAGATGTTAACTCTGTCGCCTGGTATGAAGGATGTTGTGGGTTCGATCTCGACCCTGGCGCCTGTATATTTGGAGTTTGCATGTTCTTCCTGTGGTTGCATGGATTTTTCTTTGGGTTTTCCAGTTTTTCCCTCCACATATGAATTTCCACACGATAAGCCACTTTGTTGAGCTAACATTTGTGGCCGGCTTGCTTCTGAAAAGAGCTCTCGATCCATGGGCCTTACCTGCTATCATCATCCAGCAGTGGCTTGAGAAAGTTAATATGAATTTGGATTTTATTGTAATGTTTGTTTGTTGTGCACTCGATGCAGGTGCGCTACTCGACCGGAAAGCGGATGGCACTAAACGCGGCAGTGTTGACTTCAGCAAGTTTGGGCCGCGACACCCGCTGGCCAAGGAGGCTCCCCTCGATCGCTCTGCCTTCTTCCCAGACAAGGTTCGATCGTCGGGATTGCCCCCCCCTCACCTCTCTTGCCGCCAATCTTGCCGCTGAAACAAATGCGCGCGAATGCGTGCAAATAAAATTCACGCGTTCCAATTGTGGTCGTCTGTGCTCCGCTTCTCACTTCTAACCTCCATTCCCACTTTTCCTTTTACCCTCGTCTGACCCCTCCCATCCCCTCCCCCAGGGTTCTGGCCTGTTCGGTGGGGGGTGCAATGTCCCCCCATCCCGCGGAATGGGCCACGGCCCCTCCCCTGCACAGCTGAGGGCTCAGGCGCCGCCCCCATTTGTCAACCCGCAGGTGCATGGCTGGGGAAGGGTGTGGGGTGGGGTGGACGGGGGGGGATCATTGGCACGGCATGTGGTGGTGAGGTTGCCGCAAATGTTTTGCTGCGTTGGTAATATGTGCTTGGTCTGTCCATATGCAAACTGCTGACTGGCGGTTATTGCTGTTGCTGCTGTGTGCTCCATGTAGGTGCCTGCAGCCCAACTCTTGCAGTACGCCATGAAGAATAGCGGACTGAACCCCGCACTTCTGCCCCAGGTGACGCCGCAGACTCTCGCCTCGTTCAGCCAGCTCAACCAGCTGCAGCTCGTGAGTGTCCAGCACCAGCAGCAGCCACAGCAGCACCAAGAGCAAACGTGTTACCAGCAGCAGATGTAGTGCTAGCAAAGTCAGTAGCACAAACAAGCTGCAGTAGAAGCACAATAAGCATTAACAACACCCTTAGTAATCATTTGAAACACACCTGTCTGTGTCAAGTACTTTGGAGGAAATGCTTGGTAAATTATTAAGATGTGTGAGACTCCCAAAGCTGTGGGGTTGCTAGGTGACCGTTAATGGTCGAACAGCAAGTGGGTTGATTTATTCTGTGTTCACCTTTTAAAATTTTCTCCGGGTTCTTGGTTGTTTATATTGGCACCCGTGTATCCGTTAGTTGAAACTTGGCTTGCCCCATCCATGTACTCTGGTTTCATCCCACTTGCAAAACTCCTGAAAGTGGAATTGAATAAATATCGTAATGCATGCTGCTTTGGGGAATAAAGAAAAACAGCTCTTAGACCTTTTTATGTAAATAAAATAAATATGTATTATTTTCCCCAAAGTGTCTCTCCATCCACTCCGGCTTTTTTGCCATCGTCTTGATTGAGCTTCGATTAAACATGACAGCTGTTGTGGGGTGGTGTAGTTGGTTAGTGGTTGAAAACTTGTGTTTGGAGTCGAGGGGGGGTGGTTGTGTGGTGGTTTGTGGTTGATGCTATGTGCCTCATAATTGCCGTGTGGCTGTCTTGGATGACTGGTTTGTGGTTACCTAATGGTTTGTGAATGAGCTGCCTTGGGAATATGCACTTGACAAACATTTTAGCTCTCCCCCAACGTAGTTCCGTGATTTGCCACGATTGGCTTCACGAGTTGTTTTTTTTGTCCCCTACATACAGTTACATTCATTCTTTTATCCAAAAGGCCACATTTACATATTATTTCCACAAATTGTAAAATACAGTAGACTTTCGATTATCCACACTAATGACGGGGAAGACGGCCGCGGATAATTCTAAATTGTGGATAATCCAAAAATATCCATTTTCCGTGGATCTCTATGCCAAACACCACTAATAATGTTTTATTAAGTTGGATAGCAGCGCCATGCCAATCAAAATCAATCAAACTCCACCCACAATCTCAGGTGTGCGGTTTATCCTATTTGCGGATTAACCGCACGCAGATAATCAATAGTCTACTTACTGTACGTATAAAATTACTACACAAGATTGGATATGTAAAAGTGAGCACGAGAACCCGTTGTAATTTAATTGTTGCATGGCAACTCTGATGTGCACACAATTGACAGATAGGTGCAAGGGCAGCAGTTGTGGCCCATTGTTTCTTTGTGCTTAGTTGCTGACTTAATGTGGTTGGTTCATTCATTAGTTGGTGATGAGGAGGAGTGACTCGATTGGTGGTTTTAAGTTGGTGGTGCCTGATTTTTTTGGTGATGCGTTGGATTAGCGTGTAGCTGTGCATCAATCCATCAGTTAAAGTGACGACTTGTGTTTATGACGCATGCATCAAATCATACGGCAGATAATTGTTTACTCTTCAATTTATACAAATTATGGTACATTTCATTGAGCATGCAGGAACTGTAGATACGATATGGAGCATGGAAGACAATGCAAATGAGACGGTAGAAACAAAATTAAAGTTGGTATTTTTCAATGAAGTCGCAACTTAAAATCGTAACATTTCATTGAGTTGTGAAGGGTGTGGATGAATTGACACGTGCTTATTGGGTTGGGAGGTGGGAGTCGAGTTGATCTTACTTTGTTTAACCATGTGAGAACTCTTCAAACCAGTATAGTATTATTTTCAAGAGTGACCTGGACCACCGAGATGACAAACGGGAATAGAACAATATGGCAAAAAAAAAAAACGAAATTGGAGAGAACAAATGCATTAAAGGATAATTACTCCACATATATATTAAGTAAAATAAAGATTCCAGGAGGTGCTTATAGTGGTTGTGTTGGGCTGTTCGTGCACCTCAATTTGTATTGGCGTCTTCTCCACCGTCTGTGCCCTGTCCAGCAGGCATATCAGCAGCTGCTGCTGCAGCAGTGCCCGCGTCCTCCCGGTGCTGCCTTCCGCCACCAAGAGCAGCAGGTACTGCACACACACACACAGACACACGCAGAGACACACATACACAGGTCCTTGCCGTGTATCCTAACAGACATGCATATACACTTGAGCAAATGCGTTCAACCAGACGCAGAAAATGATTACCCATGTAGCCTACATAGACTGTTAGGGACAAGTGCTGTTTGCGAGTACTTAACACCTGTCAAGGCCATCGTGGCAAACAAGAGGGGGGTGGTGTGACGAGCACCACTCTCGCGGACACGGTGCTGACATTCACACCACGCAAGACACTCGTTTAGGGTTTTGTCAACCTTGGCAGGACTCAGGACATGCTGACGATTTCCTCTTTTCAGTAATTAGACCCAAGTTTCTAGGTGTGCAACGCAGTGAGCTGACCAGTCGCTGTGTCATCCTGCGCACCACACAAACACGCATACGCAGCCAATGGCCCCCAATGCGTCTTTATACAATGTAGAGACTCGTGCTGTTAGCAAGTGCCTGTACAGGCCGGGACATCGAATGAGTTGGTGGTGTCACATGCACCACGCCTGTGACCGAACATTTAGAGTCCATGCCCCTCCCTTCCGTCTGTGTTGTGTGTGCAGGTGTCGCGCAACATCAGTGCCATGCAGCAGCAGCAGATCCAGCAGCGGCAGCTGGCGCAGCTCTTGGGCGGCCGTCCTCCCGGTCCTCCTCCAGGACCCGCTCACGGCCCCCCAGCCTCCTCCAAACCCCCACCTCCCCTGGATGGCCTTTCTCCTACCTCTCTTCTCGACCCCTCAGCCTTTCCCATGCATCCAGGATCAGAAGGTCAAAGGTCTCCAGCGTTTCAGACGCCTCATGGCCTACCCTTTTTACCCGGCAATGTCATGGGGGCTGGGCCGGGTCCGATGGGGGGAGGCTCAGGGGTGATGGGCGGTCCTGGGGTGATGGGGGGAGGCATGGGTGTGATGCCAGGGGGAGGAGCTCCCTATGGGCGGGGGCCCAGCCTTGGGTCACCTGGACGGCGGAAGAGCTGGAGACAGGGACAGCCACCAGGAGATCGCAGGGGTACGCAATCACATGCAGGCACTAGCACACACTCTTTAAGGCATGCACACTCGATTTAACACAACGCACACAGACGCATGCGAACATAAGCACTATCATGCACATACACACTAAAAAGTGTGCTGTACAAATACTAGCATTCTCATGCATACAGACATTCAGAACCATACAATCACAATGATGCATATTCATGGATTTGTACAGAAACCACCTAACAAATTCACATTAGTGATTTTGTTAGGTGTAAATACACATTAGTATGTTGATTATTTTCTAAGGTTACATTTTTCTCTCAAGTGCTATTATTACAAATTACCCAGAGGGGAATGTCCTTTTTGTTGCTTTCATGCTTCCATTGTTTATTAGGACACCTTCAATCCCTTTAGTATTTTTTTCCGAGACGTCTATTCTCATTATTTGCTGCAAGTTCCTTTTGAACTGCAGGTAGGGTCTCACTCTTTTCTCCCCCTTGTTGCCTCGGCGCACCCCCAGGCTTCCCCTCCTCGCTGGGCGTGGGTGATTTGGGCGGCCCGTTGCCAGGGGGGCCGGCTTCCGTGGCCGTGGGGAGCTCCCCGCGGGATGGCATGCAGCCCGGGCAGTCACGCCTACGCCGCTGGACCCTGCCTCACAGCCTGGACGGCTCTGGGGATGGGGGTCCCTCCATGGACCACGGCGCTCCCTGCAAACATGGTGAGCGAGCGCTGCGGGACAGCGTGGGTGACGACACAGTGTGATCGACCTTGAGCAAAGGTGATGGTGGGTCACCAACATGTGAACGTGTGCACTTACTCACATTGTCATCTGCATTCATTTAAAGGGAAAACACAATTTCTTAAAACCATGCGTGGTAAAAAAAGAGAAATCTCCGCCTTTCGTGTAAATGCAACTCCATATAACAGCCTTGCCTGTCTCGCCGCTCTCCTGTCCTCTCACCCGCCCCCCCCAGACTCTCCGCTGGATGACTCTCCCTTTGACCCCTACGACCTCTCGCCCTGCCGGGATATGACATCCGACCCCTCGGAGTGCTGGTCGAGCTCAAAGGCGCCTGGAGAGAAGGTGTCAAACGGAGCGAGCTCGGGGAGCTGGCCGCCCGGTACGCTGCACTCTCATTATCCCTGGGTGAAGCGAGCAGACCCAGTGAGAGAGAGAGAGCCTCCTCCTCCTTAGTGGATTGGTTCGCTCAGCTTGTTGTTGCCTGCTGTGTTCATTTCCTTGTTTTCTTCCTCCACACACAGAGTTCCACCCTGGGGAGCCCTGGAAGGGACTACAGAGCCCTGAGGATAGCCTTGACCCCAGCGATACCGGTGACCCCAGCAGCCTGACCTCCAGCAGCCAGGCCGACCGCTGCATGTTCCCAAGCGTCAGCCCCGGTCAGTTGACAGTCTCGCGCTGTGAAGCGACCCGATACGTAGTAGGAATGGAGCTGAATTCTACGGCAATTACACTCTCACTCACTCCCTTGACTTGAGGACTCACTAGAAGTGGAGACGTACACTAACGGAGCCTTTTCTGATCCCTGATGTTCCCTTTCATTTAATTTGGCTTTGGAATTAAGGGCATCTGTATTAAATGAACAACCCTTGCAAAATAAGTTGACTTGTTTACTTGAAGTTGATCATAATAATGGAAGCAAATATTTTTTTTCTGTTGAAATAAAAAATGGGAAAAGACCCATAGCAAATAACAATTTAGGAGTGATAAGGGCGGGAAATGATCCTCAATAAAAATGTTGGATCTAAATATATATCTATTTTTTAATCTTGAATCGTTTCCTTATAAAAAGAAAACACACCTTATCTGAGGCACTGTTTCACAACATGCAATGTTAGCAGAAACATTATAGAAATACATGTTGGTGAATATAGAATGTAATGCGGAAAATTCTCGCAAGAAATATTCGCTTGAACCCGTGACATCGTAACACTTCACTCGCACAGCATCTAAACATCCAATCATGACGTGTGCCTCACCCATAACATTTAAAATGAGCTATTGCCTCTCTATCCTGGCCACCCTACCCGTACCCCATCTATCCACCGGGGACCAGTGGCTGTATCAGCTGGCGGTCCCCCTGCCTCACCCCCGCTGCCCCCCACCGCCCTGCCTTGCTCGAGTGCCTGGTCCCTGGGTGGGGGCTCCGCCTCTCCCAGTGTGTACCGGCGTGCGGCCTACGGGGGCGGCGGGGGCTCCCCCTCCGACCTGAGCGCCACAGGTAATGACGCTCGCCTGTTTGTTGTAACAAGGACTTTGGGAGAATCGACACCGCCAAGCTGAAAAAAAAACGGTTAAGAGTAGCCCTGGCGAAACATTGGAGGTGGGGGGGGGTAGGGTTGGTCGGTGAGGGTGGCGCGAGTACACAATAGAGGTTTTTTTTGGGTTAGATCGCATGAATATATATGCATCGTTAAACCCGCCACCAATATGGGTGGCCAAAGCCTACACGTTCAACTCTATTGTGCTGGTTGACTAGTTGGTTCGAAGTCAGTAGCACGGTTGGCTATGTACGGTGCAAAAGAAGTTCAACATACATGCATAGAGGAGGACAGCTCGTCATAGTGGCTAGTTAGCTGGTTGGTTACAATAGGGTCAGTGGGACAGCTAGTACTAGTGGGCTGATTAGCTCGTTAGTTATGGGTAGGGGCTAGTGTTTGGTTGGGAATTAGCAAAATCAGGCATGTTTAGTTTTTGCCATCTTGTCATCTCTGTTGCTCACAGAGACCCTTGTTAACAGGGCAGTGGTTGGGCACAGGAGAGCCAAACTGCTGCTGCCTTGTTTCCCTGAGCAGTGTATTTTTTGGAGCGGAGCTGTTCTGGCCTCGATTAGTGTCCACACCCGGTCCAGATCATCAAATTCGTAATTGAAAACAGCACGGCGTGGTTTGTGACATCACCACGCCTGTGTGCTGCACGAAGGAAATACTTTTTGTATCGGTTTAATACACAGTTTACATGTTTGTGTACATATTAAAAATTTGAATCGCCCACAATACTGTCCAGCAAGATTGGCTTTTCACAGATGAGTTTACTATGTGTCATTGAAGAGGAATGGCTGAAGGCCGTGAAATTCTGGTAGATGATATGAGACATTCAACCCAGAGCTGCAAATGTTGATTCACGGTAACCTAGGTTACGGGCATTTTAATGGCACACATAAAGGATTCCTTTTATGACCGGCATGATGTAATGTTTGTTTTGTGTCCCGATACCCAAAACAGCCAAGCTCCATGACATCAAGTCATCGTGGTCCACCCTAGGCCAGGCCCCGCCCTCGTTAACCTCTCACGACCCTTGGAAGGTCCCCAAAAGCTCAGCCCCTCCACCGCGACCCCCACCGGGACTGACCAATCAGAAGCCCACTTCACCCTGGGGCGGACCTGGGAACCTGTGGGCCAATGCCGAGTCAAGAACTTTGACCCCAGGTAAGATCACATTCCCGCTTTTGTGGCCTATTTAAATGTATATTATTATATATTTCTCTTATCATTTCTATTATCTTTTTTTATTTTTACCTACGTGACTTTACCGAAACAACCTACGAGCATCACAGTAAGCTTTAGATTAAATTACACAGCAAGTGAGGAATATATGAAGGTCTCCTTATTAATTGGCTCATTTTTATGAAGGTATGAAAATTATTGGTTGGTTTGAGCCCTGTGTGTGCTGTTGCCGCTTGCGTGCGCCCTATTCTTGTGTGTGCACGTGCGTGCAGGAGGAGCCTGGGATAACGAGGTAGGGTCAGCACCAGGGGGAGGCAGAAACAGTGCCTGGTTGGTGTTGCGCAACCTCACCCCACAGGTGGGCACACAAGACTCTTTTCTGACGTTGATTTGCAAAGTCAAAATTAAAGTGTGCGCGGACAAGTGTTGATTATCAATCAAGAACCGATGAGTGAAATTCCTCATGCATTTGTCAGAAACCGTTCTGTTCTATTGACAACCACTGTTGACTTCCCACAAAAGATGTCCTCATTCGGTTGACCCAGGGGCATTATATAGTCGCGCCACGTCCGGGTTTGAACCCATGACCTATTGATTGTGAGTGAACCACTCATTACGCCAGCCCTTGTCTATAAATCCGGCCTGTTCCTTTTCCCTTCTCTTGCCTCTGGCTGCAGATCGACGGCTCGACGCTGCAGACTCTGTGTATGCAGCACGGGCCGCTGTTGACCTTTCACCTCAACCTGCCGCAGGGCAGTGCCCACGTGCACTACAGCTCGCGCCAGGAGGCCAGCAAGGCACAGAAGTCCCTGCACATGTGAGCATAACGCACACACGCACTGCCAGGCTTTATAGTCGAGTTCATTTTTTGATTCAAAGCTTTCGTGACTGCAGGGATTCATATTCTTGGTTCTTTCGGTAAAGTCACGTAGAAGGGAAATAATAAAATAATATATATAATATATCATTATTCTTTTATTTCCCTTCTACGTGACTTTACCGAAAGAACCAAGAATATGAGTCGAGTTCATCTTTGTTTAGATGTATGCTGGTCAATATCTGAATTCTGGTTTACTTAGCTGCTGGTTGAGTAGGTAAAGTCACGTAGAAGGGAAATAATAAAATAATATATATATCATTATTATTTTATTTCCCTTCTACGTGACTTTACCGAAAGAACCAAGAATATGAGTCGAGTTCATCTTTGTTTAGATGTATGCTGGTCAATATCTGAATTCTGGTTCACTTAGCTGCTGGTTGAGAAGTGCAGTCAAGTGCATGTTGGGTAGTATGGTAGTGTGTATGGTGGAGAGAGTGGCTAGGTGCAATCCAGGTTATATGGAGATGTGCATTCTGGGTAGTGTGTGTGGTGAGCTGTGTTGTGGGTTATGTGCTTGGCCAGGTGCGTGCTGGGTAACACGACGATCGTTGCGGAGTTGGCAAGCGAGGAGGAGGCGAGTCGCTACCTGGCCCAGGGCCAGTCCCCAATGGTTCCCTCCATGGGTCCCCCGTCAACCCCATCGGGGTGGCCAACCGGCCCAGCTCAGCGTTCGGCTCTGGGGGCAGGGGTCACTGCAGTGCCGCCCCCCTTCAGCCGGACCAGCGGGGGTGGCAATGGCATTGTGGGTGGGAGCGGTGGGGGCGTGGGCCTCGGACGCTGGAACAGCGACATGCCCCCTCCCTCCCCATCCCTCTGGGGGGCCCCGCACTATGGGACGGACACCCTATGGGGGGTGGGGGCCCCCAAGGTGGGGCATGAGGAGCCACGGGGCATCCCTGCCTCATCCCCGCTGCTGCCTGGAGACCTGCTCGGTGGTGGAGACACCCACTAGAATTCTCCCAAACCCAAGACCGTGCTGTTAAGTCTACACTACTTTTGTTATTTTTATTTCAAGTGTTTATATTTTAACTCGGGTTCCACATTGAAGTGCAGTGAAATGTGGAACACCGTACTTCACATAGCGTGTACTGTAGGTATACGTTCTCGTACGTTTTGTAGGTTCGTCCGATATGTTTTTTTCATTTTTGTTTTACAAAAAACATATCGTCTTGAATACTTGAATCGTGCAAGCCAATGCTGAAATGTGAAAAAGGTAAAAAAAATGTTAATGATGACGTTGTACTCTCTTCCAAGATGTCACTTCTCCTTCTCCCATGAGATGGAGGCATTGGTACACGGCTGTGTGTTCGCCCCCCTGTCTGACGGGCGAGCCCACAGGGGCAGCCTGGGGACTCCCAGCTCCTTACTTTGCACTGAATGCTGGTTGGGCTTTTCTCTCTCCTTACCAACGCAATACGGGCGTCGTGCGTACGCATTTGAATGTTTACCGAAGGGGATTGATTCACCGTCGCTGGTGACACCTTTCACACATCTCGGAGTGAAGATGGTTGTGTGCGCGTGCGTGTGTGCAAACGTGTGTGTGTGTATAAGTGTTTTTTTTAAATGACGTTTCAGTTTAGTAAAAAAAAAAATTTGGATAAATAACACAAATTTAAAAATATAAAAAAAAAAGTTACAGCTTGTATTGATTGCACCATGTTATTTACACACATAAAATACAAAAGAGAATTAAACAGAATGCTAATGGGTGGCCCGTGGACGGCAACAAAGGCCGAGCTGCCCGCCACCAGTGACAGCACTTTAACTGTTGACGGTGACGTCAGGGGCATGGAGTCCTTATACCGAGTGTTTACAGCCCATACTAGTCGTCGTGTGTCCGTAGTCATGGGTTCCTTTAGTAATTTTTTTCTATATATTTTTTTCCTTCTTGCAGAGAAAGTTTACTCTTCCATAATAACGGGGGGTGGGGGGGGGGAGCTGATTTAAAACTCAGTTCAAATCATTGGCTCATGGCTGTAGAACGCATACTAAGGTAACACGTATTCCAGTATTTTTATTTCTTTTTTTTTACTTCCAAAAAAAACAAAAAGATGACTAAAACTGCGTTCCTGGTTCTCAGGAAACCTCGCTGAAACACTGAGTCAGAAAAATAAAAAAATAAACCTTTCGGGATGTTACAAAGAAAGGAAAATAAAAACAAGTTTTTAAGAAGTGTATGAATTAAGATTATATATAAAAGTACAAAAAATCTTAAAAATAAAATTAAACAAGCACTGACATTGCAGAGTATTCCACAAACCCTGGTCCCTGGTTCCTGCCAAATGCCAGACGAATATCGGCTGGTGATCCTGTTTGAGGGGGCACACCCTCAAGCCCACCCGGGTCCCATGGGGCACGGGCCTCGCACTATGCATCTCCTTAGAGGCATTTAGATTAAGAAGAATCTGTTTTGTTGTTGGGCTATCTAAAATGCTCATGCTTGGTTACACATAATGTTTGAGTATTTACAGTTTTTTCATTGTTGTTTGGGGAGGGGGGTGGTTGGATTAGTGTTGTATTATTTTATCGTTTTGCTGAAGAAGAAAAACGTTTCCTTTCGATGCAGCATTTTCGTGCGGTAGGGTTACTGTGTTTTTTGCCGAGTTGTGCGGCTCTGAAACGTTGAGTTTTAAAACGCTGAGCAAAAAAAACGAGATAAGAAAGCATCAAACGTGTTTGCCTTGTGACATGAAAACGTGAATCAATGCAGGGTCCTGAGAGACCCGACCTGCAAAGACCTCCGCTTACCTATTTTGTGGGACGTGAGCGGGAGAGGCACTCTGAATTACTGGTTTAATGGAAAAATGTTATCTTTTTGCTGCTTAATATTAAAATCACAAAAATACATTGCGTGTTCTCTTTTGCACTTGTGTGTGTAGTTTTCATTATATCTATGTATTTTTACATTTAATCTAGGTGTGAGCAGTGTGAGACAATCGATCTGATTCTTCGTCAGGTCTGATGTTTTGTCTGCAATGTAGTTTCTGCCATATTTTGGGGGAGATGGCATTTTGCAAACTGAAAAAGTGAGCCTGAGGTTGTTTTGCAGCAAAATCCTGGTTAAAAATATAAAAAAAACAGTTTGAAAGGTCACGAAATTGAAAAAAATGGAAAATTACCTTCACAATGGTGTAGCTATGAAGTGTGTAGGCGGTGTAGTGGGCACCGGGGGGGGATCATGGGCGCAAGTGGCAGGCTACCAAGGAGGGAAATTGGACAGGAAACCCCTATTTCACTCCTTGCACCAGGGCCCATGCCTACCACGCAATGCCACTGAACGTTCAAATATTGTATCTGCTAATATTTAGTGAAGCTGTCATTGCCATTGAAAAATAAGCTTAACGTGTCCCACATTCACAACAGAACAATAAAAAAAACTGGTTATGGTGATATTTGTAGTAAAAAAAAAAGTTATCTTGCCAAAGTAATTGTGCATTTTATATATTTTCCCGTTGTGCTTTCATGCACTTTATTCAAACGATCCCTACATATAAATATCTCATTTGATAGGATGTTAATGCAGTTGTGTGTTTTGTGATTGATGCATGAATATGGTGGCTGTTTCGAGCTCGCACAGGGGATGAGCCAATTTGTGACACTTCCTCTGGTCAGAGGGTTTGTATTGAGACCGTACAACATGGGTTGCTTGGCTATAATAAATGTATTCAACTCCACACAATGGAAAACCTGTTTCGGACAATGCCACATCTTCAGAGGCAATCTCGACAATGGCCCTTCATGACGGGGACATTTTCTGTGAAGAAAGGCCGCTGCCTAAAACGTTGCCCATTAAAAAAACACGTTTAGGGCAGTGTTATTAACGAAAGTTTTTGTTGCTTGTACACCATTTCCAATGCAGTATCACGAAAAACAGCATACCTGTCAATCCATGCGGTTTGCCCGTAAAATAAAATGTCTTTCTCCCTTGTGTTGGGATTTTGTAGGATGAACGTTGATATTTATGAGGGCACGGGGTGACCAATAAGGTCTGAATTGGGCTGTAATAAAGTCGGCACTGATAAGGGGTTGACAGGTATGAAACCGTTTCCAATAAAGTTTGTAATGTTAGATTTTTCAGACGCGAGTGCGTGTTCTCGCGGCAGTGCAGCGGTGTTTTCACTCAAACATTAAAGAAATGACCAGACATCCCAAACAGATCCAGAAAAAAATGAAACTCGGCGTGACTGGGTCAATATTTTGTTCAAGTTATACTGGTAGGAATCTCCTGGTTACACCAGCCCACGGGATTATTGTGTCCGTCCGTCGTGCAGGGAGGGGCTGGGTGAGGAGGGAGGGGCTGGGTGGGGCTGGGAGGGGCTGGTCACCCCGTGGTGCCCTTATAAAACTCAACGTTTAACCTACTCACGCCGGCTTGTGCCCGCCCTCGCAGTCGGGCATATTTGCGGAATACACCACGCCGCCATTGACCCTGGCCATTGACCGAGCAACCCAACGTTCCTACCAGCTCCCTCCGCAGGAATGTGTTTTAAATTGCAAGAGTGCCTCGCTGCTCAATGGGGTGGCACTCTTATCCATTGGTCCTGAATTAATGTTGGGAAATTACACATTCCTATGACGGGAGACTTGTCAAAAGAACAACCGCCGTTGAATTCCATTGCGATGAATTGTATCGCGTCCCGCAACGATCATGATCGCTGGGCCGTACCGCTGTTGTCAATAACCTAACGGTCATTGTAGTTAAAACGACTCGGAATTACTTTGAGAGATAATTAAAAACAAGTGGATTCTTGAACATCCTCAGGTTAATGACGAAGTGTTGGGCTCGACACAAGACGGACGATCAGCGATGATAAAGAACAGTGGCAGCCAAGAATTGGAACGTGTCCGAGAAGACGTGGAACGTGTCCGAGAAGACGTCGACCGGGGAGATGGAGCAGACGAAATCGGCACGGTGGATTATGAACATAGCAGGACAGAGAAGGCGATGATTGTGGAGGCTTTCATGCAGCAGTGGATTGACCATGACCGACGGTGAATCTGGATTCTGGATGGGAATCCCCTGAACTCGGCTGACACCTGGCGGCCACAAGGCCCCAAATCCCACTCACGGGGCGATCGGGCGCGGGCCGCGTTCGCGACGTTTAATAAATCCGAATTGTTAATTAGATTACAGACAAACAAAACAAAAACAACGCGCTCGTAATTATTCGATGTAAAGCGATTAACAATACGTTGATTCGTTCGTCGTTTCGTCGATTCATAGCGACGAAAAGGGGCCAGGGAGGCCTGGGGCCTGTGACTGCCGCGAGTTCCCCCCCGAGTCGGATAGCGACGCCGCCTGCCTCGACGTCACCCGACTCCCGGCAGGAATCTAGGCAAGGGTGAGGCTTCAGACGCAGCGTCGGTCTCGTCTCGTCACGGGTAATTCCGGTTGTATTTTATACTTTTACAAAAGAACATACTTAACATCATCCTAATGCACGATTGTGCTGGATGTCTTGGGACTCACAGAAGCGTTCATGCATAAATGACAATTATCATGTAATAACGGCTTCTGTTGTACAAAGTAGTTGTCATTTTGTCAACCCCCTAAGGATAAATAGTCCATTCTGATCCCAGGGAGGTTGTTATATTTTCAACGAATCAAAGGAAATTATTAAATTAACAAGGCTTCATTTCGTTTGTTTACAAATTCGTCGTTTACTGGAGCTGTCGTGTGAGGCCCTCGCTCTGGGGTTTTTCACCAAACTTATAGAACGAGTAGTGGCCTCTGCGTTTGGTAACTTTGAGGCTTGAGCCACGGGTTAACTTTAACCCAGGTTATCTTACTCTTTGGTTCTTTCGGTAAAGTCACGTAAGATATACAATAAAATAAATCACGACGTTTCTTTTAAAACAGTCTGCCTCGGCAGCAGGACCATGCTTTCCCACCTGATGACGGACACGCTTGTGTTTACTTTCTACCTACGTGACTTTACCGAAAGAACCAAAGAATATAGATTCCTGCAGTCACGAAAGCTTCAAATCAAGATTATCTTCCCGTTTAGTCTCGTGTTAGAAACGGGGTCCAGGGCTATTTTCAGAGGTAGCTTTAGCCTCCCCAGGAGGAGGGAACGCGCCTGCGAGGACGTCCACTGCCGGTGTTTGGGTAGATTGCTGTACAGCTGGAGGACTTGCAGCGGCTTGGGGATGCCTTCATCCAGCAGTGGACCGATCGTGGCTTTTCGACTTTTACCCGGTTTAACCTTAATGTATGTTGGGATTGTGCGAGGGTTGAGGTTATAAACCCCCCAGGGTTTACGCCACGCGCAGTTGAGCACCGTTCTAAAACAATTGAGCCGAATCAGAAAATCAGAAGCACAACTTGAGATACATATTCCTAACATCTGGCTGATCTAAAGAAAACTCCGTTGTCTAAATTTATCGCTCCACGTTTATTTTTTACAAAGTGGTATTAATGAAGATGGAGAAACGTCCACCGTCAGCATAGAGGTCAGCTATACTGTTTTACATTTTCCCTGAAGATCTGTTCAGGTGGAGCAAATTTTACAAATCGGGGAAGTGAGTCTTGCCGAATTGTCACTCTTTCAAACTACAGGAAATTTACTCTGATCGCCCTGGCATCCTGGTGAAGGCATGGCTGAACAATACTCAGTAATAAAAGCCCTGATCCACATGACTTCAGATAATAAGCACGCCAACCTGCTTTTATCAGCCTCTTTATTGATGATTATGAAAGGCATGAATCGGGCCCTACTTAATTATGTGTGTTTCGTGTTCCTGTTGTTGTCTTTTCTGTCCTCCAGGTGAGACATGGACAGGGTAAGGCTGATCGACTTCACTCCGGCCAGAGCAGCTACCGAGCGCTGGTGCGACGGTGAGGCACGGACAAGGGGCGAGAAGGAGTTGCTTGTCCCACGCCAGGTCATCAGTGGCACCGAGGCCAGGAGCTTCTACGAGCACCTCCTGACTGCAGACTCAGCACAGACGACACCTGCAGAGCTCCCGGAGAACAAACTGCGAAAACAGCAGAGGCGTGAGAGGAGGCGTGAGAGGAGGCGCGAAAAGGACCCACCGATAGGTGGGCAGCGAGACACCGACAGAGCAGTGACCCCAGCTGAGCGGCAGAGAGCCGGGCACCGGCTGCTCAAGTGCGCACAGCTCGGTGATGTAGAGGGCCAACGTCAGGTGCTGGCAGAGGGGCTCTGCGATGCCACCTTCAGGGACTCCTTTGGCTGGACGGCGCTCATGTGTGCAGCACACGCCGGGCACATCAGTGCTGTGCGAATGCTGCTAGAGGAGGGCGGGGAGGAGCAGCGGCACGATGAGGCACTGAGGCTGGCGAGCAGGCAAGGACACGAGCACGTGGAGGTCGCGCTGCGGGACTTGGCGGGGATCAAGGAGAGGGAGCGTGCTGAGCTGGAGCGCGCACAACAGGAGGCGGCTCGCAGACGGTGGTGTGAGATTTGCGCCGCCGAATGCTGCGACGCGCCCGGCTCGCGGCACGAGGCCAGCACCGTGCACCTGCTGAGCCGTGACGCGCCGCTGCCGCCCACACACTACCACATCCCCGAGAGCAGCGTGGGCTTCCGGCTAATGCTGCGTGACGGCTGGGACAAGGAGACCGGCCTGGGCCCCGATGGGAAGGGCCGCAAGTTCCCCATTAAAACAGTGCTTAAGCGCGACCTCACTGGCCTGGGCTTCAAGCGCGACCTCCCAGCCCGCGTCACGCACTTCTCGGCGCACGACGAGGATGCTGTCCGTAGGGCCCAGGGGCCCCAGCCGCCTGTGAGCCGCATAGAGCGAGCAGCAACACTGGGCCGGCGGGCGGCGAGCAGGCAGGAGGCGCGGGCACGGGACTGGGAGAGAGATCTGCGGAGTTACATGAACACCGACTGATGAGGATGACAAGCTGGTGTTTAATGAACATGGTGTGTGTGGAGAATGTCTGTGGACCCCATAGCAGTGGTGTAGTGGTTATTGTATTGCGCATACTTCACACACTGCCTGAAATTGATTCTTGTGTCATTTCATGCGTGGAACGTGTAATAAAAATGGCTTGGGCTTCAGCTAGGTAGCTATTATAGTAAAATAAATATCTCGGTTGTGAACAGCAATACTAGGGAGACAAAAGCAGCTGGTTTATATGGTGCTGGTAAACCAAATGCTGTATAAAAATCATACTTTTGTGTGCACTGTTGCTGTAATCGTTCTATAAATGTTCACACCGCTCAGCTAAAATGTAAATTTGATTTCAAAATAGCCCTTGTATTCCAGTATTTTTGTTGGGAATGATGCACATGTTGGCATCATTTGCTTGCAGCACACTAATGTTTTGACAGCGGTGCGCACTAATGTCGAACAGCAGGCCTGATGTGGCAACATTTTCCAGCACATCAAACATTTCTTACAAAACTCTGTTATGGTGATTCCTAAAGCAGCCTGCGGTATATTTTGCCGTGAGCACCCGTGTTGACGTTCATACAGATACAGAACGTTATTCAATAATGGGGACGAGTGAGGCCCGCGTGGTTTTGTAAGCACAGATGCTGGGAGATTGGGGCTGGCTTCGTGATGTGTGCAATCGTCTCTTTCAGCCAGTGACAACACCGTGGTTCATGTTGCCATCATGAAAGAGTCAACCAAGTCCCTTTTTTAAACGATTTCAGTGAGGGTCTGGAACAAAAACCAGGACAATGTTTTAATCACAATAGTAAATATATTATGTGCATGTTCCAATGCTGCTAAGATTAATTAACATGGTTTATCGGAACTCGGTGAGACCCGATTGAGACGGTGACCCAAATTATTGTTTGTGGAAACTGATGTTCTTGTTTTTTGGCAATAAAAAATCCAACTTTATAAATAAGTGGCTGTGTTATTTTTGTTACCCAAAACATTAATAAAGCTCATCATCACATAAGGGAGATGGAGGTAAAGATATCATAGGATGCATGTAAAGACACATGGCTGCTATCATATTATAATTGCTGTAACCTGTATGAGTTATATTCATAATGTAGTGGTCAGTAATATAATCTTTAAAATCTTACATTAAGCACTCTGAATGGCAGTTAATTTGTTCAACAGGACATCCCTTGCCTTGATAAGGTTGCCCTGTTAATTTAATAATTTCCTTTGATTAGTTGAAAATATAACGACCTCCCTGGGATCAGAATTGACTCTTTATCCTCAGGGGGTTGATAAAATGAGAACTACTTTGTATAACAGAAGCAGATATTACATGATAATTGTCATTTATGCATGAACGCTTCTGTGAGTCCAAAGACATCCAGCACAATCGTGCATTGTGATGATGTTGGGTCTGTTCTTTTTTGGAAGAATTTCCCCCCTCTGATGAATGAGACACCCTTAGGGACATATTTTGCTGTAGTCATTCTGAAGAGAAAAAAACCCCCCAACATTACCACAGCATTTTTACCAAAAATCAAGACAAAATTGTAAACATTCACCAACGCATGCATGTTGCTATTAATGTGGCTTTAATTTGACTCCAGCCGTTAATATATTGTAATTAGACCGTGCAATGCGGCCCTCTCACGTTGGCCCTGTGTGGGCCGTCTGTTGACTTTCTGAGCCCATTGGGTCCCGTATGAACTCTGTGGCAACTGTGTAATTATTTCTATTATTCGACTTGCTATACATTTCCACGTGATAAGCTACTTCGTTGAGCTATCATTTGTGGTCAGGTCGCTTCTACAAAAGAAGCGAATATCTTGTAAAAAGCTAAAAGCTGGTAAAAGAAAATGTACTTTTATTATTTTAGTGATCTGCTTTGCCTCTAATGTACGTTGCACTTCTATCGTGTTGTTGGTATTGTTTGTTGGAACTTTCTGACCCCGTGCCACTACCGGACATCTGTGTGAGAGAGAAAAACATTTCTTTACAGCTCATCGGATTCTGATTCTGTCATTCTCATGGAGGGGCGTGGGATGGGGGGGGGGGGTATGAGGGTGGTATGGGGGTGTGATGGGTGGGCTGGGATGGGTGGGGGTGGGCTGGGATGGGTGGGGGTGGGCTGGGATGGGTGGGGGTGGGCTTGGATCGGTGGGGGTGGGCTGGGATGGGATGGGTGGGGGTGGGCTGGGATGGGTGGGGGTGAGCTGGGCTGGGATGGGTGGGCTATGATGGGTAGGGGTGGGCTGGGATGGGTGGGGTTGGGCTAGGATGGGTGGGGGTGGGCTGGGATGGGTGGGGGTGGGCTGGGATGGGTGGGGTTGGGCTAGGATGGGTGGGGGTGAGCTGGGATGGGTGGGGGTGGGCTGGGCTAGGTGGGGCTGGGCTGGGATGGGTGGGGGTGGGCTGGGATGGGTGGGGGTGGGCTGGGATGGGTTGGGGTGGGGTGCCCTGTGTGAGCTCTGCGTGTAGGCAATGTATCCGCCAGCAGAGGGCCTCAGTGAACTCAAAGTGGCTGCTGCTGCTGGTCATCAGAATCCGTGACGGCATCTGCCGGCGACCGAACGCACGGGCCCCGTTCGGAGTGAAGGACGGCAAGCGGGAGACGCAGACGACATCGATCGGGGGGCACAGGGAGCGAGGGAGCAGAGCAGGAGACACCAGGGGGGTGCCGGGCACCAAGGGCGGCGGGGGGACCCATGGCAGCTGCCGGGTGGAGTGGGGTGCTGCGACTCACAGACCTCGACGACTTCATCGCTCCGTCTCAGGTCGGAGCGAGGCACCCCGCAGACAAACCGCGGCAGTAAGATGCGGATGACGCCCGATGCATACATTGGAGAGTTAATTTAAACAAATAAGTGCTATTTAAACAAACTTTTAAAAAGCACGCTTTTATGAAATGTACCGTACGAGTAATGGCAGAACTCCACGACCCCAGCAAGTGGCCCCGAAGCTTGCCATAACGTGGGCAATAATACAAATATAAAACAATACAAAAATGTTTGCTGTGGATTTCACACATGATGATGATTGTGTTGCAGTCGAAACGTCGTAATACTTTTTATTGTTTAATATTATTTTATTATTTCCCTTCTACGTGACTTTACCGAAAGAACCAAGAATATGAATCCCTGCAGTCACGAAAGCTTTAAATAAAAAAAATAATGTTTACAAATATTGTTCTTTTATGATAGAATATGGTATTGTCATCAGTATGACATAAGTATACCAAGTTTGCAGTTGATACCACATTGGGAAGTGGGTTAAAATTAAGTTACAAGATTTGAGGATACAACAACAACAGAGTGAGTTAAAAGAAAGCGTGTAATAAAGGGGACAGACGTCGTTATTGATGATAAGTTCATGATTTAGTCTGTGCCCCAATTCGATGGTTTGCGCGCTGTGTGCTGCAAGATAAGTAAGATTTTATTTGCAATTATTGAAGCAAAAAAAAACCTAAGTAAGCCTAAAACCAAATTTGAAAGCGAAAATGTCTTAAACTATTTTTTTTGCGATGATTATATTGCATGACGCGGTTTTATAAGGTCGCCGTTCATTTTCATCGATGAACAAATTTAGTTTTCGTAGACCCCGAGGCACATTGCCCACTGTGACCTATTGGATAATTAATTGGGGCCCTGCAAACTTGAGGTGTAGGAGGGAAGAGCGTGGAGGAGGAAGAGAGGTTTGGGACATCGGGAGGAAGAAGGGGACTTGGGTTTTCAACCTCATGAGCAGCTCCCAAGCCTCGCGCAAATCACCTTGTTGTCTCATGCTCTCAGTGCTCTCAACACTCGCTGTCGTGATCAGATCTCCACACCACCTACCCCACCTTGTCCCCTCTTATCGCCTGATTGTCGCTGGCCAGTGTCAACTCGTACGGTTTATCCCGTATTCTCGTACAGGGAAATTGAGTTTTCAGGTCTAATTGAGTTTTCAGGCTTATCTGCGGCACACAGCGCCCAAATCATCCAATTGGGGCACAGACTAAATAATGAACTTATAATCCATAACGATGTCTGTCGAGCGGCTGGACGAAGTACCGCGTGGAACAAGCGGAGTGACAGCGGTAGCAGTGACATGGGGGTGAGGGGGTAGCAGCAGTCCCACCTTGTGATGGGACTTTGCAGGATGAACGTTGAGATTTTTCAGGGCACGGGGTGACCAATAAGGTCTGAATTGGTCTGTGATAAGGTAGGTTACCGGTAAGGGATTGACAGCTGTGTTTTTGTGTATTTCGTGATTAATTGCAGTTACAGTGTGGCTGTACTTTGAAATTTTGAGCGGAGAGTGTTTCTGTAATTGCAATTATAATTGACCCCAGGTCCAATGTACGGTGCTGGAACCTCATCTCACGCCTCTCCTCACCAATATCACGCCCCTCTCATGCCTCCCCTCACCAATCTCAAGCTTCCAATCTCCAATTTCACACAGCTCTCACGCCTTCCCTCACCAATCTCATGCCTCCCCTCACCAATCTCGCACCTCACCTCACCAATGTCTCTCGTGCCGCTCACCGACAGGAGTGCGTGAAGCCCGTGGTGGTGGAGAAAACGCCGGGACGCACCCTGGGGAAGATCACTGTGGAGGAGGATGGGGCTCTCATGGAGACGGACGAGGTGAGACCCATCTAAACTAATCACTCAACCACAGTAGATTCTCGATTATCCATGTGCGCTTTATCGGATTTGCCAAAATTAATCGTCTAAAAACAGTGACACATTGTTATTCTTTTAAATATGTATTACAAGTCACGTGCTTAAACCAAACAAATATGGGCTCCGGTTAATCCGAAATCCACGTGATCGCCTCTGCAGTACAGTAGTTGCATATCTTTACAACAGTGGGCATAGTGTAATTTTTTTTTGTTGGCGTGGCTCTGCTATCCGCTTTGTAGCCAGAGTCTTCTTTGTGTCGGAGCAGGAAAGTATTATCACTGAACACGCGCATCGATTGGTCGATTGTTAGTATCCGTTATCAATTTTCTTAACTTAAACATAATTTATACCTATATTAGTGGTTTCCGGTATAGAGATCCATGGAAAATATACATTTTTGGATCAGCGATAATTTAGATTTATCCGCGGTCGTCCTCGCCATCATTAGCGTGGATAATCGAGAGTCTACTGTATTTTTAATTTTACCAGGCCCACTGAGCTATATCGCTCTTTTTCAAAAGAGACCTGGCCATAAATGATCGCCCAATGAGAAGTGGCTTATCGTGTGGAAATCTATAGCAGCCAAATACTCTAAATGTGGAGGGAAAGACCGGAGGACGCGGAGAAAAATCCACTCGACCATGGAAAGAGAGACATGCAAACTCCAAATATACAGGCGTCAGGGTATGGGATCAAACCTGCGACCTCCTGCGAGGGCCCTGCACCCACGTTGTGATGTTTAGATCAATCCGTCAGTGAGCCGTTTTGGTCAACGACAAGAGCCGTTTGGTTTGTTCGGGTGGCACCATCTTCATTTTTATCCCGACGCCGGTCACGCGCACGCAGCATGGGACGACGCGGCCACTGCAGAAGGCGAGCATCACACTGGACGACTGCCTGGCGTGCAGCGGCTGCGTCACTACGGCCGAGAGCGTCCTCATCCAGCAGCAGAGCCACGTCGAGATGCTCCGCGTGCTCCAAGAAAACCAGGTGAGCTGTAGGTGAGAGGTGAGTGAGAGGCAAGGAGTGGGGTCATCTGCGAGATCCACCGGCCCTTCCTGCCTCGGGGCCTGACCACGTGCACCGCAACACCCAAAACAAAGATCTCCCGTATAGCCTTTAACAGACTGTTGGGGCAAGTGCTGTTAGCGAGCACCTATGAAGACCGGCACAGCACACGAAGGGGGTGGGTGGCCAGCACCACGCCTGGCCGCCTTTGTCTCCCTTAGTGATGATGTTTACACACACCGCACCCCAGTACTCATTCGAGGCAGAGTCGACCTTGGGGAGGCCCAGCACCGGTTCACATAATCGTCACTGTTGTTGGCCATGAGTGGGAATCGAACTCGGGTCGCCGCGCTTGTAGCGCAACGCGCTAACTGCTGCACTACCGCAACACCACTCGCGCAGTTCTCGGGAGCTCCCCACGGCACGGCTTGTCATTATCACCATGTGGGAGCAGTGGCTCCATTTTTCATACGAACAGATAATATCGGTCGTGGCGAAATGACAGATGTGTCTGGTCACGAGGACTGGAGTTGCGACACGCTGATGGGACACATTCATCGAGTTTCCCGAAAACGAAAACTCCTGCCTTCCCCGTTTCAACCCCACACGTACACACACATCCACCCGCATCCACTGTTGGCCTCTTCAACAAGGCCAAGGGCTTAAAATGACTTTTACACTTAAAATGACTTTTACACTTACTATAACATTTTACCTACATAATTACACCTTTCCATACTTACAACGTGTAATCTTATTTGTATTTTTGTATTTTAAGATTGTTTATTACGGTTAATTCACATCTTACATTTCACATTTTATATGGTCTACTTATTCATAATTTTACAGATTTTAGCCCCCTAGTATTAGTTGTACTTTGTAACGTTAGTATAGTTAGAGTGTATACCTTTTATATAAGTTTCTTAAGATTCCTATATGTTAAATGTATGCACCGTCCTGCCATAGTGAATTCCTTGTCTGTGCAAACTTACATGGCGATTAAAACCGTTTCTGATTCTGGTTCTGATTCTGGTAATCAGTTTGGACAGTGCCTATTTCACAATCATCGTATCTCCACTGCATTGACGCCATTGTCACAAATACCTATATGCCAGGATTCATGTATCTGAAGTAAATCACTTCTGCATGATCTTTATCCACGTTTTGTTCAATTAAAAGGTGGCAATCCCACCGTGTGCTCATGTGTTTGCGTCTGTGTGTGTGTGTGTGCGCGTGTGTGCGCTTGTGTGCGTAGGCCCTTGGAGAGGCGTCTCGCCGCCTCGTGGTGGTCTCCGTTTCCCCACAGGCGCGCGCCTCCCTGGCCGTGCACTATGCCCTGGGCCTCCAGGAGACGGCCTCCCGCCTCACTGGGGCCCTCAAGGCACTGGGTACTCAAACGCACAATGCTTGCCAATCACCTTGGCTTCGTAGTGATGTTTTATTTTAAAAGTTTGTTTCATATTGACTGCCTCGTGCCCTCCTAGGTTTTTTGCATGCCCCCTCCCCCACCTCCCCCTTTCAACAAGATCACGGCTACAGAGTTGATGAGCCTTTGAATATTCATTCAGAACTCTTGGAGAGCAACCCGTCACCCCGAGTTGGAGAATGGTTTAAGAAAGGAGATATCACAGAACTCCTTCTGAGATCCAATCGCGTTACCTCTTGTCAGCATTTGGAGCACCGCACTATCCCACGTGCCCTGGTGGAGAGAAGTTCATCACATGGCAGTCAATTCCTTTACACCGAGTAATAAGTACAGGAGAAATCCTGTCTCCGAGGTTCAAGGTCCAGTTATCTGGGGTTTTGGTTATCCGAGATGAGCGACGCACAGCTCACTCTTCCAATTGTCCGGCCGCAGGAGTTATACGAGTGAGAACTCCAATTATCCAGGTTTATCCGGGGTCCAAACCCAAGGTAACCAAGTGAAACCCCGGATAACTACCACGGATAACTGGATCCGGGGTAGGTGTTCTACACATTACCCCAGATAACCGGAGTTCTACTGTGTGTGTCAATACACAATTTGTTGAAAACGTTTTTCTGCGTCGTATGCAAGAGATTTTGTCTTGCGTACATTATTTTTCAAATATTTATTTGCGCTTGATTTTAACACTCGTCACTTTTTTTTTTTATTGTAATTTTGTACCGATCTGTAGTCGCGTTGTACATTTGATCCTTATGGCGGTACCCCGGGATACCAATAATACAAAATGGCCGAGGCAATTAAATACTTTATTTCTGGACACAATTTTTTCCAGGGGTGTACTTAACTCTGCGACTGGGGTACCAATCAATCCGAAACCCAGCGAGGACGATCGCACTGAAACCCTGAACGCTCGTATGCGCCATAGTGCATCGTGTACAGCTCGTCGAGATGAGTCGATTGCCGCATCGCCGACCATCAACAGACTAAAAACGACTGCATCACGGACATTGTGCGAGAGCCGGGGTACTATGGTACCTCGGGGTACTATGGTACCTCGGGGTACCGCCATGAGGTTCATTTGTTCTTCCGTCTGCATCCCGAGTTTCACCTGCAAAAAGAGAGATGCTCGTCTTATTGGCATCTCGCCCCCGTTATCCCCCAAAGTTCACCGATTAGAGAGGCTGAGCCCCGCTTGGGGCAGTTGGTTCACCACCTGGCCCCTAATCGTAGCCCTGGCCTTGCTCGTGTGACGCGGTGACCTCGCACACCGTTCGGCGACGAGGTTTACATAGTTTGGCTGACCCTGGCAATGGACTTCGTTTTGAAACTGCGGGCGCGGCAAGGTCGGGTTTCCAGCCCTCACCCGAACGCCGACCCAAACCAGAAGCCCGCACCGGATAAGCGGTCGGTTCTTTCATCGGGAGTGTTAATTAGGTGATGAGGTGATGACTTCACTAACATATGAATCCCTTGGTCGTGCGTTTCCAAGGAAACGTTAAATAATACATTTTTATAAGAGGCTGGGCAGCTGACAAAAAGCTGCGGCTGGTGTGTCCGCATGCGAGTGCCGTGTCAGCACCCGCTCACCTCCAGTATTCAAAGCGAGGACTCCCGGGGGGGATGGGGAGTGGGGTCACAGCAGCAATGGTCACCGAGACCCTGCATTGTCTCCCCCCCCCCTCGCCCCCCTACATCCTCCTGCCGGTAGGCGTCCACCGTGTGTACGACACAACGTTCTCGCGTGACTTCAGCCTCCTGGAGAGTGGCCGCGAGTTTGTGGAGCGGTTCCGTCGCCGCGACAGCGACCCCGCAGCGCTGCCCATGCTCGCGTCCGCCTGCCCAGGTGCGCTCCTGCCCTTGCCCTGCCCTCACGGCTCCGAGGCCTCCCCTGCCCCGCGCTCCCTATTGCTCCACCAGCCCTGCCCCTCTTACCGCAATGCCTCCTCGTCTCTCCTGACAACAGCTAACTCACAGCCCCAACTTGCTTTTATCTTCCATTTTAAACAAGTCTAGATTGGTATGTAAATATATTTTTTTGATCATTGTTTAGAATGTTATATTGAGTATTAATGTGATGGCGCTTTGAGTGGCAGATTTTTGCTAGAAAAAGGCGCCACATGTTAACAAAAACAAAATTGGCTTGACCTGACCACTTTGCCGACACTTTCCCCTTACTCTCCCCCTCTTCGGCTGTCCACGTTGTAGCGTGTACCGATGAGGGTGTGATATCACGAGCTATACATTGCAATGGAGGGTGTCCTATCGTGCGGTACGCGTTCCCTTGCCACAGGGTGGATTTGCTATGCAGAGAAGACGCTGGGTTCGACGGTGTTACCATTCATCAGCACTGTGCGGTCACCACAGCAGGTCATGGGCTCCCTCGTCAAGGACCATATTGCCCGGCAGCAAGTGAGGCTGCCCCACAAACAACGGACACACGGGGACACAGGGACATTAACTAAACTAAAACTATTTTGTATTTTACCGGACAAGGCCCACTGAGCTAAATACAGTAAAACCTTGTTATTTCTGTATTTGAAAATTCGTAATTGGGGATAATTTGGCACGGCTGCGCTTTCGGCATATACTCTATGTTAGTAATTCGCCATGAGCCGAATTGCTGTACCAAATGGTCCAATTTTGGCACGCACGTGCAGCGATGCCGCGAGCCACGACCAAAACAACGACTCGGTCTGGTGGCGGCGCGCGTGGCGAGCGTGATGAGTGTGGTGAGTGTGGTGGGTGTGGTGAGTGTGGTGAGTGTGGTGAGTGTGGTGAGTGTGGTGAGTGTGGTGAGTGTGGTGAGTGTGGTGAGCGTGGTGAGCGTGGTGAGCGTGGTGAGCGTGGTGAGCGTGGTGAGCGTGGTGAGTGTGGTGAGCGTGGTGAGCGTAGTGAGTGTGATGAGTGTGGTGAGTGTGGTGGGTGTGGTGAGTGTGGTGGGCGTGGCGAGCGTGATGAGTGTGGTGAGTGTGGTGAGTGTGGTGAGTGTGATGAGTGTGGTGAGTGTGGTGGGTGTGGTGAGTGTGGTGGGTGTGGTGAGTGTGGTGGGCGTGGCGAGCGTGATGAGTGTGGTGAGTGTGGTGAGTGTGGTGAGTGTGATGAGTGTGGTGAGTGTGGTGGGTGTGGTGAGTGTGGTGAGTGTAGTGAGTGTGGTGAGTGTGGTGAGCGTCGGTGCAGACCCGTCGCTTTAGACTGTACCTTGTTTCTGCAATCTGTGCAAGCCAACTCTCTCAGAAATGTCGTCTACACCCACATCAAGAAGTAATAGAAAGGGACTGAAGTATAATGGGTGTGATTGTATTTGTATTGGGGCAGGAGGCACTAGGGGGTACCGTTGTACATAATTCGGAATATTGGATAATTCGGCAAGGCCAGAGCCCCATATGTGTCGAATTAACCAGGGTCTACTGTAGCACTTTTTCAGAAGCGGCCTGGCCACGAATGATAGCTCACCGAGGTGGCTTATCATGTGGAAATTGAAAGCAACCAAATACTCCAACCGCATGTTTCTAATTGTGGAGGGAAAACGAGAGGACCCTGACAAAAATCCACGCGACCGCGGGGAGAACATGCAAACTCCGCACCTCCGATTAGCATGGTTGGCTACGTACAGAGCGAAAGAAGTTCAGCATACATCCATACAAACTCAAAGTACACAGGCGTCGGGGTCGAGATCGAACCCACGATCTTCTGTATACCAGGCGAGGTAGTTAACATCTCACAACCGCGGTGCCCGTAGGGTCATGGGGACATGGGGTCATGGGGACACGGACAAGGAGACGTGGGAACACAGAGACACAGGGTTATGCCGACACAGAGCGTGCTGTGCGTGTTGTGTTGTCATGTGTGTTGTTTTGCCTGTGTGTTTGCATGTTGTGTATTCTCGTGCATTTTGTGTGTTTGATTGTTGTATATTGTCGTGCGTGTTGTGTGTTTGTGTGGCGTGCGTTGCGGTGGCGGCAGGGCTGTGCACCTGGCCACGTGTACCATGTGACCGTGATGCCGTGCTACGACAAGAAGCTGGAGGCGTCGCGCGAGGACTTCCACCTGCGGGAGTTCGACACCAGGGAGGTCGATTGCGTCATCACGTCCGGTAGGGATGACCCCCAACCTCTAACCACTTTCCCCTTGCTTCTCACCTCCTAACCCCTTGCCTCTCACCTCTAACCCCTTGCCTCTCACTTCCTAACCCCTTGCCTCTCACCCCTAACCCCTTGCCTCTCACCTCTAACCCCTTGCCTCTCACCCCTAACCCCTTGCCTCTCACCCACTAACCCCTTGCCTCTCACCCCTAACCCCTTGCCTCTCACCTCTAACCCCTTGCCTCTCACCCACTAACCCCTTGCCTCTCACCCCTAACCCCTTGCCTCTCACCCCTAACCCCTTGCCTCTCACCCACTAACCCCTTGCCTCTCACCTCTAACCCCTTGCCTCTCACTTCTAACCCCTTGCCTCTCACCCCCTAACCCCTTGCCTCTCACCTCTAATCACCTCGATCTTTTCCCCCGAAGTCAAGACCTCTTACCCCACTGACTGATGGTGATGATGCGTGTGCGAGCACATGTTGCATGTCTGACTGAATATCGGTGGCGATTGATTTCGCAACCGGGCCTGTTCCTCACCTAGGTCGACTCAGCCTTAAATAATTTAGTGCCTGTTAAGGTGCGTAAACATTATCGACAAAGGCGGTCGGGCATGGTGCTGGCCGCCACACCACCTCCTCGTGTTCCGTGTTGGCCTTCAAAGGAGCTCGCTAACAGTACTTGCCCCAACAGTCTGTTAACGCTACAGCGGGGACCCTTTGTGGTGTCGTTGCAGAGGAGGTGGTGCGTTTGCTGGAGGATGAGGTGGGAGTCTCTCTGCGTGAAGCCGAACCCGCGCCTCTAGACACGGAGTGAGTGTTGGTAACGTACACACACAGTACACCTACACACGTGTACAAAGATCCCCAGTCTACCTTTAACAGACTGCTTGGGCAAGTGCTGTTTACGAGTAGCGCCTATGAAGGCCAGCACAGAACAGGAGGGGGTGGAAAGCCAGCACCATGCCCAGCTGCCTTTGTCTTCCCAGTGCTGATGTTTACACACCACACCAGGTTACTCAGCTAAGACTGAGCCAACCTCGGAGAAGATATTCGCTGCCTCTGTTATTAGTCATGAGCGGGAATCGGATCGCCGGGTTCATAGCGCACTGCGCTTGCTGCTGCACCACCGCTCCCCAGGTGTAGGTACACACGTGTACATACACATGTGCGGAGCGGTCGTGCAGCGGTTAGCGCGCTGCGCTACGAACCCAGCTACTCGAGTTCGATTCCTGCTCACGGCCAACACCAGTGATGATTATCTGAACTGGTCTTGGGCATCCCCTAGGTGGACTCAGCCTCAAATGCGTACCTGGTGCGATGTGTCAACATCGCCACTGGGGAGACATGCGGGCGGGCGTGGTGCTGGCCAGCCACCCCTTGTGTGCCGTGCCAGCCTTCATATGTCCTCGCAACGGCACTTGCCTCAACAGTCTGTTACAGGCTATACGGGGGATCTTTGCCTTTATCTTTGTTGACGTGTGCGTGCGTCCGTGCGTGTGCACGTCCGTGCAGGCTGAGCCTCGTGGATGAGGGAGGGGCCGTGCTGGGCCACGGTGGGGGAGGCTCGGGGGGCTACCTGGAGCACGTGTTCCGCCACGCCGCCCAGGAGCTGTTCGGAGCAACCGTCACCGACATCACCTACAGGACCCTGCGGTGAGCGCGTGTCCGTGCGCGTGTGTCGATGTATTTGTGTCTCCGTGCGTGCGTATGTTCTGAGGAGTGGTGTTGCAATGGTTAGCACGCTGTGCTACGAACCCAGCAATCCGAGTTCCATCTGCGCTCATGGCCAACACCAGTGACAATATTTGAACTGGCCCTGGCCCCTCCCGTAGGTAGACTCGGCCTCAAATGAGTATCTGGTGTGGTGTGTAAACATCAGCACTGGGGAGACAAAGGCAGCCAGGCGTGGTGTTGCCCACTCACCCCCTCGTATGCCATGCCGGTCTTCATAGGTGTTATTCTCAAGGCTACATTAGGGATCTTTGTCTTATTGTGTGCGTCCGCATGTACGTCTGTGTATGTGCACGTGTGCTTACCCAAGTACGTCACTATCATTAAGTTACAATTTATTATTGTTGTTGTCTATGCTTGTGTCTTAACAACGGTGAGTGTGTGTACGTGTCTACGTGTGTGTGTGTAGATATTTGTGCGTGTCTGTTTGTACACGTCTGACCCCACTCTCAGGTCTCCTGACTCCACACTCGTGCATCCCCACTGGTCACTCGTCTCTCTCCTGACCCGCTTCGTGACCCCTCACCTGCGGTACAGGAACAAGGATCTGCGGGAGGTGCTGCTGGAGAGCGACGGCCGTGTCCTCCTCCGTTTCGCCGCCGCCTACGGTTTCCGAAACATCCAGAACCTGGTGCAGCGGCTCAAACGCGCCAAGTCCCCCTACGACTACGTCGAGGTCATGGCCTGCCCCTCTGGTACGACCCCCGAACTCTCGCCCCTCACCCTCCGGCCTCTCTCCCTAACCTTCACGTTGACCTCCGACCTCGGCTGCCCCCTTGCAGGCTGCTTGAACGGCGGGGGCCAGGTGCGCACGAAGGGGGTACAGGCCGGTGGGGTGGCGGCGGAGGAGCTGCTGCGGCGCGTGGAAGAGGCGTACTCCAGCGCCGCGCCTGTGCCGCCGGGTTCCGGCGACGGCGCCGTCACGAGACTCTACCGCGAGTGGCTGGGGGACGAGGGCAGCGAGCGCGCCAAGGCGGCGCTGCACACATCCTACCACGCTCTCGAGAAGCCGGCCAGCTCGCTCAACCTCAAGTGGTAGCCAGCGTGGTCGCGCGCCCACCTGCCCGCCCGCCCGCCCGCCTGCCTGCCCGCCGGCCTGCCCGCAAGCCTGCCCGCTCGCCAATCGCTAATCCGAATGATCTTCTTGGTTCTTTCGGTAAAGTCACGTAGAATGGAAATAATAAAATAATAAAAATAAAACATAATAAAATAATTCTCACGACGTTTCGGCCACAACGCCGTCCTCAGGTGAAGAATAGGTCTGTCGAGAAGACAGAGTCTGAATGAAACAACCCCAGGCTTGGAGCGTCTATTTAAGCTGGGTTGGAGGGGGTAGAGCCCGTCAACTCACGAGTGCCAGGGAGGCCTCGAGTCTCTATGGTGGGGTGCGAGAGGGTGCGAGTCACCCTTGAACTTTGTTACACGAACTGCAGATGCCACTGCACGAGGTGCTGTGTCGAGCACCACGTGCAGTGGAGTCTGCGCCGTGTTGGGTAGCTGAGTGACACTGGTAGGTCGGGGGTTGAGGGTGGTTGTGGGGAGCGGCGATACGGCTCGCAGTGACGGAAGGAGGTGGACCGGCGTGCGCGAGCGGCTTGTGAGCTGAATGGAACCGTTTAGTGACGGTTGACATGTAAATATTAATGCATCTTTAGTACAGTCTAATTTTCAAATCTATATACACGCACGAAATTGCAATTCCTGGTACTTTACGGTGTACAATAAAGATTGGAGGCCAGCGTGCGACTGTACACGATTTTGAATTTCTTCGCACATCGATTCACAAGGACATGTTTTAATTTCGTGCAAACATCGAACGTGTCGCCATTGCCACATTGTGATTATTGCGCTTGTTACCCAGGAAAGGCTCACAAAGTCTCAACGTAATTTTTTGGAGGATCCTGCCAAGTTTTCCCAGTAGGGGTTTGGCCAATACCAGTTACAGTTTATGTGTTTTTTTTGCTATCCCTGGGAGTAAACCGGAGCACACAAAGAAACCCGTGCAAACAGGGGGAGAACGTACAAACTCCACACAGAAAAGCTGAACCCAAAGCCCGTTTTTCTGAGGCTTCCAAGTGTTACCACGGCATATCACTTTGCCACCCATACAGCATGGGGTGGTGTTCATCTCCAATGCAAACCCTGAGCCAGTGGAGGGTCTGGCAACAAAACTGAAACCTTTTTACAAGGATTTATTTTGGTACTGGCAAAGGAGGTCTAATGATGATTTGAAGCATGTTTTATTTTTTTTTGGGGGGGGGGGGGGCAGAGCTTTGTGACGTCATATTTGAGGGGGGTCTGACTTTGTGACGTCGTGTGACGAAGAGGTGGGGGGTCAAAAATCGTCCAAAATCGAGTGACTTTCGTGCAATCTAACCTCGCAGCCTCGGGAACCCGCACAGAGCATCCAGGCGAGGGCGCTCCACGCAGATTCAACTCCACACTGAAGCCACCGGGCTCAAGGAGCCGCTCGGCAGAGGTCGCAACCGGGTACCTGATACCCGTACCCTACCCGATACCCGGCTACCCGTACCCGGCCAGGTACGGGTACGGGTACCCGTTTGCGACCCTGGTGCGGCCGGGTACGGGTAAGGAATCAAAACCCGTTTGCGACCTCTGCCGCTCGGTTCGACACCAGGCTGTGGTGGAGGAGGTTTACTCGGGGTTCGGGGTATTCCCCGGTTGGACTCCGGGTGTGAGCGTCCCGTGGTGGTCGTGAGCAGGAGTTGACCTCCCCGTGGGTCAGTGGAAGCCACTGACGGGGGTGAGAGTTCAGGTGCAGGAACCCTGAACCCTGAACCCAGGGACACCTTCACCTGGACCCGAGACCCGGGGATCCTGCCTCTGGGTGCCTTGTTCTAGAAGGTACCTCCTCTCCAGGACATTTTCCTGCTTATAGAGGCACGCACGTTCATACGTCCACATCATAGGCACATCAATGTGGCGTGTATTGTTCGCTCCTCGCTGTGGGTGGGATTTGAATCCCCAGACACTTTGCGTTGCTGGCCTCTCGCTGAGGCCACTGCGTTTCTCCAGGCTCAGCAGAGGACATCAGGCGATGTCACGATTGCAACTGCACGCACGTAGCTCTTCAAGAGCGTAAGGTTTACTGGTCTAACATAATAGTTTTTTTACCCTTTTATCTGCCAACAAAACTAACATCCTTTTTTACGAGGAGTCATGTTTGCATAGACCACAATACCTGCAGTCATAATGCAAAAAAAAACATAACTCTGATAATGTATGCACTGTCCTTGAAGTTGACTGGTCCACACCCGAGGCAGCTTTCCTTAGAGCCTAGTCTCACATGGTGTTGGACCAGATGACGCCAAATGGCGCACTTTTGGCATTATGACTGCAGGTATTGTGGCCTATGCAAACATGACTCCTCGTAAAAAAAAAGGTGTCAGTTTTGTTGCCAGATAAAAGGGTAAAAAAACAATTTTTTACCGGCAAATGAGGTTCCAATGGTGGTCTAACATCATCATGCAAATCATAATAATACAAAAATTGTAAAAGCTGGATTTCAACCTTGGACGTGTGCCTAAGGTGTTACCACTGTGGTTGCGGTGAAAATCTTCTAGTTATTAAGCGATTGTCAATGCGAGCATTGACATGTAATGCTTTCGATTTAGAACAAAATTAACTAATTGCTCGTCTCGGCGTAATGATTTAGCTTCATTAAAAAGGAACATCTTGTCAGATTTGAACGCATGTATCTGGGTCTCTGGGACTCAAACCCAGCAGCAATCCCACACAGCCACCCTGCCTATGGCAGCAGGAGGGATCGATACACGGTAAAATAAATAGAAAACATAAATAACCAAAGGCTGCTGCAGGGTCAACACGCAACCAACAGCGGTACACTGACGTCTTCATCTGGCCGCGGTGGCGAGATGTTAACTCCCTCGCCTGGTATGAAGGAGGCCGTGGAATTGATCCAGACCCTAGGCGCTTGTATATTTGGAGTTTGCATGTTCTCCACGTGGTCGCGTGGATTTTTTTTCCGGGTCCTCCGGTTTTTTCCATCCACATTTAGAATCAACTTGCGCTTTAGATGTCTGCTGCTAAAATGTCCACGTGATAAACCACTTCGTTGGGCTATCATTTGTAGGTCTCTTCTGAAAAATAGCTAAATAGCTCAGTGGGCCTTACCTGGTAAAATAAATGTTAATAAAACGTGTATCTCTAAACATCTCTACTCTACTTACACCTGGCAATGACGTTTGGAGACCGACAAGTTTGTGTGTATATCAGAGAACTTAAAAAAAAATGATATACGAGCGTTCAACGTCAATGTCAAAACATCCGACGTTACCCACGCCTCGATGTTTTCGCTGCCAGAGCGAACCGCGGGCCCTTCTCCCGTGAGGCTCCTCCACCTCATGGGGAACCAACCCCCTTCTCACCAGCCACGTCCGTGACTCGGTTGGGGGCGGGGGTCACTGTCGTTGTTCTTCAGTCCCAACTCGCTCGTGGTGTACGAACCCAATGCCTTGGTGCAATCTGGTCACCCTGATTGCGTTGTCTCGTGTGGTCCTTTTATATTTTACTTTATTCACAGTGTTGACACTTTCACGTGAACGTCACGTTGTGATCTTGCGACTAAAGGCGCTTTAAACAAATACATTCTCATTACTATTTTGACAGACAATTAACATACATCACCGCAGCCGTGTGCACTGCAAGGCAGTTTTATTTCTGTCGGAGCCGACACAAGAGGAGGACGCGTCGCGCACTATCGGCCCAACACGCCGCCGTCACAGATACAAAACTAGACTCTCTACGATCCAGAGATAGACATCTGCGTATGATACATGTACATTATATACAATATCCACCACCACCACCTCCTCCACCTCCGTGACCACGATCTCGAGCGCGCCCACGCAAGCTCCCCCGGACACCCTGGGCTCGATTCGCGTCGTCACAAAGCGGCCGAAACTCGCCGCGTCGTGGTTGCCCCCCACCCCCGATCCCCGGGCTGATTTTCCCGGATGTTGGCGATGGAGGTGTCGGAAAGTTCTCAAGAAAAGTCAGACAAAAAAAAGCGACGAAATCAGGCCACAAACAATATCAGCTCAATGTCGGTGTTCGACGATTGCCCCCCCCCCCGCCCGCTCTCCTCCAAACGTGAACTAAAAAGTTATACCGCCACCGACGCGTTGAGCCGAGTGAGGGGTGGTGGATAGACGTCACCTTGGTGTCAGTCGTTTAGGTTAATTGCGAAAGGCTGAGGGGTGGGGGGAGACGGCGTGGCTTGGAAAATCGTGGGAGTGCACCCTGTTCAAACCACAACACTCGCCAACAACTTCACTACGACCCAGCTACACCGCTCACGAATCAACCACACGGCTCCCTTGCGCAGTCACGATCAAGGAGCCACAACCGCTGAATTCGCTGCGACACCACTGCCCTACCCAGCCATATCATCCACGACCGAGTAAAATCACTCCCTGCCTTCTCCCAGGCACACCCTGGAGACGTAATCGGGCTCAACTCGAAACTATATAATCGACATCTCTTTTGCAATCACAAATAGCCGGAGTGTGTAATTACTCAGGGAGCGTTGGAGAACAATGTGCCTTATTTTATTGAAGTGACAGTTTGCATCATGGTGACACTGTGTCATTAGATTTGTTAACAGAAGTAAAAATCCGCTCTCGTGTTTTTTACTCTGCCGATTTTTACTGTGGGTGAGGAAGATTTGCTTGGGCCAGGGATATTGTTGGGTAATACTGGGATTCGGGTGAAGGCTGGGTTAGGGATAGGGTTGGGACTAGGACGTGGTCTCCCTTGCAAATCGGACTCGTGTCAACAAATTCTAAGGTTGTTATAAATACTAATGGAGTATGAACTAGGAATTAGGACTCGAGTTTGGGTGAAGTTTGGATCAACTGTGCGAGGAAGGGCGATGATTCAGTTTGGTAAAAAGTTGTAAACTCTTACGGTTAAGACACGAATTAGGATCGATTCCCTCTGTTTTCAAATCATCATCACCTTGCTGCCCACCATGTGAGACTCCACCTTTCCGCTCTTCCTTCTCCTCTCCTCAATCAATGTCTCCCAGCTCCCCCAATCACTCTTCAACCGCTCACCACTCCCGTCTCACACGATCACCACAACCACACGCGCGAGCACGACGCTGACCCTCCCCTCTCCACTCTTACTCCGCGGCAAATCCCACGAGGATTGGGACACAAATAAAACGACGAGGCGGCGCTGGGCGACGGCATAAGGCGCCAACTCCCAAGGCGATAGAGCGGCCGCGTCGAGGCACCGATAGCGGACCGCAGTGCCGACCGGCACCGTAATTTCTGCGACGAAAAATTGCGAGGACGCACGAACCAGAAACGGATAAAAAAAAACACGGCCCTCTATCACAGCACCGGCGACGTGGAACCTGGGGCCTGGCTCGCAGTGACGGTAAAATACAACGAAACCTTCCTTCTTCTCCTCCTCTGAGTCATGCACATTGGAGTTGTGTGTTAATAGCCCATGAGCAGAGGTACTTGACCGGTACCACTTGGGGTGACAAATGCTACTAGTTACAGTAATCCACCATTTTCAGAAAGCTTCACTTATATGTACATTTTTATAAGCTGTACATGTTTCGGTTCACATATTTTTTTCCTTCCAAAAACGATATTCTGTCATACCATGACACCCTCTTTCATAATTATTTTTTTCTTAGATATATAAAAAAAGATACCACGATGACCTTGTCATCGTCCATATTCGTAATGTCGAAATGAAAATTGTTCCAAAAATTATTATTTGCATTTTCCACACTGGTTGGTACCAATAAGCAATCTTTGGGCCAATGGCTCAAGGGCTATAAGTCGACTAAGACTGGGGACAGACAGCTCGGATTCAAGTCTTCTGTTCGTGGTTCCCGCATTTGTTCAACACTGAACCGCTGAAACGGGCCGTGTGTGAAACAATCCACGCCAGGTCGCGTGGGAATGTTGCCACTTTCAGTCCGTAGCTGCCAGTTGCTCTCGCTACTCTACGCTGCAGAAGCTCACGGAGTGGAGACACTGGGGCGCAATCCATTACCGGAAAGCACCGGGTGTGGGTCGCGTTCAAGCAGCAAGGGATTCACATTAGCGACACGAATATACAACTCCAGAGAGCATGCACCGCTGGCCGAGTCACCTTAATGCGAGAAGTGCACTCTCCTCATGTCAGGTGGTTATCTTCGCCAACCTGCATTGACCAGCGTGAAATACGGTCACATATTCCGCCCGCCTCCCCCGCCCCATGCTAGTGCAGCCTGCAACATGCTTCTCAAGCTACCGACAACTCTGATTTCATTTACCATGACGGTGGCGGGGTGAGGTACAGGTGAAAGCAACGTTAGGAATCGATGGAGAAGAACAGGACACTGTCTTAGGTTATTTACAACATGCAGACTATCCAAAGAATAACTATCGCCAAAGTTATTCGACACCAACATGAGAGGATATTTCAAAATATTGGATTGGAGAAACAAAAGGCGTAAATATGAACTGCAGGAAATGTTACCATAACTTTATAATAGAGAACGGTGCAAGGTTGGGGCACATGATACATTATAAAAAAAAAGGTTATGTTCAACAAGTTCGCTTAACAATTGGAGATGTGTCTAAGGGTCACAGCTTTGAAAACAGAGCAGAGTGTGTGCATGCACCAAAGACAATTATGGAGAGTGGACCAGCATCAAAATGATGGAATGAGTCGGCGGATGACAGCAGGTTGGAGTGCTCTTGCAAATCGGAAATTGATAATAAAGAGTCACATAGCAATGTGCCTATAGCAGAAAACGTTTAATCAATGCTATGACATACGGGGTTATGTCATATCATTGACGAAGCATTTGGAACAAAAACTGAAACATTATCAAAGAAGCGTGAAGGGATGGATGCATGCTTGGCATTGTTATTGAAATACAACACATGTCTGGGAGAATATACGCAGGGTGAAGACAGAATTGTAACCGTTAAGAAAAATAATCGGCCTTGCGTAAGACTCGAAGGGTTGATGGGCAATGGTCAAGGATAATAACGGAGTGGCAGCCAAGGGATGGAACGCGTTTGAAAGGACGTCCACTGAAGAGTTGGGAGCGACGAGATCGGCGCGTGGTGTGCTGGGTGGGGATTGTTACATCGCAAGATCTTGAGAGAAGGCAACGGCTTGGGAAAGGCATTCATCCAACAGTAGATTATGGCTGGTGATGGTCACTGGAATGGGGGTTTACACCTGGGATCTGGTTAGGGTTTGTGAGAGGGATTGTTATGCTCTTAGGCTTTTTCGGTAAAGTCACGTATGAAAAAAATTAATGAAAGTAAAATAAAAAATCACGACGTTTCAGAGGGCAACACAAGCTTCCGTCTTCAGGTGGAAGTATCTTTACTTGATACAGCAATCGTGCTGTGACGGTTCCACTTGAAGACGGAAGCTTGTGTTGCCTCCGAAACGTGATTTTTTATTTTACTTTTATTAATTTTTTACCTACGTGACTTTACCGAAAAAACCTAAGAGTATGAATCCTTGCAGTCACGAAAGCCTCAAATCGAGAGGGATTGTGTACGTGGTGGGTTTCACATTCGGGATTAGGGGTATAGAGTTTGGGGTCGGTTTATGAATGAGGCTAGCACAATAATATATTGTGAACAAGTCAAATAAAAGAACCATTTTACTAAGTTGTTTGAATGCCATAGCAATTTTTATTTTTCTTATGAATATTTATTTCTCGGTTAGTCATTAAAAAGTTTGCATCCTGCATTTAGTCACAAAGGCCACTGAAGAATATCCCAATATAAATACAGTGGTAAGGGTGTAGGTTATAGCTTGGGCTAAGTTTATTTGTGGTAAGGTCTGAGGATATGGCTATGCTTTAGCTTTAGAGCTCAGGTTAGGGTTAGAGTTTGGCTTCGTGGGGTTAGGTTCAAAATTATGACCAGGGATAAGGGTTCTGTTTAGGGTGAGGGTTCGGTTCAGAAAGCACCACTCGGTAGCAATCGTTGGCTTATTATGCAAAGACTGGTCCCCACCATAACCAATGTTAAATTTCCACCGGTGACTCAGGTTGCAAGGGAGCAGAATCCCACCCCTTGTTGTTTAAAGTTAGTTCTTGGGTAAACCCAGATTTGCCATTTCTTCAGCTTGAGTTAAAATTCGTCTCAGTTAAAAAAAAACACCAATAATTTATAGAATGCCAGTCAATTTGCAGTGAAGTGGCATCAAACAGACACCCCCCCCGCTCGAGCCTATTCGCCAACTGAAAGTGCAGTGCAAAATAAACGTCCTGCCTCTGGTCGCATTTACGGACTAAACGTTCTGACGCGAAATTCCTCCGGGATTCACGGCACCCCGAAGCGATCACCGACGCGACTGCAGCAATTCCAGAGATTCGCTGCTTAACAGCTCCTCCCCCCCTTTCACTCCTGCCCCCCCCCCGCCCCCCCCCGCTCCCCTAGCCCCCCCTAGTAAGCCGACATCCATGCAGTAAATTCTTTTTCAAAAACAAAAAAACTAAAAACAAAACAAAACACGACGATGATTTAACAACAATTCCCGTAAATTTCACCGGCCGAAAGCCGGCGCAAAATCCGCGTCATCCGTGTTGTTTTCCCACGCAAAAAACCGGCTTCATTGGGTTGTGAATGCACGAACATATGGAATAATTCCTCTCCCTCAATTCAAATAAAAACGTCTCAACGAAATAAGCTTGTTTACATGTCTACATGTCTTTCCCCCCGACAGTGAATTTAATGCCAGAGTGAGAACCGCAAGAAAGCACGATTGTGTAAACGGTGAGCAGCTTCCGGTGTTTCCCCCCACCCCCTCTCAACCCCCTCCCCCTACCGCCCAGCGGTTGTGCCATCCCCTCAAACACTCCACGACGCGCCACAAAATTGGTAGCAACGACTCAAATGGCGTTCGTGGTGAAGGGCGGCGGGGGGGGGGGGTCACAGAAAGGAGCGCTGCCATCAGTTCGCCGCGCCACTAGAGGCGGCGTTGGAAGACGGTGGGGCGATGGGGGGAGAAGCAAACGTGTGTGGTGGGGGGGGGCGGGAGCAGCAGCAGCAGCAGCAGCGGCGGCATGGTCGTGCCGCCTAGGACGCGCACCGCGACGCCGCTCAGAACTCGTCGTCGGAGCTCAACAGCATCGTCTTCTCGGTGTCGTGCGCGTGGGCCGAGGGGTGCCCCCCACCGCCCCCGCCGCCCGACGGCTGGCGCGCGTGGAACGTGTGCGCGTGGCCCGTGCCGTTGCGCTCGAGCGTCGACTGCTGCGTGTACTGCTGGTACGCGGGCGAGAAGTTGTGGATGGCGTCCTGCACGATATCGTTGGGGTTCATCGTCTCCTTCAGACTGCTTGAGATGCTCATCGGGGCGCTCCGGCCTGTCGGGGGGACGGGGTGGGCACGGGGACGCGTTACAAACACTGTGCGACGAGTGTGCGTGTGCGACGAGTAGCACGTATTAAAGTGCGCGAGCTGGCGAGTAAATGTGCAAAAGTATGGGCCAGGCTGCGTGAGCATGTGGATTAGGAACGTAACGATTTTCCCCCACTCCCCCCTCCTCACCGATTCAATGGATTGTCACGATTTGGGATTGCTAGTAACGTTAGCATATTAACATATCATTTGCATGTAACTTGCTTTAATCGTTTTCAGTCCTTATTTCTTATTCCACCCATCCACTGGAATAAATGTCCTCGTAAATTAAGCAGCACTGCCCATAGACCCAACACTGTCCACAGACTCAACACTGCCCATAGACTGAATACTTCCCCTGTACATGAAGCAGTCCCCCTCCTCCTTAACCTCCTTCCATCCCTCTCCCAAAACCTCACCTCTTCTCCATCGGCCCATCCTTTTTCTCTTCCCTCAACTCACTCTTTCCTATCCCTCACCTACCCTTCCGTGATTTCTAAGTACCCTCTATCGATGTCACTCATTCCTCAAACCTTGTACTCCCATTCCATCTAAATAATTATATTGTCACCGTTTTGTAACCTATATCAAGCACCTTGAGTGAAGGTACTCAATAAATTAGATTATGTATCTTTGAATATTTAACTTCTTTCGCACCGTACATAGGTAACCGTGCTAATCCGATAATACTTATACGCACACGATCCAACGCGTAGCCTCATGACGCAAGCAACATTAATGAATCAACGCATCCTTCCGTGACGAACGTGTGCGTGTGCACACACCGAGTGTGTCGACGCGCTTGTTGAGGTAGGGCCAGTGCGAGAAGGCGTAGCGCAGCGCGATCGCCGCAAAGAACATCTCAATGCAGATGATGAAGTTCTGGTATCCAGCCGCCACAGTGCCCACGCCGGCCACCAGCTTGCCGTCCAGCGAGTAGATCATGGGGATCGCCCCGCACTTCTCCAGGATCGCCAGCAGCATGCCTGCAAAGTGTCGGACATGAAGGAGTTACAGTGGAGGTACGGTCGGCATCGATTGCCGAGCAGCGTCGCTCGCACAGGCGATCAGGTCAGGATAGGCGTGAGGAGGTTGCGATTTGTCCGGTCATTTTCCTGAGCCGTAGATTGTCTGGGGGAACTGTGTGTGTGGAAGCCAGTGTACCCAGGTGAGGCCAACATGCGTGGGGGTGCGTGTTTAACCAATATTTGTACGTACACGTGTAGGCGTCTACCTGATTACTTGTACCATGGACACCTGTCTGCTTAGTATGCCCTTGTGCCGATGCATTCATGTGACCATATACAAGGGTGCTCATGTACCTGCATGCCAATGTATCTGTGTGCTGTCACGTACCCATGTATGTTTGTGCGTGTCCACTATCACGTGTGCATGTGGATGTAGATGCATGGGTGCGTACGAGCCCCAGTGTCAGTGCGTACGTGCACCTACATCCCTGTGTATTCATGTCTCCTTTTGTATTCATGTCTCCTTACAAGTGTGTCTGTAACTCCCCATACCCGTGCCTTTGTGTGTGCCCACATATCCATGCGTCCAGGTCTCCACAACTCAGGCATGCCCCCATGTCTCCGCGTGCGTCACATTTGTCACGTCTTCGTGTGCCCGAGTCTCCTGTCTCTATGTGCCCGTGGTGCCGCCGTGCGCCCACGCCTCCTCCTACATGCCACCCACCTTGCCAGAAGGAGAGGAAGATGACCGACTTGACGGTGAAGAACTTGAGCACGGGCTCGAAGGGGCTGAGCAACTCGCGCGTGGCGAAGTAGAAGAGGAAGAGGGCGTAGAGCGCCAGGCTCACGGACACGTTGTAGATGATCGTCACGTACAGGTATCCGTTAGACACGCTGCCGGGGGGTAGAGGAGAGACGGAACCGGAGGGAGTGGAAAAAGGATGGCAAGGCAGGGTTGGGAGCCACAGGGCAGGGAAGCAGTGGTGAGTTGGCGATGCCTGTGTTTCATGTACAATGCATAGCAGCAGCGCGGTTTCTATGAACAAGATCACGTACAGCACATGTGAATTTTAATTGTTGAATTTTATACATATGGCACTTTATGGATGTATCTTGTTATAAACCGGTGAATCATTAATGTGAGCTAGATCTAGCAATTGGAGGACCTCACACAAAGCTGCTGACGGTTTGTTTCCCGCGACAGCTGCCTGATCATTTTTTCTGTTGAATCGTCGCTGTGCGCCGACTACGAACATTAAAGACCCCATGATGTCATTGGCAAGTGTAAGCTGTTGTGTCGATGCCATAGAATGTGGGTACAGTTTGATATAAGAACAATAACTTTCTTGCCAAAATGTAGCCTCCCAGATCTAACTACTAAACAGATAGTTTTCTCTTGCCTGGTTAAGTGTCATTACTGTGCACATGTAATCAATATATTTACATTCACCAAACCCCTTCACCTCCACACCCAGCAGCCAAATACTCTAAACGCCTGCCGATTCTAAATGTGGAGGGAAAAATCGGAGGACCCTGAGAAAACATCCATGAGACCACAGAGAGACCATGCAAACTCCAAATATATTAGGCGTCAGAGTTGGGATCGAAGCCACGACCTGCTTGACACCGGGTGAGGTAGTTAATATCTCGTCACCGAAATAAGAATTCTATACTCGGAACTCTCGCAGTGAGAGCAGTGCACCACCGTGTGTCAAGAGAGCGGCATTGGAAAATTACTTCACAGAACTATTTCTCAGGTCACTCTGATAGCATCTTTATCCAGTTGCAGAGAGAGTTGATCACACGTCAATCACACCGAGATTTTTACTACTCAGAGCTGTTCTACAATAAATAAAAAGTTAAACGTGACAGGGGGTTTTCTGTGCATTCACTGGTAACTGGGTTCAGACCATCAACTTGCTGCACTTGAGAATCCGGTTTGATCACAGAGAGCTGAAACCCGGATTTAAACACAGGATTTCAGCAGCGCTGCCTTTGTGTTCTGATGCAGCCATCATGGACCACTGATCCACCCAGCTTTGGCTAATAACAAGGCCCCGGACGGGAGGGAGGGGAAGGAGGAGGGGGGGGGGGTCGCGTGGTTTAAAGAGGAGCCTTTGTGTCATCGAGCACAAAAGCGATGACTGCCTTTTTACAGCGCAAAACTCGGCACGGAAAAATAAATATATATCCATTTATTTGTGGAACGGGTGCCATGGTTAATTTGCCCTGAATGCAGTCAGTTTCCTGAGCAGATGTCTGGGCACAAATAGACCACACAAATCCCCCCCACCTCCACCTTGCAGCACCACCAACCCCTTCCCTCTCCTCTCCCCGCACATACATTAAGGGTGGTGGTGGGGGGGGGGAATGAGAGGGTTCAGGGAGGAGTGGAGATGAAGGGAATCTGGGAGTGAAGAAGGGGATCACGGGGCAGTGACAGGGGGGGGGGGATCCGGGAAGCCCCCCTTACTCGAAGTCGCCGTCGCGGTATTTGCCGAAGGCCTGAAGGATGAGCGTCACAACGGCCATGAGCGGCTTCACCACACAGAACTGAAGCGTCGCCTGCAGCACGGGGAGAGGTGGGGGAGAGGAGGGGAGGAAAGAGCGATTATACAGTGAGACACGGGGGTGTAGGGAGCAGGCAGCGAAGAGTCCAAGGTAGCGAGTGGGAACTGGACAAAAGGGAGCAGACAATAGGAATACGGAGTATAAAATGAGGAGTCAAGAGTGGACAGAGTAAGCGAGATGTAGGGAGTGGTGAGAGTAAGGAGTGGAGATTAATATAAGGAGTTCAAAGTTTGTAGTGGGGAGTGAGAAGAGGGGAGCAAGGGGTGGGGTTAGAGACCTGAGAAAGGGTGGCAGACAGCAGCAGGGAGTAGAGTGAGGAGTAGGGAGGAGAAATGTGAGATTTTGAACAGGGAGCGTGCAGCAGACGGGAGAGTGGAGATCGGGTGTGGGACCAGAGTGACAGACAGAAACAGTATTGGACAGAGACGATGGAAAGGCAGCGCGAGGTTGAATTACCCAACATCACGATGACACTCGCATCAAAAAAAGTCGCTCTCAACGGACAAGTAAAAGTTAAAGCATCTTCCTGCTCAAATGAGCACTGAGACGCTTGGCAGCCTGGAGCCAGTGTCAGACATTTAATTCTCACGGTTCAGGCCAGTCTCACCACCGCAAGCTTGGAAAGTAACCGAGCACAGTTGTGAACGATCAACGAGGATGTCCGGCGTGCGAGCTTGCCTGCTTGCAGAAGCGCAGGAAGCCGATGGAGTAGTTGTGACCGCACAGGCAGCACGTGCCATATATGCAGCTTGACCTGCATGCACATGCAGGGTCAGAAGTCGCACATACGATGTACGTATGTATGTATGTTCAACTTCTTTCACACCGTACGTAGCCAACAATGCTAACTGGCATTGCTCCTCCACAAAGACTGAGATTCACATAATTTCAAACTGAGTGACACATTCAAATTCGCTTGTGTGTGACACTGGTGCCCGGGACGCACTCGATTGGCTTGCCACGGATCTCGGACATGATGGCGCTCTCCCCTCCGAGGTACTCGTAGCAGAGGCTCAGGAAGTTGTAAATCACAAACGCTGCAACGCAAAAAGATAAGAGGGTAAGAGCACACGTTAGCACGCACGGCACACAAAACAAAGCTGCACCTACATTACATAGCCCCGTGTAGCCTACATAAACTGCGAGGGTAGGGGCTGTTGGCGAGCACCTACAAAGACCCCACATATAGCCTTAACAGACTGTTAAGGAAAGTGCTGTTAGCGATTAGCACCTATGAAGGCCTGCACGGGTGGGTGGCTAACACCACGCCCAACCGCCTTTGTCCCTCCATTGGTGATGTTCACACACCACACCAGGTACTCATTTGAGGTTTAGTTGACCTAGGGGAGGCCCAGGACTGGTTCAGATAATCGTTACTGGTGTTGCCCGTGATCGGGAATTGAATTTAGGCCGCCGGGTTCGTAGCGCAGCACGCTAACCGCTACACTACCGCTCCCCACACACACACTCGCACACAGGCATTCATTTCCACGTACAAGCACACACGCTCACACTGGCACACACATGCTGATAAGGACCACTGGCACAGGTGCGGTGCAGGTGTGCATCGCGGTTTTCGTTGTGAGCCGTTGGCTGCTCTCGCGTGCACGCGAGGCCACGCTGGCGAGCGGCGGTGTTACCCTCGTAGCAGTCCCGCACGGAGTCGAAGTAGATGTAGAACTGGTCGTTGCTGAAGAACAGGAGGCTGAGCCACGAGTCGAACGCGTAGATGGGCACGATGAAGAGAATGCGCACGATGTGCCGCTGCTCGTTCGGGCAGCTGTAGTGCTTCAGGTGCACGTAGATCTGGCACGCACACACGCACGGCGTTATGCTCGTCACACCACTACTCACACGACTATGTCTGCTCCTCGAGCTGCATTGGCTTCCGGTAACCAGACGAATACATATGTATGTATTTATCTAGAACCGTACATAGCCAACCATACTAATAAGTGTGGGGGAAGGACAACAAACTAAACACACACAAAAATACATTATAACGTTGCACTTATTGTACACCAAGTGCTTGCCACAAATTAACCACAATACCTTGCTAATCGCGTCAAGGAGCATAAACCATGACGCAAACTCCAGTCATCCTCGCAGCGGCTTTTGGCTAACCATCGAACAAAGACGGCCACTGCATCGTGCACTTTGATATGCGCTTCTGCGGCCGTTTGGAACGCTCTTCCTTCCGATATTAGGAAGCCACTGGAGCTATGCACTTTTAAATCTAGATTTAAAACTCATTTCTTTACAACTGTTTTTTGTGCTTTGTTTGTTGTCCTTCCCCTGCACTTCCGATTAGCACAGTCAACTACGTACAATGCGAAAGAAGTTAAATATACATACAAAGACAAAGATCCCCTGTATAGCCAAGTGCTGTTAGCGAGCACCTATGAAGGCCAGAACGGTACACGAGGGGGTGGGTGGCCAGCACCACGGCCGACCGTCTTTGTCTCCCCAGTGGCGATGTTTACACATTGCACCAGGTACTCATTTGAGGCCGAGTCGACCTCGGGGAGGCCCAGGACCGGTTCAGAAAATCATCACTGGGTGTTGGCCGTGAGCGGGAATCGAACTCGGGTCGCCGGGTTCATAACGCAGTGCGCTAAACGCTACAGTACTGCTAACCATAAGTTAAATATACATACACTACTCCACTGCTCTCCATTCTACACTTTACACTCCCCATTCTCCACTCAATAACCCCCCATTCTACAGCCACTATTTACCATTCCCCACTCACGACACTCCACACTCTATTCCCTGTCCCTCATTGTCTCACCTCTCTCCCATCCTCTCTTCTATCCGTACAGATGATTCTAACGATGCAGTTTAATTCAAAATCGACATAAGAATCTAAGAGAAAATTGCAATTGTAAATTTCCCTAAAGTGTTAGCTTGCATAAGAACTTCATGGAATTTATTTCTTGGCAAATTTTACATTTGCGATTTGTGGCAAGACATCGGCAAAAAGTGACCTGCTCCTGCGGTCGATGATGGCACTAGGTCTTGTACTTCCCTTTCGCAGAACGCACGCTTCGCTGAGTACACCGCAGAAAGAAATTACCAGCCAACTGTAGCGGGAACCAAACCCACAATTGCATGCGAGATGGCCAAGCGGCAAGCCCGCCGATTGCTCAGCCACCCAGCAGTTTCCGTATCAAAGCATCACCCCCTTGCCAAATGAACAGTGCTGCTACATACATAGCCCCAGCCACGACTCTAACCGGGGTCCAAAGTGTGCCAGCTCGCTTCAATTTGTACCAGGGTGTTAGCTTCCTGTTCTCATGAGTGTAGGGTGGCCCAAAGACAGTGATGGAAAGTCCACATTTCTGTGACGGGGAGGGGGGGGCAGTATATCCATAAACAAGCATTGTTGCCTTTTCTATTTCAAGTGATGATAATGACGGCGAGGATGGTGATGTTCGTGGGGCTCAATCAACTTTGACTGGGAACTGAACTGGTGGCCTCACAATAGCCAGGCTAGCGAGTGACCGACTGAGCTTATGTACATCATACGTTAAACAAATATTCATCGCAATTCATTTTTTAAAGCATATAAATGGAGGGAGTGGATTTTTCCTACTCATTCAGCAATTTTGGAACAATATGTTTTAACCTTTGAATAGTTGCTGAGGCAGCAAAACTGTGTTATAAATAGATACAAAGATCCCCTGTGTAGCCTTTTACAGACTCTTGAGGCAAGTTCTGTTCATGAACACCAATGAAGGCCGACACAAGGGGGTGGTGTGGCCAACATCACACCTGGCCGCCTTTGTCTCCTCAATGCTAATGTTTGCACACTGCACCAGACACTCATTTAAGGCAGAGTCAAACTAGGGAAGGCCCCAGACCGGTTCAGACATTCGTCACTATTATTGGCCATGAGTGGGAATCGAACTCGGGTTGCCAGGTCCGTAGTGCAGCGCGCTAAATTGGCACAAACACTGGCACACAAACACACAACGCACACTCTTCCAAACACGCGTACAGATACTCACACAAACAAGGACAGACGTGCACATGAAACAGCTCGTGCATACATGTACTCGGCACAAATGAGGACAATACACTGTATATAAGCAGACAAATATTGCCTATACTTCTCTGTTCCTCCACGTCAAATATAACAGCAGATCACTCGTACAGCCTTTGACACACACACCGTTGGGGAAAGTTCTGTTAACAAACACCTATTGAGGCCTGAATTGAGGCAGTCCAATACGGGTGGTGTGGTCAAAACCACACTTGGCCATCTCTGTCTCGCAAGTGCACGCTGATATTTACACACTGCACCAGGTACACAGTTTAAGACTTAGTCGACCTAGCGAAGGCCCAGAATGAATGAAATTATCACTCACCACGAACGAAAGCCATGGCTGGAAATACAAACTCAGGTCGCAGAGTTTTTATCGCAGTTCGCTAACCACTTGACCACCACACGCTCGCACACATGCGCATAGCTGCACACGCACAGTACACTATCTCACACGTACACAAACACCACCTGGGGCAGTGATACCGGCTGCTGACAGCACAGAAAATAGAACTATCACACCCGACGCGACGCGACGAATCGTCACTTTTCAGTACACTAGCAAAAAAAATGTAAGTGCCTACCTGTACAAATTATATTGGGGAGGTGCTCATCTATGTGAGCAGCCCCAAGTCTGTCGTGAAAGTTCCATATTTCTATGGTAGGGACCACTTTATAGAAAGTGGTACTATTTTTCAACTTGAAATGCTTGCAGTATTTAATAGGCTTTATAAAATCAAATGATGAGAATAATTTGTCGTTTCACTTACAACAGAGCGATGATGGTAATGACGATGATGAGCCGAGTCAAACCCAGACTACGATTTGAATTCACGATTTTCCGAACGTGAGTCACTGCCACAGCACCACCTGACCGAATGCTCCAGCGAAACCTTCAATATAATAATTTACATTTGTAAATTTGCAAAGCGGGGGACGATTTGAGAATACAGCAAAACCCTCTCTCATCCGCGAAGGTTATGTTATTGAAAACGCTCACGACTGTGGAATTTGAAAATGCAGAAACCTTGTTCCAACGGGACAAATGGGGTTATGTTCCTGGTACGAGTAAACATAGGTATATGGTAGGGAAATGATAAATATTTAATAACAATTACAACAATAAATAATACATTATAAACAACGTGTTTTTAATTATCTTTAATGATGATGATATGACGACGACAATGAAGGTGGTGGTGGTGATGGTGAGGAATTCAGAAGGATGACTCCTTGGGAGATGCAGGTGTTTGATAACAACGCTGCACAGTTATCATTTTAGCACTCTGGAGAGCGCTAGCCGCAACACTTTCCCTGATTGCATTTGCGTCCTTTTAAATGGACCTGACAGTCAACTCGTTTATACAAAAATGTATAAACGAGTCGACTGCAAGTATGTATAAAGTTAAAAAATGCACAATAGCGAGTTCCGAGCGGGATTACTGCGAGCCTTGAGGACAAAGCGAGCAGCCGAGAGGGCGTGCCTAATCTTCGCAGACAGTTTCAAATGTAAAAAAATGTGCGTGCACTGCCCCGGTGTTGGTGGTCTGGCATGTACACATGCGAATACTGGAGTCCGGCCGGTCGCGAATAGGGAATTAATATATATTTAGTCACTCGAAAATATGCGAAACTCGCGAATCCATGACTTGCGCATAGCTACTGTTTACTGTACTTCAACATAAGCAAGACGTGAGACGCTTACAGAGCAGTGCACTTAGTAAACAAGCGACAAGATGCATTAGTCTCATCGAAAAAATTTAATAAAAATTTGAAAGCAGAGGTCAACTTTAGAATCCTGGTGATAGGTGCAGCCCCCGTTGGCAAGACTTTCACCGGTCCCTTCTCATGGACAGTCACTCCACACCGGCACAACCAGCACATGGTGCGGCATCACCTGGAAAACTTGGCAAAGTGTTACTAGGTCTTGGCACGTTTCCAACAGGAGATTCCAGTACAGTGTTACTAAAACATGGTGTGATGTAACCAGATAAAACTTGGCATGGGATGACCAAGACACCGTGCAGTTTTATTACGGGATATCGCCGGATGATCAGTGGTGGTGCTGACTAACTGATCACTGAGATTCCGGGTCACTACTCATCCACACTCAGGCATGATGCAAGCTAACGGCTGTGATGAAATTGGATTTACGAGTCAGGACAATTAACATAATGTGCTCACCCTAGGGGCCAGGCAGCCAGCCAACCAGCCAACCATCCAACCATCCACCGAATCACCCCCCCAATCATCTATCCAACCACCCAACCATCCATCCAACCACCCATCGAACCATCCATCCATATAGGCAACTAAGGCAGCCACACGCACACGTGCAATTCGACACATGTTTCATGAGCGTAAGAATCAATTTTGATTGATGAAACGGTGCGATGCATCATGACACGACTAATGGAAAGGGATCCTCAGCCCAACATGGGTTGAGAAGCCCTGCCTGCACCAATCAGCTACATGCCCATCTTCCACCCCACCCTCTTTCCCACTCCGTCCCCTACATTCCTCCATACAACTCCCCATTCCCATTAGGCATGGCCCCTTAAGCAAGACGATGCGCAACCGTACGGCGAAACTGCTCATCCCACACGCACACGCCGGCGGTCGCCCATCGATCCGCCACCAATCGCAATCCACTCATCCACCCTGCGGGGAAATCCCAAAGCAGGCCCGGGGGACCATTGCTCTAGCTTTTACATTTTGTTTGGACGTTTTAATTTCCGTAAAATGTTCCGCCGGGTGGGGATCTACTGCCCTGCAGGGCGACGGTGGCGCAGCGTGTGGCGGCTTGTGGCGGCTTGTGGCGGCATGTACCGCGAGCGGACGCGTCTGGTCACAATGCATGGACTGCGAAACGCAGTCGCGCTGCGAAGCACGCCAACGCATTCGTGGGTGGCGCACGAGGAGAGGTGGTGTGGGCACTTGGCAGGCATTCGACACACACGAGGTGAGGGGAAAGGTTTGCGAATAAGGTTAACAGGTATACGGGTGGGTAGGTAGGTGTGCTCATAGTTGAGTGGGTAGGTAGGTAGGTGAGTGTCCGTGGGTGAGTAGGTAGGTACTGAGGTATGTGCGTTGTTGTGTGGGCAGGTAGGTGCTTGGGTTTTTGTGTGGGTCGATAGGTGATTGGGTTGCTATGTGGGTAGGTAGGTGCGTAGGTTGTTGTGTGTGGGTATGTAGGTGTGTGCGTTGTTGCTTGTGTAGATAGGTGCATGGGTTGTTGTTGTAGTATGTGTGGGTTAGTAGGTGTGGATTGTTGTGTGGGTGGACCAGTAGGTGTGCGAGTTGCTGTATGAGTGAGCAGATAAGTGCATGGGTAGTTTGATGGGTTAATTTCTGCGTATTTAGATGGCTATTTAAGTAATTTGGTAGACAGGTAGGTGGGGTAGGCAGTATAGTTCGGTCGAGAACCCTGTATTTCTTCCCATGAGACCCCCATGTTGCCACTCCTCTTTTGCAAAGGAGACGTGGTTGAATGCCAACAGCAAGCGCCACGTGTCTGACATATTCGAGAGCACAACCATTTCCTGTCGCCGGTCACACCTGCTCAGTACCGGTGCAGCAGGCGCTGCCACATTCCTCCTCCCCGGCCTCGGCGAGGACAGACCGCGCCTGCCAACACATGGCTTGCGTGCCAAATCACGAGGCCCACCAGCAGCTGACAATCAATTAAGTTTGCCGATTAAAATTTGAAAATTCGGATGGCGCTGCGGTTCGAGCATCCATCTCACAATCCGAATGCCACGAATTCAAATTCTTCTATTGGGGGTCGTGCGTGACCCATTACTGGCATCCTCACCCTTTCAGTGTCAATAAGTTGATTTCCACCACTCTGCGCGAATTCTGCAGAGGCTGGCCAATGAACAGACTGGGCCATGTCATAGAAATGTGGAATATCCACCAATGGCTCAGGCCCCTCAAAGCAGATGAGCACCATCGCATGCTCACTTAAGGGACACTGACAATTGTATTTGTAAAAATGATTAAATAAACATCTAACTGATAGCAATGATTACATTTCAAATTACTTTATTTAAATTAACATTATCTGGATAAGCTAAATGAATTAATTAGCAAATTAGTGGCCAAAAGAAAAGTTAAATAAATCAAGTGTATTTCACAAACCCACACCTAGGCTGTGCATTCCAGGCTGTCTGGCATGAGGCTGAATGCTTTTAACCAGACAAAGGTATAACCCGTAAAAACAAAGTTTTTCACTATAAATCCTTTATATGCGTGGCAGCGAACTTAATATAAAGGATTTAAAAATATATTCGCCTGTGGAGGATGCGGGGATCGATCCAGCGACCTTTGGCATGGGAAGCGAGGGCACTACCAACTGCGCTACTCCGCCACGGCCTGTGGAGGGGTTACGCTCTGGGCTCTTACACTGTGACGTTCAGCCAAAGCCATAAATGAGTTCTATTTGAATATATGTAAAATAATTTTTTTTTACCTAAAAAGTGCAAAATTTTGGTAATTTTTTTTCACGAACATTAATTGTCTCGCACAACGAGTCTGTGTGGAAAATATCAGCTCGATTGGATCACGGGAAGTGGGTTAAAAAACGACCGAAAGATTTGCACGGTCGTAAGCAAGCAAGCACGCAAGCAAGCAAGCACGCAAGCCAGCAAGCGAACTTAATATAAAGGATTTTTAAAAAAATAACAAAAATCTCTTTATGTTGTGAGCTAGAGTGACATCACTGGTAAGCCTGCATGAATAAATAACACTCACCTAATGACAATTAATCAAATCTCTGGGGGGGGGGGGGAGGTGAATCATAACACACATAAGTAGGTACACGAACCCTAACCAAATTAGCATTTTAAAGATAGGAGACACTGTTTTTTTGGGATCTCCCATTCCTTCAGGAGTGAGAAAGCCCATGGATAGATTCAAAATGTATCTATTCTGCAAGGAAGGGTTACCGATTACAGTACAACATGGATTCACGTCAACGTCTGAATACAAATGCATCGCAAAGCACAAACCTGTTCACAAAGAGACAGCTGTAATTTGAAACGTTATCATGTAGCTACGAGTATTTTTTATTTACAACTTGGGCTATGGTGTGAGCGCACACTGACCCACTCATTAGAGTAAAGTCCAAAGGTCTTTAATGTCCGATTTAAAGTGCAGTATATGCAGTGTCCGATGGTAATTTCCAGGGGCCTATAACCCCTGACTCAAGCTCGGTGGCAACCACGGATGGCCACACTATGTTTTGTGATGCACCCAGTTAAAAGAGCTAAGGGCAGTCTTATCTGGGCGAACGTGTCAATGGCTGGCTCTGCTTGGCACAGAAGTAAACATGATCTGTAAACACGGCAGAGCCATCGCGGCCAGTCACAACCAGTGCCGACACTTGGCCCCTGTGGCAGATCATTAACAGGCTCAACATGGCCAGCACACACACACACAGGTACATTGTACGCACCGACACCACCCCTTACACAAAGACCCCCGTGTAGTCAACACAGGCTGTTGGGGCAAGTACTGTGAGGGAGCACCTATTAAGGCCGGCACTGCGCACGATGCAGTGGTTTGGCCAGAACCACGCACGGCCACCTTTGTATCCCCAGTGCTGATGTGATCACGGTGTAATCATTTAAAACTAAACTATTTTAAACTATTTTTTATTTTACCAGGTAAGGCCTACTGACTTATACAGCTTTTTTTCAGAAGCAACCTGGCCACAAATGAAAGCTCAACGAAGTGGCTTATCATGCGGAAATGTATAGCAGTCAAATACTCTAAACGTATGTTTATAAATGTGGAGGAAAAAAAACCAGAGGACCCGGAGAAAAATCTGCTTGACGACTACGGGGAGAACATGCAAACTCCAAATATACATGTGTCAGGGTTGGGATCCAACCCATGACCTCCTGTATACTAGGCGAGGTATTTAACATCTCGGGACCGCGTCGCTGAGTCGACTAAGGGGGGAGATCCAGCACTGCTTCAGACATTCGAAGCCGATATTGGCAGTGAGCAAGCTGAGTAAACTCTGTTCGCCGGGTTCATAGCACAGTGTGACAACCATTACACTACCACTCCACCGCCTCCCATAAAGCATGCACACACAGCTACATCGCCTCTGCACAGAATTCACATACACCAGGTTGTTTCCCCAAACCTAGCACATTGATACACTCACACGGGCCCCCACGAGGGTGACTCACTCACTGCAAGGCGAGGTGAAGCAAGAGTTGTAATCGTCTCCGCGAGCTCACTCGTTACACAGCTCTCTCATGACAGCAATCCAGCAGTTATGAGTTCATGCGGGCCACAGTCAGGGGTTATCGGTTGCTGTGAGCAACACATGCTCTGCTCACGGTACAGCGACGACGCCACAGCAACAGCGATGGCTACGTCAACATTGAGTCACCAATCCTAGTGCAAAAGCCCACTCGGACACAGGCCGCTGTGGTGGTGACATCACCGTGTCACCTCATCCCAGGCACATTACGTCGGAGGTGATTTTCCCCACTGTAAACATGAGATTGGCACGGCCTCAATTCTCATTTGAGTAAGAAATCAATGACTCTTTTGACTGTGCTCTTGGAGCCGTGTGGTTTTACAGAAAAACATTTGAATTTGGACTTCTCGTAGTGCTGTATGCACGACCATATATCAGTGAATAGTCCTGGAAGACAACGTCAAAAAGCTACTTATGAAGTCACCTCATTGAGCACCATTATCCACACGAGCGACACACGTTTATATACTCCAGGGAACTGAAGCCCTTACTCATCACCGCTAGGATTTTGCCACTAAGTAAAAAAGTATAAAATTACTGTTTTGTGCACAGTCATGTTGTGACTGTAGAGACCATGTCACTCCTGCAGCCACTAGAGGTGATACCACTCACTGAAATGTTAAAACATATCTTGATTCTGTAACATTTTTCGATTTAAAGCTTTCGTGACTGCAGGGATTCATCTTCTTGGTTCTTTCGGTAACGTCACGTAGAAGGGAATAATAAAATAATAAAAATAAAACATAATAAAATAATTCTCACGACAGACGCTGTCTTTCCGACAGACATGTTCTTCACCTGAGGACGGCTGCTTGCGTTGTGGCCGAAACGTCTTGAGAATTATTTTATTATGTTTTATCTTTATTCTTTTATTATTTCCCTTCTACGTGACTTTACCTAAAGAACCAAGAAGATGATTCTGTAACAATTCATCAAAGCGTCGTGAAGTGTGGGTGAATTCAGCAGTTCCACTCAGAGCCTTCCCTAGGGTACGGCAAATGGGGGCAACCTCCCTGGGCCCTGCGCTTTGGGGGGCCCTATGCTTCAGCGTCATGGTGTCAGATGTAATCGTTCCGGTTTAGTTTTAAAGGTGTCGGGGGTGTGATTAGCCTCGGACGACTCCCTGGTTCCACTGCTAGGCTTGTACCAAGGCTCTTCACTAATCTCACTACTAAACACGGGTGGAGCGGTGGTGCAGTGGCTGGTCCCCTGTGCTATGCACCAAGCAGCACGAATTCCATACCCATTACTGGCGGGCGATATCTGAACCAGTCCTGGGCCTACCTTTACGAATCTGCACTGACCAACAAAGATAGTGAAAAATATTTTTTTTAAACCCCGCCATGGCCTACAAGATGTGAGCAGGTCTTCATCCAGCATTGTATTAACAAAGGGTTGTAAATCTATATATATAAAATCGCAAATCTGTCTGTCTGTCTGTGTGTCGCCGGACCATACGCAGTTTCATTGGACGGCGGTTGCCCCTGGCAACGGGTAGCGACGCATTCGCTGCGGGGTGGACGCCATTTTTAATTCCCGTTAAAAAAATGCGCACGCATTAACACGCGACTCTGAGGTAAATTCATCAAAGTTTCACGTCCTCTTCACTCCCCCCCCACCACAATGTGTGCAATTACTATTATAGGGTCGGTAGATAATACAATTATAGCGATTAGACAGTATTATTGTAGCGCGGGGGGGGGGGTAACGGCCCCTGTACCCAGCCTCAGCCGGGTGGGCAATTTAGGCGAGGCCGGAGGCTCTGCACGGTACTAGGCCTCGACACCCCACCACACTATAGGCCGTACATATTACTGCACAGCGACCCGGGAGATCGTGGCTGGGAGTGGGGGGGGGCAGGGGTAGCAGCCCATCTGTGTATATATGTAAGGTTATTAAAAAATATATTTTTCACCCGGGCAACGCCGGGTACTTATGCTAGTTAGTCATTATAACTGTACGACCAAAACCACCCCCATAACGAATGAGAGCCCTGCTGCTAAACAAACGACCCAATCGCTGCCAACATCGCCAGCCCCCCCACCCAGCCGCCCCCAAATCATCCCGACACCGTCGTAAATATTTGACAAGCATCGTGCAACAGGTGCATGGCGGATTCCTCCGTAAATCCCTCACCCCCAGCGACAGCACCATGCAGTCCTCGGTGTATCCATGACGACACAACACGTGGGCTGGTGATTTAAAAGGGGAAAGGTTGGTGGAGGGAGGGAGGGAGGGGGCAGTGGGTGTGAGAGCAGGCGATCGCCTTGTTGCCATGGCAGCAAACGAGGCTCATCCTTCGGAGCCACGGCGTAACGAGTGGCCGCGGGTGGATCCAGGGCTGGTTTAAGGTTCTTGTAGGCCCAAGGCACTTCTGTTTCGTAGGCCTTCAGTGATAATTCTCTACAGTTTGCTACTGCCTATGTTACGACCGCCGCTGTCACTCGCCTGTTCCACGCGGTATTTAATCCAGCCGCTGGACTTCATCCAGCCGCTGGATGCAGTAGCGCACGATGCTTATCAAATATTTAGTCTGTGCCCTAATTCGACGGAAGCGCGCTGCGTGCTGCGGATAAGCAGATTTTATTTGAAATTATTGGAAAGGCAAGCCTAAAAATATAAGCTAACGTTTCTTCAAAATGTTTTACTATGATTATCATATCGGATGACGCATCTTTAAAAGGATCCCGTTCATTTTCATCGCTAAGATATCCAACAAAAAATACATGGTAAAAATTTTTTCGTAGAACCTTTCATTTTCGTAGGGCATGGGCACAGTGTCCAGTGTCTACAGTGTCTATTGGATTATACGGACCTGGGTCAATCATCCGCCGGTACTCATGGCCGCCGGGCAAAAATAAAACAAACAGCAGCCGGCGCCGTGTCGCTATCAAGGCATCGCTCATCCTCGATGGAGGGTCTACGCGAGGTGCTGTCTTGTAAAGGCGTTGTTATTTTGTTTCAATTGTATATAATGCACTTTAGCTGCCTTTTGCAACTGGGCTTCAAGCAACATATAATTGACTTTACAATGTAATGTACAGTATTTTCCCACGAGCGCGCTCAATAAAGTCTCGAGACTCATCCTCAGGGAGGGGCCTGTATTCAGATGTTTGGATATTTAATTTAAAATATATATTTTGCAAATGTGAGGAAGCCAGAGTAGGCAGGGAAAACCTACGCATGTGACAGCATAACACTCAACATTCTACAAATATGAGTTGACAAACCCAATCGCTATACTGCCATCCCCGGACACTTCCCAGCCCAGCGCGTTTGGGTTTTACAAATCTGCACGACGATCACAAAGTTCTGCCTCCTAAATTATAACAGCTGTCTCAGGCAACAACGCGTGCCGACTCCGCATTAAATTACTTCTGTTCCGACTATAATGTCCAGCAGCAGCAGCAGCCACCACCACCAACCACCACACCTCGCTTTGTGGTAGGTAACCTGCTATGCATGAGCAGATGTCAGCAGCAACCAAAGTATGAGCTGTGACTGCACGTGATCCCTGCACACATTATACTTCTGTCTCACTCGAAGGGTCCACGCAAACCCTGCAACCCCGATGGCGTCACCCCATGATCGGGCGACCGGGTCTATTTTAAACGAAGCGTGGCGCAGAGTGGTGCTCACACAAGTCACACGTACTCTCGTACACTCGCATGGACACTCACACAAGCCACATGCACTCACATATACTCACACACACACACTCACTCACCCTCATCCACTCGTACACTCACAGACACTTACACAAGCCACAGGTACTCACATACACTCCCTCTCACACATTCGTACACTCAGACATTCCCACAAGACACAGGTACTCACAAACTCACACACTTACTATCATATACTCACTGACACTCGCTCAAGCCAAATGTACTCGTATAAATGCACACACACTCACATATAGATGCACTCGCTCAAGCGACGTGCACTCACATACAAACACACACACAAGACAAAAACTCCCATCTAAATTTTAAGATAATGCTGGGGCAAGAGCTCTGGTTAGCGAGCACATATTAAAGTCGACATGGAGCAGGAGGGCCAGAATCACACCCATACGCCTTTGTCTCCCCAGTGCTGATGTTTACACACCACACCAGGTACTCATTTAAGGATTAAGTGACATTGCGGAGTGCCAGGACTGAGTCAGATATTCACCATTGATGTTGTACATGGTCTAGAATCTAATCCACGTCAACTGAAATAATATCACATGCGAAACACTACAGCACTGATCACACATACATACAGTATATATTTTTATACACAAACGCAAGTGTGGCTGCCGAGTGTGTTTTTAGCCCAGACAAAGCACACACACGCACCCGGGCTGTCAGGGCCATCGCCACCACTGTGAGGAGGAGCGTGCAACAAAATTAGTGCCGCCCATTCGACACGGTGTCGCTGTATCAAACACACCAACCTGTGCCACCAGTGGCAGCACAGGTGAACACTCAACACACCACCCAAACCACACGTTCCAGAGTTCAACGAGCAGGAGAGGGCAGATCGTAACGGACGTTAGATTCCGGGCCGAAGCCATGAATAGTTTCAGCCGAGGGGATATGAATCTTGGTATGGCCCATAAAAGACCGCATCATTGCCCCAAGAGGTCAACTCCAAAATAAATAAACGTTTTCTATTTGCAATGGCAAGGGCATTGTTCGGTGGTGGGTGTGGTTCGTGATGAGGCCCTGATGGTGCCGTCTCAGCTCGCCATGAGCAAACGGGGTCTTTCTCACAGTTGCTGCTCATGCAGAGTGAATTTTAAACACCGCATTAAATTAAAATTTGGCCCCAGCCTGTGCACGCACATGCGGCGCGCAAGAACAATGCACAAAGCACACTCATTATTAAGCCGCTTTTGTTGTTGAAGGAGCTGTTCTCTCAGTCGTTACTGTACGCATTCGCTTTCTGCATTTTTCTAATCAAGCAGGAAGGGACGGTGAACGGCACAAGCATGCCCGTGTGCACGTCTGTGGGCACGTCTGTGGGCACGCCCATGAGCACAACCGTAAGCACAACCATGAGCATGCCCGTGTGCATGTCTGTGGGAAGCCCGGTAATGAGCGCTCAACAACCCTGATCTACATTGGCTTTCCATGACCAAAATGTACTCAATATCATCCGCTCTAACCCACCATGACCCACGTGGCCAAACCTAATCCACCCTGCCAAAACCTAATGCAATGCGACCCACCTGGCCAAACCTAACTCAATGAAACTTACGATGACCCAAACTAATCCACTGTGACCAATGACCTATACTAACCCTGACCTTGAATAACTCAATGTAACCTACCACAAGCCACAGTGACCCATTTTGACCAACTGTCACCTGCTCTGATCCAACATCACCCACCATCTCCCATCCTAACCCACCATAACCCATATCTGAACTAGTTTGCCACACGGAGTTCGCTCGCCACACCAAAACCTATCCTAACCCAGCATGACCCACAGTGACCCAGCTTGCCAAACCGTCATCGATCATAGCTCACAATAACCCACAGAGCCATGTTGCCAAGCAAGCATCTCTCCTGCTTGCCACGCCGTGCCCTATCCTAACCCACAATGACCCACACTGAGCATGCTTGCCACACGGTGACCCCACCGTCACGTGGCCACACAAAGCAGTGCTTCCCCCACAGAGCGCAGAGGAAATACCACATGCGCCAGCCCTTTCGTTTGCAATGCAAACAGGTTCTCCCAGGAGCAAGCTTTTGTTTTGTTTACAAACCCAGCTTTCACAAAGGCATCGAGATTTGAGTACATTTACATGACAACTTATTTTCTTCACTGTTTTTGTTACCAAGTTATATAATGAATGTTGCACGCTGCTTGGGTTTTCTCCGAGCGCATGTTTTAATCGTGTGCCTGGCTAAGATCTCTCTTTCTGAAGAGTCAAGTTACAAGGAGTCAAGACGTGAACGCCTATTCTTGCAGCCGAAATGCTTGCTAAAGGGAACTATCAAAGAGCAATGTTTGGTATTTTATCGCAGGTCTCAAATTTGTTTTAATCAATTATATATCAATCACAATCGCTATGTAATTATGACAATCAGTTTTCCCTCCCAAGGAAATAACGAATCAACACATCTCAAAAATAAATAAAAAGCAAGAAATGAATCACGTAACAAGAAAGATGAGCACAAAAACAGAAAGTGCCCAAAATAAACACAGTGCTCAGCGTATTCTAAAAAATATATACAGTATACATTTAATGACACTTGTTGGCTCAAGCACCGCTGAGATGCCAGCACTTTAATATCCAACTTGACCTTGCATGACTCCGTAGAGGCGTTCCGCTCATCAGTTGAAACGGATCAACGCAAACGGCGTGAAATCACCACCGCTGAGTGTTTACTTTGTAACAAAAAGCGTTTAGTAACACGAGCTGCCCTAAGTTAAACTTCAAATCTCAAACGAGCTGGGAGTGCGCGCGTTAAATTCACCTCTCTTTGTTGATTCAAGTGACCAGCCCCATGAGATTATCTCTTTCGCCAGAGACTTTGAACCTGCAGTTACGCAAGGGCCATAATATATTTGACAATTCGGCTGGGAGTAACGTTCAGGGTGATGACAACAGCACGACCTCCACTCCCCAATTACGTCACAGGGTCTTGGACAATCACTTAAGAATAGTGTTCTAATGGTATTCATATACATAGGTCTAACCTGCGACCCATGTTTTTATTTACTGAAGACCTCGGCTCCCTCAGTGAGCTGTTGCCTGGTCAAATACAGACTGACAACGGAATTCATAATTTCGCAAAAAGACGGAGGTTAAAATCCTAATTGAAATAAGAGCCAAAAAAAACCTTCAAAACTTATAAAATTGTAGCTACGTAACTATCAAACACCTATATCTCAAAGGACTCGGGAGCCAATCAACCTCACTACACAGGAATTATGGAGGAAAAAATACACCAACCACTCACACCAGCCCCACCAGTACCACCTAGGAAACCTTACTCATGCGCCACACCTACCACACCTGTCACTCAATTCCCACCTGTGCTGCCAACTAAACATACCACACCAGTAGCACCATCCAAACTTGCCAAACTAGCACACTGGCCAAACTTACAACACCTACTACAAAAAACAAAGATCCCCGTATAGCCTTAACATGCTGTTGGGGCAAGTGCTGTTAGCAAGCACCTATGAAGGCCGGAACGGCACACGAGGGGGTGGGTGGCCAGCACCACGCCTGACCGCCTTTGTCTCCCTAGAGACGATGTTTACACACCGTACTAGCTATTTATTTGAGGCTGAGTCGACCAAGGGGAGGCCCAGGACTGGTTCAGATAATCGTCACTGGTGTTGGCCGTGAACGTAGCACAGCACGCCGACCGCTACACTACCGCTGCCCATGTGCTACACCTGCCCCCACCGTCAACCACGCACTCACCTGGTGGAAGGTGATGAGCAGCGCGCACCACGCGAAGAAGCCCGAGATGGCCTGCGCGGCCGACGTCTGCAGGAAGATGAGCGGCAGCGTGGCGTTGCCATGGTCGGGGGCAATTGTGGGGCCGATGGGCGCCAGCGTGACGGTTGTCTCGGCGGTCCCCCCGGACGATGGCACCAGTGCCGCCACGGCCTCCGTGGCCGCCACGGCCAGGGACCGGTTTGCCTCCATGAAAGAGGAGTTCATCTGTGAGCGGGAGGCACGGGGCGAGAAGTTATTCGAAGCCATCTCAGGTGGATGCCAAGAGATGACCACCAACGTCAAGGGCTGAAGAGATAACAACCACAATATCTCAGCTGTCCCCGTCTCTCTTGTCTTCATACGAGTGTGAAGTTGCGTTGATCAATGTTGGCGAAATTGTTGGGTTAGATTTTAGGCGGGCGGAGGCACCTACCACGATGACAACAATTGTGAAAGTACAGTATCTCGACACCGAAATGGGTGTGGGGTAGCGCTCATCCCTGTTCTATGCCAGAGGTGCAAATTCCTCATTCTTGTAGCGATGGTGGAGAGTTTCTGTATGATACAACCACTGCAGACTTCTTACACACGGGGTGGCGGTGATGGTGGTGGCAATGTTCGCGAACCTGGAGAGATGACTGCTACACCTCACCGACATCTGCATCTGAGGGTGTGGTCAACCTCGCCACTATCTGTATGAAACTAAACCACATCTGCAGTACAAACTAAAACTCTGCACGTGGATCAGACTAATCCACCTCATAATTGGGATCTCAGCCGAATGCAGCTCATCATTCGGTCCAGACTCAACAGTTTAATGATCACAGTCTGCCTCGTACTAAAAAACTCAGTCATCCGAATCGGTGCCAGATCCACATCATCGAGCAGACTCAAACTACTCCATCAAACGTGACCCACCACACTGAATCTACTTGACATCAACAACACGCTCGAGTCATCAACACAACCAACCCCCATCATCACCTCAATTAAATAAAATGCCCATCTAATAATCTACAACTCGTCACCATAATACGAATCGGAGGCTGTTTCACCTCATCAAACTGACCACCCGAGCACATCATCACATCCACCAAACTCAATCACTTGAACATCACCTGGACCTACCGCCGATGCAGATGGATCAATCACCACGTCATCATCTTCCGAAACTAAATGTCACCCAGATCAGACTAAAGAAACACCACCTCAAATCAGCCCCTGTTTGGTCTTCCTGTGAGAGAAAGGACGAAGATTAATTCCCTCCTCCTCCTCATCCTCCTCCCCCACAATTCGGCTCCGTTGTCACCCCCAATTTCAGTCAACGAATTAAACCCGAAGCGGCGTCGATTCGTGCGCGAATTTCTACGTCGATCACCTCACCTCCTCACAAACCACATCGCATCCATCCTCAACCAGGAGAAGGGGGGGGGGGGAACCAGACTCACCTCGCTTCTTCTCGTTCCACCTCTCACCGCCTGCGAAGCTTCCAACGCGGCTCCCAAAGGCGGCGACTTCTCCTCGATCTCTCGCAAGCGAACCAGACCGCAACCACCACCGCCGCCGCCGCCGTCACCACCGCAGCCGCCCGGCCGCCGGCCTCCTCATCAGCATGACGCCGTGGACTGTCAGGCTGAGGAGGCTGGTGGTCGTGGGAAGGGAAGGGCTGTGCTGGGGCTGTGAATCTGCGAGGCTGAGGGGGCTGGAGACGATGAAGAAGCCCGCAGATTGCTGGCGACTCGAGTGCGACGCGGCGAAAACGGCGCGACAAGTGTCTGTGTGAGGAGCCCCACTGCGCATGCGTCAACATTTGAGTCGTCCCCCCCTCCCTCATCTACCCCGCCCCCACCCACCATGACTCCGCCTGTTTATGTGACGTCACGCGCAGATGGGAACACGTTGACGTCATTGCGCGGGAGCTGTGGTGTCGTGCGCGCCAGTGCTGGACTGCCCCCCCCACCCCTCACCCTCCCCCCACCTCTCACCCTCCCCCCACCTCTCACCCTCCCCCCACCTCTCACCGTCCCCCCACCCTCCTCCCACCTCTCACCCTCCCCCCCACCTCTCACCCTCCCCCCCACCTCTCAACCTCCCCCCCACCTCTCACCCTCCCCCCACACCTCCCCCCCCACCTCTCACCCTCCCCCCACCCCTCACCCTCCCCCCATCAACCAACAACAACAACAAAATTCGTCATTCGCCACTGAGTGCTGTTGACGTCACCACGGCGCCGATAGCACCATGCAAGGTGGAACTCCGAAGCTACGTGAAGTGTCGCGGGCTCGCTGGACCTGCCCCCTACTGGACATCTGAGAAAAAGAGCTTCATAGCTCATCGGATTCTTCCAGTGTCAATACATATACTGATTCTGTGACGGGATAGACCGACGTGCCCATGGGTTGACTGAGATGACTGGCAGATGCACCAGCTGTGCCCCCTATTGTGCCAACTTACTGCATTTTAGCCGCCCGGCGCTCCGCTCGTTCCTGTGAGCGTCGCTCCTCCGTTGTTGTTGGAGGGCGACTGCCTCCCAACTGCTCAGTAGCATCCTTCACGATCCTCCTCCACAGAGGCCGATCTTGACACCGCTGGTACCAGTCATTGGCACATCCAATCAGCTCCAGGTTATTACGGGTAGGAACCTCCTGGTTCCACCAGCCCACAGGGGATTATTGTATCCGTCCGTCCTTCGTGAATCCAAAAATGGGAGGGGTGGGGCTGGGTGGAGAGGGGAGGGTGGGGAGGGGCTGGGTGGGGAGGGGATGGGAGGGGAGGGTGGGGAGGGGCTGAGTGGGAAGGGTGGGGCTGGGTGGGGGGTGGGAGGGGTGGGGCTGGGCGGGGAGGGGCTGGTCACCCCGTGGTGCCCTTATAAAACTCAACGTTTAACCTACTCACGCCGGCTTGTGCCCGTCCTCACAGTCGGGCATATTTGCGGAATATACCACGCCGCCGTTGACCCTGGCCATTGACCGAGCATCCCAACGTTCCTACCAGCTCCCTCCGCAGGAATGTGTTCTGTACCACATCAGTCCATCTCTCCTCCAGCCCGTGCTGCGCCCGTTTAGCCCGCTATCCGGCCAAACAGAAGCTATTTGGGCATGCGGTTGCTGGGCATGCAAGCTACGTAATCCATTCAACGCAGCCTTGCCTGCCGGAGGAGCTCACTGATGGGAATTTACCCAGATCTTTCAAGGATGTGTGAGCTCATGACACAATCCAGCCTGGTTAAACCCTGGATGGGTCGTTGGTAGGCCATCATGAATGTGTTCCTTCAAAGGGGTCCATGTTTCGCAAGCATAGAGAAGGGAGGCCATAACTGTGGCCGAGAAGACCTGAAGCTTTGTGTGGAGCGACAGACAAGGTAGCTTCCACACAGCAGCGTATCGCAGCTGATGACAAGATAATGCCGCTCGACTGATTTGGAGATTGACCTCCGCTTCCAAACCGGACCTGTGCATAAAGCACACTGCCCAGGTTTGAAAACTGCCCTATGACTCATATAGGGAGTTGGATGACACAAAGTACCCAGGAAAGGGCTTAGTTTTGGTGGAGTTGATCGGCCACTCCAGGTTCAGCAGTAAAGCCTCCAACTCCTCAGAGTGAGCAACAACTACCAGATCATCAGCATTCATAACATGATCGTCCAATAGGGAGCCATCTCTTGACCGCACTCGGGTATCGATCTGCCTGCCTCCCATTGTATCTGTACCAAAAAGAAATTCCTTTGGTACAGCCATGGAAAGCTTCTCGAACTACATGGTTAAAAAAAATGTTAAATAATATAGCACCCCAAGGAGAACGTTCTGACCCACCAAAAAGAGCTTTATAGTTCATCGGATTTCTCTAGCATAAATACATATTTCTCCTGTATAAATATTCAGATTTTGAACAGGGAATGGATGTGACTCCAGACGACACCCAGCCCAACAGGGACGGGGCCTCGTGTATAACCCCGCCCATTCGTATGACGTCATACGCAGATGAAATTTCGGTTAGAATATAGCATTCGTGTGTACGCTATGACGTTTTACATTACACTGATCGCCCCACATATGTACGTGATGACGTAATTACGTTTGAAGTGAAATTGCGTTGTGAAACGTGCTCACGTGTGTGCGTGATAACATAATTATGCTTTCTTTTCACTTGTTTTGGAAATTGATCCATTCCCAAAGGGTAAAAGGTCGAGCACATATTTCGCAAAACAAAGCGCATAAAACAGTAAATAGTCCAGAGGTGTGGACTCGAGTCATGTGACTTGGACTCGAGTCAGACTCGAGTCATGAATTTGATGACTTGCGACTCGACTTGGACTTGCATAACAATGACTTTGTCCCACCTCTGGTAAATACGTTGTCGTTTTTATTTTCATCCATTAATTTCACAGGTTGGAGGCGATCCATAAATGACGTCACGCACCTAGGGGGGGGGGGTCAAAAATTTATGACGATGTGTGACGAGGGGGGGGGGTGAGAAATGTGACGTCACATCAAAATGCGCAACTTTAAATACATATAGACAACACGTTCTACTTGATTAAATATACTTTTGATAAATGTTTTCTCCTACAACATCAGAATGCAGCCCCACATTAAATACGCACTACAATGATAATAGTTTAAAGCGATTTGAAGCATGTTATATTTTGAGGGGGGGGGGGGGCAGAGCTTTGTGACGTCATATTTGAGGGGGGGTGCTGACTTTGTGTGACGCCGTGTAACGAGGGGGGGGGGGGGGGTCAAAAATCGTCCAAAATCGCGTGACGTCATTTATGGACGGCCCCTTGTACCTTTTTTGGGGTCTGCACATTTTCTACTGTTAACCTACCTCTGTTTATGAAAGCTGTGCAGTTTACTGTAAAACAAGTTCAACACAAAGAACAGTACCAGATATCGGTAGAAATCGATGTTTGCCACCCGAACACAGATGTCAAGTCCCTGGACAGGAAACAACCCTCGTGGATGGGTGGCTGAGTGGGTGATTAAGTGGGTGAATTATCGAGTGACTTTGCAAATTAATTCGTGAATCAATGCGCCAGGGAGTGGGTGTGAGTGAGTGGGTAATGTGTTACCCACCTTTTGCAAAGGGGCCGTCCATAAATGACGTCACGCGATTTTGGACAATTTTTGACCCCCCCCCCCCCCCGAGTCACACGGCGTCACAAAAAGTCAGACCCCCCCCTCAAATATGACATCACAAAGCTCTGCCCCCCCCCCAAATAAAACATGCTTCAAATCGCTTTAAACTATTGTCATTGTAGTGCGTATTTAATGTAGCGCTGCACTCTGATGTTGTAGGAGAAAACATTTATTAAAAAGTCTATTTACTGGTAATTAAGTAGAACGTGTTGTTTATATTTTTTAAAGTTGCGCATTTTGATGTGACGTCACATTTCTCAACACACCCCCCCCCTCGTCACATATCGTCACAAATGTCTGACCCCCCCCCCCCTAAGTGCGTGACGTCATTTATGGACGGCCCCAAAGACTATCAAAACTACGCGGTGCCGAGCACAATGCTGTCCTGCAGTTCAACACAATGCCACCAGATCTCGGTAGAATGTCTACCATCCGAATACAAACGCCAGCACCCAACCACAGAGGTGACAACCCACCACACACAGCATGGAGCAAAGTCTAACGTGATTACGTCACTACGTAGAAGCGGCGTTGCCGGATTGAGACCCGTGACGTAGTGTCCCCGGCGAGGCGCGGACAGTCCACGGCAGTTACAGATTATGACGTAATAACACGCGATCTAATTGCGCAATCACAGTGATACGCGTGATACATGACAACCCCGCGACGTCACTTGATTAGTCACAAACATCAAATGTGACGTTTATGATTAATGACGTTGACGTCATCGCGTGAACTTTACGTCATTGGGGCGATTGAGGCCACGGTGACGTGCCGATGTGAATATTTTGAGACTTGGCCCATGTGCAGATGTTGACACGGCTGTATCGTCACGTTACACACGCGACTATTTACGGTAGAGGAATGTAATACTATGAGAATAGGTTTTACCCTTTCTGGCAATAAAAATAGGTGTTAAGATTTGTATTTAAAGCTTTCGTGACTGCAGGGATTCATATTCTTGGTTCTTTCGGTAAAGGCACGTAGAAGGGAAATAATAAAATAATAAACAAAAAATATTATTTCCCTTCTACGTGACTTTACCGAAAGAACCAAGAATATAGGTGTTAAGATGTTAAAACACCAAACTGAAACATTTTACAAGGAATCACGTCTGCATTACCCATATATTACCAGAAATGTGTGGTTAATGCAGACATGATTCCTTCCAAAAAGTTTAAGTTTGGTGTTTTAACATCTTAATACCTGTTTTATTGCCAGAAAGGGTAAAACCTATTCTGATATTTTGATACCGGCAAGGGAGGTCCCATGATAATGCAATACTGTAACTTTGTTATTATATTTCCCGTTTCAATCCGTTAACCTTTGCACGTGTATTTAATGGGATTCATCTGTCCAGACATGCCCTGCTGGGAATACAACAATTGCCCTTCTTCCTAAAAAAGGGCAATTGCCCGAAACGTCGCCTATTATATACTTTTTCTTTTTGGGAAGTGTTTTTGGCAAATGTGTTGAGGGGCCGTCCATAAATGACGTCACGCGATTTTGGACGATTTTTGACCCCCCCCCCCATCGTCACAGGGCGTCACAAAAAGTCAGACCCCCCCTCAAATATGACGTCACAAAGCTCTGCCCCCCCTCAAATAAACCATGCTTCAAATCGCTTTAAACTATTGTCATTGTAGTGCGTATTTAATGTGCCGCTGCACTCTGATGTTGCAGGAGAAAACATTTATTAAAACGTCTATTTAATTAAGTAGACCCTGTTGTCTATATTTATTTAAAGTTGCGCATTTTGATGTGACGTCACATTTCTCAAACCCCCCCCTCGTCACAAATGTTTGACCTCCCCCCCCCTAGGTGCGTGACGTCATTTATGGACGGCCCCTGAGTTGTGCACCAGACAACAACAAATGCAAATACAGTACAAAGGTTCCCTCTCCTGGTTGAATGAAGATTGAGACATACATTAGTACTAAAGTATGTCTCTATAAGACATACATTAGTACTAAAGTATGTCTCTATAAGTATGTCTCAATAAAAAACACATTATCAACCACACGTTATCTGCCCGAGCCAATGATGGATATTCCACATTCCCATGACGGAAGCTAGTATATTCTTCAGACAAAACACATTCGCGTTGCGTTCTCCCAAATAAACTACACATTCAACCAGGGCTTAATTTATACCGGTGATGTCAAGGACACGGCTACGTAAAATGTCAATTTAAGATTCCAAGAACACAGGATGAGATGTTACTATCCTTTGTGCAAGCACAAAGGATAGTAACATCAAGCACAGTGAGCCTGGTGAAATTTGGGGAGCGCGTCGTCAGTAGTGTATTCAACAATTACAAAACCGCCCCTGTATCACCCGAGTTAGCCACCCAGTAAACATGGAACTTTTGGTTGAACCACATGCCAACAACGTTGCATGTTTATTGGGTAAGTTGATCAAGCTGCTCATGGTAATTGGCACAGCTGATCATGATGATGATATAATTGAAGATGCTGCCTATTATTTAGCCAACTTCTTGTTTTAATAAATGTGATATGAATAAAGGCTATTTCCCAAAACGTCGCCTCATAATTTTCCTTTAAAGGCCAGTGTTATATCAATAAACGTGCCAAGTTTTGTGTGATTTGTGCTTGTCCACCACTGCTGATGCAATTGCTGAAAACTGATTACGATGCTGCAAAAGCAATGTATTTTCTAATGGCAATTATGATTTTGCGAATGTAGCTGCTTCTGCCGATTATATTTGGTCTTGATGATGACGATGTTGATTCTGATTATATGGTATAAGGGCTGCGGCTACCAACAAAAGGCACGATTCCAGTTTTAATATTAAAGGGTCAAGAAACTTCTTCAAATGAGCGAGGTTATAAGAACTAGGGATACCCAGACGAAGAGCGGCATGGGGTGGAATGCGTGTGGGTGGCTCTCCCCTAGGTGCAATCGGCCTCAAAATGAGAACGACCTTCAGCGTTGATGTATTTACGTATCAATGTGAGTAGTGTGTGTTTAAATGTATGGGTGCGTGTGTCGGGGGAGTTTGAGATTAGAGAACTTCGCTACCAACCCAGAAATCCGAGTTCAATTCCCGCCCATGGCCAACACCAGTGACAATTATTTGAACCGGTCCTGGGCCTCAAAGAGGTCTACTCAGCCTTAAATGAGTGCCTGGTACCCTGTGTAAACATCAGCACTGGGGAGATTTACACGGAAAAAAACACCACCTACAATGGCATTGCACATAGTTTGCATAGCAACTAAGTTCAGCGAATAGTGGAACAACGCGCGTGTCCATAATTAATATCTCATTCGAGAACCAAACATCCCATCTCCTGGCTTTGACATTCCTCGAAGAAACTGGCGGAATCATCAACCGCATCAGAACATGCATGAACAGCCCGATGCGCATATCTCCTTCATGAATGTGAAAGTCATGCCGACTGTGGGGCCAAGCAACCCCAAACTATTGACCATATAGTAATCCACGGTCGTCTTTTTCTCTCCTTCACGAACTCTCGTTGAAACCCTCTTGCCGTGGTGAACAGACCACGACAAGGGCTGGGAGTTCAGCTTTTGAGAGTATTGCTGCCATGCGCGAGAATGAAGCGCGACACAAATATACCGTTCGTTAACAACTCAATTTGACTTTTATTTCATTCTTTACAAAAGAAAAACCCGTGACTGGCAGAATCCTCACTTGGAAAACTTTACAGAATAAGGCGAACTGACCCCGTGTGTCAATTACGATCCTAGTTCAGCGATTGGTAAAGAATTGCAACTGCAAAATGAAATAACGGCGAACAATACAACTGTAATGCAAACATATAATTGACCCCATGGTCTGGACACGCTGCACCGAGACAGAGTTCAGGTTCATCTTCTTGGTTCTTTCGGAAAAGTCACGTAGAAGGGAAATAATAAAATAAGTAATCCTTAATGATTTATTTTAGTATTTCCCTTCTACGTGACTTTACCGAAAGAACCAAGAAGATGAATCCCTGCAGTCACGAAAGCTTTAAATCGAACAGAGTTCAGGTTGTGGCGGGGTCGCGACCTCAGGGCTCGCTCTCCTCGGGGGGTACCCCCGCTTCGCTGCCCGCGTCCCCGGGTGGCCCAACCGGTGGCCCACCCAGTGGCCCACCCAGTGGCCCAGCTGGCCCCTCTGGGGCCCGCACCGAGCGCCGCACGGCCCTGAGCAGACATTGCTGGAGCAGCGGGTAGAGACGCTGAGCGCCATCCACCACCTCCCGAACGGCCTCCCGCAAGACCTGCTCGTCCCACTCTCCCTGGCACACCAGGCCCGAGACCTGGTCCAGCGACGGCAGCAGGGCCACCGTCAGGCCCCCGTGCTGCTCCGCCTTGACCGAGGGGGCCCCCTCCCCCGGGGCCGGCTCCCCATACCGCCCGTACTCCTCTGCGGCGCTGGGGTCGAGCAGCAGCACGGCACCGGCTTGCCGCGCGGAGCAGCCCACGGCCAGGTCGTACATCTCGATGCCCGCGTCGGCGAGGGCGAGGGAGGCCGCCGTGACGGCCGCGCCGAGGGCCCCGCCGTCGTCCTCCAGCACCGTGACGAAGACGTCGATCTGCGCCTTGGGGTAGCGGTGGAGGCGCACGGCGGCCTCCAGGGCCTGCACCACGGCCAGGGCGGCCTCGCGCTCGTCGCCGCCGGGAGGCCGCGCCTCGCAGCGCCGCGCGCCCGCGAACGGCGCCACCCTGAAGTCGCAGTAGAGGCGGCCTCTCATACTGAAGTCTTCCCTGCGTAAAACCTCCCTGGGTCCGTGCACGGCGCACAGCACCTTGGTGTTCTTCGCCTCCACGTACGCAGAGCCCTTGGCCTGGCTCAGCAGCCCGGCACGCGCGAACGAGGCCCGCAGCTCGTCCGGAGCGCGCCCGTCGGCCCGCTTGCCTCGGCCGTCGAGCAGAGCCCGGGGGGCCGCAACGACTTGGGCCGCAGGAGCGCAGAAGAGAAGCGGCGACTGGGAGTCCTCGGGGCCCTGCAGCCTCCTCGTGTCGAAGGGCATCGTGAGAGTCTCGAGGCGAGCGGCTCAGCAGCTGCCCGGGGGGGTTGCAGGACGACGCGAGTGGGACGCGGAACCACGTGTTTGGTGGCGCGCAGTGGCACTGCTACACCACGTGGTGGCGCGCAGTGCCACTGCTACGCCACGTGGTGGCGTAGCAGTGGCACTGCTACGCCACCACGTGGTAGCGCTCTGCGAGCTGAGGATTCCGTAAAGTCACGTATAAGATAAAATAATAAATTAAATACAGTAATAGCATACGACGTTTCGATTGCAACACAAGCAATCATCATCAGGTTGCTTGTGTTGCAATCGAAACGTTGTATGCTATTATTTAATTTATTTATTTTTCTTTATACGTGACTTTACCGAAAGAGCCATAGAGTAATTCCTGCAGTCACGAAAGCTCTAAAATTAAGACTGAGGATTCCGATCTGCAGAGTCGTAAGCCGAATTCTTCGAAGTGGAAGAAGAACATCGCCACAAACGACATTGAGACGATGATAATATAAGGATGGGGTTTTACCCGTTTTGGCAATAAAACAGTTGCGTTAAGATGTTCGAACACCAAATCGATGCCTTTTGCAAGGCATCCAGGCTGCATTAACCACACGTACTTGTGACAAAACATGCAAATAAACGTGCTCTAATAATATATATGCGTTGGCTTTGAGACTGATTGGCCTACACCAGAGACTACCTTCTGTATCCCTTTGTCTTGCCAGAGTCAGACCAGAGAACGCCAACAGGCAAACAGTACAAAGATAATGCAAGTATCGGAGCCCTTATAGCTCGGATCTGTAACTGTTTCAATACTTGGGGTAGCGGTGGAGATATTTGGATAGTAGCCAGATACGTCCTTATATCTCCCTGGTCTCTGTGTGTGCTATAAAGAAGGGACATTGCCCGAAACGTCACCGATTACAAACGTTTAGTTATTTTTTTATACCATAATTATTAACAAATGTATTCAGTTGTTATTTGTGGTTGTGCACCACTGCCAACGCAATTATCACCAAATAATGTATTTCAAGCCAATGCATTTCACGAGCCAGTGGGGGGTGGCACGTGCCCCCCCCCCCACTGATCCGATCAAAATCCCTAATTTCGATCGGATCATTGGGGTGTATTAGTAATAAATCGGCATTTTGCGACCCCCACTAATATGTGTAGCATATTACGTGCCAGGGACTCTATGAGATGGTAGGACAATAGTCTGAGTCCATAATTGGCAATAAGTAACGACAAAGCTGTTATAAGTGACTCAGAATTGTGCGTAGTTGCGTATACAGTCCACGACTTCCCTGAAGACATTCACCTTCAGCGAGCGCGATTCCGATCACAATGCGGTTCGAATTCGACCATCGATCGATGGCTGAGCCATCGCCGCACACGCGTCCAATACAAAGCAAGGGACAATTCCTTACTTAGGAACAACTCCTCTATCATTTTTCATTGCTGGAGGGGTTGCCCCCCCTACCTGAAAATATTGGCTCCGCCATTGGTACCAATTATTTTATATATCAGACTCATCCAGGATGTAAATGTAGGTCGCGGAGTTTTTTTGTTTTTGAAAAAGGTATTCTAATAATAATAACATCCAAACATTTCGTAATGTGCCGTTAAGGCGCGGAGACCGGTTATTCCTCTCTTGCAGCATCTAAGTCAACAAGAATGTTCCAACCTGTAATACAGGCACTTTATTCATGCAAAGTCTGACTGAATCTTCTGACGTGGCACTGTGAATCGAAACCGGTCCAGAGTTTGCTTGAATTTCAATCAATGCTGCTGAAAAGATTCAATCCTAGCAGGCCGCATGGTGAAGACCAGGGCTGAATTTCATCTGGAGCTGACCGGGACCGAGCTCTGGAAAATATTTCACATCCCCCTCCGATTATGACACCGGCAGAGGGGAGCGGTGGGTCTGGTGGATGAGGAGCCCTGGTGAAGGATGGCCAGTGATGATGATTTTCTTGTTTGTTGATGATGATTATGTTGGCAATGGTAAATAATGATGACGAAGGTTAATGATGGCTGTGAGTGATTATAAATACTGAACTATATTAAAAGATGAGCACATTGTTCTTTTTTAAGGATGATGACGATGTTATTATTGATTATGAATACTGTACAATGCTATTAATTCTTATACTCTACGATGTTACTAATGATGCTGATTAATACGATATTATTATAATTGATGACTACGATGTTACTAATGATGATTCAATTATCAATACGATGTTTTAAATTAAGATTAATACTACGTTACAAACGACGATTACGGATACGATGTTATTCATGATGATGATTAATGCGATGTTACTCATCATGATTACGAATACGATTATATTATTGATTATGAGTATCAATTACGGCGAAGGCTGATGATGCCCCCCCCCCCCGTCTCCCCAAGGAAGCGAGTGATCCCCACCCGTGACGTCACTGCGTACGTGCACGTGCGCACATCGCTCACATCCCCGCATCATCATCACCACCACCACCACCACCGTGCGTACAATTCCATATTCCCGCGACGAGGGCCAGGACGCCCGTACGATGGCCACCGATTGACGTGCCACAAAATGTTGATCATCGTCCAACGTATACAATTTTGAATTCGTATCGCGTCGAAAATGCGACCACATCCCGAGACGCTGTGCGGAAACGGTGGCCGTATTTGTGTAAGAGGGAGCCGCAATCATTGCAGAGGGAACGGATTGCCCTTGAAACCCATCTCTCCTATCGTAGCCACACCCTACCCCGACTGCCACTCCCTGCCCCCCCCCCGCTACGACCAGACCAACAACCCCTATCACTACTATTTAGATTATTGGGCTGATTTAAATGTCCACATGAGCTATCATTTGTGGCCAGGTTGCTTTTGAAAAGGAAGCTAATATCTCAGTGGGCTTTACCTGGTAACATAAAGAAAGATCTAGTTTTATTTGTGTTTTTGAAAAGTTATTTGCTTACATTTTTTTGCGCTCTAATCGTGTTTTTGTATTGTTTGTTGTTGAAACGTTCTGACCCGCCCCTATCGGACACCTGTGAAAAAGGGCGTCATAGCTCATCGGATTCCTCCGGTATAAAATCCATATTCTGATTATATCACGACCCATATCACTATCCCTCTCACTACCCCGATCACTACTCCTGCTGGTATTTTCCCCAGCTACGATCCTTAACCACTGCAACCTGTTCTCCTATCACCACAACTACACCACACCATTTTTAATAACCTCACTCTTTATTTCAACCACTATGTTACGTGCAATTTTATAGATGTTGTAAAGCGCCTTGGAATAAAGCGCGACATAACTCCATATACGATAGCCTATTGAGTCTTGAATTAAAGATAATAAAACATATTTAATTATACTGGAGGGATCCGATTAGCTATAAAGCTCCTTTTATCACAGATGTCCAGTAGAAGGGAGTCAACAGCACGGTTTGTAGGTGGGAGAAACGGAGTTTCGGACCATTGGGTGCAGCAGAGGAAAAAGAAACGAGGCCGATTTTGATACCGCTAATACCATTCAGCCGCATATCCAATAAGTTAAAATTTTAATCTTACCAGATCAGTGCCACTTACTCTCCCTCCTCTATCCGGCGAGTAATGCTAGTTACATGACAAAGCCAACAATTCCTCATCTGCAGGAGGAGCACACTTAATGTGCCCAGATATTCAGAGTTTAATTCGCTTCTGGTCTCACACACATACACGTTTACACGCGCACAAAGATGCTGGGACACGTGATGTTATCCAACCTGCATGTCACCCGACCTCCTTTGTCTCCCCAGTGCTTAATGTTCGCACGCCGTACAAGGTATACACATTTGAGGCTGCGTCGACCTAGGAGCGGCCCAAACACCCGGTTCAGATATCGCTCGCCCGTGCTGTTAGCCGAGGCCGGGAATCGAACTCAGGTTCATGTTACCAGGTCCGAAGCGCAATGATGCTCATCACTGCACCACCGCTCCGCGAGAGAATGCCCTACACACGAGACGCGCAGACTGAGTGGAGCCATGCGCACACAGATAAAGGCAAAGATCCCCCGTATAGCCTTCACGAACTGTTGGGGCAAGTGCTGTCAGCGAGCACCGCTGAAGGTCGGAACGGCACACGGTGGGGGGGTAGGTGGCCAGCCAGCACCACGCCCGACCGCCTTTGTCTCTCACAGATAAAACACACACACATACGGACACATACACAATGACATTTACATACAGTACTGCATACACATACAAAGTCAAAGTTCCCCCTGTAACCATGACAGACAGCTGGGGCTAGTGCGGTGAGCGAAAACCTATTAGCGCGCACGATGAAGTGGTGTGGCGAGAAACCACTCCTGGTCATCTTTGTCTCCCCAGTGCTGTTTACATATCGCATCGGGTACTCATTCTAGGCTGAGTCGACCTAGGTTGAAACATACGTACACAAATACAGCCCCCCTATGTATACAGCAAGTGCTGTTAACCAGTAGCACCTACGAAAGCGTGCACGGCACACCACGCCCGACCGCCTTTGTCTCCCCAGTGGCGATGCTTATACATCTCACCAAGTACTCATTTGAGGTTAAGTCGACCTAGGGGAGGCCCAGATAATCGTCACCGGTGTTGGTGGTGGCAGTGAGCGAGAATCGACCTTGAATTGGCCACCGTCAGTGCGTATAGGCTGGGCGAGGCTTACTTTGGCAGCAGAGGGCAGTGTAGCCACAAATTTCCCTCTTTTAAGTGGCCTGGATCGGTGGTAGCGCAGTGCGCTAACCACCTGCGCCACCGCTCCCTCACCACACAAAGCCCGTGTAGCCTCAATAGACTCTCGGGGCAAGTGCTGTTAGCGAGAAGCACTCATGAAGGCCGGCACGGCACACGAGGGGGTGGGTGGCCAGCAACCACGCCCGGCCGCCTTTGTCTCCCCAGTGGCGATGTTTACATATTGCGCCAGGTACTCGTTTGAGGCTGAGTCGACATAAGGGAGACCCAGCTACTGGTTCAGATGTCACCGGTGTTGGCCTGCGAGTGGGAATCCCACTCGGGGTAGCCGTGTTCGTAGCTCAGCGCGCTAACCACTGCGCCACTACTCCCTCGCAACACACCCCACCCCCACCGAGAGAATGACCTACAAACATGAGACGCACAGACTGGGAGGAGCCAGAACTTCAATTACACAAGCCAACACGCACGCCCACATCAACACACACACACATATACACAAAGGTGTCCCGGGTAGCCACACACAGCCTGTAGGGGAGAGTGCTGTTAGCGAGCACCTGTTAAGGGTTGGCACGGCGAACGACATTGGTGGGGGTGGACAAAGTCACGCCCGGCCGCTGTTGTCTCCCCCACCGTATCAGTGACTCATTTAAGGCTGGGTCGACCTAGGGGTGCCCTGCCAGGAACCGCTTCAGATAAACAACACCGTGTAAAGGTGAAATCGGCCTTGGTCAGGTATCGAACTGTGAAGGTTGGGTTGGTAGCGTACTGACGTGAGCAATTGCGCTATCACGACCCAACACGAACGCGTGGAACCACGTGCACGTGAGCATGTGTGGTTCGTATGGGGAGCGGTCGTGCAGTGGTTAGCGCACTGCGCTAAGAACCCGGCCACTTGAACTGCTGGGGCCTCCCCTAGGTCGACTCAGCCTTAAATGAGTACTTGGTGCGTTGTGTAAATATCAGGATTGGGGAGACAAAGGCGGTCGGGCGGGCGTCGGTCTGCCCCACCTTATAACCTCGCGTTTCGTATCGTGCCGGATTTAATAGGTGCAAGCTTACAGCACTCGCCCCAACAGTGTTCAAGGCTATACGGGGGATTTTTGTGGTTGGTGTGTACGTGCAGTGATGTTGCTCGGGCCATTGGGAGCCACAAGCAGCCATTACTTGTGGAGCCTCCCCTTTCATTTTACAACCTCCCATTGAAATGACAGAAAGCGATTTAGCCAAAAACTAGAGTTCTAGCGAGATTCAAGAAGAGATGCGTACTGACAGATTCGACGTAAATGTAGTGGGATCACAGAGATGTACAGGGTGGTCCCGATGTATTGTGACCCTCCGTTTAATTATTTAAAACGTAATATTTTAAGCATAAATGAATATACAAAGAAAAACAAATAGGGGTCGATTAATTGGTGGCGGTGGGGGCACAAGACATCTGGATCACCCTTTAGACAAGAGACGAAGATGTCGTGAGATAAGAGATGCATAGACAAGATAAGGGATAATAATTATGCTTTTTCATATGTTAATTTAATTACGTGTATTAGGATCTGAATTCCAGCTGATATTTTTTATTCACGATTCCGCCGGACCCATTGATCTTCTCGGGGCCATGCGCATTTTGTTGGTTGATTTGCTTCACGCCACGCGTCGCGACTGTCTGCTGTGTACGTGCGAACACTCCCAACACGTGCGCGCACACGTACACAGCTCGTAGGGGGAGCAGTGCACAATGCGCAATTGTGTGCCGCGGGCACCTCGGCCACCCTGGGTCCGATTCCGAGCCACCGCTATCATCAGATCAGTCGTGATATCAGTTCAAGTTCATTGATTAGGTATAGCCCTGTGAGCCATTCGGCTCTTGAATCGGGTGCAACCGCAACAAACAAAAAACAAAAACATGAACAAAAAAACATCTTAAAGTGAATATGTGACTAAGTGCAAACAGAAAATCCAAGAAAAGACAGCAAAATATTGCAGAAAAAAACACCGTAAACCAACGCTGTGTGCAAAAATCCCAGTGGGATGCAAGTCAAACAACAACAACAGCCTGTACAACATGGTGCGGCGTGTAAACATCAACACTCGGGGAGACTGGGGCGGCCGGGCGTTGGCGTTGACCATGCGACCCCAGTGCTCGCCTCAATCATTCGTATTGGCTGATGTGGATGCAGAGCAACAACTACAATTTCACATTCAGGTGATCAAGCCATAGGACCGCGTCTGGAGCAACCGGAGTGGTATCGCCGTGATGTCTCCTTCGTATTTGAGGATCGGGGCATTGCGTCGTTATACGTTGCCCGCTCCGTTCTGGATGACCACAGTTGCACACTACTGGAGAAGATGTTGTTTCTTTCACTTGCCATTTGCGCATCAGGTGTCCGCATCTACTGCCACGGTTTGTGCAGTGGATGCGATTTAGGATGGACCGTGAGCTATGTGCAGGATCAAACCCAGGCAAGGGAATCAACGTAACAGGCGCTCACTAACGGCCCTTTTCCCAGAACTTTGCGAAAGTTTATACGGGATGATCTTTGCTCTTTTGCCGGTCAATGTGAACGCGTATTTCCTGTGCGTGGGTGTGAACGCGGTCGCGTACACGTGCTTGGTGAGTGTTGCCAACAACATCTGCGTGAGTAATCGTGAGTTTTATTACAGGAAATCACAGATCATCCAAGTTTCCTAGAGTTATGGTTCGAACACGACCCCCCTTTATTTAACCCCCCCCACCGCCGAACGCAGCTGTTTTAAAAGTCGCTCTTCACAATCGTGTTTGTTTTGTTTGAATTATCTTGAGCAAGAAGATCAAGTACGTGTACCGTATTCTCCCCCAGTGTAAGACGCTCTGGAAATTGAGCGATGTGTCAATAAGACGCGTGTCAATACAATTGATACAATTATGTTCATAAAGACACACACACACCTACCACACACACACACAAGGGATTGTAATAGGCACCCCCTAACGTTTGCTTTAAAATACAGAGAGGTGGGAAAGAAAAGTGGCCTCATAATTCAGAGAATGCTGCATGTACTGTATAGTTGTTCTTATAGTAACGGACTACATTTGAATTCCATTTTACTGACGTCTGAAATACATGCTCATATTGTGCCCGCACTAAAATACCCGAATACAAACCAGGAAAGGACATCGTGTGGAGAAGTGCCGCTAGCTGGCGCCTATTAAGGTCAACACTTTACACGTGGACACGCGCGAGATAGGGGTGCAAGCAGAGAGTGGTGGGTCCGGTTAAAAACCCCACTAACGCCTCCGTCTCACCCACCCAGTTATGATGCTCACACACACGACCACAAAAAGACTACGCCACCACTTTACAATTGTACAATTAGATCGAGTTAACCTCGGAGATGGCCAAGTTGACTCAGATTGCAACTTGGCACACGTATACACGTTACACGTATACAAACACGTGCTGTTGTATGTCTATACAATTAAGTGTTGTTAGCAAGGATGAAAGCCGACACGCCATGAGAGATGGTGGTGGGTTGGCCAGAGCCACGCCCGACCGCTTTTGTCTCCCAAGTGCTGATGTTTTACACACCGCACCAGATTCTCATTTATGGCCGAGTCTACCTAGGGTAGGCACAGGACCGGTTCAAATATTCTTCACTGTTGTTGACCGTGAGCGGGAATTGAACTCCTGTTGCTAACCATAACACCACCATATAACTATAGGATGGGCAATCCTAGACTTATGAACATTATTCGTTCCTGAGACTCGTTCCTAAATCAAACGGTTCGTAAGTATACAGTGTATTGTACACACACACCGGTACGTGTGTATGTGCACGTGTGCAACACGTATGCTGGGTACGTATTTTGCCATATGCGTATATTTTAATACTGTGCCACTAAATCTGTTACCGTGTTTACAGATCATAGGCCGATGTGGTTTTGCTCAGAACTTTAACAATCGTACGTCGAATAATATCATGATTATTACAGACTGTAGTATTGATTTGCGTCATATATATATCACCAGGAGAAAGCCCTGTAATGAGATTTGGCACGCGATAACAAATCGATCAAAATTACAGATTCATACGTGCTTGTATGTGAATTTACAGGTACGTGATTATGTCTACACAGTCCTTATTTCAATCCACTGCTTGTTGAGAGTTTTCGACCCCAGGTCCTTGCGGGGGTGGGTCATGGGGGTTGTTTGACCATACTTGACCACGCCGATCATTGTGGGTTTGGTGGAGTGTACAGGTTGTCCACAGAGTCCCTTTGCACGATGAGGGAGGGGGCTCTGGTGCGCATTATGCCCTCGCAGTTATGGGATCTTTGAGTTGGGATTTCAGTAGACGATGGATCGATAATTCCTTTTGGAGAATTATCAAGAAGAGTGTCTCACGTTTGACATGTATAAATACTGTATTGAGGAACTCACAACAGCTATCCGGAACTGCGTTGTGTAATACGCAGCCATCCACTTGGAGGAAATGGTCAAGAAGAATTTGGGCACGATGTCAGCTTCGTACTGAGAATAGATGGCAGCACACGGAGCTGTTCGAACGGAATTTTTCATTATATTTTGTTCATGCAAAACATGGCTACTTTGTAGCCATCCTGTGTATTATGATGTCTCTATGGGAATCACTCGGCCTCCAGAGGCTCCCATAAGCGCATGCAGCATCACAATGTCGTGAATCGGATTCTGGCGCAGACTCGAGCTCATGCATCGTTCGTAAAGAAAATCGTTACAGGAACTTAGCTATCGAGTGTGCAGGAGATGTAACTGCACGGGGAACCCTTGGGGCTTTCTTTGAGTTTATGGGTCTCTGTGTGAGAATATGTGTCTGTGAGTTTGTGTGAATCTATAGATCTCTCAGTGAGTCTATGGGTTTCTTGATGCGTCTATGAGTCTCTGTGTGCGTCTATGGATTTCTGTATGAGTCTATGGGTCTCTGTGCGAGTCTATACGATGCCGTGTGAGTCTATGGTTCTCTATGTGAGTCTATGGGTCTCTATATGAGTCTATGGGTCTCTCTGCGAGTCTATGAGTCTCTCTGCGAGTCTATGAGTCTCTGTGCGAGTCTAAATGTTGATTACACCGCGCTCCACCACTGGACTATGAATTTTTAAATCTAGGTTGAAAACTCATTTCTTTAGAACTGCTTTTGTGTTTAGTCTGCTCTTCTTCCCCCGCTCCTCTGATTAGCGCGGTTAGCTACTTACGGTGCGAAAGAAGTTCAACATAAAAAGTACTGCGCGTTAGAGTGTGGGGCAAGCACGTTGCAGGACATTTCATCACCAGCATCCTGTACTACGTAACCAACGCTTGGTGCAGCAAACTCACCCACTTACCACGTCACGGAGTTCTTATAAAACAATAACAAAGGGTTAAATTGATGCACAGAGTGCATAACGTGTGTAAACACATTATACAACGTAACAATATAATATCGAAACACGAGCCCACGTATTCTGTAACCTCTCTAGAGAAGAGGTGGGAGTGAGGGATGTGGCGGGGGGGGGAGGCGGTGGGGGCGATTCCCGGTGAAGATTATTATTGAACCGGTTCTGAACCTCCCACCCAGGTCCTCTCAGCCTCAAATGAGTACCTGGTGCGGTGTGTGAACAAAGGAGGTCGGGCGTTGTGCTGGCCACCCATCTCCTTGTGTGCCGTCCCGGCCTTCACATGCGCTCGTTAACAGCACTTGACTGAAAAGTCTGTTAACGCTACACGGGGTATCTTTGTATTTATGTTTGAGACTCCGTGGTGGGGAGCGGTGGCGCAGTGGTTAGCGCACTGCGCTACGAACCCGTCGACCCGAGTTCCATCCCCACTCGCGACGGATTAGTCGCGAATATCTGAACCGGTCCTCGGCCTCTTTTAGGTCGACTCAACTTAAAACGAGTGCGGTGTGTAAACATCGCCACTGGGGAGACAAAGGCGACCGGGCGTGGCGCTAGCCACCCACCTCCTCGTGCGCCGCGCCGGCAATTCATAGGTGCGAGCTGACAGCCCTTGCCCCCAACATCCTGCCGAAGGCTATACCGGGGATCTTTGTCTTGTGTAGGCGATTGCTGTGCTGACGTCACTCCGCCCTATAAGCGCGCGTGCACGCGCCGAGCTCTCTCATTCACATGCGCGACGGCTCCGTGACGGTGACATCCACGTGGGGAATTCAGGTGAGGTCCAGGTGGGCGATCCAGCCCCCCCCCCCCAATACCCCACCCCTCCCTACCTCCCTCCTCTAATCCCCCCCCCCTCCCCCCAATTCCACCCCCCCTCCCCATCTCCATCCATTTGACCCGCTTGTAATTTCAGCCATATATTGTGTTACTGCCGAATTGTGTGATTGAGATAACATTCACATTTCGCCGGAATTTTGGTTTGGTTTGTATCAGAATTGTTTCCAAAAATATGATGCATTTTTTGTGTCTTGAAACCTTCAATTGCGTGTGAAATGATAACCTCGATGTATCAAAATTGTAGAGGAATTGTGTTTGGAATGTACCATAGTTCGTGTTGTAAATTAACGTGCATTGGAATCGAAATCCGAAATTATATTAAAACTAAATCGGAAATATTTCACGCGATTTTCGTCCGAGAAACAATTCTAATTTGCATTGCGATTCGATCCCAATTGTGCCGGAATTTGAATCCGCGGGTTTAATCGTAATTGAATTCGGACGTCATTAAAACGTAATCCATGTAGTCATTTGAATCCGGATTGCATTGGAGTTGACGTCTGGACCATTAGAATGGAATCCGGAAAGTGTTTTACTCAATAGGCGTGTATCCCCATCGCTGGGCGTGACGCTGAAAGAGCGACCATGGGTGGTGATGGTGCGTGGTGGTGATGTGTGGTGGTGTTGTGGGGTTGTGTGGTGCGTGGTGGTGATGTGTGGTGGTGTGGTGGTGATGGGGGGTAGTAATGTGTGGTGGTGTGATGATGTAGAGTGAAGTGGGGTGATGATGTGGTGATGATGTGTGGTGATGTGTGGTGATGATGAGTGATGATGTTGGTGATGATGTGTGGTAATGTATGGTGATGATGTGTGGTGATGATGTTTGGTGGTGATGTGTGGTTGTTGTGGTGGTGTGATGGTTATGTGTGACGATGGTTCTGGATGGTGATGTCTCGTCTCGTCGTAAGTTCCGGTGATGTCTGTGTTTGCATAGCGACGATGTATCTGTCGTGGTTGAACGGGGGGTGGGTTCGATATTCCCGTCTCGCTATAAGGAATGTTATTTTCGGAATGGAACGCGGAACGGGGATGGGACCGATACTAATCGGCTCGTGTGCAGCTGCTCGGCATATTGTTCCATCAGCGAGAGATGGCGATGGCATGCAGAGAGGGCCTTCATCCATCAGTGGATTGTTCACGGCTTATGCTGTTCCAGGGGGTGTCCAAATAGGAGTGTCTCTGTGAGAGTCTGCTCTGTCTGCATGAAAGCTGCTACCTCCGTGAGACGCTGGTGTCCTCTGTGTGTCTGTGATAGTTCGTGTCTCTGTGAGATTCTGTGTCTCTGTGACAGTCCGTGTCTTTGTGAGATTCTGTGTTATATGTGGTAGTCTGTGTCTCTGTGACAGTCCGTGTCTCTGTGTGAGATTCTGTGTTCTCTGTCACTGTCCGTGTCTCTGTGAGATTCTGTGTTATCTGTGACAGTCTGTGTCTGTGTGACAGTCTGTGTCTCTGTGAGATTCTGTGTTATCTGTCACTGTCCGTTTTTCTGTGAGATTCTGTGTTATCTGTGACAATCTGTGTCTGTGTGACAATCCGTGTCTCTGTGTGAGATTCTGTGTTCTCTGTGACAGTCTGTGTCTCTGTGACAGTCCGTGTCTCTGTGTGACAGTCTGTGTCTCTGTGGCAGTCCGTGTCTCTGTTACGTCCGCTCTCACTAGGCGGCGCTGACGCCTGAGTAAACGGGTGTCGCCGTGACTGAGCAACCGCACTCGCTGCTGTTGCCGGGGTAGCAGCAGCAGCAGCAATATCTTCGGTAAAAAGCTGAACTATGTCGATAGGAAGGTTGTGGTGTCGATGTGAGGGGAGTGATATGAATGTGATGAGAGTGGGTTGTCGATGTGATGAGAGTCATGTCGATGTGAGGCTGTCATTGCGAGCGCTGTCGCTCTATGGGCCCTGAATGCTGAAATGCGCTTTGCCTCTTAATGCGCTGGGGGGTGGGGCAGGTTGCTGGGGGGGGGGGTAGGGGGGGGACGGGGGTGGGGGGAGATGGGGGGCAAGTAGATGGGGGGGGGGTAGGGGGGGAACGGGGGTGGGGGGAACTGGGGGGCAAGTAGAGAGGGGGGAGGGAATGGGGGTCGGTAATGCACAGAGGTTGGAGGGGGTATTAGATGGGGGGGGGGGTTCTGTTGCCAAGGAGACCGTCGTTCACTCTACACCCTCCCCCCAATTAACCTGTAAACACCCCCCCCACCACCACCCCCCACATCAATCAGGGAGCCTTGGGAGGCGCTGTTAGCGAGCGCCTATTAAGGCCGGCGACGCCAGCCCCAAATGACCTCAACGTCTTCTCTGTTTGTCGGTCGGCTCTGAGCCGGTGCGGGGGGTGGGGGTGTTCTCTTTCTCTCTCTCTCTTTCTGACGAGGCTAAGGACATCCCCTCCAAATGGTTGTAGCGTGAACGGGAGAGCGCAAAATATTCACCTCGAATGCCCCCCACACACACCTTGCCCGTCCGCTCCGAGTTCGTCGGATCTCGGAAGCTAAGCAGGCAAAAATGAATCCTGGTTAGTAACGGATTTGGTTGGGAGACAGTCACCATGAGATGACAGTGCTGCAATGGATTATTAAATCTACCTCGTGTGCTTGAGCAACTTGCCTTGCTCGCAGTGTGGGGTTTCTCCGGTGTCCTCCCGAATGAAGCCAAACACTCAAATTGACCAAACAATTGGAATTGCCAAAATGTATCAATGGAGCAGCACCCTGCAAAATAGCAGCGATGCTTTGGTGAATAAATAAATGACATCATTTTTTTTCATTCTTGGCCGTGCCCATTCAGTTGTATGGATGATTGTGGTTACGTAAAGCTGACATATTTAAACACAAGCAAAGAAAATAATCAAACGGTGGAGTCTAGACAATGTGAACAGCATGCGAGTGGGAGAGACATCCCGTGGTGCGGGGGTGAAGGAGGCGATGGAATGGAGGAGCGAGGTTGGGTGAGGTCACAGGAGACGAAGCTCATTATTGATGAGGAAGCCACCCAAAGGAAGCCATGGCAGTGGATGATATGAGGACACGTGCGAACATCATCGTTATCGCTACAATACATACAGTCATCTAAATCGGTATCGTCCTCAGATGGTGTCCATTCCACATGCATATGATGAGACCAGTTCACTCAAAAGGTCTTTAAGCGGCTTCCTATTCCAACGAGCCAACTGGACTTGCCCCAACAGTCTGTTTCAGGCTATAATAACGGGGGATCTTTGTATTTGTGCATGTGTGAGTGAGGGGTTATGTATGGGGGTTGGGTGTGAGGGTGCATCTGTGGGGAGAGGAAGAGTGCTGTTTGGAGGATGCTGCTGGTGGGGCTTGCGAGGGTTGGGGTGTGTGTGGGGAAGTTCGGCGGAAAGATGGATTAACGTGTGCAATGTGTTCATTGGTGTGTTACTTCGTGTGCAGGAGTGTGTGACTGTGTTAGGCACAGACAAACATCCCCCGTGTAACCTGAACAGACTGTCGGGGCAAGTGCTGTTAGCGAGGAGCACATATGAAGGCTGGAACGGCACACGAGGGAGTGGGTGGAAAGCACCACGCCCGGCCGCCTTTGTCTCCCCAGTGGCGATGTTTACACATCGTCACTGGGGCTGAGTCGACCTAGGGGAGGCCCACGACCAATTATCAGATAATCGTCACTGGTGTTGGCCGAGAGCGGGAAATAAAACTCGTTTCGCAGCGCGCTAAACGATTTCACCTGAATTCGATTTCTGATCACAGCCAACATCGGTGGAAATGATCTGAACCAGTCCTAGGTCGACTCAGCCTTAAATGAAGGCGACCGGGCGCCTAGCAGATCCTCATCGCTGCTCGCGAACAGCACTTGCCCCAACAATCCATGTAGGCGATGTGGCTGGCTGAGTGTGTGGCTGTGAGAGTGGGGAGCGGTAGTGTCGTGGTTCAAACCGGCGGCCCGAGTTCGATTCCCGCTCACGGCCAATACCAGTGACAAATATTTGAACCAGATCCTGGGCCTCCCATAGGTCGACTCAGCCTCAAATGAGTACCTGGTGCCAATCGTGTAAACATGGTCTCCATCGCTGCTCGCGAACAGCACTTGCCCCAAAAGACTGTTAAGGCTACACGGAGGATCTTTGTCTTCGACGGTAGGCTATATGGAGGATCTTTATCTTCGTTAGTGTGCGAGCCGTCTGCCGTATTGGTCTCCTAGCAACGTCCATCACCAAAAAAAAATGAACTGCATCAACGCTTCTTGTTGTTGTCACCCTGCCATAGGTCGACGCTGCCCAAAGTGAGCACCTTATTTGGTGCTGCGTTTAGCACCGGGGAGATAAGGAGGTCAGGCACGGGGCTTGTTGACAACACGAATAGAGGTGTCCGTCAGTTTATGGTGTGTACGTGGTGAGAGGATGTGTGGTGAATTTATGTTCGTGGTAATTACGGGGTGTGTTAACTCCCTCGCCTGGTATACAGGAGAGGTTGTGGGTTCGATCCCGACCCTGACGCCTGCTGCTGAATATTTGGAGTTTGCGTCTCTCTCTCATCATCATCACGGTGGCTAAGAGATGTTAACTCCCTCGCCTGGTATACAGGAGGTCGTGGGTTCGATCCCGACCCTGACGCCTGCTGCTGAATCTTTGGAGTTTGCGTGTCTCTCTCTCATCATCATCACGGTGGCTAAGAGATGTTGACTACCTCGCCTGGTATACAGGAGGTCGTGGGTTCGATCCCGACCCTGACGCCTGCTGCTGAATATTTGGAGTTTGCGTCTCTCTCTCATCATCATCACGGTGGCTAAGAGATGTTAACTCCCTCGCCTGGTATACAGGAGGTCGTGGGTTCGATCCCGACTCTGACGCCTGCTGCTGTATATTTGGAGTCTGCGTCTCTCTCTCATCATCATGGTGGCTAAGAGATGTTAACTCCCTCGTCTGGTGTGCAGGAGGTCGTGGGTTCGATCCCGACTCTGACGTCTGCTGCTGAATATTTGGAGTCTGCGTCTCTCTCTCATCATCATGGTGGCTAAGAGATGTTAACTCCCTCGTCTGGTGTACAGGAGGTCGTGGGTTCGATCCCGACTCTGACGTCTGCTGCTGTATATTTGGAGTCTGCGTCTCTCTCTCATCATCATGGTGGCTAAGAGATGTTAACTCCCTCGTCTGGTGTGCAGGAGGTCGTGGGTTCGATCCCGACCCTGACGTCTGCTGCTGAATATTTGGAGTTTGCGTGTTCTCCCCTTCGGGGTTTCTCTTGACATTTAGAAACATGCGTTTAGATTTGTCAGCTATAACATTTCCACGTCATAAGCCACTTCGTTGAGCTATTATTTCTGGCCAGTTCGCTTCTGAAAAAAAAATCTATATAGCTCAGTGGACCTTACCTGGTAAAATAGAAATCGTCTATGTGTCCGTGGTCTGGAGTGTCCGCGGTTAGGAGTGTGGTGAGGTGTGTTTCGTGGTGAGTGGTGTGTTCGTGGTGAGGAGTGTGTGGTGAGGAGTGTGTGGTGAGGAGTGTGTGGTGAGTGGTGTTCGTGGTGAGTAGTGTATGCTGAGGTGTATCCCTGGTGAAGTGTGTCCGTGGTTCGGAGTGTCCATGGTTATGAGTGTGTGGAAAAGGGGTTTTCGTGGTGAGGAGTGTGTGGTGAGGAGTGTGTGGTGAGTGGTGTTTGTGGTGAGGTTCATTCGTCGCGTGGTGATGCGAACGTGGGAGCCCAAACCCCTTTCACACCACGGGTGGGGGCGGGTCCCCAGGGACAATGAACACAACACAACGTTTGGATGTTCACAATGGCCAGCTCCTCGCCTGTGATTGGCTGCTTGGCACCGTGTGGGCGGTGCCTGTGGACGATGACCTCAACGCGTGCAAGTCGAGGCGGCGTGCCGCATTCCAACAAGTCCATGAGACCCACCCCCCACGATCCAGCCTCACTTGACGAATTCAGACTTAATGGGAAATAAAACATCCTTAGAATCAGAATATATTTTTTTATATGCTGGAGGAATCCGATGAGCTATAAAGCCTTTTATTGTTTTACTAATGTTCAGTGGTTTCACAGATACTAATGTATCTAAGGAACAATTTGTTTCGCTGGAATCAAAATGATGAAAAAGAATAGGTTTTATCCTATCCGGCAATGATACAGGAGGTTATAAGATGTTAAAACACCAAATAGACACCTATTGTAAGGCATCGAGTCTGCATTAACCACACACGCTGGTTGTAAAACATGCTAACAAAAACCTGCTTTAATAATATATGCATTGTCTTTTAAACTGATTGGCCTACACTGATTGGCCTAATATATGGTGTTTGAACATCTTAACAGATTCTTGGGGCAAGTGCTGTTAGCGAGCACCTATGAAGGCAGGCACAGCACACGAGGGGGTGGGTGGCCAACACTACGCCCGGCCTCCTTTGTCTCACCAGTGGCGATGTTTACACATTGCACCACGTTCTCATTTGAGGCTGAGACAACCTTGGGGAGACCCATGACCTGTTCATATAATCGTTATTGGTGTTGGCCGTGAGTGGGAATCAAATTTTAGTGTCGTCGGGTTCGCAGCGCAGAGCAATAACTGCTGCGCTACCACTCGCCTACTGATAAATTACACATGTACGCACATTCCAATCTAAAGTATACACATCACACACATGTACACCATACAACATACACGTCATCGGCAGCAGCTTTGGTCTGCTTCATAATGGCCTCTTCAAGCGTCCATTTCTCACAATCCAGCGGTGCAACAATAACACCTGCACACGACTTGAATTCATTGCTCAATCTCTTTCAGTGAACTACCTTTCGGATGCGTTGCATGTTTCTGAAACATGTATCATTGTTTAAACACATACGCACACTATGCTCTCACATTAGACACGCATACAGCGGTGGTGCTGGCCCAATGGGGCCCCAAGTGGAAATATATTTTTGGGGTTCCTCTTTGAATCGTTTTAAATCCTTGGGGGAATGACAGACAGGATATAGACCGGAGACAGAGTTTGAGAAAGAACATAGATGCACTGCCATGAGAAAAGATAGCTGCAGACAATAAATATATGAATGAGAGAACGCTTGCCTCTTTATGCCAATCCGCGAATTAAAGATGTGAATTCGAGCTGATATTTGGCTTGGGTTGCGCACACCATCCACAATCCCTTAGGGCCCGCATAACTTGATGCTCTGCAGAGGCATTTGTGATTCAGTGGTCATACATTACAACCCACAACTCATCTGTAGTCAAGAGACACCCATGCCGTGGGTTCATTGCAGCGCTGTCTGGTTCCGATGCTGACCAAAACAAAAAAACAAATAGTTATACAGGGTGGTCCAGATGTCCTATGACCGGCATTTAATTTTCTTTTTTAAGGTTTATTTAAAATATACATTAATATGCAAAGGAAAAAAAGGTTTTACGAGTCAATCAGGGGAGGGGGTCACAAGACATATGAACCACCCTGTATAATAAAGTACAGTATAGTACTGTGGTGAATTATTGCTGCTAAAATTGTGCACTCCCAGAGAGCCATGGGGCCACTGATGGGTTGTGTAAGAAATGCCTCTTTATTGGTTTATATGGAGAGGTAACGATAGAGGCGCTATTGTCTTATCGATTTCAACTGACACAGGCGTATATCAATGAGGTTATTACATTTTTATATCGGGGCAAAATTACGATTTTCACCAATACTACATGGAGGCATCGGATCAACCTTCTCCAAACCGAATATTTTGCCGTATATATAAAAAAAAACTATGGGTTTTAGTACATCAGCCTTTCCAGACCAATATTATTAACAAGCCCCATTTGTTTAGGAAACAAATACTCTGGACAGGTTTTGGCCATCTGGGTGTCAGCAACAGGGTCGTGTTTTGATAAACAATAACGCGTGTGCACTGACATATGTTATTGAAAAGTATATTATTGCGTGACTTTTTAATTAGGAGCTAAATGCCAATTTCGAAGTCTATTGGGCATGACGAGTGAATGTTTGTGTAAGTTTTTTTTTATTTTAAACTCTTCAACCATTGAAGGAATGCAGTGGTTTATTAATATTATGCATAGTTTGTGTTGCATTGGCACACTCGTACTGCCGTGGATTCTTGAATCTTATCCCTATGAAGGAGCAATTCATCCCTTGTGAGAGTCTCTGTGTATCTCTATGGGTTTTACTATACTATACGGGCAATAGTGGGTTGCATGCTCACAATCGAAACGACCATGGCCTATCTTTAGTCCTGTACTTTGAAAAGTATGCCCCGTTGAATGCAAACCGCCAAATGTCACTTGCTAATAATAACAACAATACATAGGCTGAATTAACAACAAAACAACTTTTAAAATGTACTATATATGGCATCGAGAGGCGGAATGGGAGTTAAGCTTAGAGTCGTATTTCTTTAATCTTTCTACCCGTGATGCTCAAGGGAAACGTGGTGCATCATCATCATCATCACCACCACGACTCGTTCCACCAGATTGTTGTCGTCTCGTCCACCCCTGTGGACTTGGGGGTGACACACAACACTCACCCACACTATGCTAGCACTGCTCAGCATCCATGGCTGACGTTTTTTTCGTTAAAGTCACGTAGGAGAAAATAAATAATAAAAGTTAAAATAATAGAAATAATAATAGAAATATTATTTATTTTTTCCTACGTGACTTTACCGAAAAAACCTAAGCGTATGAATCATTGCAGCCACGAAAGCTTCAAATCTAGAATTAATGGCTGACGGTGTTCCAGTGACCTTCACCCATTGAGGGCTCAACAACCACCACCACTGCTGGTGTTCAACCATCACCCACAGCAGGTCATAACGCTTCCCATGCCCTTCCGTCTCCACTTGGGAATTGTCTCCCACCATCATCAACGTCTCTTTCTCCCCTCCATCTCCAAGCTTGTAACAACAACCACAACAACAACAGCCACAACAACAACAACCATCTTGCTCAACAGAAACGTGTTCGCACTCATTTTTTTTTACTCTTTACGCCTGCTTCGGAGCTGTGCTCCGCAACTAAGAATAACAACGAGTCGGTAAACAACAACAACAAAAACACCAACGACTTTGCTCGAGTTGTGAGAATCTCGCCGATCACCTCGTGATCCACCAACCTCTTCCTGCCTCCATCTCTCTCTCCCCTCCATTAACGCGCGCAAGGTCCACGACGTTCTAATTGTGAATATCGATAACACCCCCTTTGCCTCGTGTTATACGCGGTTTTGTTGATGTCGATGTTGTTGTTAACGGTGCGCTATTGAACAAGCGATTAATAATATATATACGGGTAAAAGTAGCAGTTATAATCAACGTTCGGTGGATTCAGTTATCGTGATTTTATTAATGTATTCCATCGCGCGCTTTACAACGTGGTTTAATTGGACCAAAGCTTAAGAAAAGAAAACAAAGCCCCCATCGGTTTGTAAAGTGTAAATAGGCGTAATAATGTGTGCAATTAAAACAAATTAGATTAAAAACTTCATAGTTCTGTGGCCCACACACGTGGGCCTGACTCCAGGCCAGGCGCTTAATCTCTCGCTATTTTTAATACTTTATACACTCGGGGTTTTAAAATAAATATAACACGCTTCAACCAGCCGTACTATTCAATATTAATGATGCTATTCGTGTTGTTGTTTTGTCGCTTTGATGTATGCCAACACGCGTTCGTTTGTCGGTGGTGTTGCAAGGTACAAGAGCAGCAACGATCTGCGTATTAACTCAACGACGTAGCCTCATCAAGTTGCATAAATTACAATCATTTAACCCCGACACTACTATACTGCACTAAATATAGATGTACATAAGAGTACAATTGTGTGTGTGTGGTTTTTTTAATGTACACGAATGCATTATGCATGTGCCCCGGTGTTCATTATTATTGCAAGCGAGATGCTGCTTCTGTGTTACTGTACACACACTGATGTATTGCCACAATGTTTCTAGTTTTATATTAGTGTATAGTTGTTCATACCGTGTCAACCCACACGGTTTAAACCCCGTATTCTTGTACAGGGAACTCGAGATTTCAGGTCCATCCGGCTGTACAGCCGTTTCGACGATACGGGACTTTGTGGGATGAACTTTAAGATTTATAAGGGCCACGGGGTGACCCAATAAGGTCTGAATTGGTCTGTAATAAGACAGCTACTTTGGTGTTTGGTACATGCAGCAGGATGTTTAAAAATGCAGCCGTGTGTATCTATAATGCGAGGTTTGAACGGGGGAAGAAACTCGCAGGGATTGGGGAGATGATGGGGCCTAGACGTGACTGCAATTATACCGATTTAAACAATATTTACCCCCCTATATCATTCACTGCGTCCTAAAATACATTCATACCAGAACACAGAAATGAAGATTTAATGACATTTTCGCCTGAGGAGTGAGCAGCTAATTACATTTTGGAAGAGAAACGTATGAGATATATATTTTTAATCCATACCATTGATTTGTTGACAGTCTTAATCGCATACGCGTTACTTATTCCAACAAAAACGTGAATGTAATTGGTTTTAATGCAAAGTGTTTAGCCCACGTCACTTTAATATACAGAGTTTATACACTACCCTGCAGTACACAGTACTGTGTGTATGTAGATTTCATAGACCTGGTTCCATTTCAATTACACCACCCCAGTGTATCACAAGTCAATTTACAAACATCTACCCCACTACATTCAGCTATGCTGGGAATTATCGCATTTAATAATACATTCCCCTCCTGGCTACAGATAACTGATATTGGTGCTTGGGTACGCTAATGGTCTTGGCTGTGAAATGTAGCCGAATGGTCTTTCTACCTTACACTCAAATGACCTTGCCCATGTCCTTTACCATAATAACCCCGTTTGTGCGATTTAACAATGACCCTGCCCGTTTCCTCTAAACTAATAAGCAACGACCTTGTCTGATGACCCTTCTCGGCTGTTTACAATAATTACCGTCTGTACCGCTACCCTAATGACCATTTCTCTGCCCTTTGACCATGGTGACTATGCCTTTTATTTTAATGATTGTCGATGGACCCTACCCAATTTTTCACTGAATATTTTCCTTGTCGCTGGTAGACTTAGGAAGAACCATGATCCCTCAGCACCCATCCCAGATCAGACCTATACTTGCAGCTGTTGTGGCAGGATCTGCTTGTCCGCATAGGCCTCTTCAGCCACCAGCGTGCCTGCAGAAGACTTGGATGTCCTTCCTAGATCTTCGTTCGCGAAGCCAAGCCATGATGATGGTAGACTGGAGTAGGTTAAGATGTGCCGAAAAGTGACAGCCATAGAGAGAGAGAGGTATTCTGGATAAGAGGTACTGGGTTTGGAATATTGACTTCACCCAGACAGACCTGGCTAAAATAAGTCTCACCTTTGCCCATTCTGTTCCCCCTACCTGTGTGCGTGCGTGCAGACTGACACGTGGAGACTGCTGGGGAGGGGGCTCTGGTTTGTGTCGATTCATTTTTTAGGGGGTGCGCACCGCGCTTACTGATCGGGCAGCATGGGGGGCGCTGCGCCTATGGATGACGAGCCCCAGCTGGTTCCACCGCCAGACGGCGGCTGGGGATGGGTGGTGCTGTTCGGCTGCTTCGTCATCACGGGCTTCTCGTATGCCTTCCCCAAGGCCATCAGCGTCTTCTTCAAGGAGCTGATCAACGAGTTTGACGTGGGCTACAGCGACACGGCGTGGCTCTCCTCCATCCTGCTCGCCATGCTCTACGGCTCAGGTGAGGCCGCTAGCAGCTGGAGTTACCAAAATGAGTAAAGCATATAGATATAAGTTTAAATATAGTATAATTCTGGGAGGCTCAAACAGGACACATCGTGAGCATGGCAGCCCCTCCTTGCTGACCCGCCCATGCTGGACATCTGTGAAAAAAGAGCTTCATAGCTCATCGGATTCCTCCGGTCGAACAAATATATTCTGATTCCGTCAACCCCACCTACTTTTACTTTGCTAACTCGATAATGAGACTTGCCCACACGGCAAGTGATCTCGCCCTTTGACGCTGGCCCACTCTCTTGACAATAGAGACCCTGCCTCCTTTGCCAACCATGCACCATTGCTCAGTTAGAACCATCCTTTGCCCATATATGTTGATGATGCAGCCAGAATATTTTTACCAGGAAGGACAGCATCCTTATTTCACAATAGCTTAGGGACACCAGGATGGCTTTTAAAGTGATCATTTTTTGGTGGTGCCAGGACATTTGTGTTGGGTTGGGAAGTTTTTCCTTACTGAGGGCCAAATAGGACTCTCAAATACCTCTTGTGGGCCACACATTAACAATCACCTTTGCTTTGTTCAATAATAGCTTGAAACATTATTATGGTTCACCTTTATTTGTGGCCGAATGTGTTAAATCAGCGATAGGTTCCCCACCCTTGGTACATTTGGATGAGAAGGAAATGCAGGTGTTATACTTATAGGTGTACTTATGCATACATTAATTAAGCTCATGATACATGCATCAAATCAAGTTGGCAAGAATCAATGTTTTCTCGATTCGTATATGGAGTAAATAATGGGTTAATGTGACCCCTTACAGCCACTGCAGGCTGCTACATACACCAGTGTCTATAATAATTATGGTATTGAATCACGACTGAATCACGAAAATTTAATTTGCCGAGCGGGTGAATTGTGCAACATGTAGTTTACATAGATTTGTTTTGCATTGCTGTGTATGGGTGGGAAGGTTGGGAAATGGACATAAGTTATAATAAAGTTGAGTCGTCTGCGTTCAGGCGTTACCAAAGACTACTTTGGGTGTCTTATAAAGGCAAAATAACAAATGAATGGATGTTGGAAAAAACCAGGTGTAAAATCAAACACGTGAAAGACTGCAATGAGACACATGTTTTGCATTCACCGATACACACGTGGCTTATGAGTCTTGGTGAAAGTGAAACCTATCCAGGGTGTCTGCTGCCGGTGCAGTCATACTTCTCAGCACCTTCGGTGCAGCTTGAGCCACGTTGGCAGGCAACGAGGAAGGGCCCGATTTAATAATCCTGAACGATCCGTTTAACGCACTCACAGATTCGCCCAATGTTTTCATCACCAGTTGACACACCGTCTCGGCTGCAGAAGGGGCAGGAGATTTGAGATGTGTTGTTTGATAAATTACCAGTCCTGTGCTGCCTCAGGGCAGCTGTCACTGTAGCTGGAGAACCCTCCCCCTGCACTCTCTTGTGTGGGTGCTGCACTCTGTTTAGCAAAACACTAATCGGGGGATATTGCCATAACATAACGCTGGCTCCACACCCTCTGAGGGTCTTATTTGTTTAATCCCCCACTGTACTGTGATGGGCCGTGATGTCACTGATTTGAGGTTGGCCATGTGTTGTGATGGGTAGTGATGGGGTTGCATGTGATGGGTGGTGATGGGGTTGTGGTGTAATTGGGCCATGTGGTGATGGGCAGGGGTATAGCGACGCGATGCATCGGTTAATAGTGGTTCTGCTGCTCACAATACATGTTTCGAATTGCAAGTGTAAGATTCAGTGTAATTCGAGTCATATACTGTATGTTACACGTACTGTCATGCGTTTACACCTCCAGCCATTATAGGCTGATACATTCACCGCAGTGTAAAATAAAGATAACAACCTGAATTAAACTTTGACACTGAATTGTAACAATTCAATTATTCACGGAAGACGAATTGTTACACCTGCAGTGATGGGGTATGTGGTAGTGGGCTGTATTGCGATGGGATTATGCTGCCATGGGATGAGTTGATGGTTCGATTCCTGCTACATGCGTTGCAGAGCAAGATATTGTGGCTATGAAAAGTCGCGTTGTAGTAATCCCTACGCTATCCTGGTCACTTGTTTACCACATGTTACTATATTGCAGCCATTAATGCTTACATTGCTCCACCCCTCCATTCTCGCGACTAAATCTGATTGGCAGCAGTATTGTGTTGTTTTTTTTTAAAGAGCAGTGGTGTTTTTCACTTGATGGCTTGGTAATTTCTGTGGTGGTGTTACAGCCAAAGTGCCCCTTATTTGCTGGAACAGTAAACACCTTGTGATATCATTATCCTCAAAATTAGGTCACCGTGTATTAACAATAACAATGCCCTTTGTTAATCCAGGAAAGCCTCACCGGGTCGTGAGACACCTTTTCAGGAGGATCTTGCATGCTAATTACTATTTTTGTTTTACCAGGTAAGGCCCACTGAGCTATATAGCTCTTTGTCAGGAGCTACCTGGCCACAAATGATAGCTCAACGAAGTGGCTTAACATGTGGAAATTTAAAGCAGCCACAAATACTCTAAATGCATGTTTCTAAATGTGGAGGGAAAGAGACACGCAAACTCGAAATATACAGGCGTCAGGGTCGGGATCGAACCCATGCCCTCCTCTATACCAGGCGAGGTAGTTAACATCTCCTCACCGTGGCTCAGCCATAACCCTAAATGTAGAAATTACCAGTCAATATATTGTGAATAAATAATATACAGTAATATGCTTTTATTAATACATTTACAGGACTGTCACAAAAGATACAATGAATCTCAAAGGGTCCTCACTTGGTTATACAAGGGCCAGTGAGTAGAAACATAACACCAGGTACTGGAAGTGCCTGCTTACATGAACTCACATTTGTCTTTGTGGGAAGCAGTAATGTCGAGGTTAGTGCATTGCACTCCGAACCTGGTCATTTGACTTAAATTCCTGCTCACAGCCAACATCGTTTCTCAATATCTGAACCATTCCGAGGCCTCCTCTAGGTCGACTCAGCCTTAAATGAGTACCCAGTGTGGTGTATAAATTTATCCACTGCGGAGATAAAGGCGAACGGTATGGCTAGCACCACACCACCTCATGTGCCATGTTGACCTTCATAGGTATCTGCCCCCACAGTTTATTAAGGCTATATTATTGTTCTCTATGTGCGTGTACGCGCTTGCATGCGTGCACGTCCATCCGAGTATTCATGCGTGTACGTACAGTGTGTGCATGCATACATGTATTTGTGCGCGTGTGTAGGTCCTCCATAGTGTTCATGCATGCAATACATGTGTGGGCATGTCTGTGTGTGTGTGGGAGTGGTAGTGTATCAGTTAGCGTGCTGCGCTGCAAATCTGGTGACTCGAGTTCAGTTCTCGCTCATGGTCGACACCAGTGACAATTATCTGAACTGGTCCTGGGCCTCTCCTAGGTCGACTCAAACGAGTACCTGGTGTGGTGTGTAGACATCGCCACTGGAGAGACAAATACGGCCGGGCGTGGTGCTGGCCACCCACCCCTACGTGTCCCGTGCCGGCCTTCATAGGCGCTCGCTAACAGCACTTGCCCCAACAGTCTGTTAAAGGCTATATGGGGGATCTTTGTCTTTTTGTGCAGGTCCTCTGTGCAGCATCCTCGTGAACCGCTTTGGCTGCCGGCCCGTGATGCTGGGCGGGGGTCTGCTTGCTTCATTGGGGATGATCCTTGCCTCCTTCTGCACCAACATCATCATGCTCTATCTCACGGCGGGAGTCATCACAGGTATGTGCAGTGAAGATACTGGGCCACTTTGGAACCAGGCCGCTGGGTCACATGGCCACAAGAATATAAGACTACTGGCCCGCTAGGCCAACAGGTCATTGGGCCACAGAGCGTACAGGTCTCTAGACCAGTAGGATACCAGGCCTTTAGGTCACAGTATCACTGGGTCTCTGATCCACAAGGCCAGTAGAAAAGGTATTAAAGTTTGGGAATGACTCAACACATCTATTACTTGCATTCATAAGTATATTGTTGACATGAACAATTCATATTCCTTGCCCACACTCCTCCACAAGGCATGGGGCTGGCGCTCAACTTTCAGCCGTCGCTCATCATGCTGGGGCGCTACTTCAACAAGCGGCGCCCGTTGGCTAACGGACTGGCAGCAGCCGGCAGCCCCGTGTTCCTGACCACGCTGTCGCCGCTGGGACAGATGCTTGTTAAGTCGTACGGCTGGAGGGGCGGCTTCCTTATCCTGGGGGGGCTCCTGCTGAACTGCTGTGCATGCGGCGCCGTAATGCGCCCGCTTGTGCCCCCGAAGGAGGACGCCGGCAGTGGCGGAAGTGCCAACGCCGGCGAGAGCAAGCGGCGTAACGGCAGCAGGGACGCCGGCGCTGCGGAACAAGAGCTCACCGAGATGTTGCCCTCGAAGCAGAACGGCGGCTTTGTGGCCGTGCCTCTGGACGACAATGGCTCCCAGGTCGCTGAGAGCCCATCGCCAGGCACCACCCCCCATCGGGAGACACCGGTGTCCCCAAAGAAGAAGCCGAAGAAGAAGCTGCTGGACTTCAGCGTCTTCAAGAACAAGGGCTTCGTCATCTACGCGGTGGCTGCGTCCATTATGGTGATCGGGCTGTTTGTGCCACCCGTCTTCATCGTGAGCTACGCCAAGGACATGGGCGTAGAGGACACCAAAGCGGCCTTCCTCCTGTCCATCATCGGCATCATCGACATCTTTGCACGGCCGCTGTGCGGCATATTAGCTGGCGTCGAGCGTGTACGCCCATACATCACCTACCTCTTCTGCTTTGCGATGCTCTTCAATGGGTTCTCGGACCTCATGGGGTCACTCGGAAACACGTACGGCGGCCTCGCCACATTCTGTGTCTTCTTCGGGATTTCATACGGGATGGTGGGTGCGCTGCAATTCGAGGTCCTCATGGCCATCGTGGGCTCCCACGTCTTCTCGAGCGCCATCGGCCTCGTGCTGCTGTGCGAGGCCTGCGCCGTGCTGGTCGGGCCGCCCAGTGCAGGTGCCTGTCCTCCTCACTTGTTCGCCCACATGCTTGCCCATATACTCACTCATTTGCACACATGCTCGCCCACATGACTGCCTGGTTTGATGCCTCGGTGGCAGAACACTTCTTTATTTGTTTCTGCGACTGACCTAAAAATGTCCAGGCCCTTACATCCATAGACCTTGCTTGAAATGTACACGTAAGAATACATTGGGTATAATTGTGCTGTTGTCTGGTTGAGTTGCCTACAATTAGTGGGGGGGCTGGGTGCTTTAACATTTTTCACGTTTGCCACTGAGCCGGCTTGCCTGGAGTCTGTGATTTAATTCGTGCAACAACTGCTGCCCAGTTGAAGACCTTGTGACATAATTGCACGCAACAACCTTAATGGTATTTCAGATAAAATACAAATTGGGAAAATTATTTTCAAATAAATAATAATACCCTCACTCAGTTAAATCAAGGACATTTTAATATGTAGCATTACCAAGACTTGATGTGTGAATGAGCTTAAACATTAATTTGTCTAAAATTACACTGCCCATAGAAACGTGCATTTAGATTATTTGACTGCTATACATTTCCACATGATAAGCCACATCGTTAAGTTATCATTTGTGACCAGGCTGCTTCTGAAAAATAGCTACATAGCTCACTGGGCCTTACCTTGTCAAATAAAAATGGTAGTAAAACAAGTTTGTTAAATTAAACGTCATCTCATGACTCTGCCCTCTGACCCCTACGCCCCAGGCCGCCTGGTGGATGCCACCAAGAACTACAAGCTGACACTGTACATGGCGGGCACGCTCGTCACCATCTCCGGCATAGTCATGGGCGTTGCCAACTTCTTCTGCCTACCCAAGGTGCAAGCTTGTCCACACGCGGCTCCCCCTCTGGAGCCCGGCAAGGAAGAGGGGCAGCCGCTGACGGTGGTAACCAGCACCGAGCCAGATCCCGATGCCGTGCACAATAGCCGGGGTCCCACGGAGCCCGACGTGGAGGCAAATGAAGTGCATGCAGCCCCGGACAAGGCCAAGCCGCCGTCGCCCGAGGAGAAGAAAGTGGATGCTGCACCAGCATCTGCGCACATAGAGGAGGAGGAGGCGGTGGCGGCAGCGGTGGCTTCAACCGCGGCGGCAACGGCGGCTGATGAAGTGGTAGCAAAGGCAGAGTCGAAAGTGGAGGCAGAGCCGAAAGTGGAGGCAGAGCCGAAAGTGGAGGCAGAGCCGAAGCCAGAGTCGACGGGAGAGGCGGCAGAGGCACCGTCGAGCAAGGAGCCAGATCCGGCTCCAGGCACGACTCGTGCCGACGTGGAGAGAGAAAGCGAGGTCTCTCCGCAGGCAGAGGCTGCCAGCGGCAACGACGACAACAAAGCGGCCACCGAGGAACTGAAGACAAACGACCCTACGAGCGGTGGAGAATCCGCCAACGTGGAGACGGAGCAGCACGCCTGAAGGACTGGCCACCGCCTCACACTGCCTCCAATTGGCGGGGTGGCACGTCCAGCGTCAACTCTCGTTTTGTTTTTAAAACATTTTTTCCCGTTGCAGGTCTTAGCATCGTGTGTTCCTGTAGGGCATTTACCGTGATTATTTGAGTTGCGTTTCTAGGCCTAGGCTTATTCACGTCTAAAACGTGAAGTATGTGCGTGCACCGCACGCGTGCCACCGTCGCGATAATCGTGATGGATAGTAGCTGTCTAATGCCGGACTTCTCAGCTGTATTTGTGACCGGAAGCAAGTGTCTTTGCTGTACAGTGCATTTCCTTTGGTTTCCATCCGCAATTTGGAATCTGTTCAATTACCTCGAGATTTAGAATTGAGGCTGCCATTGTAGATTAGGAGCAGACGCTTGATTAGCTGCTTTCATCAACGTCATTAGATTTTTTCGGTCCAATTAATCTCGTCAGTTTTATTGAACGACTCTTGATTATTGGTGAGGTCACTGGGAATCTCTTAGCGGTGCAGCTACATGTTGTACTTGGCGCAGATGTTGCTTCCGTATTGTGCAGTGGGAAATGTTATTGCAGCGACTGCAACAACGAGTTTTGTGGCGTTGAGGCCTTGTTCCAGGAGCATGCACACAAGCTCTCCGTTACCCTCGGCGTGCTGATGTCCATCAAGCCACTCGGCGAGAACCTCTGATTTCCTGGGTTCGAATCCAGCACCCATCCACGATTTAACAAAGTTTGCGTGCAGAAAGTTTGTTGACGATTGCCCAAAAAATATATATTTTCACTTAATTTGGCCTCGCAACATCGGATTAATTCTGAGATATTACTAAATATATCAGAGAACGAGTAGTGAATTACTCTTCATACAGCGCTGGTAGGAGAGGTTTTTGAGACTTTAAAGGAGACTGGCATTTCCGTGGTCTCACCACTGTGAAGGATTGTTTACTGGCAAAGGCAACCCTCCACCATCTGTGAGGAGTCACCAAAGTTGGATTTTTCTGTGTGTAAGAAACTCCACTCTAATGGCACAACTTGAATGCAGTTGTTCGTAATGATAAAAGGATGATTTGAAAACGTCACGTGAGGCTGCGGAGCAGCCCATTGGGCGAGTGGTGTAGCAAGGCCTCAAGCCTCAAGAGGAATAATTTGGGGTTTTGTACAACCAAGGCGTGCGACCCCCATCCGTGGGGAATTTACCAGTTCTCCACTTTGCTAATACTCATGCGTGTGAGGTAAACATCAGCATAAGGTGAACTGGAAAAAAACAACTACTGTTCATCGATGTTTGTAGCAATAGCAGCACCACCTTGAGACGTGGTGTTAATTTTATCGTGCATATTTTGTCGCGCTCTGAGACTAACATTGCTACAAAAAATATATATACTAAAAATATATATATAAAGCCTTCTTGGTCATTGTTGCCACGATCCAACGAGACAGCCGCCCTCCCCCACCACGACGAGCCACCCCCTTCTGGTTCGGGTTGGTTTTTAGTAACCGGACTGCCTCCAGCTACCTCCGTTCCCATGAATTTAATTTGTAAGTAGCGCTTTGCTGAGTTCAGATGAGTGTCTGACCTCACCCTCTCCCTGACCGTTTTGTTTCACGACAGTTGAAACCACCACTGAGAGAGCGGCGAGGGGGAATGTAACATTTTGAACATTTCGATGTAAAGCTTTCGTAACTGCAGGGATTCATATTCTTGGTTCTTTCGGTAAAGTTACGTATAAGGGAAATAATAAAATGATAAAAATATAAAACAATAAAAATTCTCACGACGTTTCGATTTCAATACAAGCAATCATCATCAGGTGTGAAATCCACAGCAAGAATTTTCTTTCCAAATTTTCATGCTGTGGATTTCACACCTGATGATGATTGCTTGTGTTGCAGTCGAAACGTCGTGAGAATTTTTATTGTTTAATATTTTCATTATTTTATTATTTATCTTCTACGTGACTTTACCGAAAGAACCAAGAATATTTGAACATTGTTTATAACTGCATTGTTTATGAAAACAAACCCATTGTTAAAACAAACCCCACTTATCTAAACTTCCTCACTAAACATTTGCCCCCCCCTCCCTCCACTGACCTCGCCTACATTCCAGGCCAGGAACGGTAAACCTTACCCCGGTCAGTTCCTAGGCCTCGAGGGGGTCAGGGGAATGGCGGGGGAAGGAAGGCGCCATGAGGGGTCGCTCGTGGAGGTGAAGGGGAGAGAGCCGGGTCCTGGGGTAGCTCTATATCATCAAAGCGTGGGCGTAGAGCTGTGATGGGTTTGGGTGAGCGTTGATTAAACCATAATTCTCACCCATCTGTGGTGACGATGGCCATTATCGCTAATATTCAGCAGTGTCGAGCATATTGATAAGCTGCGAGTTAACTTGTGTGGTCAGATATTTGGTGTTTGGACAGGGTTGGTGGTTCACCCAGACCAACATGTATGTGATACACCCATTGATATGCGATTATATTCGACCACTAGCCAGGACTTGGCAGTACTGCAAGTACTTTGGTGTAACAGATATATTTTGTATGCGTTCTCTTATCGTGTCCTTGGGTTTTCTCCGGAAGGTCTTCTTTTGAGCCCAGTCGTGAAAATGTGCTTAAAAATGAAGTGGTCGACACAACTTCATGCAGGAGCCTCCTTAAAATACTCCTTGAGCCTCAGGCTGTCACGGATATAAAAAAAAGACGAATTATCTTACAGCCTTAGACCTTTACTACCAACCTCACAGCACAGCAAGCATCAAATAATATATTAAATTACTAATGTATTATATTATATACCAGCAGAAGGAATAACTAGATTAAGTATTAGAAATATAATATTTTTGTTTGTTTTTATTTCCACCTGGGACCAAATTTGAATTGGGTGGGGTTTAGTCTCTCTGGCCGAATGGGGGTTCATCTGGCCAGCGGAGACTTCTCCACCAGCGAGCAACAGGTGCCGACCGAGAGCACCAAGCTGCTCTTGCATCTAGAAGTGTGTTTCCCCTTCACCGCTTCCTCCCTTGTCATTAAAGGGGCATTCCCGAGTATTTGCGCGGCTCAGATTTGTAGCCTGGGCGTGATGGCACAAGCTCGTGATCCAGAACTTTGGGCAGGGTTTGTGGATCATGCAGATTTGCACTTCCCCGAGCTGCGAGGGAGCCCAAGAGATTCAAGTATAGCAGTGGATTATTGAATCCCCAAGTGATTGGAGGTTTGAGTATTATTACCCCCTTCGTGTGGGATTTGTGTTTTTTCTGGGTATTTCAATTTCCTTTAAGCCCCTAAAGGAATAAACCAAACCTTCCAATGCACGGTTGCGCCTGAATAAAGTAGTTTAGGCTCCGTAAGGATTTCCAATATAAATTAGAATAAAAAGAGTCGAACCAAGTAATCACTTGGGATCTTGTAGCTATTACTTAAAACGGCTTACGTGAGCGTTCCCCTTAGATTGCCTTTGAAAGACAAAGGTTTTGGGAAAATAATCTACTGTCTTCACAATTTATGGAAGTGGCTTTAGGCTGCATTGTAGAGTGGCAGCAGCCTTAATTGAATACCTTTAGTGATCATATTTCGAGAATCCTTCAACGGACCACGTTGGTTTTATTGATTTAATTAAATTTATTTAATTTGCTTTCATGCAATTACTGTCATTCCAGCCTTTGCTTTCCCCCCCTTGTGTGCGACCCACAAACTCCTGCAACCGACTCCCCTGTTGTGCGGCAACGGAAACACACTTCCAGGCGCAAGCTGCAGCTCAAGTGTTGCGAGCTGTATAGACTCTTCTTATATTACAGTATACTTATTTTTCAGCAAAGAAAACCACAAAAGCAGAAAACACTGGTATTTCAGTCTTCACAGCCCCATGGGGCTTCATCCATGTGACCCGTTAGCCAGCTTGGCTGAAGACAAAAACCCAGAAAACAAACGCCTCTTATCCTCGAGATATCTGATACACACATGTGGGCTGTGCTTCCTGGGCTATATCCAACGCGAGTTTTGAAGCTTTGTTAATTCACATTTTTTTAAAAAGTTGCTAGGGTAGTATGCTCACGTGTCATCTCAGTTTTTTAAAGAAATCGCTTTGTATCCAGGTTTCAGTTGCTGTGATTAGACGCTTTCATCAATTTCAAACAGTGTTGTAAATCGTTGTGTACTGTTTAGTGTCGCTGCACCACCTGCATCACGAGCACTCGATGTGAAAGTCACCATAAAGGTCGTTTAATCAGTTAACAGCACCCCACACTCACGCGGAAACAGTCCGGGACACAGCCCAGGTGTGTAGCTACTAGTGAAGATCTGATTGTGTTTTTTTTCTCGGGTTGTCTTTAATCCCTCTGTTTAATCCTGGAGCTTGGCCCCAGGTAGATGTTAACTCGTGCCCCGAGTGTGTGGGTGAGGGTTAGTGTGGTGAATATGGGTTAGGTGTGTGGAGCGGCGGTGGGGGAACGGGGGGTGTTGTGTTTCAACATGTCGTCACAGTGTGTTGTGTTTCACCACTGAATGTGCTCCTCGCGTGAACACGACACAGAAGGACGGGGGGGGGGACGCAGAGATTGGGGAGGGGGAAATGGTTGGGAAGGATGGAAGAGGGAGATGGAGAGAGAGAGAGGCGGAGATGGAGAGGCAGAGAGAGAGGCGGTGGAGGAGGAAAACGTCGAGAGCGACCGACGAACTTGGAGATAATGGAAGAGAGAGTGGAACAGGCAGAGCGAGAGGCGAGTAGAAGTGAAGGTCAACGGCGTGCGTGCATGAAAGGTGTGATAGAAGAGTGAATGCGAGATAGAATAAATACAAAACATTGGAGGTGGACAAAGGGAGGACGAGAGAAATGGAAACGTAAAAAAAAATGAGGTGAGAGAGGGAGAAGTGGAGACTACGGATGGAGAGAGATAGGTGAGGAGGAATGGGTATCGATAGAGACGAAGGTCGTCTCGAGTTACAGGGTGTCCGTGAGGCACTGTTTCTCCAAACCCGTGGATACGTTTTTCGAGAACAGAGAAGATGAATGTATTTATTTATCCATTGTGAGATTAGTGGACAGCAGAATAAGCTCGAATTGTTTGCCAATGTGGGGCCGGGGGAAGGGAAGCGAGCAAAACAGGGGTCCGAGTGTTTGGATCGTGATGTTATCTTTAAAAATAATTTCTCAATGTAATCGTTATTTTTTTAACGTGTTGTTGTTTCGTGCCACTGACTGAATAAACTGGTTGTGTTGAACGTGCATATATGAGATCTCTTGACGACAGCGACGGGAGGTCCAGAAGTAGCCATCGGGTTCCTGGAGGTTAAATCCTTGTCTGGAGGTACGGCGGTTGCGAGAGATGTTGACTACCTCGCCTGGTACACAGGCGTTCGTGGGTTCGATCCCGACCCTGACGCCTGTATATTTGGAGTTTGCATGGCTCTCTTTCCCCGCGGTCGCGTGGATTCTTCTCCGGATCCTCTGGGTTTTTTCCCTCCACATTTAGAATCAGACATGTAATTTAGAGTATTTGGTCGTTATATATTTCAATGTGATAAGCAAATTCGTTGTGCTATCTGTGGGCAGATCGTTTTTGAAAAAGAGCTAAATAGCTCAGTGGGCCTTACCTGCTAAAATAAACATTTTAGTTTTAAATATTGTCTGGAGCTTAGGTTCATTCAGTTATTTTAATTTGGTCATGTGGGAGCCCACTGACACATTCCATTGAAAGTTGCATTGACACAAACGAGAACCAGTATCGCGTATCTCGAAATGAGCAACTGCACATTGAGGGATCACCTTTTATACACTATGTGGCAATGAATGCTATGAACAGCGCACAATGAATATGTATGGGGCACAATTATATCATCCAGTCCACATAGAACTTGTAGTCAACGTTACGCAAGGAAAACTGCAGTTATTTGGGTGTATCAATAGATGCAGAAAACTATCCAAACCTTAGATGCAGAATGTCGCATCCTAACGGGCTTAAACTAAAACCAGCCGATCAGTGAGATTGAGGGCCGAGCAAGGTGGATGGAGATCACAACCAGAGCTGGCCCAACACGTTGCCCCAACCACCTCGTCTTGAGACCGGTGATGATAGATGAATTGAAGGAACGGTGACAAAACCTGAACCATGAGGGTTATCTTTTGTTGAAGGAATAGATTTCTCCAATGGAGATGACATGATCTTGGAATACTGCCCATTGCTTCACAAGAGCTGTGAGAAAGAACTGTAGTCCCCCTTTTGTTGCTAAATTCAAACGTAAAAAACTCCCCAGAAATTCTAGATTTGAAGCTTTCATGACTGCAAGGATTCATATTCTTAGGTTTTTTCGGTAAAGTCACGTAGATAAAAAATTAAAATTAATAAAAGTAAAATAAAAATAAAATAAAAATCACGACGTTTCGGAGGCAACACAAGCTTCCGTCTTCAGGTGGAACCGTCAGCACGATAGCTGCATCAAGATACAGCTATTAATTTTATTTTTTTACCGACGTGACTTTACCGAAAAAACCTAAGAATATGAATCCCCAGAAATTGTTTTATTCCACGTGGCCACCCTTTGTCGGCTGCCCAGTCGGATCCACGGAAACAAAAACAGGTTTTCACCGAGGTAGCGTGGAAATATGGACACGGCGCTGGGAGGACGGGAAGTGTCGCTGCTGAGATGCAGGTTCCCCGCTTTGAGTGAACAATGAAAGATATTTGCGCTCGACGGCGTGGGACCCAGGTTGACCCCAACGGTCAGTGCGGTCACCACACACGCACACACGCAGTTTGCACGAAGCTGCGACTTTGGAGTCTTTGATTCTTTGGCCCCAACCTCAACCGCCCGGGTCCATCTTCATCGAGCGAGAATGATCGGAGCCGCATCATCGGTGCTGATATCACGAACGTGATATCGCGAACGGGTTTTTTTTTTTTTTGCCGAGAGAGCTGCACTGCTTTGTGTGTTTTTAGTTTGCTGTCCTTCCCCTGCACCTCCGATTAGCACGGTTGGCTACGTACGGTGTAAAAGAAGTTCAGCGTACGTGGTTTTAGTTAGCGTTGCGATGTAATCGTAACGAATAAAAGAAAACACGCCACGTCATTCTGTTAACTTTAACGATCATCAGAAATGCACGCTGGCACGTCCACTGCACTCCCACACGGACGACATGGGCGACGCCGGCCGTTTTGCTCCATCGAGTGGCTCAATCGGCAAAATACAATCAAGAGTGAGATATAAATGACTGATACTTCGGGCACTGGCTCTTCTTCAGAGGAGAGAGAGGGGGCAGAGAGAGGAACTGACTTGTAGTTGGAAGTCACACTTTAACACTGAGGCCCGTGGGGAAACTTGGAAATGTTTTTAAAGTTGCCAAATTAATAGTTTAGAATCGAGCAGTCCATCTATACACAATGAGCATCCATCAAATAACCTCGTCAAGAATATGAGCATCAGACCGATTCACGGTTCCCTCAGTTTCCTTACAATCCCTGTGATGTGGTTTCAACTCCTGCCCACACTGCACACACTGCACACACTGCATGCACCTCGGTGGATATTCGTATCTAGGAGCTCGGCCAGGAGTCGGCAACCTGCGGCTCTTGAAGGACTGATCCTTGAAGGACTGATCCTTGAAGGACTGATCCTTGAAGGACTGATCCTTGAAGGACTGATCCTTGAAGGACTGATCCGTGACGTCATTTATTAAAGACCACCACCGTCTCGTAGTTCACCACACAGTGCATTCCCGCTCTTGGAACCTTGAGTTTTTCTTTCTCGATTTCGAAAAAAAAAATAGCCCTTGTTATTTTGGTTACCAGACCCACGAGCTAGTATGTGTCTACCCCAGGTCCACTCTGCCTAAAGAGAGTAAGCCAACGGTGGAATGTCCACCGTTGGTGCAATGTCCACCGTTGGCTTAGGGCTGGCTACCCCATGGCTCGTGTGAGCTGGGGGACGACTCTGTGAGACGAAGTTGTGCCTCGAGTTGTCAATCTTCTCTGTGGTCATCGCAAACTCGCTGAAACCACAGCGTGCCACGCCGCCAGTTTGCTTCCTGCTGATAAAAAGGACTCGGCTCCAGTGACGGGGTAGGAACTCGGGGGGTCGGGGCAGGGGCAGGAACTGGGGGTGAGATAAGAAGTCAAGCGGGGACATGCACCGAAATTAGACGTGATCGATCCACTGCTGGACGAAGGCCTCCCCAAGTCGTTCGCATCTCACTCAGCCCTGTGATGTAACAGGTTCAGCTTATCAGAATCTTTGTTTAGACTGGAGGAATCCGATGAGCTATGAAGCACTTTTTCGGACATGTCCAGATGTCCGGTGTTGTCAGTCTATCATTGTCTAGAGACTCGATCAGAGATGATTTCATTGATGACGATTGCAACAATGAATATATTTATAATACATTTTTTATGATTGTGTTGATGGTGATGCAATGGCTAGACCAGACTGGCTACACTGTACACACACAGCACAATCATCCTGAAATAGACCAATTATATCGCAATGCTGCGTTGGCAGTGGTGCACAAAATATAATTAACAAAACAAGTCATCTGTTTTTCGTCAAAAACATTGTGCCCCTTAAAGTAAACATGAAATAGGCAGCTTTTCGGGCAATTAGGCTTCTTCACAGCACTTCAGAGGAAATTCAAGTGCTGAACTTGTTTCTACGTCGAGGTGCCGCCATACCCTAGCTCGCCGGGAGAGGGGCAGAATGTTGACTACCTCGCCCGGTATACAGGAGGACGTGGGTTCGATCCCGAACCCTGGCACCTGCTGTATATTTAGAGTATGTGTGTTCTATACTCTTAGTTTTTTCGATAAAGTCAAGTAAGAAAAAAATTACATTAAAATTAATAAAAATAAAATAAAAAATCAAGTGATACAGCAAATCTGGCTGTGGCGGTCCCACCTTATGACGGAGACTTGTGTCGCCTCCGAAACGTCATGATTTATTTAATTTTTATTATTTTTTATTTCATTTTTTGCCTACGTGACTTTACCGAAAAAACTAAGAGTATGAATCCTTGCAGTCACGAAAGCTTCAAATCTATGTGTGTTCTCCCCGTGGTTTGTGTGGATTCTTCTCCGGGTCCTCCGGGTTTTACCTCCACATTTAGAATCAACATGCGTTGAGTATTTGGCCGCTATAAATGTCCACGTGGTAAGCCACTTCATTCGGCTATCATTTGTGGTCCGGTCGCTTCTAAAAATGAGCTATTATAGGTCAGTGGACCTTATCTGGTAAAACTAAAATGAAACTACGGCGAGTGAACGAATCGCCATCTGTTTTCATCTGTACGGAGATTGAGCGTGGTCCCTCCGCACGCTTGGATTCCTCCCGCGTGTATAATAAACACATCGTGAATTTACCGAAAACACACGAAAAAAATACGTGACCCTCTTGAAAAAAAAGTCCTGACGACTCGGTGTTTCTTTCCTGGATAAACACGCTATTATTATTATTCTTAAGTTCCCTTTTGAGTTTGTTCCCAATAAACCTCGAGCAGGGGATCGCGGGCACTGGATCAAGTGACTCGGCTCCTTTCATCTCGCGTGGAATTCTCTCCCCCCCCGCCCCCCCCAGTCAGCCGTGGAAACAAAAGAAAGCCTCTGGACAGAGCAGAGTGCTTCCTCCTTCTGAACTGGATCTCGGCACTGCGAAGGATCAAACACAAAACAATGGCCTCGTCCCAGCATGGTTGAGGTGGGCGGGGGGCTTGGAGAGAATACAGAGGCAGGGGACCTTCCTCCAAGCGTGTCCCCCCCCGCTCCCACCGTGTCGGGTCTCAGCCAAGGGAGAGATGAAGTTGGGGTTCACAGGAAGACCCCTTTCCACGGACCCCCAACCCCTCCTCCCACATGGAATGGGGATAGGGTCATGGGGGTGGTGACCGGGCAGGGTTGGGATTATTTAACTTACAGCTGTTTCTAAATTCAATCCACCACGGGATGTCACCCCCCCCCCCCTCTCTCTCTCCACGCCGTGTCAGTCATTGGGGTTGTTTGGTCATACTTCCCCACGCTGGTCATTGCGGGTTGGTATACGAGGTCCCCCACGTATTCCAGATTCCTCCCACATGCGAAAATCTAATAATACATAAAGACTTGGCCAGACACCTCAACGCAGGGGACTTGGCTGAGGATTTCCTGGATATATTATTATTAACTACAGAACAAGTACCTGTATACCACTGCCAACATTGGCCACATGCACAATTGGACACCTCCACATTCACATCCCAGTATAACATTTTTATTGAATGATATGCATTAGAGAACAGCATCAGTAGTGGTCTTAGGTTTTTTTTGTTGGAAAAAAACCTCAAAGACCCCCCATACAGCCTGAACAGACTGTTGGAGGCCAGTGTTTGTTAAGCGAGCACCTGTTTAGGACAAATATTATGAAGGACGTGTGTTGGGCTGGCCACACCAACCCAATAAACTGGTAATATGCCAGCCTTGTAATATGTGCTTGCAAACACGTGTCTATACGGCTGAACAAGAGATCTGTCTGTAACAAAGATCACCCTTATAGCCTTAACAGACTGTTGGGGCAAGTGCTGTTAGCGAGCACCGATGAAGGCCGGAACGGCGCACGAAGCAGTGGGGGGGGGGGGGGTGGACGACACGACACCCGGTCGCCTTCATCTCCCCAGTGGCGATGTTTACACACCGCACAAAGTACTCAATTGAGGCAGAGTCGACCTAGGACAGGCCCAGGACCAGTTCAGATAATCGTCACCAATGAGAACTGTGAGCGGGAATCGAACTCGGGTAGCCAGGGTTCGTAGCGCAACGCGATAACCCCCACACTACCGCTCCCCACACAGACGCGTAAGCAACACACGCGTCTGTAACACACACACGCACATGCACGCGTGCGTACGTGCGTAACCGCACACGTGCCACTCCCTTGGCTACGTCGTTGCTTTGAACAAAGTGACTCAAAGACAAACACACGCGCGCCACTTCGCATAAACAAATGTGAACCCTGTGGCACGTGTCTCTCACCCCCCCCCTGCCTCTTCCAGTGAGGACAATGACGCAGAGACGTGGTCTCTCTCATCGACTCCAGCCTTCCACATGGTGTACCCCGTGGGCACGAGCGCTGTCAGCTTTCAGAGCCCAAAGCCTTCCTAGCCGTATAGAACTATAATCCTCGCTGTAATATTGCACTATCCATACCCCTCGCCTCTTAACCCTAAACCATTAGCCTAATCTTCGGCATATTAGCACTCATCTGTAACCATAGCACGAAGCCTCTCATCATAGCCCAAACAATTAAAACTAACCCTAGCCCTATCTTTAAACCATAGAATTCACTCAGCACAGAATATTCCTGAATAGTGGGTTAATATTAACCCATAACCCAGTGGAAACTGCAGCGTGGGAGCTTTCCTCCCTACACCAGGACTAACAACGGACTTCGGTGAACGTAGTTCGCAGTACAGCAACAACTGCCATTCGCCACTAAGTGGCAGTGAAATCATCACGGGACTTGTGCCAGGCTAGGTGCACTTTGGGGCCACGTTAAGGTGGTCACGGGACAGACCCAGGTGCCATAGGTTGATTGACTGGGATGACTGCAGCGTGCACCACCTCTGCTCTGCAATGTCAAGTTGCTGCGTTTTATCCGCCCAGTGCTCCGCTCATTGACGTAAACGCACGTACACACAGTAAATACACACGCGTGCACACACACACACTAGGCAAGTAACAATTTATCCCCTTGCGATTCAATTAAATGTCACAACTCGGGAGTCACTATTCAAGATTCTACGCTCCTAACGTCGTGTTGTTGAATGTAGCGAGCTGCAGGTTTCACGTAAACCAATTGCACAAAACAGTCGTAGAAAATCATCAATGGTCCACGCGCAGGATCATCCATGCCATGCCTAACATGTGCTTAAGGTAGTTGTTATTCCACTCAACCAGTGTTGCCATTTCAAGGGTTTCACCTCCAAACATTGAATGTTGAAAATACAGAAAACGCAGCATAAATAAGCTTTGGGAAGCTTTATAGTCGGACGCAAGATTTTGTTTAAGGATTATCTTTAGTACTGTGGAGTGATATGCCCAATATTTACACATTCACCCCCTGCATGTGGACGTCAAGGGGTTTGTAACCCCAGACCAGAAAACCCCCCTTAGAGGAAACCCCTTCGAACATTTTTAATTCAACGACATGACCAGAAAAGGGGGGGGGGGGTGCGCTCTGGTGCCCCCATCTGTGCCTAACCCCCCACCCCACCACCACCACCACCGCCCAATAATTTACTCAGAGAAATGTAACGCCTTCGGGTAAGAACGACAGCTCCCCCTGCCACAATAAACCCCCCTCCGGCCCCCCTCCCACCCCCCCCCCAAAGTTATTGCTGGCGAACGAGACAGCAAAGCAGATGATGGACACGTGTACATGATGTACACGTGTCCAGGTGCAGTAGGTGTTACCCATGTATGTGCACAGGCGTATACGTACAAGTGTACGCGTACAGGCCCACATACATGTACACCACAGGACGTGTCACACGTGTACATGACGATTTACTGTTATATGCACATGCAATGCACATGTATGCGCAGTTAACGTAGACGACTGCATACATGACTACACGTGAACGTGTACAGGTGCAGTATACACCTGTGCATACATTTACGTGAGCCACGTGTAATACACATGTTCACATCTCACAAAGTTGTACTAGCACAGGTGAACATGCGATACATGCACATGTGTACAGGGATACATGTGTGTGCGTTACACTTTTATACGTCCAGGCACGCACATATGTACAGATGTGAACGTTGCACATATGCGCATGAATGCGTGTACACGTGTGCGTATTGCACGCCTCGAATAACCTATGTGGGGTGACACGTGCACATGTGCTGTGCCGTTCATGCTAAGGGTGTACGTGTTACTGGAATGTGTGCGCGTGTAATTGGCATGTGTTCCACACATGCACGTGCAGGTGTACGTGTTATACACATGCGTGTACATGCACGCGCATACAATGTGTTATTTACATGTACGTACGTGTAGGTATAAGAGGTGCGACCGCTGCGTGTACCCGTGGGTACACGCACTGGCTTATGCATTGATGCACACTTGCTTGCACAAGCAAGTGTGCATCAAATTTCAATTAAAATCAGAAAAGTTACCAAATAATAAACCGATGATACCACCTCCATCTCAACCACCGCTCCCCATCGCCGCCTCCAACTCCACCAACACCTCCTGCACCTGCACGACCTCCACCACCTTTACGACCTCCTCCTCTATCACAACCTCCTCCAACCTCACCACCGCCAACAACCTCCTACCGCCACCGCATCACAAGTCATCGATGAGCTTCTCCCCGTTCTCCTCCGTCCCGTCGTCGGCCATCATCCCGGCCCCGTCGTCCTGGCCTCCTCCTTCACCCCCCTCCTCGTCGTCGCCACCTCTGTTGTCCTCCTCCTCGTCGTCGTCGTCGCCGTCGTCCTCGTCGTCGTGGCGACGGCGGTGGTGGCCGGTCTCGGCGTAGGGCCCTTGCGACTCGTAGCTGAGCATGGTGCGCGCCAGGTCCACCTCGATGGGGAACACGTCCGCCTCCTTGAGCACCGCGTTGCAGTCGTCATGGTAGCGCGACATCGCCGACACGAAGCGCTGCAGCTGGAACACGATGTCTTGCACTGCGGAGACACGAGCGTGAAGACGTGGGGATGAGCACAGGGGGACACGTGGATACGGGGACACCATGGATAGGGATGAACACAGAGGCATGGAGATACGAGGACACCAGGGATAGGGATGAGCGCAGGAACACATGGATACAGGGACACAAGGGATGGAGATGAGCACGAGGCATGCGAGGGTTAGTGCGGTGACACGGGGGCAAGCGTCTGGAAATGGGTGCGCGTGGACAAGGTGAGAATCCTGTGGATGACCAGAAACCCGGGGGTCACAGGGGTGAGTGTGGGAACACAGGGAGGACAGCAGAAAGCTGGGTGCAGGGCCAAGGTTCACATCCGCTGTGAGCAGCGATCCCCACGAACTCACATGGCCCCTCTTTGGCCTAGAGGCAGGTCACCTCTGCCCCTCCTCTACATCCTCACCCCCTATGACTCTCCCTACAGACACCCACGCACATCTTTAAAATCCGAGCCTCGTGGAATCGTGTCTTGGGTAACAAATTCAGAGTGAGTGGCTCCGCGGTGCGTGCGTGTGCACGTTCGATTACGTGCACCCACGCGCTGTGGTAGCGGTCAGTGTGGCGCGTGTGTACAGTTCGTTTGTGGTGTGGTCGTGTTTAGTGCGGCGTGCGTGTGTGGATACAAGTGGTATTGTAGTAGGCGAAACATTGTGTATGTGTGTGTGCATGCAAGTGGTGTGTGTGGTGTGGGGAGCGGTAGTGTCGCGGTTAGCGTGCTGTGCTACGAAGCGGCGATTATCTGAACCGGCCATGGACCTTCCCTAGGTCGACTCAGCCTCAAATGACGACCTGGTGTTGTGTGTAAACATCGCCACTAGGGAGACAAAGGCGGCCAGACGTGGTGTTGGCCACCTACCGCCTCGTGTGCTGTGCCGGCCTTCATAGGTGCTCGCTACAAGCACTTTCCCCAACAGTTTATTAGGGCTATACGGGGGATCTTTGCTTTTGGTGTGTGGTAGTGGTTAGTGCAGTGTATGGATGTACAGTATAAAGGTGTAGAGTGTAGTAGTGTTTTGAGCAGCAGCAGCACAACAAAGTTGGAATAAATTCCTGGCCATAACGGCCATCATCGCTGGCATATGCCACCTGAATATGTCCAGATGCTCCCTTAGATTAACTTGGCCTATAACGAGCATCTGGAGCGATCATTATTATCGACAATGGGGAGAGAGAAGGCAGCCACAGATGTGTGGTGCTGCCCACACCACCCCCACCACGAGCGCTGTGCGCTTATCCCAGCGGCTTAAATGCTACACAAGGCGTCTATGCCTTTGTCTGCATGTACACACACGTGTGCGCGCACGTGTGTGTGCGCATGTGCACGCGTGCGTTTAATGCGTTTTCATAGCGAGGAGGCGGCAGACGCAGCATAAAACGTCCCATCGCTCCATTAGCCGCTTGGAAAATATCACCGACATTGATCTACAAGACGATTAAATATGCGCACGTACACACGCACAGATGTATGTGCATGCGCACACACACATGCACTTACACAAACAGGTCCTCCGTATAGCCTTTCACGGTCTGCTGGGGGCAAGTGCTGTTAGCGAGCACCTATGAGGGCTGGCACAGTGCACAAGGGGGTGGTGTGAACCAGCACCACTCCCGGCGCCTTTGTCTCCCTCGTGGAAATATTCATACGCAGCACCAGGTACTCATTTAAGGCCAAGTCGACCTCGGGATGGCCCAGGACTGGTTCACATAATCGGCACTGGTGTTGGCCACTGAGTGGGTGATTGAACTCGGGTTTGCTGGCGAGGTTCCTAGTGGAGTGCAGCGCGCTAACCGCTTTGCCACCGCTCCACCATAAAAAAGAGATCCCCCGTATAGTCTTAACAGGCTGTTGGGGCAAGTGCTGATAGCAAACACCTATAAAGGCTGGCACAGTACATGAGTGGGTGGGTGGCCAGTATCACGCCCATCTTTGTCTCATCAGTAGCGATGTTTACACACCGCACCAGGTACTGAGGCGACCTAGGGGAGGCCCAGGACTACTTCAGATAATTGTTACTGGCAGGAATTGAACCCGGGTCGCCGGCTTTGTAGTGCAGCGCGCCGACTCGACAATACATGCATACACATGCATGGATGCACGTACACAAGCACCCATGCACGTACACACATACACACACTCCAATAACGCAGAGGGTACACGAGCCAAGAGGACCTCTGCCCGAGGTCGTTGAGGACGTTTGGAAGCCGACATCTCTACCGTGAGACTCTACGCGCCACAGGGCACACGGAACCCTTACAAACACACCACACACACAACACAGCATCTACATGCCAGCACATAGCACGACCCGGAACAACAGAGCACGACGGCAAGATGTGACCTGCCCAGCGAAATTCAGCAGCGTATCTTAAACTTTGAGCTGACAAAGAGGTTTGGGAAATTTATTGGGGGGGGGGGAATATTACACCTCTTATTGGATAAATAATAATCCCACTCATGACGAAGACAGATATCCACGCCTCCAAAATGTGTATTTTCTTTAAGAAAAAGAAACTTTATCAGTACGTCTTCGGATCGGAAGACGTACACCAAGGATCTCACAAGGCTATGCGGGGAGCGTGTGGCACAGTTTGGTGGCAGGTATCATAGACTGCGGTCATGTCGCCATGGTTCTCTGCGGTGAGTACAATGTCCTTAAAAACAATGGTGCTACATCTCTCTAAATAAAATTAACGCTAATCGCTTGCGTGTCCCGAGATTCAGCGGTGTGAACGGGACCCCACCCTGGAATTTGTAGACGTCTCGGAATGGGAAAGGGTTAAGGTGCAGGAATGACAACAAGAAGAATAAATATTTGTGTTTGTAAAGTGAGTGGGGGGCATTTGCCAGGCCGTCTACTATTTAATTTTTTTTTTACTTTTTACCAGGTAAGGCCCACTGAGCTATATATAACTCTTTTTCAGAGGCGACCTGGCCACAAATGATATCTGAACGAAGTGGCTTATCATCACGTGAACATTTATAGTAGCCAAATACTGTGGAGGGAAAAAGCGGAGGACCAGGAGAAAAATCCACCTGAGCACAGGGAGAGAGACATGCAAACTCCAAATATAGAGGCGTCAGGGTCAGAGTCAAACCCACAACCTTCTGTATAGCAGGCAAGATAGTGAACATCTCGCCACTGTGGTCTACTTAGCAACCCAACGAGCATCCTTCACCAGTTTTGATTGCGATTTTTTTTATAGAAACGTTGAATATTTAATGACGATACCTTGTAATTCACTGTAACGGTCTCCTCGTGTTGAAAATGTTTATGCTGGGCTTGGCACCATGTGGTGCATTACCTTACTTGGACACCCCTCCACCCCCTCTGTCTGCTGGAGGCACCCCGGTAATCCCTGGCTGGAACCACCATGACCAAAGTTTGTGATTGAATTCACTAAATAGTTTTTTTGTTCAATGTTTACCATCTCGTCCATACTGTTGTCTGATCTCTGATCTGTTTGTCCAATCAATGATAGTAGCGCTAACACTTACCATTCAATGTGCATATAATTTCCATTAATTCTAAGTAATCAATTCTCTCACTCACAATTCAATGCGCTTATCGTGAGCGTGTAAATCGATGCGTCATTGCACGCCCACTCACGACCCCTTTGCTCTGGACTAATTGTCGCTACTCCTGCGCTCCCCCAGATGTGACCCCCAGCGGTGACCCCCAGCGGCGACCCCCAGCGGCGACCCCCAGTGGTGACCCCCAGCGGTGACCCCCAGCGGTGACCCCCAGCGGCGACCCCCAGCGGCGACCCCCAGTGGTGACCCCCAGCGGAGACCCCCACAAGTGACCCCCAGCGGTGACCCCCACAAGTGACCCCCAGTGGAGACCCCCAGCGGTGACCCCCAGCGGTGACCCCCAGTGGTGACCCCCAGCGGTGACCCCCAGCGGTGACCCCACCGGCGACCCCCAGCGGAGACCCCCACAAGTGACCCCCAGCTGTGACCCCCAGCGGCGACCCCCAGCGGAGACCCCCACAAGTGACCCCCACAAGTGACCCCCAGCGGAGACCCCCACAAGTGACCCCCAGTGGTGACCCCCAGTGGTGACCCCTCACCATGCTTCTGGTCCAGCAGCTCGATCTTCTCCATCACGTCCTTGCGCAGTTTGGCGAAGCGAGCGCGCGCATCCTGGCGGCAGCGCAGGATGAGCCGGTACTCGTAGTTACCGGTGCCCACACGGTACAGCGGCTCCTGCAAGGCCTGAGCAGCAGTAACAACAACAACAACCATCACCACGACGACCATTACAATACCACCACTACCACTGTTATGATACCATCAATATTACCATTACAATACCACTACCACCACCGTTACAATACCACCACTACCATCATTATAACACCACAACTGCCACCGTTGTAATACTACCACTACTAGAGTCACAATTACAAATACCACCATACAACACCACCACTGCAACTACTATAATGCTACTAGAGTGGCTCGTACATGGCCTGAGTAACAACAACTATTATCACAACCACAACAATTACAAATATAACCATCTCTAAAACTACAACCACCACAATATTACAAATGCAACATACAGTGCCTAAACAGCAATTACCATATCGATCACGACACCAGAACAAATCACAATGTACAGCTCCCGTCACTCCCACTGCTTGATGAAGGCATCCACATGACGTGTATGTTTATGCTGGGTTTGGCACCATGTGGTTGTTTGACCATACTTCACCACGCTGCTCAATGCGAGTTGGTGAATGGGCGAGGTGGGGGGGGAGGGACACAGGACCGGCTTAGATATCACTCGCCTTTTAATGTTAGCCATGACCTAGAATCAAACTCGCATCGCTGGGTTGATAATGCAGGAAGGCAGCCACTGCACCACTGCTCCACCCCAATAATAATCATTATGGCCTTTTAATTTATCCAACATCCGGTCTGGTACATGGGCTCCTAGCTCAAATATCAGTCGCTACCAATTACCGCGTTCTTAATGCAGTAGGTGTGCTAACCACTGCTCTCCCCACTACTCTACTGCCCACCATTATAAACCAAAACATTAAACTATAGCATTTTCCGAAGTACATCATTATCATCATCAGCAGCAATCTACACTGCAGCATTGGCAGCACTGGCAGCAAGGGCAACACTGGCATCACTTGCAGCACAGGCAAGGGCAGCACTGGCAGGCACAGAGGCGGTACAGGTAGCAGCACAGGCATTACAGTGTGTGCAGGTAGCACAGGCAGCACGCGCCGCCCCTCTCACCGCGTAGCTGTATTCCTCGTCATCCATCTCCTTCACCTTGAGGCAGTACGACTGTGGGGAGAGGGGGAGGGGCGACAGTTGAGTCGGGGTGCGGGGTGACTGGGTTCACGATGCTGCTACGTGTGTGCCGAAACACACGGGCGTGGCGAGCATTCTGGCACGCACGCGCACACGTATACCAGCACACATACACACACGAATACTAGCACAGTGTCACACAGACACACGCACATACGCATTGCAGTACAGGCACAAAGACGATTTTACAAACACATGTGCAGGCACGCAAACACACAGATGTAAACACACGCATGCAATCATGTGCTGCAGGCACACAAAGACATCGCAGACCCGTGCACTGGCATGCATGCATGCATGCGCATATGTTAGGTGATGCACATACACACATTCAAACATAGACATGCACAAAGATCCCTCGTATAACCTTCACAGACTGTTGGGGCATGTGATGTTAGCGAGCACCTATTAAGGGCCACACAGACGACACACGCGCACTCGGATGCACACGCGCACACGGACGACACACGAGACACGCGTGTATTCACGCAGCCACCGCCCCCGCACGGCACGTCTCACTCAGGGCGGCAGCGCCGGCGCGATTAAACATTAACGAACATGGCCCGGAGCCCACTCGAACATTCCATCTATAGTATTATTCAGGCCCTCGGTAGTTTCACTCTCATTCATGCGCATTCTCTGATAGTCGTCGTCATCATCATCATCATAATAATCGTCGGCTACCATCAATCCACTGCTGGGTGAAGGCCCTACCCCACACCGTCGCCATCTTCCGTGGTGCCGCGGTGCGGCGATCCGCCTGGCGGGCGCGCATGCAACCAATTTCATTGCTCCACCTCCAAAGCGAACGCATTCGTGGGGCGTGTTCCTTCCCTTGGCTGCCTCTGTCATTTACTTCAACCATCGGTCCCCGTCCCTTTGAGCAACGTATCCTGCCCAAGCCACTTGTCTTTATTAATGGTTAACATGCTGTCAAGCCGACTTGCATTTGTTCTCATATTATTGTATAATGCGGCCCGAGCGATGTTGTGCTCATTGCCCTTGACTCACAATCAGTTCACATCCTATTCAGGGATTGACCAATGCCATGATAAAATGAGTACCACTTTGCGAAGCCAAAAGTGTCATTTGTTTTTCTCTCGTCGATTCTCAACACTCTCATTTAACAGGCTGCTGAATTAGAGATGAAGCTCTATTGCTCCTGATCCACAGCAAGTCACCGAATAATCACAAGGATGGCGTTGGTCGTTACACCCACACCATAACAGCGCGCACTGCCAACACAATGCACTGCCACCAAGGCGGGACATCATCATCATCACAATCCATGGGTAGATAGCCCATGGGTGTCCACTGCACATGTCGTCATTTGTTTCCACTTTCCTGTCTTGTGCCAATATACTCAAGTACTGCACATATTTCTGGCATCAATCTCTTATGATATCGCCGTCAAGCCATTATCTGCAAGGTCTTCCACTAGACTTGCAGTTTTCGTGACTGCAAGGATCCATACTCTTGGTTCTTTCGGTAAAGTCACGTAGGTAGACAAAATAAAATAAAACAAAACACGACGTTTCGGGTACTTGTGTTACACGTTTCGGGCACTTGCGTTGCTCCCGAAACGTCGTGTTTTATTTTATTTTATTTTCTCTACCTACGTGACTTTACCGAAAGAACCACTATAGGTCTTCCACTCTTTTCGCTTCTTTCCATTTTTCCTAATGCACTTTTCATTTTCCTTTTGTTGTCCATCCAATGTATGTGTCCAAATAGAAGGCGCCACACAGCGCTCAAATTTGAGTCCCGGTTAAAAACCAGCACTGACTCCACACACTGCAGGCACGTGCACGACATGCCGGCCATACTCACCAGGTACTCAAACTTGGTGTCGGCGTACTTCCTGATGGTCAGCTTCGTGTCGGGCACGGCCTTGTTGAGGTACGTGTTGAGGTCACTGAGCATCTATAGAGACAAATGGGCCTCAGTTTAGCCTGAGAGACTGCAGGACTAAGCGCGGTTAGCGAGCACCTGTTTAAGGCTTGCATGGGAGCATGAGACAGTAGTGTGGCCAGCACCAATGCATGTCCAAATGCCTTTAATCTGCAGAGTGTTGATGTTCACACTGTCCTGGGTTACCCATGGATGGTCCGGTTGGCTCAGGACAGGCTCAGTAATGGCCTGTAAATTAAGTTGTGTATCAAGAGTATTGGAATTGAACCTAGGTGGCCGGAATCATATCGCAATGTAAGCCACCGCACAGCCGGACACAAGGCCCAAGCGTCTCTCTGCTCAAATACAAGTGGGGTGGTGCACGTCACTGTTGGGGAGTTCCGAGCCACTGGAGGGAATTCCACATTCCGTTTGGATTTATAATTTTTTTGTTCAAACTGATGATGGATAGCCCAGCTGTATGAGCTGGAAACGTTCATGATCGTGGCGGGAACATGTTAATAACTCACCCTGGATTGACTCAACTGCATCGTGACCATCATCAGCACCCCTATTTCTATAATCATCATTATAGTAATGCTTGAACCTTGAAGAGAGGTTCCTCAGTGGTGGGACTGCTCGTACACCAACGGCTAAGGGTGGGGGCGTACCGGCTTCACGGTCTTCAGCAGCCGCACGCCAAACTTTTCGATGCTGCGATGGGCTTCGGCGAACTTCACGAACGCCTCGCTGGCGGCAGGCTGAGGCTCCCGCACCCCGATCACGGAGAAGACGTCGCCAAACGCTGGACGCACGCGCGCGCGCACAGGTCCCCAGTGTATCATTAACAGACTGTTGGGGCAAGTGCTGCAAAGCGAGCAGCACCTATGAAGGCCGGCACTGAACACGGGTTGGTGTCATGGACAGTAACCAACTCATTTCTTTAGAATTGCTTTTTGTGTTTAGTTTGTTTTCCTTCCCCCGCACCTTCGATTAGCACAGTTGGTTACGTACAGTGCAAAAGAAGTTCAACTTACATACATACATCACGCCCGGACGCCTTTGTCTCCCCCAACGCTGGTGTTTACACACTGCAGCAAATACTCAACTTAATGTTCAGTCGACCTCAGGGAGGCTCAAAACTGGTCTAGAAATCCATCACGGGTAGTGGCCGTGAGCGGGAATTGAACTTGGGTCGCTGGGTTTGTAGCGCAGTGCGCTAACCACTACAAGAACGCTCTCCACATGCACACGAACACATGTGCAAACACATATACACACAGTAAACACACACACATACATGCACACTAATACTTATACACAGGAAACACACACGTGCAGACATATACACAGTAATCACATGCACACATACACAGTGTTAACAAAACAAAGACCCCCGTATCGCCTTAACAGACTGTTGGGGCGAGTGCTGTTAGCGAGCACCTATTAAGGCCGGAACGGCACACGAGGGGGTGGGTGGCCAGCAACCACACCCAGCCGCCTTTGTCTCCACAGTGCCGATGTTTACACACCGCACCAGGTACTCATTTGAGGCTGAGTCGACCTAGGGGAGGCCCAGGACCTTTACAGATAATCGTCACTGGTGTTGGCCATGAGTGGGAATCGAACTCTGGTCGCTGGGTTAGTAGCGCAGCACACAAACTGCTACACCACTGTGTGTGAACACACGCACATGCGCTGTTACATAGCTGGAATGCACGCACATGCTGTCAACTTGGCTTGTAACAATTTACCTCTTCCATGATTCACTGGCATTGCCCGGTTGCCCATCTGTCCGTCGGGTTCATTGGTGAGGGGTCACATGAACCCATTTACAAACCACATGCGTTCCCTGGAAAGCATCGATTGATTTACGTGCAATTCGATGCATGTATTTTCTGGGCTTTAGAATTCATGTAGAATTAACAAACCTTTGCATCGGTACACCGAAAAGCATCCTGTGACTAAGTGATACTCTCCCGGGTAAACCATCAACGTTTCTATCTGCTCAAAATGACCAAACGGGCGGTGGTCATATCCTCCGGCAGGCCTGGCCGAGTGAAGCAAATCCCACATTTCCCAACATTCCCATTGGTGAGGGCAGTCTCTCTTAGAGAACAACCATAGTCGACATTATCTCACAGTGGCACCCGTTTTATCCACCTAAAAGAGGGAAGGTAGGGCACGTTGGCCAACTGCTGCGACTGCTGCTACTGCTATGAATGTCAATTCGCACGGACCTGAAAATTTGGTATGCGCACACGCGCTTAAGATGAGACACGCAGACAAAATAAATGTCGCATCACGCTCCCCGAAATCCCGCCGCCCTGACCGTTGAGCTGCGCAAAATGTCACCCCGCTTCACGTCGAATTCCCACCGATGGCCACGCGCACCTCTTCCTCCTCCCCTCGTTCTATTTTTACCCACGATCGATCGGCAACGCCGACGCTCTCTCCACTGGGCCGCGGGGGAACGCCGAGGATGATGGCGGTGGGGGCTGGGGGAGGCTTTCACCTCCTACAAAACTGGGCCAAGAGAATTGCCTGGGGGGTGGGGGCAGATTGGGGAGCCTGCAAAAAGGATTTGTGTCAGATTTGGCCCGAGACCAAATCACACTGAATGTGGTCGAGTTTGTCCGATATTTTTTGCGGATAAGCAGGAATTGAAGATGGTTAGCACTTGGATAGGAGACTGCCTGAACATATCAGGTATTGTAGACTTGGCGCTACGAGGTGAGCTGAAGATGGCAATAAAGTAATGGATTTTTTAATGGATTTTTGAATCCATCTGTGCAGAATTTTGAGTGCCACTCCCTTGTATGCACGTGCTTTCTCAGTGTACTCCCGTTATCGTCTGACACGCAGAACATAATCATCGCAATTTAGCAGGAGCCTCCTGAAAGAGTCTAGGTTTTCCCGAGTAAATAATATTGTAGGACTCACACAACCGCGGATGGATATTGATGACGGGCCGACTCCAAACCAGTATTTGAACTTGCGACCTTCACTGTCTTGCAAAGGCACAAGCCATGTGCATGAAACAATCTTGTCCCTCCATCTCTGCAGTGGTCATCCTTTAGGGCATGTTTCATCCTTTTGCTGCCATTTCAACACCAGCTGCACCCACTGGGCACCCTCACTCAAACCGATATCCTGTCCGAGCCTCTGTAACTGTTCTATCTTTCTGTCTCCCATTGTAATCCCCAAGCATGTACCTCTCTCCACGCTTTGCTGCACACTTTCCAACCTTTAAAAAGAGGTGGGGGGGGGGGGCGAAACCCATTCGACTCGGCCGCACGGTGCGTCTGGACACGTCCTCTGCGGCGTGACCGATCGCTCGGCAGATGCCAGCAGCGAAAGCGCAAGTCGGGGCTCGCCAAGATGGCCGCATGTTCCCAAGCTCGGCCAGAATATATGACAAAATCCGGAGAGACGGATGAACCGCTGAAACCCGCGCGCGTCAGAGACGACGACGATGTCGTCTGCGAGCATTTCATGACCGCCCTTTAAGTTCTTGACAACGGGCGAGATAAAGTGTTGCGTGCGGATTTCGTTCCTGGGGGGGGGGGGGGTCGGAGGACATGAAAGACACCTCGGTGGCGACGAGAGCTTCTGTAATCGGCTCAGCGGAGGACGAGCGGCGATCGCGGCGCCGAGCGAGCGGTCACGCTCGTGACGCCCGGCTCGTAATAACTCGGTGGAGAGATGTTAACTCCCTCGCCTGGTATATTTTGGAGTTTGGATGTTCTCCCCGTGGCCGCGTGTATTTTTCTCCAGGTCCTTTGGTTTCTCCCTCCACATTTAAAAACATGCGTTTAAGAGTATTTGGCCGCTATAAACTCCCACGTGATGATAAACCACTTCGTTAAGCTATCATTTGTGGCCAGGTCATCTCTGAAAGAGAGCTATATAGCTCAGTGGGCCTTACCTGGTATAATAAAAATAGTTTAAGAGTTTAGTTTAGTTTTAACTTGCCGCCGAGAAGAAGTCTTGCTCGCGGCTCTAGCAAGCGGAGGCGGATTGGCCAGGACCGTGTGGACGGTGTCACGGAGCGATGCGCCAACCTCCGCCTTGCGATCCCGATGAGAAGCGGAAACGAAATTTGCCGCGAGTGCTTGTGCGAGTGCGCGCATGCACGTGCACGCGTCCGCTCGGCGGCTTGTGACGGACGGGACCTCACGCGACAGCATTAAGAGGATGAATTTGGAAAAGTAATCGACCTATTATTACGGATTACCATAAACATAACGATTCGTTGGTTAAGAGTCGATGATTAAATTCACGACACGTGTAGTAATTCGAGCACACAAAATTATGTTTGTTTACTATGCACGCAACGCTTATAGTTTTGTAACCACGTCACCGAGGTTATATTACACGACGCTTTTACATGCAGCGATCTGGTTTGAGTGCAAACAACGCAACTAGATTCCACCATGCCACACCACGGTCATTTCCATACTTGCCACATGTAAAAAATAAATAATGCATTCACGAATTCAAGCTTGACGATTGCACACAGCACGCACACACGCCATAAAAATTCATCGATCTGTAGTGGGGCGCGCTCTCACTACTACTTTGTTCATTCGTCTTCTACGTGCCTCAGGCTTGCTGCTGCTGCTCCTGCAGCTCGAGATCGTAGGGTCTATGGGCCAGAGTGGACATTGATGGAACCTGGTACATGGTAAAAACTTTCCTAGTACAGCCGTGAATTTTTTACACGGCCGATGAAAGTGAGTTGTGAAAAACCATTTTAAAAGAAATTAGTATATTTTGGAACACGTTTTTAATAACTGAAGGGTTTGTAGGGTACTCGGCAGCTACTAAAATTGGTCATTCGAATTCTTTTTTTTATTAACCAGCACTGCCCACACATCTGTGCAGGACACATATCTGAGATGGAGACTGGGGGGGGTAGGTGGGGAGGCAGTGACGTTGCTGACGCACTAAATCGGCTCAACGCTGCGGGTGACTTCATCATGCAAATGTGCGCGGTGATGTCACGGCCGTGCAATTGCCCGCCGACACCCCAGCCAGCAAAACCTTTTCTTACAAAGCACTGATTTGCCTCGCTTTATGCAGGCTCGGCTTATGTGATTTTGAGTAAACGAAGGACAATGAAAGCAAATAATTCGTTTTTACAAACTGAATCTGAATGGGCTCTCACCTGTAACATACAGGGACAAAGGAATTAGTCATTTATTTGCCAAGGCTAAAGTGAATCTCACTTGGCTAAAGCACAACGATTAAAATGAACTCCGTGTCGGGGGTAAATCTCAAAGGGATCTCACGTGGCTAAATGCGAGACAATGGGGCAAAATTAATTGTTGCCAAGGGAATCTCGCTCGTACTCTAACCTGGATAAATGGCAACTGAAGGAAGTGAAGCCGAACTTATTAAGAAACAGCGAATAAACAAAGTGGTTTCACCCGGAACAAAGGGCAAGTGGAGTACAGTGAATTTCCCAAAGAGAAAGTGAATCTCAAAGGGGCTCTCACACCTGGGTTCGAGGAGGGACAACGGAATTATTTGAGCTGCTTTTCTGCCCAGTGAATGTTGGCGATCGCTGAACCACACCACCCCCCCCCCCTACCTCGAGGGGACACGTCCTCTTATTTCTCAGTGGCTGCACTGTCTGAATGTTAGTGCCGCGGGGCAGGCGAACGAACGGCCAGATTATATGGACAGATGCGACAGCATAAACCATACTGAACTATTTTATTTACCAGCGATGTAGCTCTTTTTCAGAAGTGACCTGGCCACGAATGATAGCTCAACGAAGAGGCTCATCATGTGACAATGTATAGCAGTAAAATATAATCTAAATGCACGTGATCACGGGGAGAACATGCAAACTTCAAATATGCAGGTAGTTAGGGTCGGGATCGAATCCACGACCTCCTCCATACCACAACCTCCTCCCGACTAGGGCATATACGAAAAAAAAAAGTACGCACACGGACATGTACACACAGACGCACACTTCATCACCAATACAAACATTCCCCGTATAACCATAACAGGCTGTTGGGGCAAGTGCTGTGTTAGCGAGCAGCAAGGTCACAAACACATACACACCCATACGAACACACTGAGATGCACACACACATTCGTACACACTGCCACGAATACAAACACATACACACATGCGCGAACGCACAGACCGCACACGTGAGCGCACACTGTTGCGTACGCACAAACTCACATTTATGAGTCTGTGAGAGCTCAAAGAAGGCTTTCAGCAGCCTCTTGGTGTGCTCCATCAGGCCTGCAAACAAAAAAGCCATTCACAATTAAAAAGGGGGACCCGGCCAAATGCCAATGTTCTTTCATAAAGTGTAGCACAAATGGACGTGCGTGCACGCACGATTGTAGGCGCGCACACACACAATGCCGCACTGATTAATGTGCAATTGTACAAGCGGGACTGTTACAACCAATAGATATTGGGATTTAGGTAAACTACCAAAGTATTCAGGCAAACAGGAGCCAATGTTTCGCCCGGCTGGCCTTTAAATAAATCAAGGCGAGGGACACAAGATTGGCAAACACGCATAGTATAGCTCGGTATTTTATGACAAGTAGGGGCCTGTTTTAAAGATAAATCAACTTAATGGAGTGCACTATTTGTTTGCAATGCAGAATGAGTGCGGGTGTGTGCAGGTGTGTTCACATCTAGGTGTGTGCGGGTATGTGCAGGTGTGTGTGTTCACACACCAGCGGGCGTTCGACACTTCACGTGGCCTCAAGGTGCACATGGCCTGGCACAAGCGTCGTGGTGACGTCACCGCCACTGAGTGGCGAATGGCGGTTGTTGTTGTTGTTCACACACCAGAGGTGGAGCTGTGGTTACTGCAAACCCAGTGACCAGAGTTCAATTCCCACTCACTACTGATACAAGTGGCGATTATCTGAACTGGTCGTGGGCCTCCCCTAGGTCGATTCAGCCTTACACGAGTTGCGTAAACCTCAGCATCGGGGGCGACAACAAAGGCGGCCGCAAATGGTGCTGCCTACCCACCCCCTCATGTGCCATACTTGCCCTCCATAGGTGCTCGCAAACAGCACTTTCCCTAAGTCTGTTAAAGGCGATATGGGGAATCATTATCAGTGTTCACTTCTAAGTGTTTGCAGGTGTGTGTCCGCTAGAGTGAGCGAGTGATCACGAGTTTATCTGGTGGTGGCAGCAGTAGTGCAGTGGATCTAACACTACCTTAAATGAGCAAATGCACGTCTGTATGTTGAACTGTTTTCGCACCGTACGTAGCTAACCGTGTGAATCAGAGGTGCGGGAGTACAAACTAAATGCAAAAAGCAGTTCTGAAGAAATTTGTTTTTAATCTAAACACGGTGCGTGACATGCAAACATCGTAATCCAGGAGACAAAGGCGGCCAGGCATCCGGATGTGGTTCTGACCACACCACATCCTTATATGCAGTGCCAGCCTTTAATAGGTGCTCACTAACCACAAATGTGTCCAAAATCTACACGTGGGGAATCTTTGTATCTTGTGTGTATTCAATGCACGCTGGATGAGCATGTTATCTCACTGCAGGAGGCGTACAAGTGGGTGTGTGCCAGAGTGCGTTCATTACAGGGTGTGTACTGGTGTGCGCACAGGTGTACGTGCAGGTATTCAGACACATGCACACACCCCAGGGGGTCACAAAGTGCCTTTACCTTTGTACAGCTCAGCCGTGCGTTCCAGTTCATCCAGTTTTTTAACAAGGCCATCTGTGGGGGCACCATTAATTATCAGGCGAGCAGGGAGATGGAGTGATCGAGAGTGATGTGCGGTGAGGGGTAGACAGGTAAGGTGTGCGTGGGTGAGGTGTGTTGACGGAGCAAGGGAGGCAGGTAGCGGTGAGTGCAGGTGCGATGTGGTGAGAGGGAGAGAGAGAGGGAGAGAGAGAGAAGGGGTCCGCAGGGGACACAGATAATGAGGAGGCACTGCGCCCTCCCCCAAGCGGAATCCACTCTCCGCGTCCCGCAATGCGACGCCGGCACTGTGGATCCCCGTGGTCGCCAGGGATACAGCCACGTGGCACAGACTTACGGTAAGATGGTTCCTGCTAACTCACTACCCCAACCCCCTCCCGCCCCCCCCCCCCCCGTGGCCCAACCCGTAACTCCCGAGCAGCACAAAGCGGCCACTCTTCCAGCGCAGATCCCGGTAGTGTCTCTGTTGACCAGCGGCCGCCTTTCTGGCTGCCGGTGAATGCCGGCCGTTTTGGCAAGAGACGCTGGAGGCCGGGCAATTGTCTCGTCACCTACTCGCCCGCCCGTTTGCCCACCGACTCCACCCGGGCCGATTCTCGTTGGTACGATGGACAGATGCAAAGTATGTAAGGAAGCACGAACGAACAACCCTCATTAAAAATATGTAAATCAGCCTGAGCGGTTCTCACGTGGGCGCGCGTGCTGGGAGCGGCGAACCGACAGCCCGCATGACCTTCCAGCAACTCACGGCCACTCTCGCTACTTCGTTAATTCCCTCCTACGCACTTCAGGCTTGCCGCTGCTGCCGCTGTTGCCGCTGTAGATCATGAGAGTCCACGAACCGAAACAGACATTGCGAGAATCTGCAAGATGGAAAAACCCTTCTTATACAGAAGGGACTTCTTTACATGGCTAATAAAAGTGAACTGTGATAATCATTCTAAGCGAGTCGGGTTATCCTTATAATTTGAAATGTGGCAGCACATACCTGTGGGTCAGCGAGTATAATGCAAGTTGATGGATCATATACAGTACGCAGATTTACAAAAGTCCTACACACCCGCTAGGCTGCGAGGTGGACCAGAAGATGGCAGTACACCAAGCCTGTTTGTCTATGCATGTGAAGCGTTTTCTTCTCCCACATGCAAAAACACTCCTCAACAATTCAATGACAAACCCTAATGCAGCATCTTCCTGAAGAAAATGGAGACTCAGTGGGGCTTTCCTGGATAAATACAATGAGATCAAAACTATTATTACCGATTTCATTTTACAACATCCTTTTTTCTGTATCGCCTTGTCCTGGCCACCTCCCAGCCTAGTGTGTAGAGTCTTGCAACACACTGCAAACTCCGTCCGATCCACAAACCCCCACCCTCCAAATACAAAGATCCTCCGTATAGCCTAAACAGACATGCGCCTCACTGACAGCGCAAAACCTTCAACCCTCATGGACCTCTCATCATCATCCTCCGCAATGATCAATCCACTGCTGGATGAGGGCCTCCCCCCAAGCTGTCGCCATCTCTCGCGGTCACGGAGCTGCGCTCTCAGCCGAGTCGGATGAAGGACGCTCGCTCGAGCGTAGAAACGGCCGCTTCACTGTCGCCCCGATTAGCGCAGCGCACGTCGCTGCGGGGTCACGGGCGCCCATGGTCACACGCGAGGTCACCGCAGCCGCACGGACCCAATTACCCCGGACCCCGCGTGGGAAACCAAATCACCGTGGCAAGGGGCTCCGGCACAAACCGGCAGAAAAAACTGTAGCCCGGGCCGAACCCTGCTGCTCCAGGATTTAAGTTCTCACGTCTCTACTGAGGCAGCAGGAAAAGCCGAGGAGTTGCGAGTTCAGCTCTTTTTGTCTGGGGTCAACGCAGCACTTGACAATCAGCATTATCATCACCAACAGCTGCAGCAGCATAATCATCGGTCCTTTATAATTGATAGAATAAAGTTTGTACGACTTTTTGGGAAGTAGACAGTGGTTTTCTGAAGCAGAGAATGACCCCCCACCATGAGAATGTGGAATTTCCACCAAGATCGCGAACAGAGATGGGTGCTACCCCAGGATCATTTGAGCAGTGAGACGCCCAAGACTTGACTATTGTTAAGAGACATGCGACAGAATTGTAAAAATGGCAACACCTTTTACTTTAACAATGCCCCAAAACGTGCAGCAGAGTAGGTCATTTTAACTTCACGGGGAATATAAGGAGGCTCATAATGGCCGTGTCAGGCTGTAAATCCCCGGCTCCAACCAATATGTGGTTCTACCACAGTATCTCATGTGGCCAACTTATGATGGTCTCAGCACATTCACTTACAACCGTTTCACATAAATACACTTGTAATAAATTCGGTTTTCCTATGGGTAAGCAAAGCTCGCTTTGAGAAATGCATACAACCTGTATATTGGAAGACAGATACATGGTGAACCACTCTTCATACAGCACGAAAAAAGAGCGCTGTGCCCAGTGCTGGACAAGAGCAACCGAATGAAGAGGAGACTTCTATTGCGTTAGTTCTGCGGGCAACATGTTCCGGTGCTGTTCCCTGACATTGCACCCCTAAGTCGCCAGATGACTCGCAGCACTTCTCAAGTTTGTTGCTTTTGTCTCCTTACATGACACTGCTAGCACAAGTGCTACTCAACTGCCTACAGCTGATAAAAGAGTGAAAAATAATTCACCAGTAGCACACTGACAGTGGCTTCCACTTGAAACGTTGTCGGGGGTTTCCTTGTGTTTCGGATAAAATCAAAACATGCAAACCTAGGAGCGTGCTCTTTGTAAGCCAGCCAAGAATGTATAATCCCCAGGCAACCAATTTGCACTTAAGTGGGCTTAATTATAAAACAGCAGGAGGCACACGGGCAGTGCCAACACCCGGCTAACCAGCCCTAAAAAACCCACCCAAGCAGCTACATAAACCCACACCTGTAAGACCCATCACCTCACCCTGGTAGCCCCATCACCTCACCCTGATAGCTCAATCACCTCACCTGGTAGCCCCATAACCTCACCTGGTAGCCCCATCACCTCACCCTGGTAGCCCCATCACCTCACCCTGTAGCCCCATCACCTCACCCTGGTAGCCCCATCACCTCACCCTGTAGCCCCATCACCTCACCCTGGTAGCCCCATCACCTCACCCTGGCAGCCCCATCACCTCACCCTGGCAGCCCCATCATCTCACCCTGGTAGCTCCATCACCTCACCTGATAGCCCCATCACCTCACCCTGGTAGCCCCATCACCTCACCCTGGTAGCCCCATCATCTCACCCTGGTAGCCCCATCACCTCACCCTGTAGCCCCATCACCTCACCTGGTAGCCCCATCATCTCACCTGGTAGCCCCATCATCTCACCTGTAGCCCCATCATCTCACCTGGTAGCCCCATCACCTCACCTGGTAGCCCCATCATCTCACCTGGTAGCCCCATCACCTCACCTGGTAGCCCCATCATCTCACCTGGTAGCCCCATCATCTCACCTGGTAGCCCCATCACCTCACCCTGGTAGCCCCATCATCTCACCTGGTAGCCCCATCACCTCACCTGGTAGCCCCATCACCTCACCCTGGTAGCCCCATCATCTCACCTGGTAGCCCCATCACCTCACCTGGTAGCCCCATCATCTCACCTGGTAGCCCCATCATCTCACCTGGTAGCCCCATCACCTCACCTGGTAGCCCCATCATCTCACCTGGTAGCCCCATCACCTCACCTGGTAGCCCCATCATCTCACCTGGTAGCCCCATCATCTCACCTGGTAGCCCCATCACCTCACCCTGGTAGCCCCATCATCTCACCTGGTAGCCCCATCACCTCACCTGGTAGCCCCATCACCTCACCCTGGTAGCCCCATCACCTCACCTGGTAGCCCCATCACCTCACCTGGTAGCCCCATCACCTCACCTGGTAGCCCCATCATCTCACCTGGTAGCCCCATCATCTCACCTGGTAGCCCCATCACCTCACCTGGTAGCCCCATCATCTCACCCTGGTAGCTCCATCATCTCACCTGGTAGCCCCATCACCTCACCTGGTAGCCCCATCACCTCACCCTGGTAGCCCCATCATCTCACCCTGGTAGCCCCATCACCTCACCTGGTAGCCCCATCACCTCACCTGGTAGCCCCATCACCTCACCCTGGTAGCCCCATCATCTCACCCTGTAGCCCCATCACCTCACCCTGTAGCCCCATCACCTCACCCTGTAGCCCCATCACCTCACCCTTGTAGCCCCATCACCTCACCCTGTAGCCCCATCACCTCACCCTTGTAGCCCCATCACCTCACCCTGTAGCCCCATCACCTTACCCTTGTAGCCCCATCACCTCACCTGGTAGCCCCATCACCTCACCTGGTAGCCCCATCACCTCACCTGGTAGCCGCATCACCTCACCTGGTAGCCCCATCACCTCACCTGGTAGCCCCATCACCTCACGCTGTAGCCCCTTCACCTCACCCTGTAGCCCCATCACCTTAATAGCCCCATCACCTCACCCTGGTAGCCCCATCATCTCACCTGGTAGCCCCATCACCTCACCTGGTAGCCCCATCACCTCACCTCGCAGCCCCATCACTTCACCTGGTAGCCCCATCACCTCACCCTGGTAGCCCCATCACCTCACCTGGTAGCTCCATCACCTCACCTAGTAGCCCCATCACCTCACCCTGACAGCCCCATCACCTCACCTGGCAGCCCCATCATCTCAGCCTTGTAGCCGCATCATCTCACCCTCATAGTCCCATTATCTTACCCTGGTAGCCCCAACATTCTACCTACGAGGCTCCAACATCATGGACATGGACAAAGAAAATTGAACAAAAAACTGAAAAGTGCAAAGTGTTGAGAGATGCACCCTTGGAATTAGGCAAACAGAAAGAGAAACATGTGGATCAGAGAACATGTGGCAAACTGACCTGACAAGTGACCAATTGACCAACCAACAAATTAACTGACCAAGTGGTCAATTCACCGACCCACAGACTGACTGACCATCAGACTGAAAGATTGCCGGTCAACCAACTGACCGATCGATCGTGCAACCGGGAGTGGGGGGGTGGGGAGTATTGAGCATTCCAGTGAGGGGGGGGGGGGAGGGCTCTGCGATGGGCAGTGAAAATCCCGGCACCGATGCCGCCCTCCCTCCTCCCCGTGCAAAACCACCACGGCCACCGGTGCACCGGCACGCGAGGGTGCGGCGGCGGCTGCTCGGCACACGGTGGTGTGGCACCGTCGCCGCACCCTGCGCTGTTACCGTTGCACAGGATGGCGCGGCTGAGTCCCAGCGCGTCGGCCGTCGACGAGCTCATGCTCTCCACCAGACGGTGCTTCGCCTTCTTCATCACTGGGAGTGAGGTGGGGGTGGAGGACGCAAGCAGAGAGAACACAATCAGTGGTTGCGACACCAGCTGTGCGCACGTACAGTCCCTCTGCTGTGTCACCTGCTGCTGGGCGAGGGTCCCCGGTCATGTCGTGCGGGTTGTGGCAGTTAATTAACCAAACGTTGCCACGATGTTTGGTCAGCCGCTGTTGCTAAAGAGCGTGCGACTCACCCACAAAATATCACGGGTTCAAATCCAAGGTGGGCATTGGCTAAGCCCCTCTATCCCTCCGGGGTTTATTAATAAGAGGAGCACTTTGTGTTCAGTCTGCAGCTCCTGCCGAAAACTCGATGAGGCTTGACAATGGATGCTGCCTCAATGAGTGCTGCCCTCTTGCTCATTGGCGCAGGCAGACACCTCGACTTGGTTGTATATTGGTTTAACCCACAGGCTTTAACGACCAATATTATCCATAAGAGGTTTTTGGGTTATATCACGTAAATGTGTTGTGAAACCCACCACCACCTGAGTCCTGAGTGGTGTATATTAGTAACATGAATAAAACAATGGGTAGGAGCCAGTGGTCAGTGCGAGTTCCTGAGACCCACCAATGTCCATGGTCTTCCCTAGTTTGGGGTCGGCCTGTAGCTTATTGTAGTACATGGTCACTTCACCCTGCGATACAGACACACACACACATTCACAGATTAGTTTAATATACAGCAGGGGGCTGGTGCAAACAACTATTAAGGCTGGCATGGCACACGATCTGCAGATGTGGTGGTTCAAGACAACAACGTGCCCAGGTGGTCGTGCTCGTAGTGCGGTGTGCTAACTAATGCGTTGCACCTCTCGCCGGCATGCAAAGCATTCACCTAAGCGGTGGTGATGCCGCCGCCTAGTGGGCAACATCAAGCTACATTTCCATGCAGTTACATGCGCAATGCGATGCCCCAGCCCCAGAATCACCACAGGTAGAAAAACGTAGGAGTAGCTTTTGTCTCGAGAACAAAAAACATATAAATCATACAATTCGATTGGTGACCAATTGATTCACATTTACTGAGCAAACTTAACAAATCCGTCAGCCTAAACAACAGCCACCTCCATCCAGTTGCACCATTTTTTTACTCTGGCCAACAGCCTTGGGATCTGGCAAAAGGAAACAATGCAGAGGTGTGGTAGAATCTATGGTAGTGGCAGGAAACCTGCGGCCCGGAAGCTGCATTGCGTCCCATGGAGCCCCGCGTGGTGGCCTGGTCTAGGTGTGTCTAGGGTGATATGTGGGGGTCACAATTTGTGCACAAGCACAGTGTGATGCTTGCGGCCCACCGAGGTGAAGGAGGACTGCTCATGTGGCCTGGTCTCAGTGTCTCTAGGGTGATGTCTGGGGTCACATTTAGTGCACAAGAACGCTGTCAAGCTTGTGGCCCATTACTGATCTCGGAAAATGGACGTGACAACCTCTTGACCACAGCTTAAACGAAGAAGAGAAGCCATTTGACAGTAAATGTCACATCGCAAGACTGTGTGAGAGGCGGTGGTGGCTCAGGGAGGCTTTCATCCACCAGTGGATTAATAATGGCCGATGATAATGCTGATGACGTTCCTGTGCATTTAATAGAAAGACACGGACCTTCACAGCTTGAATCATCTTCGCCACCTCCACCTTAGTCTTGCCCTTCACCGATTTCCCATTCACTCCCACGATCTCGTCGCCAGCCATCAGCGTGCCGTCCTTCGCTGCCGGAGCATTGTCGAACACCTGGTCCGGCACACGGGCGGACAGGGGACAAGACGTAGGACGAGGTATGATTAGAGGCGTGCAACAAGATATATGGACAAAACAGCGGGATAAGACACGGTCAGAGACACGGGATGAGACACGGTCATGTACACGGGGACAAGACATGGTACGAAACACGAGATGAGGCACAAAGATTCAGAAAATATGACGATGCTTGATAAAGATGATGCAATGACGATGATTCAACTCATGAAGATGCGCGCAGTGGTGTGCGATTACAAATTCTTGGGAATAAACACTCAACGCATGGCTTTGACCAGACGGCCAAGCACACGCGAATTATGAGCAGCTATCGAAACAATACGTCCGATAAAATTACAATGGCCGATTGATTATCGACGATTAAGTCGAGCGCTCTAACCACAGCGCCAACCACCCCACCCACCGACACCACGCGCACCAACTTGAGTTTCTGCATTTGGGCCCGATTGAAATGAATGTGTGCATACTGTTATCGCAGAGAGTAAACAGTGAGCTCATCACGCGCAGCGTGGGCGAGTTTGTTAACGTGGCTGCCTGCAGCCCCCTCGGGCTCCCACCTGCACCACGTAGAGGCACGGGCAGAGCGGCGCGCCGCCGCCGATGCTGATGCCGATCATGTTCTGCGGGTCCTTCTGGATCACTACCTTCCCGGGAATGGTCGGGATGCCCCTGTGTGTGGAGAACAACAACAACCGTAATAATAAGGCTAACGCTGCGGACGGTGATGACGACGACATTTGTACATGCACAGTATTTAAAAAAAAATCTATTCACTGATGGATGAGAGCCCTCCCCATGCTCTGAGGGTCGTTGCCTTGCATTTCATTACCACGATGGTCGGTGTGGGTTGGTGAAGGCAAGGGGGTTAATATGTGGGAGCATAGAAGTGAAGTACAACCGTGGATGTTGCTGTACTGTTCTCTAATGCTCACAACATAGCCCCACAGCAGCCCAGAACACATGTCATGCATGGTGGTCTCCCATATTAGTAGAGTACTACGAGGCTCAACCTTGCTTAAGCGTCCGATGTGGAACGCAATCTGGCACACTTCGGTTGACGAGACCGTATGCTGAGATTCAGGGGGACCAAGATAAGGGGGACCAAGATAAAGGGGACCAAGATAAAGGGGACCAGTCCCTACAAAGAATCTGGGATCACGACCTTAACGGGACCACTCCCTCCTAGAAGGCCTCACGGACTAAAAAGACAACGGCCTCAGTCCCAATAGCAGCTCGGGTAACGTTCTGACCCCGCGCCCCGACTGGACATCTGTGAAAGTGAGCTTTATAGGTCATCGGATTCCTCCGGGATAAAAAAAAAACATTCTGATTCTGACATGGGGGGGGGGCAAGGAGGGTTCGGTCCATTTTTGACCGGTACCGACAGGGGCACCAAAACTCACGGGGGGTGGCGGCCCTTTAGGGGGACCAGAGACCGGGTGGGAGGGGAGATGGGGGGACCCAGAGACCGGGTGGGGGGGGGGGGTCCCAGAGACCGGGTGGGGGGGGGGGTCCCAGAGACCGGGTGGGGGGTCCCAGAGACCGGGTGGGGGGGGGGGTCCCAGAGACCGGGTGGGGGGGGGGGGTCCCAGAGACCGGGTGGGGGGGGGGGGTCCCAGAGACCGGGTGGGGGGGGGGGTCCCAGAGACCGGGTGGGGGGGGAGATGGGGGGACCCAGAGACCGGGTGGGGGGGGGGGTCCCAGAGACCGGGTGGGGGGGGGGGTCCCAGAGACCGGGTGGGGGTCCCAGAGACCGGGTGGGGGGGGGGGTCCCAGAGACCGGGTGGGGGGGGGGGGTCCCAGAGACCGGGTGGGGGGGGGGGGTCCCAGAGACCGGGTGGGGGGGGGGGTCCCAGAGACCGGGTGGGGGGGGGAGATGGGGGGACCCAGAGACCGGGTGGGGGGGGGGGTCCTAGAGACCGGGTGGGGGGGGGAGATGGGGGGACCCAGAAACCGGGTGGGGGGGGGGGGTCCCAGAGACCGGGTGGGGGGGGGGGGTCCCAGAGACCGGGTGGGGGGGGGAGATGGGGGGACCCAGAGACCGGGTGGGGGGGGGGGTCCCAGAGACCGGGTGGGGGGGGAGATGGGGGGACCCAGAGACCGGGTGGGGGGGGGGGGGACCCAGAGACCGGGTGGGGGGGGGGGTCCCAGAGACCGGGTGGGGGGGGGGGTCCCAGAGACCGGGTGGGGGGGGGGGATGAGGGTCCCCCCCGTGCATCCCTCTCGAGCCACTCACAGTTTATCCTCCTCATAGTCGAAGTCCATGTCGGCCGCCGCGACGCAACGGCTGCTGCTTCAGCGTCGGGTCGGCTTCAGGTCCGTCAGAGATTGCCGCGTCCTGCGTTGAAACCCCCCGAGTGAGTTCGGCGTCGAGGTCCCGTCCAGAGTCGGGGGGGTGCGGAGCTCCGGATTCGTGTCCCGTCCCAATGTCGGGGTCGGACTGGGCCTCGACGTTTTTGTTGTTGTCGTTGTTTCGCCTCCAAATCAACTCGTGTTCGAGATCGCCGTCAGTTCTCGGTGAGAAGCGGATCGTGTTCGGCAGCGCCGCCGCTACTCGACCTCGCGCCTGCGTTCTAGGATCCTCTTCGGGTTGTTCGGAACGAAGTCAGACGTTCCGGGCGAGCCCGTGTCCACTTCCGCTTCTCTCCACCTTCCCACCCGCCGTCGCCGCTCTGACACTTGACCCCTGACCCCGACCCGAAGCCTCTTGCCGATTGGTTACTGCCGAGGCGCGCGAGGCATTGTGGGAAAACATTGACACGCTCACCGGCCCCCACCCTGCCCCCCGCGTATGCCCCCACCCGCCCCCCGCCTCCCCCCCGCCCCTCCCCCCCCCCGCCCCCCCAACGCCCCTTCCCCCCGCCCCCCCGCCCACACCCGCCCCCACCAGCCCCCACCGCTCTGCCCTGCAGCGCCCCCACCCGGCACCACGTGGCGCGGCGGTTTCGGTGAAGTTCCACGTGGCATCTTCTTGGTTCTTTAGGTAAAGTCTTCAGACTCTGTCTTCTCGACAGACCCGTTCTCCACCTGAGGACGGCTGCTTGCGTTGTGGCCGAAACGTCGTGAGAATTATCTTATTATGTTTTATTTTTATTATTTTATTATTTCCATTCTACGTGACTTTACCGAAAGAACCAAGAAGATGAATTCCTGCAGTCACGAAAGCTTTAAATCGAAATTTCCACGTGGCACTTGGGCTCTCAAACTCATTGAGAAAAAAAACATTCAGAAACGTGCCTTCAGATCGGCGGTTCTTATTCACCTTTACTGCAGCCTTGCACAACCCCCATTTGGTTGTCGATCGTTGCGGAAAATGTATAATGTTAGTAAGAACATAAGGGGTTGATGAAACAATTAATTTGTGTTTTGATGATTTACCTTCTAAAAAAATGTGTAAAGTATCCCACCCCCAGAAGGGGGCATCTCGCACCCTCAGTGGGTGCATGTACCCCAGGATAAGTACCACTGATATATATATTATTTAGTTGGGAAACATTTGCACGTAATAATTAATACACTTTGTTATCATTTGTGCCCAAGTCACTTCTGAAAAATAAGTCAATACCTCAGTGTGCTTACCTGATGAAAAAAAGTTTATTTTATTTGTATAACTTTTCAGGTGATTTGTTTACCTTTCCTTATACTATACTTTGCACTGCTATCGTGTTTTTGTATGGTCTGTTGTAACGTTCTGTCAAAATCGGTTTTCTTGGGTTGAAACAATGCTGTAAGTATAACTTATTTCGCACCGTACGTAGCCAACCGTGCGAATCGGAGGTGCGGGACATTCTGCTAATGCACTTCTCGAAAGCCGTGTGATCGATGGAATGTGTAAAAGAAAATCTTTATTTTGTCAGACAAATATGGAAATAATACATTGATATAGTTACTACCTATTGGAGATCAATGGCACCCAGTGCCGTGCAACTACATTACATGTAACTCTTACACACACTCCGTCTCTCTGACCTGTTTATGTGTTATGAAGCCGGGCTATTGTCCAAAACGTCGCCTGTTGTATATATTGTTCTTTTAAGACGACAGTGTTGACGAATTTGTGTTGTTTTGCTACTTAACACGTGTAACAGCCCATATATAAATGTGGCAGCCCACGTGTATGTGGTTACAGCTGGTGTTGTTAGGGGGATATTATATGGTTGGGCTGTAGAGACGTGGCCGGTTAGGAAGGGCACAGTTGGGGGGGGGGGGATACAGCTGGTGTGCATCCACCGGTCATCTCAGTCAGCCAACCCATGGCACCTGCTGGGTCTGTCCCGAGACCTTTTGTCAGCGAGCCTTCGACACTTCACGTGGCCTCAAAGTGCACCTAGCTTGGCACAGGCGCCCACGTGGGGACGTCACCGTCACTTGGTGGCGAATGGCGTGGGATTGGTTTGGAACGGATCGTTGGTTGCCTCGGGAACGGTGGGTAAACAAAGGAGAGTAGAGTGGCGATTGTGTTTGGCACCTGGCGAGAGTGGTTCGGTTTGGAGGGGAGATTAGGAAGACGTGAAATTGCGGATACAAATACAATACAGGAATCGTTCATTTAACCTATGTTGATAGCTCAGCCGGAGACTGATCAAATGTAGTTAAAGGGCTCCACTTGACTATGGGAACCTCATTTGCCAGTAAAAATATGATAATTGTTTTTTTACCCTTAAGTTTTGTTGCCAGATTGAAGGGTAAAAAAACAATTATCGGGCTCCACTTGCTTTGTTTACTCTGTATATCACACTTCACATATACATAGCGACCCATGTTAGATAGCGTTGCGTTAGGATACATTTATTTAAAGTTCTTGTTAAAGTTGTATTGCTTTCATTAAACCTCGTCGTTGAAACAGACTGAAGTCTTTATCACGGTCATAATACACGCACAGCCCTCAACCCCTGCTACCTGACTACTACAATGACGCTGTTACAGGGTAGTCCAGATGTCTTGTGACCCCCATAATTAATTGACCCGCAACAATGTATTTCCTTTGCATATTTGTTTTTAATAAACCTTACCTTAAAAAGATTCACAAGACATCTGGACCACCCTATAAAACACTCTGCAATACAATATTGATGTTTTTGCTGTGATCACCCGGCAAAACGGGACCATCCGTGTAACAAATGAAACTCCCTAATACATGGGTGGGACTTCACGAAACCTATAATCAGCACAGTCTCAATACACAATCAGCCATTCTCCACGCTGTCAACATCCCCATCAGCTGCAAAGACATATCCCCCATATCGCCTTTAACAGACTGTTGGGGCCGGAACGGCAAACGAGGGGGTAGGTGGCCAGTAGCACGCCCGGCCGCCTTTGTCTCCCCTAGTGGCGATGTTTATACATCGCACCAGGTACTCATTTGAGGCTTAGTCAACCTAGCGGAGGCCCAGGACCGGTTCAGATAATCGTCACTGGTGTTGGCCGTGAGCGGGAATCGAACCCGGGCATGCCAGGTTCGTATTGTATGGCGCTAACCGCTGCACCACCGCTCCCCGTCAGCTGCACGACCCACCCACGTGGGCAGGCAGGTGTCGTGTGAATAATAATTAATTATTATGCCTCGCATCAGCCAATCACAAGCGGCGACTCGTCGTCCCGAAAATAACAGCGAACGCGATTGGTCCACGTTGTCCGTAACTCGCCGTCGTCACGGCAACGCGGTTGCTAGGAGACGAGAAGCTCAGGCCTAGTGCTCGATTGGAGCCTAAGGCCTGTGCGCCTCACTCTTTAGATGTTTTAAGAGCCATTTGTGCAAAGTAAGAAACACATTTAAAGTTAAAATTTGAAGATAATAAAGGCAGGGACATGGCCGGGAGGGGCGCCGAAGGCGGTTTATGGGCGCCGGCCGGCACGGCCTTCAGTCCGGCTACTCGAGACCTACTGAGAGGTGAGAACTTCACGTCAAAAATTTCAAATTAATTATATTAAGAACATTGTATTGCCGTAATTGGAATTAAGTATTGCGCAAGCTGCGAGGTGAAATGTTTGCACGAGACGACGCAGGAGACGTGGACCGGTTTGGTGCAATTGGCGTGTCACATCAGCAAAGTCTTTGGACATTTACGCGACTCGCCAAGCTGTGCCACCCATACGGATTAACCCCGTAATCTTTTAGAGGGAAATAGAGTTTTCAAGTCCATACGGCGTAAAGACGTTTCAATGCGGGAATATTTGTTTGTTTGTGTTTCTCCCTTGTGATGGGACTTTGTAGGATGAACGTTGATATGTATGACGGCACGGGGTGACCAATTGGGTCTGAATTGGTCTGTAATAAGATAGGGCACTGATAAGGGGTTGAGAGGTATGAGTACAAAACAACTATTAGGTAATTTTAAAAAAACTAGATTATTTTTTTGTCTATTTGTTTGTGTTTCTCCCTTGTGGTGGAACTTTGTAGGATGAACGTTGAGATTTATAAGGGCACGGGGTGACCAATAGGGTCCGAATTGGTCTGTAATAAGGTAGGGCACTAATAAGGGGTTGACAGGTATGAGTACACAAAAACTACTAGGTAATAAAAAAAACTAGATAATTTTTTTGTCTATTTGTTTGTGTTACTCCCCCGTGGTGGGACTTTGTAGAATGAACGTTGAGATTTTTAAGGGCACGGGATGACCAATAAGGTCTGAATTGGTTTGTAATAAGGGGTTGACAGGTATGCCACTGACAAACTTCGACGAAGTGATGATGGCAATGAAAATGAAGCCGGCTTTTAATTCTAGATTTGAAGTTTTCGTGACTGCAAGGATTCATACTGTTAGGTTTTTTCGGTAAAGTCACGTAGGTAAAAAAAAAGAAATCAATTAAATCAAAATAACTGTAGTTATTTGTCTGTGCCTTTTTACACCTGATGAAGGAAGCTTGTGTTGCCTCCGAAACGTCGTGATTTAATTGATTTATTTTCATTTATTATTATTATTATTTTATTTTTACCTACGTGACTTTTACCGAAAAAACCTAAGCCGCCTTTTGGCTGCTAAACCATCGAAACAAAGACGGCGGGGGTCACCGCATCGCGCGCTTTCTGCGGCCGTCTGGAACGCACCTTCCTTCCGATATTAGGGACGCCACCGGAGCTATGCACTTTCAAATCAGCTAGATTGAAAAACTAATGTCTTTAGAACTGCTCTTTTGTGTTTAGTTTGTTGTGCCCCCCCCCCCGCACCTCCGATTAGCGCGGTTGGCTACGTACGGTGCGAAAAAAATGCAACGTACATACGATTGAATCTAGATTGTACATACGATTGTGATGCCTTTAGCCAAGGTTGTGGGAGAGTTTGGTTTTCCTTACATGTGCATTTTTTACGGTGTTTAAATGGTTAAACATATGTAACTGGATTTATTAATGCAGTGGTTCAATTCGTTTCGCCCATTAAACCGAGGTTTAAACCGAGTTTGCTCGAAACCCGTTGCTGATGTGAAAGCGGCGCTTTTAACTTCAAAATTACTGTCAGAGAGCGCCTCACCGCGGCTGGAAATGGTTCTGTTTTACCGTTTTTTTTGTCAGTTTTAATATTGGATATCACCGTGATTTTGCCTAACAGTTTAATGAGGTTACTTAAACACAAACGTATTAGTACACTTGTTTAATGAAGTTATAAAAATGATTCTTATTTTGCCTCTCATTTTTTCCACTTGCTAATTGTGCCTCTTTTGTTGTTGCAAATCCGCATCTCCTTTCATAATAACTCCAGCATTTGTGATGAATATTTTTTCTCTCTCCAAATGTGCTGCTGATCCCTTTCTCTTCCCAGTGATGATGAAAGAGGCTCGCCTGACGAACCTCCAGCAGAGACACCTCACCGCCAAGATCGCGAGTAAAAGCGCACCCCATCTCTCTTCGAGCACCCTTCCTTCCCCCTTTGCCGAGTTATTGCAGTTCGATAATCGATTATCCGGCTTCCAACATTATCCAGTGGTCCGGGGCCGATCCGGTGAAACTGGCAAAACAACTGTTCCAAAGGCCAGTCCGGCGATCGGCACCATGTGCGTGACAGATAAAAAGGAGCTCTGTTATATACAGTGCATTGTACACTACATACAACTTTAACAATGAAAATACCGAACGTATATACATCACTTCATGCACAGTCTGCGAGATTGGAGCGGTAAGTACGTTACAGTAAATACAATTTTTTAAAAGTAGGATGTTTATTTTTGTCCATTTTTATGTTTAGTTATGCCAATTTCACACAGTAAACACATTTAAAACACTGAAAAAACATACAATACATAAAACACGTCATACAAGAATGTGCAAAAATAAGCTATTTTAAATGATGTGATTATCCAGCATTTTTGAAAATCCGGCACCCCCTCCCACCCCCAAAGCACGCCGGATAATCGACAAACGACTATCTCATCATTTCAGTATCTCATTCGGGTTGACTTCCCACAACCACCACGAGCGTCGCCCGGAAGGTTCCTGGAGCCTCTGGTCACAATGCCACGTGGGGCCCCTCTTGTTAAAAAAATGACAAAACAGAATACCAGCCAAGTTGTGGCACATCCTCTTTTTAAATCCTTTATATTAAGTTCGCTTGCTTGCTTACGACCGTGCAAATCTTTCGGTCGTTTTTTAACCCACTTCCCGTGATCCAATCGAGCTGACATTTTCCACACAGGCTCGTTGTGCGTGACAATTAATGTTAGTGAAATTTTTTTTCCAAAATTTTACACTTTTTAGGAAAAAAATATTATATTTCATTACCAATTGCTTAATGGTGCAATGCAATCATCTGACCCATAGGTGGCAGCCATCTCAAGCCAGAGGACGAGAGGACTCTAGCCGCCACGCATATAAAGGATTTATAGTGAAAAACTTTGTTTTTACGGGTTATACTTGTTGTGTGTCAGCTCCTCGGAAAATGTAACCTATTGACCCCCCCCCCCCCTCTGGGCTGCCCTGCGCACCACCTACAGAGTAATGTCGTCTCAAGCACAGATTATAGATTTTTCAGCATTGATTCTCATTAATTGTTTACTCTATGTGGTAAATGCCACATTTGTTTGAACGTCCCATTTGGTCTGCAGTCACCTCCTTACCGAGTAATTATCTCAAAAAACAATTTGTTCTGACGCCAAGCGATGTACTGCATGGGTGGTAAATGGCGATTATAAATATATCAGAGCTGTTCCCATTGTTTTTGGATGAACTGCCCATCCAATTCCGAATTGCCCCTATATCGAAGAAGAATGGGACCAAAGTGAAAGCGAACCAGACGATAATACGATAACTACAATACACTATACTTGTTGCTGCACCACCATGTCAGACCCTAAGGCACTCTTAGGGGTCATTATGGTCCACTGCTTATTCCCACAGCTCAGGGACCAAGACGAATGCACCCTGAGAAGTATTACAGTTCAGTGGTCATGCCTGAAGCTCGCAGAGGCATACACCTTCAGGATTACAGTATTAAGGTTTAGTGACATTTCTATAGGCTCGCAGAGCCATCTTTAGGATTACGGTTTATTGTTCCTGCCCAAGGCTTAGTGGCAGACGGAAGCACTCTTTCGACTACTATATTTGGATTTAGTGGCAATGCCAGTGCTCTTATTCATTTTCCCTCAGCTTGAACACCTGCTCTTTATTGGTTTGTCAAAAAATATAGCTATTCAATTGATCAATTGTAGAAAAACTATAGGAAAAATAAGAGGTTAATCAGTAAGTAATATTTATATTCATAATGGACACTTCTTTGTCAGCCCACTGTTGATGGCCTCTCCACTGCGTATCAGTCACGGGAGTTGATTGATCATACATAACCAATCTGGCCAGTGTGAGCTGCTGAGTGTGGGTTGAGATATCACTCACATCAACTTTTATTAATTGCTGGGAAGCGAACTTACACCGCTGAGTTAAAAGCGCAATGCGCTAGGCACGACACCACCACTGCACCCGTTTAACAATTAAATTACAATGAAAGAACATCTTAAGACAATGCACATGAGATGGGAACCCAAAGCTGTGGGGAGAAGGCGGATGAAAGGATGGATAAGAGGTATTGTACAAAGATTATGAGAGGATCTGGTGCAGTTAATGGCAGAGGAGTTAAAGCTGAGAGGCAGTCATGGATAAATGAGAAGAGGAAGGTCTAGAACAAGTACATGAAGCAACATCGCTCTGCTTAAAAAAGTTTGATTGTTCGTGTCTCCAATCACATTTCTTTATCAAATGTTGGTCCACTGATTTTAATGCATTTTGATGAGTAATTGCAAGTCGAATATGATCTGTGCCTTCGTTTATTGTGACTTGTGTTTACATAATGTTTTTTCCTCCTTTGACAGAACAGTATATTTATTGCTAATGAGCAGCCTGATCGTCTCACCTAACATATTTTAACTCTGTGTACTTAGATCTAAATTGCACTTGTTGACCTGGCTCACCTTGCAAAAGTAAAATGTCAAATCAACCCATATGGAATCATTGGAGCTCATCGTTGAATGATATTCAATCACATACTATCAAGGGAAGCACACAGTGTTTTATGGATCCCCGTTCATTTAGCTTATTGACCCGTACCCAGTTACAGATTTCATGGGGAGGCCACAGAGCTGCGTGGGTCCTCATCATCATTCGAGCTCATCAGTCAGCCATGTCAAGCTGCAGACTGCCAAGGAGAGTTCATTGTGTTATATGTATCTTTCTTTTCATCAGGTCTCATAAGTGAATCATGCCATGTATTGGGGGCCCGTGGTGGCATTTCGGATTCACCGTGGCATTGGGGGGCCATATACCGCTATGTGCATTGGGGGGCCCATTGTGTTATATGTGAGGGGGCTACAGCTTAGCCCTGGTGCCAATGTTAAGTGGCATACAGAAATATCACGGGAATACATTTAAATTGAATGCACGGGACTTGTGCAGATGGCGAGAGCCTGCCGCTGAGCAGCCATGTGCCCGCCAGCGCCAGGCGGAACAGGAAGCCACCGCCACAGGCTCGCTCCACCGCGGCCTCCAGGGGAAGGCCCCACCTACGACCGGCGAGTGACTGCATGGCCGGCGACGCCTACGAGAGGGAGCAGTACCGCCCAAAGCCCGGCAGTGAGTCCCCTTTCCTTTTCAGCACAAACCCCCACCCCGTGCTGTCAGTGACCACTCCTCATGGGCTTCAGGTTGAGGAGGCTCCAAACTCAGTAATGAGTGGAACGCAATGGCAGGGAGTGACGATGATGAGGAACTAGTTGCTGGGCTCCAGATGAGTTCTGTGATGATGTATGGACTGCATTCTCCCCTTGCAAGAAACTTTTGAATGGGTTCTCATCTTGCTTTATTTTTTTTCTGATTGCATAGGCATGCATTTGAGCGTCTGGTGCAGAAATAGCCAGTGATGAAACCACTGCCAGCGCATTTCAGTTACTCACTGAGTACCCACACACGTTGTTCTGAATCCATCTGAGATATGTTGAACCTGGGGTGGAGTTTGTATCGCCTCCTGGACCCAGAGCCGCGAGCCAACACCACACGTCATGGTTGTGGTTGCGCGGGTTTGAGCCAGCACTGTGGCGGTCATGTGCTCCGTGGCAGAGAACACCGAGGCCGAGAAGCAGCGGCTGCAGAACTTGATGGCGACGGGGCAAGCTGACGAGCAGGGCGGGACCCATCGACCCCGGCAGCCCAGGACCCCTCCGCCACCGGAGCCAGAGCTTGACAGATTCACGGAGTGTGGGTGACACCGTCACTACCAACCGCTACTGCCAACACCAACACTGCCGCCGCTGCTACTGCCAACAATATCACTGCTATCACTGCCACCACCGCCACCGCTACACCCAATACCACCTTTATCACCACTAATAGTGCCACCAATGTCACCATTCTTACTGCTGCGATTACCATCATTGCTACAAGCTACTGTTATGACCGTCATCATTGCTACCACCATGACTGCCACCATCACCATTACCACTGCAATCACCACTTACAGTCATAACTGTGATAATCACTACTCACCAATGCCTTGACTACAACCACCACCATCTGGCATTACAATATCTGCAACCATTGCCTCCACGGTCTCCTCTCATCCTTGTTCACATTCTCCTCGGTGTGTCTTGGCAGTGATGGAGGAAATTGAGGAGCGTCGAGTATTCCTGCAGGAGATGGAGGTGTTAGGTCGGAGCAAGCAGTACGCGCCTCTCATCCACTCGCAGATCTCCCAGGTGGTTCCAAGTGCAGCATGATGCACCCATCCAACTTACCCACCCAGTGGTAGTAGTGATAAAAGTGTGATAAGCAGGCAAAATGGCTTCCGGTGAGTGCCTATTAAATAAATATTTTTACGACTTGTTTTTTGGCAGCATTAGACATTTTGGAAGTTAGGTTGTTTGAACCAATTTGCTGTACTGCCTTCTACAGACATTTTGCACGTGGTGCCACCTGACCAGATATCGAATCTCTTTGTCTGTCACCAACAGAAAATCCGCGAGATGGAGGATATCGACCGCAAAAGGACGAAGGAGCTCACAGCTTTGGTGGAAAAAGATGAGGAGCGGAACTCAAATCATGTTGGCAGAGTCACAGTTGCCGAGTGACCTCGCAGTCCCTGCAGTGGCCACGGAGATGGGTCGATGTATAAACAAGAGGTTTCACTCCCAGTGAAGCCACCCAGGGAATTATCAGAGTTGTGACACGTGCTGCAGAGCAGACCTCACAGGTCCTGTAACATTGGGTGAAACTAGGCCCAGGGCTTTTTGCAGCTGGGTCTACCTCTCACTACGGCTGTGGCTACTACCAGTCACGTGCCACTTGCCAGCCTAACAGTCGAAAAATATTGAGTGAGAAAATTAAACCCCAGGTAGGGCATTGTATTCTGTTGTATCAGCCCGAATACCAAGTTGTTAAAATATAAATAAATTTGACTGTGTAACAACTGAATCTTAAATTCACACTGCGATTTCACTTACATACGTAACAGATATGGAATTATGCACCACACTCAGCAGCCAGTGATTTCCCCTTCATGCATAAGAAGGGTCCTTAGCGATTATGATAGTTACATCAGGTGGATGTTTCCGTGAGTGGGGTTTCCCATAATGTCCTGTGCCTCTCACATCTTATATCTTCACCTGTGAATTTTTATTTCGCTGACAGGAATTATCATTGGTTGAAGAGAGTGTGAGCTTAGTATGACGAGATAGAATATTATTTTACAACCTTGTCAATGCACTACTGGATGAAGGCCACTCCACATAGTGTTGTTCGTCGGGAGTTGTTTGACCATACTTCACTACACTGGTCAGTGCAGGTTGGTGAAGGAAGCACCCAAGGACCAGTTCAGACATCACTCACCAAAGGTATGAGCTGTGGCCAGGAATCAAAACTCCGGTCACCAGGTTCATAGCGCAGGGTGCTAACCACTGCACCACCGGTCGATTGACAAAGGCCTCTGAATTATGACTCGATATGTACATAAACTAATCCTCACACTCTAGTGTGAGTACCTCCCCGCTTAAATGCGCAACAGGGTGGTGCTAATCTCCACTCGCAACCCTAAGCCATCTGTCAAAATTCCACATTCGAATAGGGCCCTAGCCAGTCCCTACACAGACGACCACTGTTGACCTGTTGACTTCCGACAAAGTGGCAGCAGCTATCTGATGCACCCCACCCAACAAGTGAAATGGAGGCTGCCTCACACACACTTGAGCAGGTGAACACTTTTACTCAAACTACGAAACCAACTGATGAGTTTTGATTTAAAGCTTTCGTGACTGCAGGGATTCATATTCTTGGTTATTTCGGTAAAGTCACGTAAAAGGGAAACAATAAAATAATAAAAATATAAAACAATACAATTATCACGACGTTTCGACTGAAACACAAGCAATCATCATCAGGTGTGAAAAAGACAGTAAGAAAAACATTTTTGCTGTGTTTTTCACCACGCCCGGCCGCCTTTGTCTCCCCAGTGGCGATGTTCACACAGCACACCAGTTGCTCGTATGAGTCGACCTAGGGGAGGCCCAGGACCGGTTCAAATAATCGTCACCTATGGTGGCCGTGAGTGGGAATCGAACCCGGCCTTCATAGGTGTTCGCTAACAGCACTTGCCCCTACAGTCTGTTAAGGCTTTACGGGGGATCTTTGTCTTTGTTAGTCGATATGTGTGCGTGTGAGTTTATGTATGTATGTGTGTAGTGTGTAGTTCCATGTGTGTGTGAGAGAATCCATGTATGTGTGTGTAAGTTAAAATAAAAACATAATTGCGCGTGTAATTAGATGTGAGAGTCGATGTATGTGTCTGTGTGAGAGTCGCTGTGTGTAAGTCGATTGTGTGTGTGGGTCTTTGTATTTTTGTAGGCCCATGTATGTGTGTAAGTCAATGTGTGTGTGTACGACGCTGAGTAGTGTGTGAGTCTATGTGCGAGTCGCTGTGTGTGTATACGTCGATACGTCTGCGTGTAAGTGGATGTGTGTGTGGCTCTATGTGCGTGTGTGAGTCGATGTGTGTGTGTGTGTAAGTCCATGTGTGTTAGTCAATATGTGTGTGTAAGTGCATATGTGTGTGCGTGTAGGTTGGTGTGTGTGTGTGTGTGGGTGGATGTCTGTGTGTGTAAGTCGATGTGTGTGTGTCTTTTTTGTCCGGGCAACGCCGGGTACTTCCCGCTAGTTTATATAAAAACAGAAAATCACCATTTTTAACAAAGACTGCACAACTTTATTTCGGAAGCAACAATAGTGTTCTAGCTTAAGGCTGCAGAGCGTTGCCAAGTCCCGAAAGCAATTAATATCGCAGTGTATACATTTTACAAAAGGCAGAGAACATGTTAGAAACGGGAAATATACTGTAAAGTGTAATTGAAGCTTGCCCATGCGCTTGCCGGCCGCTGTGCAAATAGCCCAGACGGTCAGACAACTACTGCAGTCTAAAAACCCTAAAGTGCAACCACAAAATGAAACAAAAACGCAACTAAAATCAAAACGGCCGGGGTTCAAAAAT